>NC_140002.1:11043857-11689415 GCF_964263955.1 Coregonus lavaretus | reverse complement strand
TCACGGTTAGAGTCTGGAGAGCAACAGGTCACGGTTAGAGTCTAGAGAGCAACATTCACCGGTTAGAGTCTGGAGAGCAACAGTCACGGTTAGGGACTGGAGAGCAACAGTCACGGTTAGAGTCTGGAGAGCAACAGTCACGGTTAGAGTTGGAGAGCAACATCACGGTTAGAGTCTGGAGAGCAACAGTCACGGTTAGAGTCTGAGAGCAACAGTCACGGTTAGAGTCTGGAGAGCAACAGTCACGGTTAGAGTCTGGAGAGCAACAGTCACGGTTAGAGTCTGGAGAGCAACAGTCACGGTTAGAGTCTGGAGAGCAACAGTCACGGTTAGAGTCTGGAGAGCAACAGTCACGATTAGAGTCTGGAGAGCAACAGTCACGGTTAGAGTCTGGAGAGCAACAGTCACGGTTAGAGTCTGGAGAGCAACAGTCACGGTTAGAGTCTGGAGAGCAACAGTCACGGTTAGAGTCTGGAGAGCAACAGTCACGGTTAGAGTCTGGAGAGCAACAGTCACGGTTAGAGTCTGGAGAGCAACAGTCACGGTTAGAGTCTGGAGAGCAACAGTCACGGTTAGAGTCTGGAGAGCAACAGTCACGGTTAGAGTCTGGAGAGCAACAGTCACGGTTAGAGTCTGGAGTGCAACAGTCACGGTTAGAGTCTGGGAGAGCAACAGTCACGGTTAGAGTCTGGAGAGCAACAGTCACAGTTAGAGTCTGGAGAGCAACAGTCACGGTTAGAGTCTGGAGAGCAACAGTCACGGTTAGAGTCTGGAGAGCAACAGTCACGGTTAGAGTCTGGAGAGCAACAGTCACGGTTAGAGTCTGGAGAGCAACAGTCACGGTTAGAGTCTGGAGAGCAACAGTCACGGTTAGAGTCTGGAGAGCAACAGTCACGGTTAGAGTCTGGAGAGCAACAGTCACGGTTAGAGTCTGGAGAGCAACAGTCACGGTTAGAGTCTGGAGAGCAACAGTCACGGTTAGAGTCTGGAGAGCAACAGTCACGGTTAGAGTCTGGAGAGCAACAGTCACGGTTAGAGTCTGGAGAGCAACAGTCACGGTTAGAGTCTGGAGAGCAACAGTCACGGTTAGAGTCTGGAGAGCAACAGTCACGGTTAGAGTCTGGAGAGCAACAGTCACGGTTAGAGTCTGGAGAGCAACAGTCACGGTTAGAGTCTGGAGAGCAACAGTCACGGTTAGAGTCTGGAGAGCAACAGTCACGGTTAGAGTCTGGAGAGCAACAGTCACGGTTAGAGTCTGGAGAGCAACAGTCACGGTTAGAGTCTGGAGAGCAACAGTCACGGTTAGAGTCTGGAGAGCAACAGTCACGGTTAGAGTCTGGAGAGCAACAGTCACGGTTAGAGTCTGGAGAGCAACAGTCACGGTTAGAGTCTGGAGAGCAACAGTCACGGTTAGAGTCTGGAGAGCAACAGTCACGGTTAGAGTCTGGAGAGCAACAGTCACGGTTAGAGTCTGGAGAGCAACAGTCACGTTAGAGTCTGGAGAGCAACAGTCACGGTTAGAGTCTGGAGAGCAACAGTCACGGTTAGAGTCTGGAGAGCAACAGTCACGGTTAGAGTCTGGAGAGCAACAGTCACGGTTAGAGTCTGGAGAGCAACAGTCACGGTTAGAGTCTGGAGAGCAACAGTCACGGTTAGAGTCTGGAGAGCAACAGTCACGGTTAGAGTCTGGAGAGCAACAGTCACGGTTAGAGTCTGGAGAGCAACAGTCACGGTTAGAGTCTGGAGAGCAACAGTCACGGTTAGAGTCTGGAGAGCAACAGTCACGGTTAGAGTCTGGAGAGCAACAGTCACGGTTAGAGTCTGGAGAGCAACAGTCACGGTTAGAGTCTGGAGAGCAACAGTCACGGTTAGAGTCTGGAGAGCAACAGTCACGGTTAGAGTCTGGAGAGCAACAGTCACGGTTAGAGTCTGGAGAGCAACAGTCACGGTTAGAGTCTGGAGAGCAACAGTCACGGTTAGAGTCTGGAGAGCAACAGTCACGGTTAGAGTCTGAGAGCAACAGTCACGGTTAGAGTCTGGAGAGCAACAGTCACGGTTAGAGTCTGGAGAGCAACAGTCACGGTTAGAGTCTGGAGAGCAACAGTCACGGTTAGAGTCTGGAGAGCAACAGTCACGGTTAGAGTCTGGAGAGCAACAGTCACGGTTAGAGTCTGGAGAGCAACAGTCACGGTTAGAGTCTGGAGAGCAACAGTCACGGTTAGAGTCTGGAGAGCAACAGTCACGGTTAGAGTCTGGAGAGCAACAGTCACGGTTAGAGTCTGGAGAGCAACAGTCACGGTTAGAGTCTGGAGAGCAACAGTCACGGTTAGAGTCTGGAGAGCAACAGTCACGGTTAGAGTCTGGAGAGCAACAGTCACGGTTAGAGTCTGGAGAGCAACAGTCACGGTTAGAGTCTGGAGAGCAACAGTCACGGTTAGAGTCTGGAGAGCAACAGTCACGGTTAGAGTCTGGAGAGCAACAGTCACGGTTAGAGTCTGGAGAGCAACAGTCACGGTTAGAGTCTGGAGAGCAACAGTCACGGTTAGAGTCTGGAGAGCAACAGTCACGTTAGAGTCTGGAGAGCAACAGTCACGGTTAGAGTCTGGAGAGCAACAGTCACGTTAGAGTCTGGAGAGCAACAGTCACGGTTAGAGTCTGGAGAGCAACAGTCACGGTTAGAGTCTGGAGAGCAACAGTCACGGTTAGAGTCTGGAGAGCAACAGTCACGGTTAGAGTCTGGAGAGCAACAGTCACGGTTAGAGTCTGGAGAGCAACAGTCACGGTTAGAGTCTGGAGAGCAACAGTCACGGTTAGAGTCTGGAGAGCAACAGTCACGGTTAGAGTCTGGAGAGCAACAGTCACGGTTAGAGTCTGGAGAGCAACAGTCACGGTTAGAGTCTGGAGAGCAACAGTCACGTTAGAGTCTGGAGAGCAACAGTCACGGTTAGAGTCTGGAGAGCAACAGTCACGGTTAGAGTCTGGAGAGCAACAGTCACGGTTAGAGTCTGGAGAGCAACAGTCACGGTTAGAGTCTGGAGAGCAACAGTCACGGTTAGAGTCTGGAGAGCAACAGTCACGGTTAGAGTCTGGAGAGCAACAGTCACGGTTAGAGTCTGGAGAGCAACAGTCACGGTTAGAGTCTGGAGAGCAACAGTCACGGTTAGAGTCTGGAGAGCAACAGTCACGGTTAGAGTCTGGAGAGCAACAGTCACGGTTAGAGTCTGGAGAGCAACAGTCACGGTTAGAGTCTGGAGAGCAACAGTCACGGTTAGAGTCTGGAGAGCAACAGTCACGGTTAGAGTCTGGAGAGCAACAGTCACGGTTAGAGTCTGGAGAGCAACAGTCACGGTTAGAGTCTGGAGAGCAACAGTCACGGTTAGAGTCTGGAGAGCAACAGTCACGGTTAGAGTCTGGAGAGCAACAGTCACGGTTAGAGTCTGGAGAGCAACAGTCACGGTTAGAGTCTGGAGAGCAACAGTCACGATTAGAGTCTGGAGAGCAACAGTCACGGTTAGAGTCTGGAGAGCAACAGTCACTGTTAGAGTCTGGAGAGCAACAGTCACGGTTAGAGTCTGGAGAGCAACAGTCACGGTTAGAGTCTGGAGAGCAACAGTCACGGTTAGAGTCTGGAGAGCAACAGTCACGGTTAGAGTCTGGAGAGCAACAGTCACGGTTAGAGTCTGGAGAGCAACAGTCACGGTTAGAGTCTGGAGAGCAACAGTCACGGTTAGAGTCTGGAGAGCAACAGTCACGGTTAGAGTCTGGAGAGCAACAGTCACGGTTAGAGTCTGGAGAGCAACAGTCACGGTTAGAGTCTGGAGAGCAACAGTCACGGTTAGAGTCTGGAGAGCAACAGTCACGGTTAGAGTCTGGAGAGCAACAGTCACGGTTAGAGTCTGGAGAGCAACAGTCACGGTTAGAGTCTGGAGAGCAACAGTCACGGTTAGAGTCTGGAGAGCAACAGTCACGGTTAGAGTCTGGAGAGCAACAGTCACGGTTAGAGTCTGGAGAGCAACAGTCACGGTTAGAGTCTGGAGAGCAACAGTCACGGTTAGAGTCTAGAGAGCAACAGTCACGGTTAGAGTCTGGAGAGCAACAGTCACGGTTAGAGTCTGGAGAGCAACAGTCACGGTTAGAGTCTGGAGAGCAACAGTCACGATTAAAGTCTGGAGAGCAACAGTCACGGTTAGAGTCTGGAGAGCAACAGTCACAGTTAGAGTCTGGAGAGCAACAGTCACGGTTAGAGTCTGGAGAGCAACAGTCACGGTTAGAGTCTGGAGAGCAACAGTCACGGTTAGAGTCTGGAGAGCAACAGTCACGATTAGAGTCTGGAGAGCAACAGTCACGGTTAGAGTCTGGAGAGCAACAGTCACTGTTAGAGTCTGGAGAGCAACAGTCACGGTTAGAGTCTGGAGAGCAACAGTCACGGTTAGAGTCTGGAGAGCAACAGTCACGGTTAGAGTCTGGAGAGCAACATTCACGGTTAGAGTCTGGAGAGCAACAGTCACGGTTAGAGTCTGGAGAGCAACAGTCACGGTTAGAGTCTGGAGAGCAACAGTCACGGTTAGAGTCTGGAGAGCAACAGTCACGGTTAGAGTCTGGAGAGCAACAGTCACGGTTAGAGTCTGGAGAGCAACAGTCACGGTTAGAGTCTGGAGAGCAACAGTCACGGTTAGAGTCTGGAGAGCAACAGTCACGGTTAGAGTCTAGAGAGCAACATTCACGGTTAGAGTCTGGAGAGCAACAGTCACGGTTAGAGTCTGGAGAGCAACAGTCACGGTTAGAGTCTGGAGAGCAACAGTCACGGTTAGAGTCTGGAGAGCAACAGTCACGGTTAGAGTCTGGAGAGCAACAGTCACGGTTAGAGTCTGGAGAGCAACAGTCACGGTTAGAGTCTGGAGAGCAACAGTCACGGTTAGAGTCTGGAGAGCAACAGTCACGATTAGAGTCTGGAGAGCAACAGTCACGGTTAGAGTCTGGAGAGCAACAGTCACGGTTAGAGTCTGGAGAGCAACAGTCACGGTTAGAGTCTGGAGAGCAACAGTCACGGTTAGAGTCTGGAGAGCAACAGTCACGGTTAGAGTCTGGAGATCAACAGTCACGGTTAGAGTCTGGAGAGCAACAGTCACGGTTAGAGTCTGGAGAGCAACAGTCACGGTTAGAGTCTGGAGAGCAACAGTCACGATTAGAGTCTGGAGAGCAACAGTCACGGTTAGAGTCTGGAGAGCAACAGTCACGGTTAGAGTCTGGAGAGCAACAGTCACGGTTAGAGTCTGGAGAGCAACAGTCACGGTTAGAGTCTGGAGAGCAACAGTCACGATAGAGTCTGGAGAGCAACAGTCACGGTTAGAGTCTGGAGAGTAACAGTCACTGTTAGAGTCTGGAGAGCAACAGTCACGGTTAGAGTCTGGAGAGCAACAGTCACGGTTAGAGTCTGGAGAGCAACAGTCACGGTTAGAGTCTGGAGAGCAACAGTCACGGTTAGAGTCTGGAGAGCAACAGTCACGGTTAGAGTCTAGAGAGCAACATTCACGGTTAGAGTCTGGAGAGCAACAGTCACGGTTAGAGTCTGGAGAGCAACAGTCACGGTTAGAGTCTGGAGAGCAACAGTCACGGTTAGAGTCTGGAGAGCAACAGTCACGATTAAAGTCTGGAGAGCAACAGTCACGGTTAGAGTCTGGAGAGCAACAGTCACAGTTAGAGTCTGGAGAGCAACAGTCACGGATAGAGTCTGGAGAGCAACATTCACGGTTAGAGTCTGGAAAGCAACAGTCACGGTTAGAGTCTGGAGAGCAACAGTCACGGTTAGAGTCTGGAGAGCAACAGTCACGGTTAGAGTCTGGAGAGCAACAGTCACGGTTAGAGTCTGGAGAGCAACAGTCACGGTTAGAGTCTGGAGTGCAACAGTCACGGTTAGAGTCTGGAGAGCAACAGTCACGGTTAGAGTCTGGAGAGCAACAGTCACAGTTAGAGTCTGGAGAGCAACAGTCACGGTTAGAGTCTGGAGAGCAACAGTCACGGTTAGAGTCTGGAGAGCAACAGTCACGGTTAGAGTCTGGAGAGCAACAGTCACGGTTAGAGTCTGGAGAGCAACAGTCACGGTTAGAGTCTGGAGAGCAACAGTCACGGTTAGAGTCTAGAGAGCAACATTCACGGTTAGAGTCTAGAGAGCAACATTCACGGTTAGAGTCTGGAGAGCAACAGTCACGGTTAGAGTCTGGAGAGCAACAGTCACGGTTAGAGTCTGGAGAGCAACAGTCACGATTAAAGTCTGGAGAGCAACAGTCACGGTTAGAGTCTGGAGAGCAACAGTCACGGTTAGAGTCTGGAGAGCAACAGTCACGGTTAGAGTCTGGAGAGCAACAGTCACGGTTAGAGTCTGGAGAGCAACAGTCACGGTTAGAGTCTGGAGAGCAACATTCACGGTTAGAGTCTGGAGAGCAACAGTCACGGTTAGAGTCTGGAGAGCAACAGTCACGGTTAGAGTCTGGAGAGCAACAGTCACGGTTAGAGTCTGGAGAGCAACAGTCACGGTTAGAGTCTGGAGAGCAACAGTCACGGTTAGAGTCTGGAGAGCAACAGTCACGGTTAGAGTCTGGAGAGCAACAGTCACGGTTAGAGTCTGGAGAGCAACAGTCACGGTTAGAGTCTGGAGAGCAACAGTCACGGTTAGAGTCTGGAGAGCAACAGTCACGGTTAGAGTCTGGAGAGCAACAGTCACGGTTAGAGTCTGGAGAGCAACAGTCACGGTTAGAGTCTGGAGAGCAACAGTCACGGTTAGAGTCTGGAGAGCAACAGTCACGGTTAGAGTCTGGAGAGCAACAGTCACGATTAGAGTCTGGAGAGCAACAGTCACGATTAGAGTCTGGAGAGCAACAGTCACTGTTAGAGTCTGGAGAGCAACAGTCACGGTTAGAGTCTGGAGAGCAACAGTCACGGTTAGAGTCTGGAGAGCAACAGTCACGGTTAGAGTCTGGAGAGCAACAGTCACGGTTAGAGTCTAGAGAGCAACAGTCACGGTTAGAGTCTGGAGAGCAACAGTCACGGTTAGAGTCTGGAGAGCAACAGTCACGGTTAGAGTCTGGAGAGCAACAGTCACGGTTAGAGTCTGGAGAGCAACAGTCACGGTTAGAGTCTGGAGAGCAACAGTCACGGTTAGAGTCTGGAGAGCAACAGTCACGGTTAGAGTCTGGAGAGCAACAGTCACGGTTAGAGTCTGGAGAGCAACAGTCACGGTTAGAGTCTGGAGAGCAACAGTCACGGTTAGAGTCTGGAGAGCAACAGTCACGGTTAGAGTCTGGAGAGCAACAGTCACGGTTAGAGTCTGGAGAGCAACAGTCACGGTTAGAGTCTGGAGAGCAACAGTCACGGTTAGAGTCTGGAGAGCAACAGTCACGGTTAGAGTCTGGAGAGCAACAGTCACGGTTAGAGTCTAGAGAGCAACAGTCACGGTTAGAGTCTGGAGAGCAACAGTCACGGTTAGAGTCTGGAGAGCAACAGTCACGGTTAGAGTCTGGAGAGCAACAGTCACGATTAAAGTCTGGAGAGCAACAGTCACGGTTAGAGTCTGGAGAGCAACAGTCACAGTTAGAGTCTGGAGAGCAACAGTCACGGTTAGAGTCTGGAGAGCAACAGTCACGGTTAGAGTCTGGAGAGCAACAGTCACGGTTAGAGTCTGGAGAGCAACAGTCACGATTAGAGTCTGGAGAGCAACAGTCACGGTTAGAGTCTGGAGAGTAACAGTCACTGTTAGAGTCTGGAGAGCAACAGTCACGGTTAGAGTCTGGAGAGCAACAGTCACGGTTAGAGTCTGGAGAGCAACAGTCACGGTTAGAGTCTAGAGAGCAACATTCACGGTTAGAGTCTGGAAAGCAACAGTCACGGTTAGAGTCTGGAGAGCAACAGTCACGGTTAGAGTCTGGAGAGCAACAGTCACGATTAAAGTCTGGAGAGCAACAGTCACGGTTAGAGTCTGGAGAGCAACAGTCACGGTTAGAGTCTGGAGAGCAACAGTCACGGTTAGAGTCTGGAGAGCAACAGTCACGGTTAGAGTCTGGAGAGCAACAGTCACGGTTAGAGTCTAGAGAGCAACATTCACGGTTAGAGTCTGGAGAGCAACAGTCACGGTTAGAGTCTGGAGAGCAACAGTCACGGTTAGAGTCTGGAGAGCAACAGTCACGGTTAGAGTCTGGAGAGCAACAGTCACGGTTAGAGTCTGGAGATCAACAGTCACGGTTAGAGTCTGGAGAGCAACAGTCACGGTTAGAGTCTGGAGAGCAACAGTCACGGTTAGAGTCTGGAGAGCAACAGTCACGATTAGAGTCTGGAGAGCAACAGTCACGGTTAGAGTCTGGAGAGCAACAGTCACGGTTAGAGTCTGGAGAGCAACAGTCACGGTTAGAGTCTGGAGAGCAACAGTCACGGTTAGAGTCTGGAGAGCAACAGTCACGATTAGAGTCTGGAGAGCAACAGTCACGGTTAGAGTCTGGAGAGTAACAGTCACTGTTAGAGTCTGGAGGGCAACAGTCACGGTTAGAGTCTGGAGAGCAACAGTCACGGTTAGAGTCTGGAGAGCAACAGTCACGGTTAGAGTCTGGAGAGCAACAGTCACGGTTAGAGTCTGGAGAGCAACAGTCACGGTTAGAGTCTAGAGAGCAACATTCACGGTTAGAGTCTGGAGAGCAACAGTCACGGTTAGAGTCTGGAGAGCAACAGTCACGGTTAGAGTCTGGAGAGCAACAGTCACGGTTAGAGTCTGGAGAGCAACAGTCACGATTAAAGTCTGGAGAGCAACAGTCACGGTTAGAGTCTGGAGAGCAACAGTCACAGTTAGAGTCTGGAGAGCAACAGTCACGGATAGAGTCTGGAGAGCAACATTCACGGTTAGAGTCTGGAAAGCAACAGTCACGGTTAGAGTCTGGAGAGCAACAGTCACGGTTAGAGTCTGGAGAGCAACAGTCACGGTTAGAGTCTGGAGAGCAACAGTCACGGTTAGAGTCTGGAGAGCAACAGTCACGGTTAGAGTCTGGAGTGCAACAGTCACGGTTAGAGTCTGGAGAGCAACAGTCACGGTTAGAGTCTGGAGAGCAACAGTCACAGTTAGAGTCTGGAGAGCAACAGTCACGGTTAGAGTCTGGAGAGCAACAGTCACGGTTAGAGTCTGGAGAGCAACAGTCACGGTTAGAGTCTGGAGAGCAACAGTCACGGTTAGAGTCTGGAGAGCAACAGTCACGGTTAGAGTCTGGAGAGCAACAGTCACGGTTAGAGTCTAGAGAGCAACATTCACGGTTAGAGTCTAGAGAGCAACATTCACGGTTAGAGTCTGGAGAGCAACAGTCACGGTTAGAGTCTGGAGAGCAACAGTCACGGTTAGAGTCTGGAGAGCAACAGTCACGATTAAAGTCTGGAGAGCAACAGTCACGGTTAGAGTCTGGAGAGCAACAGTCACGGTTAGAGTCTGGAGAGCAACAGTCACGGTTAGAGTCTGGAGAGCAACAGTCACGGTTAGAGTCTGGAGAGCAACATTCACGGTTAGAGTCTGGAGAGCAACAGTCACGGTTAGAGTCTGGAGAGCAACAGTCACGGTTAGAGTCTGGAGAGCAACAGTCACGGTTAGAGTCTGGAGAGCAACAGTCACGGTTAGAGTCTGGAGAGCAACAGTTACGGTTAGAGTCTGGAGAGCAACAGTCACGGTTAGAGTCTGGAGAGCAACAGTCACGGTTAGAGTCTGGAGAGCAACAGTCACGGTTAGAGTCTGGAGAGCAACAGTCACGGTTAGAGTCTGGAGAGCAACAGTCACGGTTAGAGTCTGGAGAGCAACAGTCACGGTTAGAGTCTGGAGAGCAACAGTCACGGTTAGAGTCTGGAGAGCAACAGTCACGGTTAGAGTCTGGAGAGCAACAGTCACGGTTAGAGTCTGGAGAGCAACAGTCACGATTAGAGTCTGGAGAGCAACAGTCACGATTAGAGTCTGGAGAGCAACAGTCACTGTTAGAGTCTGGAGAGCAACAGTCACGGTTAGAGTCTGGAGAGCAACAGTCACGGTTAGAGTCTGGAGAGCAACAGTCACGGTTAGATTCTGGAGAGCAACAGTCACGGTTAGAGTCTAGAGAGCAACAGTCACGGTTAGAGTCTGGAGAGCAACAGTCACGGTTAGAGTCTGGAGAGCAACAGTCACGGTTAGAGTCTGGAGAGCAACAGTCACGGTTAGAGTCTGGAGAGCAACAGTCACGGTTAGAGTCTGGAGAGCAACAGTCACGGTTAGAGTCTGGAGAGCAACAGTCACGGTTAGAGTCTGGAGAGCAACAGTCACGGTTAGAGTCTGGAGAGCAACAGTCACGGTTAGAGTCTGGAGATCAACAGTCACGGTTAGAGTCTGGAGAGCAACAGTCACGGTTAGAGTCTGGAGAGCAACAGTCACGGTTAGAGTCTGGAGAGCAACAGTCACGATTAGAGTCTGGAGAGCAACAGTCACGGTTAGAGTCTGGAGAGCAACAGTCACGGTTAGAGTCTGGAGAGCAACAGTCACGGTTAGAGTCTGGAGAGCAACAGTCACGGTTAGAGTCTGGAGAGCAACAGTCACGATTAGAGTCTGGAGAGCAACAGTCACGGTTAGAGTCTGGAGAGTAACAGTCACTGTTAGAGTCTGGAGGGCAACAGTCACGGTTAGAGTCTGGAGAGCAACAGTCACGGTTAGAGTCTGGAGAGCAACAGTCACGGTTAGAGTCTGGAGAGCAACAGTCACGGTTAGAGTCTGGAGAGCAACAGTCACGGTTAGAGTCTAGAGAGCAACATTCACGGTTAGAGTCTGGAGAGCAACAGTCACGGTTAGAGTCTGGAGAGCAACAGTCACGGTTAGAGTCTGGAGAGCAACAGTCACGGTTAGAGTCTGGAGAGCAACAGTCACGATTAAAGTCTGGAGAGCAACAGTCACGGTTAGAGTCTGGAGAGCAACAGTCACAGTTAGAGTCTGGAGAGCAACAGTCACGGATAGAGTCTGGAGAGCAACATTCACGGTTAGAGTCTGGAAAGCAACAGTCACGGTTAGAGTCTGGAGAGCAACAGTCACGGTTAGAGTCTGGAGAGCAACAGTCACGGTTAGAGTCTGGAGAGCAACAGTCACGGTTAGAGTCTGGAGAGCAACAGTCACGGTTAGAGTCTGGAGAGCAACATTCACGGTTAGAGTCTGGAGAGCAACAGTCACGGTTAGAGTCTGGAGAGCAACAGTCACGGTTAGAGTCTGGAGAGCAACAGTCACGGTTAGAGTCTGGAGAGCAACAGTCACGGTTAGAGTCTGGAGAGCAACAGTTACGGTTAGAGTCTGGAGAGCAACAGTCACGGTTAGAGTCTGGAGAGCAACAGTCACGGTTAGAGTCTGGAGAGCAACAGTCACGGTTAGAGTCTGGAGAGCAACAGTCACGGTTAGAGTCTGGAGAGCAACAGTCACGGTTAGAGTCTGGAGAGCAACAGTCACGGTTAGAGTCTGGAGAGCAACAGTCACGGTTAGAGTCTGGAGAGCAACAGTCACGGTTAGAGTCTGGAGAGCAACAGTCACGGTTAGAGTCTGGAGAGCAACAGTCACGATTAGAGTCTGGAGAGCAACAGTCACGATTAGAGTCTGGAGAGCAACAGTCACTGTTAGAGTCTGGAGAGCAACAGTCACGGTTAGAGTCTGGAGAGCAACAGTCACGGTTAGAGTCTGGAGAGCAACAGTCACGGTTAGAGTCTGGAGAGCAACAGTCACGGTTAGAGTCTAGAGAGCAACAGTCACGGTTAGAGTCTGGAGAGCAACAGTCACGGTTAGAGTCTGGAGAGCAACAGTCACGGTTAGAGTCTGGAGAGCAACAGTCACGGTTAGAGTCTGGAGAGCAACAGTCACGGTTAGAGTCTGGAGAGCAACAGTCACGGTTAGAGTCTGGAGAGCAACAGTCACGGTTAGAGTCTGGAGAGCAACAGTCACGGTTAGAGTCTGGAGAGCAACAGTCACGGTTAGAGTCTGGAGAGCAACAGTCACGGTTAGAGTCTGGAGAGCAACAGTCACGGTTAGAGTCTGGAGAGCAACAGTCACGGTTAGAGTCTGGAGAGCAACAGTCACGGTTAGAGTCTGGAGAGCAACAGTCACGGTTAGAGTCTGGAGAGCAACAGTCACGGTTAGAGTCTAGAGAGCAACAGTCACGGTTAGAGTCTGGAGAGCAACAGTCACGGTTAGAGTCTGGAGAGCAACAGTCACGGTTAGAGTCTGGAGAGCAACAGTCACGATTAAAGTCTGGAGAGCAACAGTCACGGTTAGAGTCTGGAGAGCAACAGTCACAGTTAGAGTCTGGAGAGCAACAGTCACGGTTAGAGTCTGGAGAGCAACATTCACGGTTAGAGTCTGGAAAGCAACAGTCACGGTTAGAGTCTGGAGAGCAACAGTCACGGTTAGAGTCTGGAGAGCAACAGTCACGGTTAGAGTCTGGAGAGCAACAGTCACGGTTAGAGTCTGGAGAGCAACAGTCACGGTTAGAGTCTGGAGTGCAACAGTCACGGTTAGAGTCTGGAGAGCAACAGTCACGGTTAGAGTCTGGAGAGCAACAGTCACGGTTAGAGTCTGGAGAGCAACAGTCACGGTTAGAGTCTGGAGAGCAACAGTCACGGTTAGAGTCTGGAGAGCAACAGTCACGGTTAGAGTCTGGAGAGCAACAGTCACGGTTAGAGTCTGGAGAGCAACAGTCACGGTTAGAGTCTGGAGAGCAACAGTCACGGTTAGAGTCTAGAGAGCAACATTCACGGTTAGAGTCTAGAGAGCAACATTCACGGTTAGAGTCTGGAGAGCAACAGTCACGGTTAGAGTCTGGAGAGCAACAGTCACGGTTAGAGTCTGGAGAGCAACAGTCACGATTAAAGTCTGGAGAGCAACAGTCACGGTTAGAGTCTGGAGAGCAACAGTCACGGTTAGAGTCTGGAGAGCAACAGTCACGGTTAGAGTCTGGAGAGCAACAGTCACGGTTAGAGTCTGGAGAGCAACAGTCACGGTTAGAGTCTGGAGAGCAACAGTCACGGTTAGAGTCTGGAGAGCAACAGTCACGGTTAGAGTCTGGAGAGCAACAGTCACGGTTAGAGTCTGGAGAGCAACAGTCACGGTTAGAGTCTGGAGAGCAACAGTCACGGTTAGAGTCTGGAGAGCAACAGTCACGGTTAGAGTCTGGAGAGCAACAGTCACGGTTAGAGTCTGGAGAGCAACAGTCACGATTAGAGTCTGGAGAGCAACAGTCACGATTAGAGTCTGGAGAGCAACAGTCACTGTTAGAGTCTGGAGAGCAACAGTCACGGTTAGAGTCTGGAGAGCAACAGTCACGGTTAGAGTCTGGAGAGCAACAGTCACGGTTAGAGTCTGGAGAGCAACAGTCACGGTTAGAGTCTAGAGAGCAACAGTCACGGTTAGAGTCTGGAGAGCAACAGTCACGGTTAGAGTCTGGAGAGCAACAGTCACGGTTAGAGTCTGGAGAGCAACAGTCACGGTTAGAGTCTGGAGAGCAACAGTCACGGTTAGAGTCTGGAGAGCAACAGTCACGGTTAGAGTCTGGAGAGCAACAGTCACGGTTAGAGTCTAGAGAGCAACATTCACGGTTAGAGTCTAGAGAGCAACATTCACGGTTAGAGTCTGGAGAGCAACAGTCACGGTTAGAGTCTGGAGAGCAACAGTCACGGTTAGAGTCTGGAGAGCAACAGTCACGATTAAAGTCTGGAGAGCAACAGTCACGGTTAGAGTCTGGAGAGCAACAGTCACGGTTAGAGTCTGGAGAGCAACAGTCACGGTTAGAGTCTGGAGAGCAACAGTCACGGTTAGAGTCTGGAGAGCAACAGTCACGGTTAGAGTCTGGAGAGCAACATTCACGGTTAGAGTCTGGAGAGCAACAGTCACGGTTAGAGTCTGGAGAGCAACAGTCACGTTTAGAGTCTGGAGAGCAACAGTCACGGTTAGAGTCTGGAGAGCAACAGTCACGGTTAGAGTCTGGAGAGCAACAGTTACGGTTAGAGT
The DNA here is from genome assembly GCF_964263955.1 of Coregonus lavaretus. NCBI lineage: Eukaryota > Metazoa > Chordata > Actinopteri > Salmoniformes > Salmonidae > Coregonus > Coregonus lavaretus. Next base: position 11,675,395 of record NC_140002.1, on the reverse strand, counting down.
CTGGAGAGCAACAGTCACGGTTAGAGTCTGGAGAGCAACAGTCACGGTTAGAGTCTGGAGAGCAACAGTCACGGTTAGAGTCTGGAGAGCAACAGTCACGGTTAGAGTCTGGAGAGCAACAGTCACGGTTAGAGTCTGGAGAGCAACAGTCACGGTTAGAGTCTGGAGAGCAACAGTCACGGTTAGAGTCTGGAGAGCAACAGTCACGGTTAGAGTCTGGAGAGCAACAGTCACGGTTAGAGTCTGGAGAGCAACAGTCACGATTAGAGTCTGGAGAGCAACAGTCACGATTAGAGTCTGGAGAGCAACAGTCACTGTTAGAGTCTGGAGAGCAACAGTCACGGTTAGAGTCTGGAGAGCAACAGTCACGGTTAGAGTCTGGAGAGCAACAGTCACGGTTAGAGTCTGGAGAGCAACAGTCACGGTTAGAGTCTAGAGAGCAACAGTCACGGTTAGAGTCTGGAGAGCAACAGTCACGGTTAGAGTCTGGAGAGCAACAGTCACGGTTAGAGTCTGGAGAGCAACAGTCACGGTTAGAGTCTGGAGAGCAACAGTCACGGTTAGAGTCTGGAGAGCAACAGTCACGGTTAGAGTCTGGAGAGCAACAGTCACGGTTAGAGTCTGGAGAGCAACAGTCACGGTTAGAGTCTGGAGAGCAACAGTCACGGTTAGAGTCTGGAGAGCAACAGTCACGGTTAGAGTCTGGAGAGCAACAGTCACGGTTAGAGTCTGGAGAGCAACAGTCACGGTTAGAGTCTAGAGAGCAACAGTCACGGTTAGAGTCTGGAGAGCAACAGTCACGGTTAGAGTCTGGAGAGCAACAGTCACGGTTAGAGTCTGGAGAGCAACAGTCACGATTAAAGTCTGGAGAGCAACAGTCACGGTTAGAGTCTGGAGAGCAACAGTCACAGTTAGAGTCTGGAGAGCAACAGTCACGGTTAGAGTCTGGAGAGCAACATTCACGGTTAGAGTCTGGAAAGCAACAGTCACGGTTAGAGTCTGGAGAGCAACAGTCACGGTTAGAGTCTGGAGAGCAACAGTCACGGTTAGAGTCTGGAGAGCAACAGTCACGGTTAGAGTCTGGAGAGCAACAGTCACGGTTAGAGTCTGGAGTGCAACAGTCACGGTTAGAGTCTGGAGAGCAACAGTCACGGTTAGAGTCTGGAGAGCAACAGTCACGGTTAGAGTCTGGAGAGCAACAGTCACGGTTAGAGTCTGGAGAGCAACAGTCACGGTTAGAGTCTGGAGAGCAACAGTCACGGTTAGAGTCTGGAGAGCAACAGTCACGGTTAGAGTCTGGAGAGCAACAGTCACGGTTAGAGTCTAGAGAGCAACATTCACGGTTAGAGTCTAGAGAGCAACATTCACGGTTAGAGTCTGGAGAGCAACAGTCACGGTTAGAGTCTGGAGAGCAACAGTCACGGTTAGAGTCTGGAGAGCAACAGTCACGATTAAAGTCTGGAGAGCAACAGTCACGGTTAGAGTCTGGAGAGCAACAGTCACGGTTAGAGTCTGGAGAGCAACAGTCACGGTTAGAGTCTGGAGAGCAACAGTCACGGTTAGAGTCTGGAGAGCAACAGTCACGGTTAGAGTCTGGAGAGCAACATTCACGGTTAGAGTCTGGAGAGCAACAGTCACGGTTAGAGTCTGGAGAGCAACAGTCACGGTTAGAGTCTGGAGAGCAACAGTCACGGTTAGAGTCTGGAGAGCAACAGTCACGGTTAGAGTCTGGAGAGCAACAGTCACGGTTAGAGTCTGGAGAGCAACAGTCACGGTTAGAGTCTGGAGAGCAACAGTCACGGTTAGAGTCTGGAGAGCAACAGTCACGGTTAGAGTCTGGAGAGCAACAGTCACGGTTAGAGTCTGGAGAGCAACAGTCACGGTTAGAGTCTGGAGAGCAACAGTCACGGTTAGAGTCTGGAGAGCAACAGTCACGGTTAGAGTCTGGAGAGCAACAGTCACGGTTAGAGTCTGGAGAGCAACAGTCACGGTTAGAGTCTGGAGAGCAACAGTCACGATTAGAGTCTGGAGAGCAACAGTCACGATTAGAGTCTGGAGAGCAACAGTCACTGTTAGAGTCTGGAGAGCAACAGTCACGGTTAGAGTCTGGAGAGCAACAGTCACGGTTAGAGTCTGGAGAGCAACAGTCACGGTTAGAGTCTGGAGAGCAACAGTCACGGTTAGAGTCTAGAGAGCAACAGTCACGGTTAGAGTCTGGAGAGCAACAGTCACGGTTAGAGTCTGGAGAGCAACAGTCACGGTTAGAGTCTGGAGAGCAACAGTCACGGTTAGAGTCTGGAGAGCAACAGTCACGGTTAGAGTCTGGAGAGCAACAGTCACGGTTAGAGTCTGGAGAGCAACAGTCACGGTTAGAGTCTGGAGAGCAACAGTCACGGTTAGAGTCTGGAGAGCAACAGTCACGGTTAGAGTCTGGAGAGCAACAGTCACGGTTAGAGTCTAGAGAGCAACAGTCACGGTTAGAGTCTGGAGAGCAACAGTCACGGTTAGAGTCTGGAGAGCAACAGTCACGGTTAGAGTCTGGAGAGCAACAGTCACGGTTAGAGTCTGGAGAGCAACAGTCATGGTTAGAGTCTGGAGAGCAACAGTCACGGTTAGAGTCTGGAGAGCAACAGTCACGGTTAGAGTCTGGAGAGCAACAGTCACGGTTAGAGTCTAGAGAGCAACAGTCACGGTTAGAGTCTGGAGAGCAACAGTCACGGTTAGAGTCTGGAGAGCAACAGTCACGGTTAGAGTCTGGAGAGCAACAGTCACGGTTAGAGTCTGGAGAGCAACAGTCATGGTTAGAGTCTGGAGAGCAACAGTCACGGTTAGAATTACAGGAGGGCTGGGCACCCCCATAACAATCAACACCTCCATAAAATAAAATAAAATGTATAATTTTTCGAAGTCAGGAACTCCAAATAGATGTTGGGCACCACCAAGGAAGTTTGATGGAGCTCCCCACTGAGTCCAGTAGAACTGCAGTACTGGCTCTGTTGGTAGTAAGGTACTCGCTATGGAGACAACTACTTTATTCTCAAACCAACTTGACTGCATAGTCCATATTGGCCGACATCTCACGCTTTAATTAAATAACATAGAACAATTTTAGTCCCATACACAGGTCATCCTGGCCTACAAACTCTACTTGTGCCCTATAGAATGGCTCCAGTGTCAAAAATGTACTAGTCTCAACAGTGCCTGAGGAAAAACATGGAAGAACATGGGGTTAAATAAAGTGCCTCTACTCCCTTTCAAAAGTAATACACAGATCGCGGGAGAGAGATTTTCTCTGAACCTTATTACAGACTATACCAGCCGCTAGCTCTTCAGGCTGAGGAATTCCATTAGCTGCTAGAAACCTCATTCGAGTTCAGAGGGAATCCTATTTACAAGGCCCCATGTGAAGAAAACACGGGTCTCCACAATCCAGTCAATTAATTAGCCGATGTACGATTCCCATAAGTGCTGTACGTGGATGTGTTCATGTTCAGGTGTTGTGACAAATTAATGACCAAGCTCCTGGATACCTATGGAGGTTTCTCTGTAGTTATTTAATTTGAATCTTGAAGAATCTTGTTCCATGGTAATAGTATAGCAAATAAATTATTACCGCAGTACATTGCACTGTGATTTTATATGGATATACACTCAGTGATCAGTTTATTAGGTACACCACCCCGTTCACGAAAATGGATCGCTCCTACAGACAATGAGTCACGTGGCTGTGGCTTGCTATATCAAGCAGGCAGACAGGCATTAAGGCATTCAGATACTGTTTGGTTGAACATTAGAATGGGCAAAACAAGTGACCTAAGCGACTTTGAGCATGGTATGATCGTCGTGTCAGGCGCGCCAGATCCAGTGTCTCAGAAACGGCCGCCCAACTGGGCTTTTCACGCACAACAGTGTCTAGGGTTTACAGAGAATGGTGCGACAAACAAAAAACATCCAGTCAGCGGCAGTCCTGTGGGTGAAAACAGTTAGTTGATGAGAGGTCGGAGGAGAATGGCAAGAATCGTGCAAGCTAACAGGGGGGCCACAAACAGACAAATAACGGTGCAGTACATCAATTGTGTGCAAAACAGCATCTCGGAACACACAACTTGTCGATCCTTGTCACGGATGGGCTATTGCAGCAGACGACCACACCGGGTTCCACTCCTATCAGCTAAAAACAAGAAGAAGCGGCTCCAGTGGGCACGCAATCAAAAACACTGGACAATTGAGGAGTGTAAAACATTGCCTGGTTTGATGAATCCCGGTTCCTGTTGCGTCATGCTGATGGCAGAGTCAGGATTTGGCATAAGCAGAATGTGTGATTCAAACCCACGCTAACACAGTAGATGTGTGCCGGAGCGTGCGGCATTACCGCTAGACCAGCCAGGCCACACAATTTACAATTTTAGAGCAAAACTATGTAATTATATAAAAAAGTTGAATAATCAGGGATAATTATAAGAGTTTGCTTTGGGGCTATCAAAGTGATGGAACCATGAACAGGAGTAATTTCCCCAAAATTAAATACAAATATTTCACGTTATGCAATCATCTCCATATCTCATTGCTCTTGGGTGTCTAATTGATCATTATTAGGGCATTTAGAGCAGCCATTAAAAGTATTGCACCGTTGCACAACTTGCCACTTCCTTGTAAATGAGAATCAAAGGGGAGTATGGCTAGTTTGAAGCTCTAATTGTGTGTAGATGTCGAGATCATTCATTTTTTAAAAATCCTGCAGAGAAGCCAGTCACTCAACACTGTTTGGGCCATAAATAGTCAATAAAGCCGGCAGCACAGCCTTGGCATGCTAACCAAGACCAAACGATACTCAGAATGCTATACACTGGCAGTAAGAATGAGTCAGAGGGGATACAGGGGTTTCTATAAACTAAGTCGACACTGATAATGTGGAAGGCCTTTGAGAGAACCATAAAGTGCCCAAACCCCTTTAACACAGACTATATTAAAGCATTTATGAGTCTCTATTCTCACCAATGTGCAATGTTACAAGCTGGGTGCGCTTGTCATACATTCCCCCAGCCTGTCAATCAAATGTTTCCTTTGACCACGTGTAACTCTCAGTGGGACCACTGCCCTGTCAACTGGTGTGTGTGTGTGTGTGTGTGCAAAAGAGCTACAGGCTCAGTACAAAAGCCCAGTTTATCATCAACACAGTGGGGTGGAGCGACTCAGTGTCCGGTAGCCTTCTGAAGCCAGACAGCCATGACATAGACATTGGGTGTCAGAGGATGGGAAAATCATTGCAGCTCTCCTTCTCTATTCAACAGAGCATACTCCTCCGCTGCGTCTAAAATAGCATCCTATTCCCTATGTTGTGTAATAGGGAACCATTTGGGAAGAAACTCTCCTTCAAGCCCTCATAAAAGTGAGTCTGTAAATGTATTATCTGGGCTGCGAGTTTTTCAGGCTTCGGGAGCGGTTTTCAATTGCTGGTTGGAATTGCCGTCCTCTCTCTCTCTCGATGAGTCTTCCTCCTTTCCCACTGGGCACACACTGGTTGAATCAACGTTGTTTCCAAGTCATTTCAATGAAATTACGTTGAACCAATGTGGAATAGACGTTGAACTGACGTATGTGCCCAGTGGGTTGATCTTGTGGAGTTCTTGCCAGTGTAATGTATTCCATCGTTCAGCGAGATGAAAGAAGTGCAGTAATGTTCAGGTGTGATTAAAAGAACACCCGTTCATAATTGCAGCCCTCAGGATGGCCTCTTGCGCAGTACGTCTCTTTCAAGTTGGGGAGTAATCACAGGAGATTCACAGCTGAAACGTTAGCACTGCTGCTAGCTGTTCTGTTCCAGGGACACTACACTCTGTGTCAAATGTGGATCTCGCTCTAGTCCGCTAGCAATGATTGCCAGCCCTAGGCTTAGCAAGAGACTTTGGCTAAATGTCAAAGTAAATTATGTGATCATTTTCCTCGTGAGTGCAGGGTAATCTGAATTGTTGCATCATTACATCTACATTCAAAAGAGATCTTGGCTGATAGGCAATGTAGAGATACATCTTTGCCTGTTATTCAACACTAGGATGAAATGTATTGGTCTAATAGTGTATCAACCAACATTTCCAAATGGAGGGAACTTTTGTTTCCTTAATAAAAACAGAGAAAAAAGAATAAACCAGAGCTTGATTCCATAGAGACAGACCTAAGGGATGATGAGGAGTAAACATCAATCCAGTACCACTAGAGGTCTGGAGTGCATGTGTTTGGGGACATGTGCTATCTCCAGGATGTGTGACAAACTCACGTTTTGACGTAGGGGTCTGAGAAGCCGTTGGCGTCCATGGCGGCGAGGTGGGCACAGCGGACGATGCCCACCACCAGGCCAGACTTCTGGGAGCTGTACTTGAGGGAGATCATGATACGCCCTCGCTCCTCCAGGGACTTGTCATCTGTCTTGTCGATCTGCGCGGTAAGGAGTGGGGACACACAGGGGTCAGGGGTCAAAGGTAATGAGCATAGTGAGTAGATAGCGGAGGTGTCATGCTCGATAGCTACAGTCTTACTCACATCACATTATATACTGTATCCTATACCACCATCATTATTAAGAACATTTTGATCCAAAGTGGATCTTCATGAAGTCCAAGGGTTTGATCAACAGTTTAGAAGACAACTTGCTGTCTCCAGAAGTTACAATGGTTAATATTCCCCTCCACAACCCATTACATGAGGAGACTGGAGGAAGATACTGAGTGGGATGTACATAGAAACTCTAACAGTTAAGATTGATGCCCAAGTTTTGAGTAAGGGCTTTGTAGATGGGCTTTTTCTCCAAATGCAAATGTCATGGATCAGATTGGGAATCCAATCGAATGTTGTGACTTGATTTGGAGTTTGAATTTGCTAAGTAAGTATTGCTGTGTACTTCTTGGACTACACCTATAATCGACTCACTGTCCACCTTATCGGAAATGCACTTTGCCCAGAATTCTGGGCTAATGACACTAGCTAATTGGCTGTGCAGAAGGCGTCTCTGATGATTCCCGCCCTGCTGTGTGACTACTCTGTCTCGTTTACGTTTGCTCTGGGCTTCACAGAGACGCCCTCAGACAGCCTTCCGGTTCAAATGGTGAGAGAGCGTGGTGGATGAGCGATGGGGAAAACAACCGTGCAGTGGAGAATTTGAATAGATTAAATGGACTTCTGAAACGGAGACACAAACAATAACAGCAAGTCAAAACGCAGACCAAAGAGTAAGGGCAATGAATGGAGAGAGAGAGAGAGAGAGAGAGAGAGAGAGAGAGAGAGAGAGGGAGAGCAAACAAAGAGAAAGAAAGCGTGAAATAGAGAATTGGAAGTTGGTAAGGGGGGCAGATAAAATGGAATGCACGCTACATTGCCATATTGTCTGAGGTTCTTATATCTTCTACTGTGGAAATGGCTTGACATATGTCACATTATTCATCATGGAACACACAATATTGTGAATCTAAAGCAAAAGTATGTAAGTGTTCCTAATAGCATAATGTTTCACAAACATACTGGAAATACCCAAAGTGATGTATTGCTGAGGTAGAAGAAAGCATCCAGCATCCATATGGTGACTAACAAGAGATGGCATGAGAACCAACAAATTTGTTCTGAGCAGATTGTCACCATCCAAAGTCCTCTTTAATCATGACTCCAGCCCCGTAGCACTGATCCCAGATCAGCTGTAGCAGAGTTCAAGGGGCCACCTCCCCTACTACCCCTGATTCAACCTGACCACTCTCTGATCAACCCTGTCCTGTTGCCCCCGGTTACGCATCTACATCAACATCCTTTGACGGCATCAAGTGAATCAGCACGGTCACGCAATGATGGAGTGCATTGACTTGCTTTGGTCAACAGCTTTCTCCCGATATCCCTCTGTTGTGGTTTGTGCTGATCCCTGCAGTACACTACATTGAGCCCCCGAAAACACAGGAGCAGCAAATATGTCATGGACTCTCTTCCCTGCTTGATGGGGAAAAAGTGGCTGCCAACCCCAGTCTAATTAATAATTGGCAGAAGTCTCAGCTCCAATTTTTGTCGGTGGTGTCTTAAATGGCTATGAATAATTCAGCCCAAATGTTGAAAGCGATTCATTCTCATTTCCAGTGTGTGGTCAAGGTAAGTACTATGTAGCCTTGGGCAATCTGTTTGTCATGTAGCCGACACCTTGGTCATTGTCAAACCACATCTTTCAGAGTAAGCTGAATCCACCCTGATTAGGGTTGCAACGTTCTGCTAACTTTCACAAAATTCCTAGGTTTTCCAGAAATCCTGGTTGGAGGATTCTGGATTACCTGCTTAATCCCTCCTGCTTTTGGGAATGTTCCAACCGGGATTCCTGGAAAACCTGCAAATCTTTGGCAAAGTAAGTGAAATGTTGCAACCCTAACCTTGATAATGAATCAAATATATCACTTGTGTTAAATGTGTGAATCCAGAACTAAAATCTTGTGTAATTGCATCAGAAACTACATTAGGTTCTGGGGGGAAATGTTGAGAAAAGACACTAGAGTGAGGAGCGGAAGCAGGGCAGTAGCTCCACACTCCTGTCTTTGAAGGTTTCGGGCTATAGGCCAAATGTCCCCTCCCCTTCCGAATGTCAAAAGACGAACACACCTTTGATTTGTTCAAATAACATAGGATGAAAAACCTACACGCAGGAACAACTGTTGCTCGTTAGTCGTCGTAACCCACAGTCTTTTGACCGACGTTACGATACCATCTATGTTACGTAGTCTGTCCACGAGAGAGTATTGAATACAGAGGGAACGACAGAGCAACGACAATCATCAACAAACAAACCAATCAACTGAATGCTATGAGGCCATCTTCACACCAGAAGTGTGTGCTGTTAATGAGAGCCAGCCAACGGATACAAGCACACACCAAAGGGAAGGGGAGGGCTTAGCAGTTGGTACTCAGCACACAGAGTGACTGAGGACTGAGACCCTCTCGAAACAACCCTCAGTTGGTACTCAGCACACAGAGTGACTGAGGACTGAAACCCTCTCGAAACTACCCTCAGTTGGTACTCAGCATACCGAGTGACTGAGGAAGACTGAGACCCTCTCTAAACTACCCATAGTTGGTACTAAGCACACAGAGTGACTGAGTAGGACTGAGACTAGAGCTGGCACAATAAACTGAAAATTACAGACACCTACGTTGGTAATTTTCTGTGATTTTGCTACACAACGTTCCTGTAGAATGTTCTAAAACCATTATTTGGTCAACAGTAATAGCCCATGCACTATGTTGATTCCTGCTATAAAAGTATCTGCCTGTCCCGGTTCTGCTGTCGGCTGCTGTGTGAGCGAGCCACTCTCACTCCCTCTCCCCACCGTGTGCACCTAGGAGGGAGAGATGCATTCTAAGAAGCACAAGCATGACCGTTGCTCAATATGCGGGAAAATTACAGTTTTCAAAGCAAATACTGTTGTTCAGTTGTAGTTACACAGAGGAGAGTCACAGCTTTCCGAGTATATTTGCTGAACAAAAATATAAATGCAACAAAAGATCCCAGAAATGTTCCATACGCACATAAAGCTTATTTCTCTCAAATTATGTGCACAAATTTGTTTACATCCCTGTTAGTGAGCATTTCTCCTTTGCCAAGATAATCCATCCACCTGACCGGTGTGGCATATCAAGAAGCTGATTAAACAGCATGATCATTACACAGGTGCACCTTGTGCTGGGGACAATAAAAGGCCACTCTAAAATGTGCAGTTTTGTCATACAACACAATACCACAGATGTCTCAAGTTTTGAGGTAGCGCACAATTGGCATGCTGACTGCAGGAATGTCCACCAGAGCTGTTGCCTCCAAAGTCGTTTGACAGAATTTGGCAGAACATCAAACAGGCCTCACAGTCGCAGACCACATGTAACCACACCAGCCCAGGACCTCCACATCCGGCTTCTTCACCTGCGGGATGGTCTGAGACGAGCCACCCGGACAACTGATGAAACTGGGTTTGAACAACTGTCAGAAACAGTTTCAGGAAAGCTCATCTGCGTGCTCGTCGTCCTCACCAGAGTTTTGACCTGACTGCAGTTCGACGTCGTAACCGACTTCCGTGGGCAAATGCTCACCTTCGATGGCCACTGGCACACTGGAGAAGTGTGCTCTTCACGGATTAATCCTGGTTTCAATTGTACCGGGCAGCGTGTATGGCGTTGTGTGGGCGAACGGTTTGCTGATGTCAACTTTGTGAACAGAGTGCCCCATTGTGGTGGTGGGGTTATGGTATGTACAGGCATAAGCTACGAACAATGAACACAATTGCATTTTATCTATGGCAATTTGAATGCACAGAGATACCGTGATGAGATCCTGAGGCCCATTGTCGTGCCATTCATCTGCCGCCATCACCTCATGTTTCAGCAAATGCTCACCTTTGATAATACACGGCCCCGTGTCGCAAGGATCTGTAGACAATTCCTGGAAGCTGAAAATGTGCCAGTTCTTCCATGGCCTGCATACTCACCAGACATGTCACCCATTGAGCATGTTCCAGTTCCCGCCAATATCCAGCAACATTCCACAGGCCACAATCAACAGGCTGATGTATAGCTCTATGTGAAGGAGATGTGTCGCACTTCAGATACTGACTGGTTTTCTGATCAACGCCCCTACCTTTTTTAAGGTATCAGTGACCAACAGATGCATATCTGTATTCCCAGTCATGTGAAATCCATAGATTAGGGCCTAATGAATTTATTTCAGTTGACTGATTTCCTTATACTGTATGAACTGTAACTCAGTAAAATCTTTGAAATTGTTGCATGTTGCGTTTATATTTTTGTTCAGTGTAGTTCACTCTGTTTGCTGTCTCTCTCCCTCTCTCCTCTTGCAGCTGCTTCCCACACACACCAAGCCTCGCCCCCTGTCATTCCAACAGTTCACCCAAGTGTTTTGATCTATATCGCAAGTCAAATCACAACATTTGGTTAAGAAAATCACATTTTTGCCCCATATCGTACAGCCCTAGTCTCAGCCCTCCTCAGTCACTCTGTATGCTGAGTGCCAACTGAGGGTCGTTTAGAGAGGGTGTTAGTTACAGCTGGGTGATGTGGACAACAAGTAATATCGTGATAAATGTAACTATTTTGCTCGATAAAAATAAATACACTTTTTTATTTTTATGGCCTACTTTACATTAGCGGCAGCCAGAGCTCCAGACAATTTTTTTCCAGTGCCAAGTAAGACAACTGAGATGGTAGCCTATGATTCAAAAAGTAAGCTATTTCATCTAACATATCCAGGGAATGCATGATTTATATTTTGATGTGCAACCTGGCAAAATAGGATCCAGAATTATCAGATGTATTTTTGGCTCTTCAGAGAATTTGCAGACATCTTTGTGCATATTGGCCTATAGGCTATACACTGTGTAGAAAACATTATGAACACCTGCTCTTTCCATGACAGACTGACCAGGTGAATCCAGGTGAAAGCTATGATCCCTTATTGATATCACTTGTTAAATCCACTTCAATCAGTGTAGATGAAGGGAAGGAGACAGGTTAAAGAAGGATTTTCAAGCCTTGAGACAATTGAGATATGGATTGTGTATGTGTGCCATTCAGAGGATGAATGGGCAAGACAAAATATTTAAGTGCCTTTGAACGGGGTATGGTAGTAGGTGCCAAGCGCACCGGTTTGTGTCAAGAACTGCAACGCTTCTGGGTTTTTCACGCTCAACAGTTTCCCGTGTGTATCAAGAATGGTCCACCACCCAAAGGACATCCAGCCAACTTGAAACAAATGTGGGAAGCATTGGAGTCAACATGGGCCAGCATCCCTGTGGAACGCTTTCGACACCTTGTAGAGTCCATGCCTCAACGAATTGAGGCTGTTCTGAGGGGAAAATGGGGGGAAGGTGTTCTTAATGTTTTGTACACTCAGTGTATTATTCACCACCTGAGGAAGAGGGAACTCAAAACACTTAGCTAGATTGCTAACTCTAAATATGATATTGTTGCTAAATTGATTAATCTATCAGTAAATGTAGGCTAATGTCCTACAAAAACTTTCCAGCGCCAGGCCTAGGCTACTTTGTCACGGATGCCGCCGAGGCTGCTCCTCCTCCTTGCTCGGGCAGGCTTCGGCGTTCGTCGTCCCCGGAGTACTAGCTACTACCGCTTGATGTTTTCGATGTTTGTTTTGTCATGTCTAGTGGGTACACCTGTTGCGTCTCATATATTGGGCTCATACGTCACCCTCCTCTGGACATCCTGGTATTGGCCGGACAGTGCACTGCCTTAGTGACAAGTACTGGTGGCCAACATTGGCTAAGGACGTGAGGGTTTATGTCTCCTCCTGCTCGGTGTGCGCTCAGTGTAAGGCGCCTAGACACCTGCCCAGGGGGAAGTTACAACCCCTGCCCGTTCCACAACGGCCGTGGTCTCACCTCTCGGTAGACTTTGTCACGGACCTTCCCCTTTCCCAGGGGAATACCACTATTCTGGTCGTTGTGGATCGGTTCTCTAAGGCCTGTCGTCTCATCCCAATGCCAGGTCTCCCTACTGCCCTACAGACTGCTGAGGCTTTGTTTACCCACGTCTTCCGGCACTACGGGGTACCCGAGGATATAGTGTCTGATCTGGGTCCCCAATTCACCTCTAGAGTCTGGAGGGCGTTCATGGAACGCTTGGGGGTCTCGGTTAGTCTTACCTCAGCCTTACCTCGGGTTTCCACCCTGAGAGTAATGGGCAGGTGGAGAGAGTGAACCAGGATGTGGGTAGGTTTCTGAGATCTTATTGCCAGGACCGGCAGGAGGAGTGGTCGGGGTATATCCCCTGGGCAGAGATTGCCCAGAACTCTCTACGCCATTCCTCTACGAATCTGACCCCTTTCCAGTGTGTGTTGGGGTATCAGCCGGTTCTGGCACCATGGCATCAGAGCCAGATCGAGGCTCCTGCGGAGGATGAGTGGTTTCGGCGCTCGGAGGAGACATGGAACGCTGCGCATGTACATCTGCAGCGGGCTATCCGTAGGCAGAAGGCGAGCGCCGATCTCCACCGCAGTGAGGGTCCAGTGTACGCACCTGGAGATCGAGTCTGGCTCTCGACTCGAAACCTGCCCCTTCGCCTGCCCTGCCGGAAGCTGGGTCGGCGGTTTGTGGGCCATTTAAAGTCCTGAGGAGATTGAACGAGGTATGTTACAGGTTACAACTGCCTAATGATTATCACATTAACCCCTCATTCCATGTGTCTCTCCTCAGGCCGGTGGTAGCTGGTCCACTCCAGGACAGTGAGATACGGGAGACTCCTCCGCCCCCACTGGACATCGAGGGGGCTCCGGCGTACTCAGTCCGGTCCATCGTGGACTCGAGACGTCGGATGGGGGGTCTGCAGTATCTCGTGGAGTGGGAGGGGTACGGTCCGGAGGAACGGTGCTGGGTGCCTAGGAGGGACATTTTAGATCCCTCCCTCCTGACGGAGTTCCACCGGAGTCACCCCACGCGCCCTGCTCCGCGTCCTCCTGGCCGTCCCCGAAGCCGGGGTCGGCGCACGGCTGGAGCCGCACGTCAAGGGGGGGGTACTGTCACGGATGCCGCCGAGGCTGCTCCTCCTCCTTGCTCGGGCAGGCTTCGGCGTTCGTCATCCCCGGAGTACTAGCTACTACCGCTTGTTGTTTTCGATGTTTGTTTTGTCATGTCTAGTGGGTACACCTGTTGCGTATTCTGTATTGATTATGTCACGTATAAGTTCACCTGTTTTATGTTTTGTCTTTGTATGTTATTGTCCGCGTGTCTTGGATGCCTTGTGTCGGTGTTATACTCATTGTGTCATTTTACGCATATGGTGTTTTTTCCCTCCAGTGTTGGAGACGTTTATTTTCGTGCGTATTTCGTGTTCTAGTAAAGTCGTCTTTACTTATCCTCTGTGTCCTGCGCCTGACTCCACCACCGCATACACATCAGCCTTTGACATACTTGATGTAGGCCTATGCAACTGGTGCGCTCAGCTCCGCTCTGCGGGCGCATCAGATCCATACAGCCTACTCCAATTGTAAAGTGGTGCAATGAACTCAATATTAAGAGGTGAGAAATAAATTACACTTAAAAATATAAACGCAACATGCAACAATTTCAAAGATTTTACGGTGTTACAGTTCATATAAGGAAATCAGTCAATTGAAATAAATTCATTAGGCCCTAATCTATGGATTTCACATGACTGGGAATACAGATATGCATCTGTTGGTCAGAGATAAAAAAAAAAATTTAAGTAGGGGCGTGAATCAGAAAACCAGTCAGTATCTGGTGTGACCACTAGGGTTGAATGGCGGGAACCCGGTTACCGAGATTTACCGGGATTTACCACCCAAAACCACTCCCTTTTCCCGCGATAACTAACTGCGAGTAGGGCTGTTGCGGTGACCCTATTAACACCACACCGGCGGTCACGTGTCATGAAGGCAGTCAAATTCCACATGACCGTTTAATCACGGTAATTAGGCTTCTCCAAGCTCTGATGCTGCTGCTGGTCATTAGTAGCCTACCAGACTTGCTAACTACCTGGGACTCATCACTCTATTGTCCCTCTAATCACTCTGACATCAATGCAAATGTTTTCCAAAATCTAATCAAACACTTCATGAGAGCCCATGAGCTAATGTTGCCCAACATCTCTATAGGCTATGCAATTGTGGGAGAAAACAGAGTGATGGGTGCTAATAAAAAGAGGAGGATCCTGTCAGCTTTCTATAGGCTAGGCCTACTATATTTATTTCTCAACTTTCCTAATATTAAGCACATTGCTTTTATTTACAACAGGAGTATATGAAAATAAACCACGGGGAAAAGCGTCCTCCGTTCACTATTTAAGTGCATAGATTACATGTATTTTTTGCCACTGCCCCTATTTCGATACAGGTGCATGATAATGGTCCATTCTAAATCAAAACAAATGTCACACATATATTATTTAGTATATGTAAAGACAAGATTAAATCAAGAATAGTCTGATGGGTGACAATATTAGCCTATCACTTGTGAATTATATATTATCACTTGTGAATGACGCCCAGCATAAGAAACAATGCCAATTTCTTGCGACTTGTTCGAATCATAGTCGCACATCTCATGTAGCCCAGCCCATAGGCTTATATGTTTTAATAAGGTTTGTATCACAACTAAAGTGGCCAAATAACTTCTTAAAATTAATCACATTAATCCGCTTTACAAGTGGTGCAGAGCCTAACTTGTCACGGTTCAGACAGACGACCAGAGGACCACAATTGCGTCACACCAGAAAGTTTATTAAAACTTAAGGGAAAAGGGAAGTAGGGAGTGAATGAAGGCTCCAGGGGTAACAGGGATCCCGTCCAATGTGCTGGGTCTGTGCCCCCCCCAGTGGCAGCGATGCGTCCTATGAAGCCGGTGGTGGGTGGTCCAGAAGTCCTGGGGGGGGGAGACACAGACACAACAGGGCGGAATGAAACAAGGCAGCAGTACAGTTCAAGGGAAATCCAAAATACGTAGTAGCAAGGCAGAAGGCTGGTCAGAGTTACCGGGATTGAAGAGTAGTCAGGAGTCGTAATGGCAGAAGCAGGTCTGGATCTCCTGGGGCAGAAGAGTATCCAAAAATCAGGCAGGTCCGGGGTCACAAAACCAGGGTGAGCCAGAAGCGTGCGCAAACAGGTTCCGGGTGTGAGCTTTGCAGACGATCTGACACCGGAGAGCTGAAAGACAGGGCCTTAAATACTGGGAGAGGTAGTGGGTAATGCAGCGCAGCTGGCAGAGTAATTAGAGCAGAGCAGAGCAGGGACAGGTGGAGCTAGTTAGGCTGAGTAGAGAGAGTGGTGAGCAGAGTGGAAGAAAATTAAGGTGGTAACCCGGTGGAGTGAGAGGCTCATGACAGAACCCCCCCCCCAAGGGACGGCCCCAGAAGTCCCAAGAGCAACACCACGCCGGGCGGGAGGAGGGGAGCCGGAGGAGGGCTAGAACTCCTCCGAACGGTCCGAGTGAACGTCCTCATCCTCGGAGGAAGCCGGAGGGCCGTGGTCGGGAGATGGGACAGGTCCCGAGACAGGATCAGGCACAGGACAGGAAGCCGAGCGGGCAGGACGGTTAGGGACCCCTCTGGGGCGGCCCCTACGGATTGCAGGTTGATCAGGATGCCGTTGGTGGAAAGCGGTGATGAGAGTCCTATCCACAATCCGACTAGCTGGCACCCAGGTCCTTTCCTCAGGTCCATAGCCCTCCCAGTCAATGAGGTACTGGAGACCCCTACCCCTCCGTCTGGACCGAAGCAGGCGGCGGACGGTGTAAACCAGACCACCATCGACGAGCCGTGGAGGAGGAGGACAAGGCGCAGCAGGGACCAGCGGACTCTCATGGATGGGCTTAATCTTAGACACATGGAAAGTGGGGTGCACCCTCAGGGAATTAGGCAGTTGGAGCCGGACAGCAGTTGGGCTAATCACTCTTATGATAGGGAATGGGCCAATGAACCGAGGTGCCAGCTTCTGCGACTCCACCCTGAGTGGCAGGTTCTTCGATGACAACCACACCCTTTGACCAACATGGTAGGTGGGAGCAGGAATTCTCCGACGGTTGGCCCCGGTAGTGTAGCTGGCAACGGATCTGAGGAGTGTGGCTCGGGCTTGTGACCAGGTGCGGCGACATCGACGGGCAAAAGCAAGTGCAGATGGGCAAGTAACCTCCTCTTCCTGGCTGGCAAATAGAGGAGGCTGGTATCCATAAACACATTGGAAAGGGGACATACCGATGGCAGAGCAGGTCAGAGAATTGTGTGCGTACTCCACCCATGTCAATTGCTGCGACCAGGAGTGGGGGTTGCGTGAAGTCATGCATCGCAGTGCCTTCTCGAGCTCCTGATTAGCCCGCTCTGACTGCCCATTGGATTGGGGATGGAATCCGGAAGTCAGACTGACTGTGGCTCCCAGCAGGTGACAGAACTCCTTCCAAAAAGCGGAGGAGAATTGTGGACCACGGTCAGAAACTACATCCTTTGGCAGTCCGTGGATCCGGAAGACGTGTTCCAGGACCACCTGGGCGGTCTCCTTGGCGGTTGGGAGCTTGGGGAGGGGAATGAAGTGTGCCATCTTGCTGAAACGGTCAACTATGGTGAGAATGACGGTCATGCCACTTGAAGGGGGCAGCCCCGTGACAAAGTCAAGGGCGATGTGAGACCAGGGACGTCTGGGCACAGGCAGGGGCTGCAGCAATCCGGCTGGGGGCTGGCAGGACGACTTGTGTTGGTTGCAGATGGGGCAGGCTTGGACGAATTCCCGTACATCCTTCCTCAGAGAGGGCCACCAGAACCTCTGGGCGAGCAGGTTGTAAGTGCGGGTGGAGCCAGGGTGACAAGCTAGGCGGGAGTCATGTCCCCACTGAACGACCTGGGACCTCAGGTCTTCGGGGACAAAAAGGCGGTCAGCTGGGCAAGTGCTGGGACCTGGCTGGTTACGGAGAGCCTCCAGCACCTGTTCCTCAACAGCCCAGGTCAGAGCTGCAACGATGCAGGGACTTGGCAGAATCGACACTGGGTCCTTGGAGGGGGTGTCATCCTTCTGGAATTGACGGGAGAGGGCGTCTGGCTTGGTGTTGCGTGATCCAGGCCGGTATGACAGAGTGAAATTAAACCTGGTGAAGAACAGGGCCCAGCGGGACTGCCTGGAGTTCAACCGTTTGGCCGTGCGGATGTACTCCAAGTTCTTATGATCGGTCCAAACGAGAAATGGAATGGTGGACCCCTCCAGCCAGTGACGCCACTCCTCCAAGGCAAGCTTCACAGCCAGCAGCTCACGGTTCCCTATGTCGTAATTGCACTCAGAGGGGGACAACCGACGTGAGAAAAAGGCACAGGGATGGAGCTTCCTATCCTCCGCAGCCCACTGAGAAATCACAGCACCAACTCCCACATCCGAGGCGTCCACCTCCACAATGAATTGCCGGTCCACATCAGGCATCTGGAGGATGGGAGCGGAGGTGAACCTGCAGCAGGGGTTTGCGGTCGGAGGACTGGATGGTCATTGAACTCAACCGGACTCCCCCTATGCCCGGTGAGCTTCGGCCCTTTAAAGGGCAGGTTACCACACGATGTCCATCACCTCCACAATAGAGGCAGAGGTTTGAGGTGAAGCGGCGCTGGCGCTCTGCAGGAGTGAGAGAGGCTCGCCCAATCTCCATAGGCTCAGACTGATCAAGCTGACCTGGGTGAGTGGCAGTAGATGACAGGAGCCCAGTCGGATCTCTCCGAATGCCGGTAGTAGGTGGACCTTGGCGCCCCCTCTCACGACGACGGGTCTGTATCCTTCTGTCGATCCTGACAGTCAGTGCGATGGCTTCATCAAGAGTGGAAGGCAGTTCATGGGAGACCAACTCGTCCTTGATATAGTCAGCCAAACTATGGAAGAACGCGTCCACCAACGATGGTGTGTTCCAAGAACTTCGTCTAGCCAGGGTTCGGAAGTCGATGGAATGGTCTGCGACTGTACGTCTGCCTTGTCGAATACTGAACAGTTCACGAGACGCCTCTGCGGTGGGTGAATCCAGGTCAAACACCTTCAGCATCTCCTCAGCAAACAGGTCGAAGGTTGCACATGCGGGGGTTTGACGTTCGAACTCTGCTGTTCCCCAGAGTCGAGCTCGGCCCGTCAGGTGAGTGATGGCATACCCAACTTTAGCCCCCTCCGTGGCGAAGGTCCTTGGCTGCAAGGAGAACTGAAGTCGGCAGCTAGTCAGGAATGGCCGGACCTGGGTTGAATCGCCGTTGAACCGCTCGGGGTTTCCAATCTTGGGTTCCGGAGCAGCGGCTGCAATGACCGGGGCAGGTAACTCGGGGGCAGGGCTGGTGGGCAGACTGGCTGGGGTAAGGTTGGTGAGGAGTTGAATGATCATGGCGAGTTGTTGTTGCTGCTGCTGGAACTGCTGCTCATGCTCATCGGTTTCCATGTCGGGGAAAGTGTGCGCTGAGTCCATAATGGTCAGATCGTACTGTCACGGTTCAGACAGACGACCAGAGGACCACAATTGCGTCACACCAGAAAGTTTATTAAAACTTAAGGGAAAAGGGAAGTAGGGAGTGAATGAAGGCTCCAGGGGTAACAGGGATCCCGTCCAATGTGCTGGGTCTGTGCCCCCCCCAGTGGCAGCGATGCGTCCTATGAAGCCGGTGGTGGGTGGTCCAGAAGTCCTGGGGGGGGGAGACACAGACACAACAGGGCGGAATGAAACAAGGCAGCAGTACAGTTCAAGGGAAATCCAAAATACGTAGTAGCAAGGCAGAAGGCTGGTCAGAGTTACCGGGATTGAAGAGTAGTCAGGAGTCGTAATGGCAGAAGCAGGTCTGGATCTCCTGGGGCAGAAGAGTATCCAAAAATCAGGCAGGTCCGGGGTCACAAAACCAGGGTGAGCCAGAAGCGTGCGCAAACAGGTTCCGGGTGTGAGCTTTGCAGACGATCTGACACCGGAGAGCTGAAAGACAGGGCCTTAAATACTGGGAGAGGTAGTGGGTAATGCAGCGCAGCTGGCAGAGTAATTAGAGCAGAGCAGAGCAGGGACAGGTGGAGCTAGTTAGGCTGAGTAGAGAGAGTGGTGAGCAGAGTGGAAGAAAATTAAGGTGGTAACCCGGTGGAGTGAGAGGCTCATGACATAACTGGCATATGTAAGCAGCACGTGAGTTTCAAGTTTGGGGAAGATCATTTTTACCATAAAAATGCACCTTTTTAATAAAAGCATTACATGCATAATTGCATTTGCTGGTGTTTTCCGCTAATGGAACATTCGCGCTTATAGCCTACAACCACGTGCGCATTGCTGCACTTATAATGTGAAGAAATAGCCTAATAGTTTATAAAAATTTTAAGCTAAAGGTTCTGATCAGCCACATTGCATAAAAACGTTTTTTTGATGCTAGTGGTTGTATTAATTTGGGATCTATCGCATCCCACAACTGTCCCAGAATATTTATTTCTCGCACAGAATAGAATAGGTCGACTTTTGTACCATGGGGGATAGTAGATTGACATAGGCTAGTGCTTTTGCTGTTCCGTTAGGCCTACTCATCTTGTTGGCTGACGAAAAGTAAATGTGGACAGTTCTTCCAATATCTTCAATATGCACCTCGGAATTGGATAAGGACGCGCGCAGTTGTGTCCCCGATGTGTCTGTCTTAACTTGTAGCCTGTGAGAAAGACCCGATCACCAGACGGAGAGCCCGTGTGAGTGAGAGAGCTTTGGATTGCGCAGCACACTCAGGGAGAAGGGCACAACTTAGCACTCCGGGCCGCAAAAGGCACAGATTTTATAAAGGTGCATTATGGCCACAAAGGGGATGCCGCTGTGAAATTTTAGCCATTATCAAGTGCTTTTCCAATTGTGAATGAGAGACTATTGGAGTGTGTACAGCCTGCGCAAAAAACTAAGCAGAGCTCATGCCTTTCAAGCTATTTTTTTTAAATCGCCATTAGTCTCATCATGCAGCCTTACAATGTATTAAAAATCAAAACATATAGCCCAACGTTTGTCGAACAACTAAAGTTACATTATTAACTCTAAATTAAGCATATAGGAATACCTATTTCTTTGTTAACCGCTCAACACAGAATAGCCGCATTGTGCGCACTCCCTCAAATCGTTTGGAGAAAATATTTATTTTATTCAGCTTTGTTCAATTGTATTCTTCATACTATAAAATAATATAAAATAATGCCACGGAATTATAAGCAAATCTTGTCTGCTAAATGAACTAATGTAGCCCACAGCCATTTGGCATAGCCACATCAGAACCTAACATAAGGACAACTCAGAGTATGCTATTATTTTCTTCTGAAATAGACTACATTTCTTCATATCATGTTTCTTTAGACCTGTCTAAAATAAATAATGGATTTATTGTGAAGGTGTAGACTATATTACATGGATTTATTAGACTTTGTAAAATGACTTGTAGGCTGTGTGTGGAAGCCAGGACATGCTAAATGTGTTTATGTTAATTAACGGTCAATTACCGTGAGACCTACAGTTATTTGCTTGACAATCACCGGCTGACGAAATTTTGTGACCGCCACGGCCCTAACTGCGAGAAACCGGTAAATTATAATAAATGATTTTTATGAACAGCATGGCGTGAAATGGAACTGTTAAATTATATGCAATATTTAAATCTGAATCATCAATGCTCAGGGTGGGGACAGACAGCCCATCTCAGTATGGAGCGCAGTACACAATGCATGTAGACCTATCATCTCATCATGGTAACTTTTTTAAAAACTTGTGACAAGTAGGCCTACATTTGCTGTAGCATAGTGTATGCTACAGTAATATAAAGACCGAATGCTCTTCTAATTTACCCATCTCCATCTGGCTGTCGAGGGTCACCTTATTATTTAATTGTAAAGATTATTATTTCTTTAAGAGTTTTAAATCAGCCTATCACTCGAATACCGTTGCTTTAAATCAGTGCACGCGCGAGCACTCTCTAACAGTCTTTCTCTCTCTCTCCATTTTTTTATTTTTTTTTTATTTTACCTTTATTTAGCTAGGCAAGTCAGTTAGGAACAAACTCTTATTTACAATGACGGCCTACACCGGCCAAACCCGGACGACGCTGGGCCAATTGTGCGGACGACGCTGGGCCAATTGTTGAGATGCAGTGCCTTAGACCGCTGCGCCACGCGGGAGCCCAACTCCATTCAAATTGCATCCAAAATAGATAATCCTGTTCTAGATTTATATATAGCCCTATATATAGATGTCCTAGCGTACCTCTTTCAGGTAATACATTCAATGCAGTATTAGTCTTATATTTAGCTAATTAATGATGGGTTATGCATAATAAGCTTCTAACTTATAGCCTCCGTCTCTTGTGCAATATGCATGCACATGTGCTCTGCTGGCCTCTCTCCTTAAAAAATGCACCTTAGCTCTTGGAGTCCCATGCAGGAAAAGCTAGACTAGAATGTCTTGCTGGACATAATAAAAACTAAAAAAAATCTTACACCAATAGACTAGTCGAAGAGGGACGCAAGCTCTTGTTTGCTGAATGTTAAATACAGCAGCCAATAGAACTCACAGGTAGTTTGAAAGAAGAGCGAACACGCGATGGCGGTAGGCTATAGCAGTTATTTATTCATACCCATAACCATTCAATCTTCGTGAAGAGAAGTGAAAGCCTTCTGCATCTAATTCTAGTCCTATATTATTCAAGGATGTCATTAGAATGATGAAGATAAGGCCAACAAAAGAGGAGGTATGCTAATAACATTAGGGGAAATATTATGAAAGGTACACTACCAGTCAAAAGTTCGGACACCTTCTCATTCAAGGTTTTTCTTTATTTTTACTATTTTTTACATTGTAGAATAATAGTGAAGACATCAAAACTATGAAATAACACTTTTTTTTTTTTTTTTTTTACCTATATTTAACCAGGTAAGCCAGTTGAGAACAAGTTCTCATTTACAACTGCGACCTGGCCAAGATAAAGCAAAGCAGTGCGATAAAAACAACAACACAGAGTTACATATGGGGTAAAACAAAACATAAAGTCAAAAATACAACAGAAAATATATATACAGTGTATGCAAATGTAGCAAGTTATGGAGGTAAGGCAATAAATAGGCCATAGTGCAAAATAATTACAATTAGTATTAACACTGGAATGATAGATGTGCAAGAGATGATGTGCAAATAGAGATACTGGGGTGCAAATGAGCAAAATAAATAACAATATAGGGATGAGGTAGTTGGGTGGGCTAATTTCAGATGGGCTGTGTACAGGTGCAGTGATCGGTAAGGTGCTCTGACAACTGATGCTTAAAGTTAGTGAGGGAGATAAGAGTCTCCAGCTTCAGAGATTTTTGCAGTTCGTTCCAGTCATTGGTAGCAGAGAACTGGAAGGAATGGCGACCAAAGGAGGTGTTGGCTTTGGGGATGACCAGTGAGATATACCTGCTGGAGCGCATACTACGGGTGGGTGTTGCTATGAGTCTCCTGAGTGGCGCAGTGGTCTAAGGCACTGCATCGCAGTGCTAGCTGTGCCACTAGAGATCCTGGTTCGAATCCAGGCTCTGTCGCAGCCGGCCGCGACTGGGAGACTCATGGGCGGCGCACAATTGGCCTAGCGTTGTCCAGGGTAGGGGAGGGAATGGCCGGCAGGGATGTAGCTCAGTTGATAGAGCATGGCGTTTGCAACGCCAGGGTTGTGGGTTCGATTCCCACGGGGGACCAGTTTGAAAAAAAAAAAGACAAAAAAAAAAAGACAAAAATATATATATATGTATTCACTAACTGTAAGTCGCTCTGGATAAGAGCGTCTGCTAAATGACTAAAATGTAATGTAAAATGCTATGGTGACCAATGAGCTAAGATAAGGCGGGGATTTGCCTAGCAGTGATTTATAGATGGCCTGGAGCCAGTGGGTTTGGCGACGAACATGTAGTGAGGACCAGCCAACAAGAGCGTACAGGTCACAGTGGTGGGTAGTATATGGGGCTTTGGTGACAAAACGGATGGCACTGTGATAGACTACATCCAATTTGCTGAGTAGAGTGTTGGAGGCTATTTTGTAAATGACATCGCTTAATGTGAGTCTGGAAGGAGAGTTTACAGCCTAACCAGACACCTAGGTATTTGTAGTTGTCCACATACTCTAGGTCAGACCCGTCGAGAGTAGTGATTCTAGTCGGGTGGGAGGGTGCCAGCAGCGTTCGATTCAAGAGCATGCATTTAGTTTTACTAGTGTTTAAGAGCAGTTGGAGGCTACGGAAGGAGTGTTGTATGGCATTGAAGCTCGTTTGGAGGTTTGTTATCACAGTGTCCAATGAAGGGCCAGAAGTATACAAAATGGTGTCGTCTGCGTAGAGGTGGATCTGAGAGTCACCAGCAGCAAGGGTGACATCATTGATATACACGGAGAAAAGAGTCGGCCCAAGAATTGAACCCTGTGGCACCCCCATAGAGACTGCCATAGGTCCAGACAACAGGCCCTCCGATTTGACACATTGAACTCTATCTGAGAAGTAGTTGGTGAACCAGGCGAGGCAGTCATTTGAGAAACCAAGGCTATTTAGTCTGCCAATAAGAATGTGGTGGTTGACAGAGTCGAAAGCCTTGGCCAGGTCGATGAAGACGGCTGCACAGTACTGTCTATTATTGATTGCGGTTATAATATCGTTTAGGACCTTGAGCGTGGCTGAGGTGCATCCATGACCAGCTCGGAAACCAGATTGCATAGCGGAGAAGGTACGGTGTGATTTGAAATGGTCGGTGATCTGTTTGTTAACTTGGCTTTCAAAAACTTTCGAAAGGCAGGGCAGGTATGGATATAGGTCTGTAACAGTTTGAATCTAGAGTGTCACCCCCTTTGAAGAGGGGGATGACCGCGGCAGCTTTCCAATCTCTGTGGATCTCAGACGTTACGAAAGAGAGGTTGAACAGGCTAGTAATAGGGGTTGCGACAATTTCGGCTGCTATTTTTAGAAAGAAAGGGTCCAGATTGTCTAGCCCAGATGATTTCAGAACATCAGCTGTCTGAATTTGTGTGAAGGAGAAGCGGGGGGTGGTATGGGCAAGTTGCAGTGGAGAGTGCAGAGCTGGTGGCCGGGGTAGTGGTAGCCAGGTGGAAAGCATGGCCAGCCATAGCAAAATGCTTGTTGAAATTCTCGATTATTGTAGATTTATCGTGGTGATAGTGTTTCCTAGCCTCAGTGCAGTGGGCAGCTGGGAGGAGGTGCTCTTATTCTCCATGGACTTTACAGTGTCCCAAAACTTTTTGGAGTTAGTGCTACAGGATGCACATTTCTGTTTGAAAAAGCTAGCCTTTGCTTTCCTAACTGCTTGTGTATATTGGTTCCTAACTTCCCTGAAAAGTTGCATATCGCGGGGGCTATTCGATGCTAATGCAGTACGCCACAGGATGTTTTTGTGCTGGTCAAGGGCAGTCAAGTCTGAGGAGAACCAGGGGCTATATCTGTTCTTAGTTCTGAATTCTTTGAATGGGGCATGCTTATTTAAGAATGAGAGGAAAGCACTTTTAAAGAACAACCAGGCATCCTCTACTGACGGAATGAGATCGATATCCATCCAGGATACCTGGGCCAGGTCAATTAGGAAGGCCTGCTCGCTAAAGTGTTTTAGGGAGCATTTGACAGTGATGAGGGGTGGTCGTTTGACCGCGGACCCGTTACGGACGCAGGCAATAAGGCAGTGATCGCTGAGATCCTGGTTGAAGACAGCGGAGGTGTATTTAGAGGGTAAATTAGTCAGGATGATATCTATGAGGGTGCCCATGTTTACGGATTTAGCGTTGTACCTGGTAGGTTCTTTGATAAGATAGCCCTATTTGGTAAAAGACCAAGTCCATATTATGGCAAGAACAGCTCAAATAAGCAAAGAGAAACGACAGTCCATCATTACTTTAAGACATAAAGGTCAGTCAATACTGAACATTTCAATAACTTTTAACGTTTCTTAAAGTGCAGTCGCAAAAACCATCAAGCGCTATGATGAAACTGGCTCTCATGAGGACCGCCACAGGAATGGAAGACCCAGAGTTGAAATTGCAGCCCAAATAAATGCTTCACAGATTTCAAGTAACAGACACATCTCAACATCAACTGTTCAGAGGGGACTTGTGTGAATCAGGCCTTCATGGTCGAATTGCTGCAAAGAAACCACTACTAAAGGACACCAATAAGAAGAAGAGACCTGCTTGGGCCAAGAAACACAAGCAATGGACATTAGACCGGTGGAAATGGGTCCTTTGGTCTGGAGTCCAAACTGGAGATTTTTGGTTCAAACCGCTGTGTCTTTGTGAGACGCGGAGTGGGTGAACGGATGATCTCCGCATGTGTAGTTCCCACCGTAAAGCATGGAGGAGGAGGTGTGATGTTGTGGGGGTGCTTTGCTGGTGACACTGTCTGTGATTTATTTAGAAATCAAGGCACACTTAACCAGCATGGCTACCACAGCATTCTGCAGTGATACGCCATCCCATCTGGTTTGGGCTTAGTGGGACTATCATTTGTTTTTCAACAGGACAATGACCCAACACCTCCAGGCTGTGTAAGGGCTATTTTACCAAGAAGGAGAGTGATGGAATGCTGCATCAGATGACCTGACCTCGACAATCCCCTGAACTCAACACAATTGAGATGGTTTGGGATGAGTCGGACGGCAGAGTGAAGGAAAAGCAGCCAACAAGTACTCAGCATATGTGGGAACTCCTTCAAGACTGTTGGCAAAGCATTCCAGGTGAAGCTGGTTGAGAGAATGCCAAGAGTGTGCAAAGCTGTCATCAAGGCAAGGGGTGGCTATTTGAAGAATCTCAAATATAAAATATATTTTTGGTTACTACATGATTCCATATGTGTTATTTCATAGTTTTGATGTCTTCACTATTATTCTACAATGTAAAAAATAGTAAAAATAAAAACCCTTGAATGAGTAGGTGTGTCCAAACCTTTGACTGGTACTGTATACATGCGTCAACCTACTAATTATACAAATAGCCCCTATTATATTTCAAATTAAAATCAAATTCGCTAGCCTATACTTGTAACTTTGTAGGCCACATGTGCTGCACCAGAATCACATGTTCTCTCCCTGCTTAACATGGTTTGAACAATATGCAGAATTTCAGTCCATATAATACAGTATAATACAATGCAGTACAGTAATACAGTTCACACTCAAAAAGATTAGCCTACTGGAGCTTGTTTCATTTATTTACCCAAGAGAGCATATAGCTAGCTACATCTATGGGCTTTTATGTTTTTCTGTGGTGCGTAATGTGCAGTAGCCTATATCATATAGATATTGGATAACGGCACATTCATTTGGGCTTTTTTGAGCTTGGGCTCATTAAATGTCTTTAATGTAGGGCTCATAAAATGTATGGCTTATCAGGCTCAGGTAGCATCAGGCTTGAATTTTCGATCAAAGCTCTAATGAAATCCAGACATAGGCATATTTATATGCTTTATAATACTTTGCTTTTTGGAGGGAAATACCAGGTTACCCAGGAGAAAAATGATTTATTCTCGGGATGGAACATTTACCAGGAAAATATTCAACCCTAGTGACCACCATTTTCCTCATGCATACATATCTCCTTCGCATAGAGTTGATCAGGCTGTTGATTGTGGCCTGTGGAATGTTGTCCCACTCCTCTTCAATGGCTGTGCGAAGTTGCTGGATATTGGCGGGAACTGGAACACACTGTCATACATGTCAATCCAGAGCATCCCAAACATGCTCAATGGGTGATATGATGGTGAGCATGCAGGCCATGGAAGAACCGGGACGTTTTCAGCTTCCAGGAATTGTGTACAGATCCTTGCAACATGGGTCTGTGCATTATCAAAGGTGAGCATTTGCCCACTGAAGTTGGTTACGACGCCGAACTGCAGTCAGGTCAAGACCTTAGTGAGGACAACTAGCATGCAGGTGAACTTCCCTGAGACAGTTTCTGACAGTTTGTGCAGACATTCTTTGGTTGTGCAAACCCACAGTTTCATCAGATGTGGAGGTCCTGGGCTGGCGTGGTTCCACGTGGTAGGGAAATTAACATTAAATTCTCTGGCAACAGCTCTGGTGGACATTCCTGCAGTTAGCATGCCAATTGTCCCAGCACAAGGTGCACCTGTGTAATGATCATGCTGTTTAATCAGCTTCTTGATATGCCACACCTGTCAGGTGGATGGATTATCTTGGCAAAGGAGAAATGCTCACTAAAAGGGATGTAAGCTAATTTCTGCACAAAATTTGAGAAATAATGTTTTTGTGCGTATGGAACATTTCTGGGATCTTTCATTTCAGCTCATGAAACATGGGACCAACACTTTACATTTTGCATTTATAATTTTGTTCAATATATAACAACGGATGTTACGTGCGGCTGAGTGGCATTTTTTTTGTTGTTGCATGAGATATGGATATTGCACATGTCAATATTGGGATTTCAATGTGAATTCGATTAATTGTGCAAACTGAGACCCTCTCTAAACATCCTCTGCTGGGGTGCTTTGCATCGCTACAAAGCAGCTGAATACAGGTGGGAGGCTGGCTACAAGAGCCCAGCTGGTCTGCACACACACGCACAGGTGTGCATGCACACAAACACTGACAAACAAAAACAGTGATGCACGCACGCACACAAACACACACACACACACACACAGTAGAAGCTGTGGAAGCAGAGGTGACAGCCAGAGGGAAGCTCTAGACATAGGTGCTTTTTAATTAAACAATAAAGGGAAGAGTCTAATTGAGGAATGAGAAGTGTGTGTGTGTGTGTGTGTGTGTGTGTGCGCGCTCGCGTGTGTGTGTGTGTACAAGCCTGTATGTGCGTTAGCAGCACGTAGATCAGTAATCCACAGGCTGCCCATTGGAAAGCCAGAGAAAAAAACAATGCTGCTCAGTCAAAGGGCTAAGCCTTCTCTGAGTATTCAGAGCAGATCGTGTCGTTGACGGTAAGAGAAAACTATTTCTGTGAGCGCCTCTTAACCAGATGAAATTAGGAGATCTTAACGACATGCTCGGATAAAAGAGTGGATATTAAGAAAGGGCTCTGAATAGATATCAATATCTACCCTATCAATCAGCTAATTCGTAAAAAGTAAAGCTCCCAAAATAAGATTCTTGGAAACAGCAACCCACATTTTCAGAAAGTTTAGAGAATCTAATTTTGCAGCTCAACGAAAGATCGATTTAGTAGATCTCAAGTTCAATTGCAATTAAGGTGGAGCTATCGTATGTGAAAGAAGCTTGTCTATATTTGACTAGCGACAGTAGTGTAAAATAACCACACAATAGCTATTTTGATGACAACAACATCCTCCAGTGCACTAAGTAAGTAGCACTCGTGAGTAAATCACATGCCTCCGGCATCCATGCCCAGTCCTTGTTCAGTCCTTGGTAAATATAATTGCTTGTTCTATGGATTATTAGAGACTGTCATTCTCTCTGGTCTTTAATGCTGTAAACCTGCTTAATTATTTAAAGGAGAGAGGCAGTGTTGAACAGAGCCCTCAGTAAGTGGTGCTTCATTGAAATGACTGTGGTTGTTTCATGATGTTAATTTACAGTGTGCACAGTGTTAAAAGGGGCTGTATGTGAGATGTTTCATGGCCCATTGTTTATTAATGACAGGAGACATACAGTATTGATATCTTTCAACACTAGGAAAGATTTATATTTAGGCAAATTATCTGTACATACAGAATATAACATTTACATGTCAATGTTTGTAATTTAGCAGTGGAGGCCAAATAACCAATTTACCTTAGGAAATACCTTAGGAAATGCTTCATTTCAGGAAATGCTTAAATTTGCCTTCAAAGGGGAGGATGAAAAAGGCAACTTGATAACTTACAGGTAGCTGTTTCTCCAGGCAGTTGTAAAAGTTCTTGGTCTGGTTGGGCTTGAGTTTCTTGAGGGGGATGCGTGTCTCTCCGATGAACTCATTGTGGCGGAACTTGTCCTCATCACACACTGAAATCCTGAAAGTGCAGAACGAGAGAGAGAGAGGAAAGAGTAAACGAGAGAGAGAGAGAGAGAGAGAGAGAGAGAGAGAGAGAGAGAGAGAGAGAGAGAGAGAGAGGAGTATATTAAGGGTCAGAGTAAGGTTTTGATGTGGGAGGATAGGAGGATAACAAGCATTCAGACATATTCAGATCAATCAAAAGATACAAAGCAGCTCCAAGAGAGATAAAAAATCAGAAGAGGGCAGAAGAGGAAAAATGGGGAGATATTGAGAATGAGTCAGCAGCAGTAGAGTTGAAGTGACTGTGGGCTGCATGGTGGAAAAATTACAAAATTATGTTTAATAATGTTTATGCATTGAATAGTAGTTTTATGCAATGGAATAGGGTTCTCAGTACTCTCTCATCTGTGTCTGTGGGACTGAGTTGGGCCTCTAGCTTGGCGCTGGCAATTGATTTATGATGGCTTGGTGATAAAGGTGATAAAACCAACAGCCACATTCCATTCTATGATTAGTGGTACCAGGGAGGAGATGGCTCGGGTATGGATAATGATGAGAGGAACCTTGTCATAGGGGCCAAACTCTGGTTTCTATACAATAAGAACAGTCTTCACAGCAAATGCTATCTGGCTGGGGGATACTCTTTTTCTCATATACCAAGCCTCACCTTTTGACCCATTCCACACATCTGCTGTTTGTCATGTAGATTAAGAGGGTGTATCTTTGATAGAAAATATATATTTGTATTCTCTGTATGTCGGAGCTCTCGGCCCAACACTTTAGAGTGTTGGGTCGACCAGCCTCATTATTGCAGAGCACTCACTATTCACTTGTATGTGTGGCGTGACCTGCTCCCTTATTAATACGTTTTGAATAAAGTAATATCCTAATTGGTGATTGACCTTGTCTCTCCTCATTATTGATTAGAATTTCCACGACAGCTGCTATTTAATCAAACCCAGTCACCACGTTTCCCGGCCGTTAGATCAGTAGCGACAAATGGAATTTCAAGAATTAGCCATCCCTGGGAGTGGGTGAGGTATTTCGTACTTCTGTATGTCAGGAATGATGTGAGGTAGTATGGTAGTTTCTGCAGAGAACTTTGTAAATGAACAGACGACAATGATGCGTTTGCTGTGTTGCCAGTGATGGCCAACCCACTTCATATGACTGAATAGAGCCCTATTCCCATAGAAATCGAATGAATAGAACGGGCTTGGAAGCTCTAACCCTGGCAATTTGACTGGTAAACTTGTGATGCAGTAATTTCCATGGTATTTTGGAATGGTCTATCAATTGATGCTGGATTGCCATGTTAATGTAGAATGTTCATTCAAATTATGCTAACTGATGTGGCTCATGCAATGAAATGTATTTTGTGTAATGTCAGTTGAGTTGACTCAACAAATCACAGTACAGATTGAAGGGTACACTTCCCACTTTTACTTCCTGGCATGGGTCTAGGTTGAAGATGGGAAGGTTAAGACAACGGGATTCTAATATCCCATAACTCTTTGCAACAATGGGACCAAGATTTGTGACGACGTTGTCTTAACCTGTATCATTTAGACCTAGGGCAAGGGTACACTCAAAATGGCTGCAGTCCACCCATTTTGCCATCATTGACTTGAATGGAGACCCCCTTTCTATTAATTCTATTTTTATACCTATTCCTCCTCTCTGAGACTACTGGAGATATTTCAGTGTTAAGTTGGTCATTGTTTTCTCATGTACAGATAACTGCCAAAATAAAGGAAACACCAACATAATGTGTCTAAATAGAGCGTTGGGTTGGGTTGGGTTGAGATCTGGTGACAGACGGCCATGGCATATGGTTGACATTGATTTTCATGCTCATCAAACCATTCAGTGACCACTCGTGCCCTGTGGAAGGGGGCAGTGTCATCCTGGAAGAGACCACACCCATCAGGATAGAAATGCTTCACCATAGGTTGAAGGTGATCACTCAGGCTGTGTATTTATTGGTGTTTACTTTGCCCTCTAAGGGGTTGAGTGGACCTAAACCATGCCAGGAAAATGCACCCCACACCACATCAAAGCCGCCAGAACCCTCATTTACTCAAGTGTTTCCTTTATTTTGGCAGTTACCCGTAGCATTTGAAACCTCACAGACCAAGTAGTTCTGTGTGGCCCAGTTGGCAATGCCATGGTTGTGGATTTAACATACAAAAAATTTATGCACTCACTGTACTGTAAGTCCCTTTGGATAAAAGCGTCTGCTAAGTAATACGTTTTTTATTTCTGCTGAATGTGTCAATAACATTTCATGAACCGCCTGCCTTCTGGCCTTTAAAACAATTATGCACGTATACAGGCAGTTATAGGAGACCATAATGATGTGTTATGAATGGTTATAGCAAGTCATGTAATGCACTGAGCATAATAACAGGGACAGCTTGTACATGGAAAGTGTTACAGATTTTTCTTTCATCCTCTTCTCAGCGAGCCCCTCTCTACCTCCCATAACACCTCGAGGGCTCTCTAATTATCTGTAACGATTCTGTCCTCCTTTTGAGCACTTCATTCAGTTGCAAATTATAATCAATACAATCCCCAGAATGACTGCAGGAGCTCTCGAAAGGTTCCTGTTCCAGCATGTTCTCAACATTGTGTGTATATGAACAGTGCTTATGCGAGCACACTCATCCAATGTTCTCATTTGTGCGCTGTACAGTACATCTATTTACATTGAGCATATGCAGTGTGAAATGAGTTTCCTTGTCTGTGTATGTAATTGACTGAGATGTGGGGGGAAAACATGGGCCTTTGTACAACAAATGATAATTACATTTCACTCATGAGGGGCATATCTAAATTGCAGCAGCAAATTATTGGAAACTCCACTAAGCAGTCACCAATTTATCCTATGGACAGGTGGTACAGATTAAAACATACAGTATATATATTTAGAAAGGACATGTTTCTGCTGTCAGTTGAACGCACATGGGGTTCTTTCTCATCCTCTGCTGTTACTGTTGAATTAAACAGGTGGCAAAGGCACGGTTATGAAATGAATGGAACATCTGAATTGAACGAGGGCAGAGAGACAATCGTTTTGTGGCTTATCCAGAGGAATGAGGACATATTCTTTCCTTTTCAATCTAGTCTCCCCTGCAAAAAAAATCTAATTTAACTCAGAGGAAATGTTCTCAATACAGAGCCACCAGAAAACGTGAGGCGGCATTTGCCACAGCACTTTTCAAATCAGGTGTGGCAGTGCCACACCACTTGATTTAGTTGAATAAAATATATCAACACAAAGTGCTGTTTTTTAGACCGATTTGCCTCATGATTTGTCAACTCGTGCACAATTTCTCTGTCCTTCACATCGGAGTGCTGCTGCAGGCTATTTGTGTGTCTTGACCAAATCAGATTCACAAAAATCGCATGTCGCGCGGGCCGGGCACAAAACTCAAGGTGAGCTCTCCTCTTTCCTCTGGTATTTATTGATCTCCGCACCCCCGTGGAAATCTAATTAGCATAATAAACACATCCCCATCAAAATCTGTCTGTTTAAGCTAGAGATATCTGTTTTTTCTGCATAGGCTGCGTCTCAATCCACCCGCATCCGCCAATGTCGGTCTTCCGCATCTGCGGTGGAAGGTGGCAGAGCTACAGCGGTGTTTGTCTGACCAGGAGAAAAATCAGTCTTCTCACGAAAATGTCTAGCGTCTGAACGGTTTGGCCTACAAAACTCAGTTATGCTCTACGACCCCCACAAGCTTCTGTTTTGCCATGTATGAATATGTTATTCAATGTGTTTCTGTGGGCTAATAGCGGTAAGACCAAATTCAATGTTTCATCAAATAATTTGTATATATTTTGTTTTTATACTTACAGGGGTCCTAAAATTCAAAATCAAATAGCTAAATTATCCTTGGTATGACCTTCTTAAAACAATTCAATTTGTTAGCTTAGTAGAAACCCAGCCCAGAGCCCTTAGACCTTAGGGGGCTTTAGCAAGCGTGATAACACGTCACTCCCGACAGACACAAGCAAAAACTCTTCCATACATGTAGCAGCCAATGCACCTAAACATTTGCGAGCTGACATGCTGTATTTCACGGAAACGAAAACATTTTTCAGTCTGATCAACTGTAGGCTACCAACAACAGCAGCTGTATAGTCTAGCCTACTATGCGCCCTGTCCCTCTGACCAGGGTAAACGAAGCGGTAACGTTGTGTATTTATAGCCCATTTGTTAGTGAGAAAATGTGAATGGGATCAAATTTGGTTTACGTTCAAACTTGGGCTGACTAGGCTACCTAGACTTTTTCAATCCAAAATTATTAACTGGAATTAATCAATAAACACAATAGCTGACATAGACTGAGTACATTTTTAATAGGCCTACAGTTGCATAGGGCACGACTACACGTTGCAAACCTGCATAAAGCATGCTCAGCCCTGTGAGGTTTATTGTCTAATCATGTTGCTTTCTCTGTGTCTGTGCATAGGAAACCCCCCCTAGTCCTACAAGGTTGCTGCAGTTTGACAGGGTTTTCATCCTTCCCAAGGCCAGGAGTTTTTCCAGGAGTTTTTTTTTTAACCATGTGACCTGATTAGAAAACTCTGGTCTCATCATACCGTATAAGGTCCGGAGGTTTACCTGGTTAGGTTACCAGATCAGGGAAAACTACGGGCCCCAGATTTTGGTACCTGTGGTGTGTCAATATCTCGTGTAAGATCAACTAGATAATCTGTCCCATTTAGTCTGATGGGCAAAAATGTATCTCGGAAAACAATGAATTTCATTGACATCCATTCAGTTTCTGTGATTAGTTGGTAAATTAGTACTTGATGTAAGTTGCTCTGGATAAGACGAGTGCCTGCTAAAATGACTAAAATGTAAATGTGATGGTTTCCTAAAAACAAAGTTACTTTTATGGGGTGGTGGTGGTGGGGGGGTGGACAGTGTGGACACAAATGGGTTCCATTTCATCATGAGTGGCTCAGTGATTTTCACAGTTCTATTATCACTAATTTTCAATTACATTAATTACTCTGACAGTTTATGGAAAACAATGCTATTGAGCAAGGTTAATGACACGCCAATTAGGTAACACCTAAAACAGGAGTGAGGACCGTGTTTGGCCAATTACGATGAGTTATCAAAGTGGAAGCTGATTCTATTAGCAAAAAGCCACATGGGATGTGCTTTGCATTCAATAATGAGTGCCTTTTCCTTTGTCAGAGTGGGTTTCTATGACCTTGTTTACAGCTTTGGGTGGATCGAAATGAGAAAACACCAGTCATTATCTTCTCAAAATGTTAGCGATGAAGTGCAGAGCTGTTTGGGAGCCCAGCATGCTTAAAATCGTGACTGAAGCTGAAAGGTCTGTAGTTCTGTGTTTTGATGAATAAACAACAAACCTTGTAAATAACATGGGGGTTTAGAACCCTTAGTTCTCAAACACGATGAGAGATCCAGGACTAGAGCCCAAATGCGTTTACCCCCCTTCTCCCCAAAGTGTGCACTCACCTTTGTGGATGTAAAATGAATGGATTGAGATAGTGGAAACTCCCTTTAGCAAATTCATACACCATCCCAATGGTTTTAAACCCTTTAGGTGGACTGAACGAGTGCACCGTTTTTAGGGGGCCCACTTAGGGGGAAGAAACGGAACTGGGCTTAGGTCTGTGGATCTAGCTTTGGCCCATGTATCACGCTCGACACTGCCTATCCATTTACATGTCAACCTGCTAGAGTGGCCCTCCCATTCATCCTTAACCAAGTATTGACCAATTGACATGATCATCAACTACTCATTCCAGTTCAATAGCTAAGACTTACAGAGAACATTTAGGTTGAGGACAAATTG
Organism: Coregonus lavaretus; assembly: GCF_964263955.1. Taxonomy (NCBI): domain Eukaryota; kingdom Metazoa; phylum Chordata; class Actinopteri; order Salmoniformes; family Salmonidae; genus Coregonus; species Coregonus lavaretus. The sequence continues at coordinate 11,640,083 of NC_140002.1, read as the reverse complement.
GTGTAAGTTGGCCCTAGACACTGATCTTGGGTCAGTTTTGCATTTCCCCCACAGATGGTTAAGGTTAGGATTGAGGGAGGGAAATTGATCCTAGATCTGAACCTGGGGAAACTTCACCCCGGAGCAGATTCATTACCACAAACTACCTTTGACTGCAGTGGCACAATGTCAATGCCATTTAACATGGGAAATGGTGGATAATTCTTGTATTGGAGTTGGATTAGAAAACAGAGAACAATACACTTAGACACATTATAGGGCTATGAATTGGAATGAAAGAGGAAACATAATTCAGGTCAGCTTTTAAAAAATCTTACATTTATTCTTTTAGATACATCATTAAGAGTTTAACCATACACATTTTGATGTGTCTTTTTTGAGTGAGATTTATCCATGGGAAAATCAATCAAACAATGTTTTGGTTGAATAAAAGTTGAGAATAATAGGGTTGTGTGTGCAATGTTTTATAATTATTTGAAAAAAATAAAATAAAAAAATAAAACAGAACCAGTACTAAACATGCCAGCAGTTTACAATCACATCAACTTCTCTTTCTCTAAAATCACACCTGTTCCAGGTGACATCTCATTTAGAGAAAAACATGTGATTAATAATGCCCTACAGTACACGGACAAATGTCCCAGAGAGGAAAACAGATCTCTCTCAATCTAATACATTTTGTGTTTGGGAGCAATGCACCTCTATCAGGTAACCACAGCTATGACTAGATGTTTTACTCCAATAATTGATGATGACTAACAGTGAGTCATTGTGCCCCGCCCCACCTCTATCTGATGAGCTGGAGGTAGACAATGCCAACTCAAACTTGGTTATATTTGTGAATCCTCAATGGCGAACATGCATAAAGATGGCAGAATTCAGATATGAGGACATTGTTTTAGCACTATTCATAGAGTTTTTAAACTACGGCACGCGACATGGTTCAATGCGGCAATAAATCAGCACAATCTACTATATATACATATTTTTTTATTGCCAACATCTTGGAGCTAAAATTGGGATGTATACTCTGCTAATGACGATACAAAAAAAGAGTAACGGAGAGCAATGTACAACACGCCAAACTTAGCAAATGAGGAAATTGAGGTAAGTGCATGGGATCTGCCATCTCTATGCACCTCCGCTATTCAACTTAAATTGCGAAACAAATCAGTAACAATGTTGCACTTTTGTTTCTGTCATCACATTTCTGAGAGATTGGTGTCACGGGCGGGATGTGAACACGGGTCTCCCACAAGAGAAACCAACGTCTTAACTGTTAGACCAAGAGGAAATTCCCTATTGGGCCGAGGGCTGACACTGATTTTGAAGTCGCAGGTGGTGCTACCTCATCACGTCACCATGAGCAACCATGACCGACTCATGTCCGCTACATTGGCAATGACAGTGTGTAACTAAATTGATGCCACCAAATATTCAATGTAAAATGTGTTGTCACAAAAACAATAAAAACAAAAACATGTCCAAAAGATCACAAACGGCACCAAACATTAGTACAGTAGATGTCAAATCACATCTGGACTCTATTGGATAGTTTTAATACTCCTGCCACCAGCCAGTGACAAGCCTGCCCAGCTGTAGCCAGCTTGCTCACAGTGTGTGAGATATGGGATTGTGGTGAGGGGATGGAGGGAGTGAGCGAGAGATTGAGAGGAGAGAGAAACGGTGACACACACAGCCATCTCCCCTGTAGGCCTAATCCAGCTGTCACACCTCAGCTCTCCTCTCCTCCTCGGTGACAGGATAAGCAGGCCCGCTCTTCCTCGTTCCGTTCGCACCCTCGCTCCCATTTCCCAGCCTGCCCGGCTCCCGGCACCCCACTCATCCATCTCCATAACGTCCTGACGGGAGCGAGCCATGGACAGCCCCAGAGGGAACGAGAGGGCAGCCCCCATCCATGATCCATGCCACAGCTGTGATTCTCCTACATTTCAGCCTTCTCTGAATTTTACATATATACAGCCAGGTCCAGAATTATTGATCAAGATTAGCAAAACATACTGTATAAAATAAATCATACAAATACTGAGCAATTTGTATGCAAGAAAAAAGGGAAATGACATTATTTTACACTAATACAATTGCTCAGAGAAATAGATTTTGTTTATCAAGTAATACAAAAATCTAAAGAATTATTGCCACCCCTGTTTTCAATACTCTAGCACCCTCCCCTTGCGAGGATAACGACACAGCCTTTTTCTACAGTGTTTTATGAGATTGGAGAACATATTGGGGTGAACTTAGACCATTCCTCCATACAGAATATTTCCAGATCCTTGATATCCTTTGTCTGCGCTTGTGGACTGCCCTCTTCAATTCAAAGCACAGGTTTTCAATGGGGTTCAAGTCCGGAGACTGAGATGGCCATTGCAAAATGTTGATTTTGTGGTCAATTAACCATTTCTTTGTGGATTTTGATTAGTGCTTGGGGTTATTATCTTGCTGGAAGACCAGGTTTTTGTAAAACATTTACATTTACATTTACATTTTAGTCATTTAGCAGACGCTCTTATCCAGAGCGACTTACAGGAGCAATTAGGGTTAAGTGCCTTGCTCAAGGGCACATTAACGTCATTTAGCAGACGCTCTTAGCCAGAGCGACTCACAAATTGGTGCGTTCACCCTATAGCCAGTGGGATAACCACTTTACAATTGGGGGGGGGGGGGGGGGTAGAAGGATTCCTTTATCCTATCCCAGGTATTCCTTAAAGAGGTGGGGTTTCAAATGTCTCCGGAAGGTGGTGACATTTCCCGGTACTTGGTAAAGTTCATGATGCCATTGACCTTAACAAGGGCCCCAAGACCAGTGGAAGCAAAATAGCCCATAACATCAAAGATCCACCACCATATTTTACAATAGGTGTGAGGTTATTTTCTGCATTCTTCTTTAGACGCCAAAACCACCACTGGTGTACATGGCCAGAGAGCTCTATTTTCATGTCATCTGACCATAGCACCACGAGTATATGTGTGTGGGGTTGCTCTCTACAGTGTTTTGAAATTAACTGAATTCAGCAATCTCTGTTTGGTGCTGTCAGCAGTTGTGGGCCTCTATTTTCTTTGCCAAGAATAAATGACCAAAAAGAGAAAGGACATTAATCTAAATAGGAGTCGTGCCTCAGCCTGTTCACTAGCATCCCCCCTGCCTCTCTTTGCATGCATGTCGCACGCACGCACACACAGTGAAATGTATATCTTTGGAAGATGTGAGTCTATCAAATACAACACATTAACCTATTACGCAGAGGTCAGTGAGTGAGAAACCATTTTGTTTGATATGATTGGTGAAAGCTTATGTTTCACAGAGCAATCAGGATCAATCGGGACAAAATTGGCTAAGTAGAACATACAACTATATCCTACAACGGATGGCAGGTGGCCTAGACTAGAGGTTAGAGACAGACGTGCAACCAGCTCGCAGGAGGTTTGAATACCAAATCCGACGGTGCAAAATGTGATGCCATCTCCTACTACTAAGAAGGTGTAACATTCAGTGGACCTATTGTTCACCTTCACTGCTTGAGGACGTCCCACAGCTGACTCGAGCAACAGTCCCCGCTACCAAACAAGACCCATTTGAATGTCTATCTCAAATGGAGCAAACCATGGACCTTAATGGGTAATGTTGGGTTCATTGAAGATGAAGCCCTGCTCAACAGAGCCTTGAAACCAAGCCATCATTCACCACTCCCAAGGTTCGCGCACATAGCGTACATATCTGTCTATCCATGCTGAAAACTAGGCTAAAGCAAGCTTATCATTGTGACACAATTAACATATAAATTGCCACAGGCAAACATAATGAGTAAATCGTTGGTGGGACTGAGGGTCAGTCCAGACACTCCAATCCGCTGCCTGGGACTAGTGAACAGAAGATCATTACAGTGTCTGAGTACCAAATGGCACCACATTCCCTATATAGTGAACTACACACGGGGGACAAAAGGGGGAAACACAAACACACAACTCTTCACGGATGAGCTGCAACTTAACAACACAAGTGTCTCATTATACTTAATCACCGCAAATTATATTAATTAAGAACACTAACTCAGTCCTGGACTGGAGAATCACGCATGTTGGCCTTGTGGAGAACTGAATAGAAATGAAGACCCTTCAGAAAAAACAGGCTGCGTTTACACAGGTAGCCCAATTCTAATCTTTTTTTACACTAATTGGTCTTTTGACCAATCACATCAGATCTTTTCACATCAGATCTTTTTCGGAGCTGATCTGATTGGTCAAAAGACCAATTAGTGAAAGAAATATCAGAATTGGGCTGCCTGTGTAAACGCAGCCTTAGGGTGGCAGATTCAACACTAGAAGACAGGCTTTATGACTGAAGTACCTCTTCGATTCTGTAGAATCATGAAGTTGACCATAGCCTTTTCATTCTTTTTGGGAAAGGCTATTGATGAACTGCCCCCACGCTGTACTGCAGCCTGGCTTTAGCCCACACTAGTTCAACTTGTAGCACACTATCTTGCAATGTGCAGACTCTGCACATCCTTCTTACATACTGCACTATAAAAGGGCTATTTATCAAATCAAGAACTTTGAATGAGGAGCAGTCAGGCAGACAACTGTGCCATAAAGATAGCTGTCATAGGTGTTAGAGGAGGATCCGGTGGTCTGCCGTCTTTCTCTCTGTCTCTTTCACTCTCACACACACTCACTCTAACTTTTCTTGCTGTTAGCAGTTTCTGCGTGCCGTGCCTCACCGACCCCACTATTAAAGCGCCACTCTGATGTTCAGTTGTTCACTCTTGGCACTCGGGAAGAGAGAGTGAGTAGAGCAATGGATGACTGGGAAGCTGTCAGATGAGGCTGAGGTTAATGCAGTGTGTGGCCTGAACCTCTGCGGTTATCTCAGTGTCTCATAATGTTTCTAAGGAGCAGGGCCTTTGCCTCATCTCTCCCATTTGGTAGGACTGAGTACAGTACAGTACAGTATGTTCCTTTGCTCTCAGACTGCTGCTTCATACATCTAACTTAACTCCGATCGATTACCTCCACTTACCCAGCTCGAGTGAAACACGCTGTTATAGCTGGTATGGTTCATTTAGCCTTTTTCTTTTCATTATGGTTGATGGAGTAACTGAAATCATTTGAAGGTGGTTTGATTGGCAACGCTTCAGAAGAAATGGGTTCCATTGCTACCAGGTCATAGTACAGCCAAATGGATGGTACAAATCAAAAGCTTTACATGCGCCATACTGTATTCTTAAATGCCTCTTTCAAACGATATTCAGAACACTCCGAACCTTACATACTGCACTATAAAAGGGCTATTTATCAAATCAAGAACTTTGAATGAGGAGCAGTCAGGCAGACAACTGTGCCATAAAGATAGCTGTCATAGGTGTTAGAGGAGGATCCGGTGGTCTGCCGTCTTTCTCTCTGTCTCTTTCACTCTCACACACACTCACTCTAACTTTTCTTGCTGTTAGCAGTTTCTGCGTGCCGTGCCTCACCGACCCCACTATTAAAGCGCCACTCTGATGTTCAGTTGTTCACTCTTGGCACTCGGGAAGAGAGAGTGAGTAGAGCAATGGATGACTGGGAAGCTGTCAGATGAGGCTGAGGTTAATGCAGTGTGTGGCCTGAACCTCTGCGGTTATCTCAGTGTCTCATAATGTTTCTAAGGAGCAGGGCCTTTGCCTCATCTCTCCCATTTGGTAGGACTGAGTACAGTACAGTACAGTATGTTCCTTTGCTCTCAGACTGCTGCTTCATACATCTAACTTAACTCCGATCGATTACCTCCACTTACCCAGCTCGAGTGAAACACGCTGTTATAGCTGGTATGGTTCATTTAGCCTTTTTCTTTTCATTATGGTTGATGGAGTAACTGAAATCATTTGAAGGTGGTTTGATTGGCAACGCTTCAGAAGAAATGGGTTCCATTGCTACCAGGTCATAGTACAGCCAAATGGATGGTACAAATCAAAAGCTTTACATGCGCCATACTGTATTCTTAAATGCCTCTTTCAAACGATATTCAGAACACTCCGAACCTGAAAAAATATCCTCCTGTTATTTAGAAACATAGAGGGATTTCAATTTGGACTTGAGAGAGCATCATTCTCTGTCATTATGTGTTCTATCGCCTGGCCTAATAGGCTAATGTATGGATCGCTTAGTCGAACACAGACTGATGGACGACCAGTTGACCACAAATATGAAACCCCAAATCTGAGAGCACTTGGTCCTCTCTGATATAACTCAGTAGGAATCAATAAGCGCCGGGGCATGCTAGCCATCTCTGTTGACAATTCAGATAAATCTGTAAACGAGATGACATAATCCCATTGCGCGGCTGCCCGTGGCACAGTAAATCTACTCAACTGCACGGCCGCGGCCAAAGGGTTTTTGGTGCAGGAACGAAACGGCACCCCTGATCGGAGCCTTCTGAGGACACAAGCCGTGTGTTGGCAGAGTATGAGTCTGATAAGGAGAATCATGTGGGATCGATCCACTTGTAATGGGTCCCATGTCTAAAAGACACCGGAGGTAGAGCGTAGAATACTGTAATTGTAGTGGTCAGGGGAATCAAGAACAGTGTGATATTAGTTCAGTCACATTTTCGGCCCTTATCATTTTGACTGACGTTTTACTGTGCTATTTTACCCTTTTTTGTCTGGGGAACTTTTGCAGGCAGTGGTGATTTGGGCTTTCTTTTTAGGTTTACGACTAACTCCTGAGGGTTCCTGGAGAGAGTTGGATATGGGCCATCTCTGCCTGGAGCTGGCTGTAGCGAGCTGACGGACACACCGCTAACAGGTAAATTCTCTAATCAAAGCACAACAGAAAGGTTGCACATTGCTGGAGGTGGTAGTGGCACACTTATGAATCCAGACAAGCTAACAGGCCAAGACTAGGGCTGTGTCTGAAATGCCACCAACTCTATTCCCTACTTGCCTGACGACTCAAACTGTGTCACTGTTCGGTACATACTTTAGTCGTTTGTGGTGATGTCAAAATGAGGGGTTTTGTACAAAACAAAGTCATCAGTGATTGGATCATCTCTAACCAATCAGAGTATCAAAGCTAAAGACAGATTTTCAAAACGCCGCTTTACCCACATGTTCTGGCTCTGGCCCAGCTCCATCGGTTTCTGTAACCAATCAGAACGGTTAGAATGTGTTTGTGTTCTAGAAATCGTCAGGGAGGTACCCAGATCCAGACTCATTGCGGAGAAGAAACTAACATATGTGGGCATGGCGTAGCGTTTGGCCGTAGCAAGGAGTCTGGGTAGCCAGGAAAATTCCCTACATAGTGTACTATTTTTCCCAGGGATCAACGTAACCATTCCATTGCTTCTTGGGGAGTTACACGATAAGGCACCTGGAAGCTAACTAAAGTTGATCTGTTCTCTTTTGTCACGTCTTGTGGTCACTGCTTAACCTACAGCAAACTACTACTCAACAACAGCTGAACCCAATCTGCAATATGCATCGCTTTTTTTCGAAGGGTCAACTATACGAAATGCGAAGCTGATCGATTCCTAAGATGTCTCCTGGTGAACTCTCCTCTTGAACTTTGATTTGGGTGCACTGAGGAGTAATGGGGGTGGCAGACTCTAAAGAGGTAAAACCCTAGGGCCAAAAACATTCCATTTCCTTTTAATAAAAAATTAATTAAAAATGGTCCCTGAGGAGGAGGGTAAGTGCCACCTACCCTGCATCCACTCCTCTGCCTCACCACGGCAATCCCCTATTCTTCATTTATGTTCCCTTCTTTTTAATTTCCAATCTACTCTGATCGATGCACACTGTCAAGAACAGGCTATTGGGTTGGAAGGTGTGAGAGCCAGACATAACAATCCAGTTTTATCACTCTGATATCAACGGCGAGCTGAGAGAGATTTGGTTTCATGGAAACCAATCGGCCAGGGAGAGCCGAGGCATTCTGAATCAGCAAATGATTTATCGCCATACTGGAAGTTATCACATGGTTAGACTTTTCTGTCTGGTTATCTTTTATTGTTTAGTATTTATTTACATGAAGGACAAGGGTGGCCCTCGAAGGCGAGGCCGGTATAAAGGAGATGGTAGTTTCCATGGCAACAGGCAGAGAAATTCTAAAGAAAGGCTGTAGTGTGAACGCCTCGTGAATCATCAGGTGGGCCCTCCCTAATCAACACACTACATTCACACAGACATGGTCTATCTATCCCCTTCTCTCTATGTCTCGTTGTCTCCCTCCGTATCTACCCGTCTCTCACACACATGCACTCACGTGACGCACAAACACATGCACACAAATGTAGAGCCACACATTCACACACACATACATGGACCTGATATCACATAGCTTCATACCCTCTACCTCCACACCTGAAGCTTAACACAGTTCATAACAGTTCGTAACAACTTACAGGTAATGTTCCCCACTGGTAATGTTTATCAGTGTGCAACCTAAATTTTAGGAAAAGGTTTACTGTGCTTTGATTATAATCTGCTGACCGTTTTGCATTGGAGAGCTGCCTCTGTTTGTTACTTGCCTTAGCCCCAGTGAGATCTAGTCACAGCAGCTGCTGAGTGTAACATTAGCAGAAAGAGGGGCCCAATGCCACCCTCCCACTGGAGGCCATTGCCACTGGACCGCTGTCTGAATGTCCCACTGACGAGTGGCAGCTATATCAAATGCTACAGCTAATTACCCCGTTGACTTGCATGTATATAGATGTGAGTACAGTAGAGAAGTGATGCTTTGTGAATAGCTTGCATTCTGAAGCAAGTGTCAGGGAGGGAGGGGACGTGCTCTCTGGCCATTCTATTCATTAAAACAAATAACCAAGCCTCTAAATGTCAATCACCACTGCCCATGAGCATTGATACAAATACAGGGTTAACTTCCAAATTGCCAGAAGATACTGACCCTACCGTTACGCTTGTTTACACTGAGCTGCACTGAGGTCGGAACGCAATCATGTTTACAATAATACACCGCGGAGCCAGCGCGAGATTTGGGTCAGAAAACGTACCTCAATGCAGTGATGGGATATGCCACCATACTCAAAATGTTATTTTTATTACATTTACATTTTAGTCATTTAGCAGACGCTCTTATCCAGAGCGACTTACAGTTAGTGCATACATTTTTCATACTGGCCCCCCGTGGGAAACGAACCCACAACCCTGGCGTTGCAAGCGCCATGCTCTACCAACTGAGCTACATCTCCATCGAGAAGATTGAAATACTGCTTGTTTTCCTGGAAAACTGCCCTTTTCATCCTCATGCTAGCTAGCAGTAGCCACAGCAGCCATTATGGAATGGCACGTCGCGTTCAACAACAAAGTATCTGATTGGCTGACACTGCCAGGACGAAAAGGGCGATGGAGAGGTCTCCAAATAACAATATCGCCTACATCACCTTCCATTGTGTGCCCGAGTTATGCACTACTGGAGTGATCCATGTTTGAATCTATACTGCTGATAACGGCCTTACGCCAAATTGGTAACTCATCATGCACTTAAATGAGGAGAGCTATCGACGTCGGCTATCCATTTTTTATTGGTTTCAACCTGACAAAGTTACATTACAGCCTCAAAGGAAATTAGAAAATAATTGACAGTCTTCTAATGCCCGGGGGTAAAACTCGGAATCTAATCAATGAGATGAGCTAGCATCATCTGTACCTAATAAAGGATGACATATATCAACATATGGATAAACTCATACAGGATGAAACAAAGTCCTGGGTGAACATAGGAACTCTGATGTAGAGTACATTGATCTAACCTGGTCCCAGAGCTGTACAGTACACGTGCCTCAGCCAACTCCTTCTGACTATAGATGTTGTTATGCCATATTAACAATGATAGTGAGAGGAGAGGAGTTAGCTAAAGCACATACAGACCTGGGTCCAGGGTACATATTCTCCATGACACGTTGGCCCCTGACCATTTTTTTGCTTATGTATACACTGCTCAAACAAAAAGGATTGACGACACCTCCATTTTTTCTTTTGGGAAATGGTCATTATTGATGGCTAATTAACTCCTCAGGGTCATCACTAAACCAATAATGCATATACAATGAAGGCTGATAAATAAAACTCAGAGCTACTGATGGCCATATGACCTTTGTGATGGGCGGCATTATCATGCACCATCACTCATTGACTTGTTTAACCCAATGGGAGCTAGCCTGGTCCCAGATCTGTTTGTGCTATCATACTTGGCATGACAAGGAGTTGGCATGATAGCACAAACAGATCTGGGACCAGGCTAACTCCCATTGGGTTAAACAAGTCAACAGAAAGTGTTTTGCTATGAAAACTCTTGTTGGATAAATTCAGGTAGGTCCCTTCCCGTTTGGTTCCATTTGCTTCTGTTGCTCCTATTGAATACACACACCCCATGCTAAACAGGAGCTGCTGCTCTGCATTCATCACTATCACTTTACAGAGGTTCAGTGGAGTATAATCAATTGATGACTAGAGGATGGAGGGTGGGTGTGTGAGTCACAGTGCTGATGCTCCTTTATGGCAGGACTGATATCACAGGGTGAATGGCGAAACGTATATTATGACATACTAGCAACAACAAAAAAACTGTGGGAGATTGACAGTTAATTATAATCCTACAGACTATGTGTTGGGACTTGGGAGACCTCTTTTGCCCCGTCCCTACTTCAAGCTGTCAAGTAGCAAACACCTGTCCCAGGAGATTGCCATCCTCATGGTCACCTTAAGCAGTTGGTTTCCTCCCAACACTTCAGCTGCTAACTCATTCAATCCGCTGACACAAACGATGGGGTGGTTTACAAAATGTGCAGCGAATAGAAGTCAGCCCGCACCAAAATAACTGAATCCTGGAATGGAAAACACTATGGCATTACACAAACAGTTTTAAGAGTTAATGCTTGGCAAGTCACGGGTAACAAATCCCGAACTCTACGATATTGCAGAGCGCTCAGCAACACGATTAAAGCCCCACTAACAGGATAAACACTGCGACAGAGAGGCAGAGGAGGAAGGAGGATTTGCACTCTGTTGAGGAACAAGTGTCTCTTTTTCACATGTCATTGACTCTAGACAGAATTATGCATGCAATCCCGCCCCTGACACCATTAGAAGTTGATTAAAAGGAGACTGCATGAATGGATAAAACAGATTTAGGCTTACAAAATTGGACTTGATTCCTTTTGTGTCTAGGCTTAGAGACGTGTTGACCTCTACACAATATTGGCCGTGGTATCAATCAAAATTGGACCCAATCAAATCAAATGGACCCAATTCATCAGCTTGCATCCCTGAAATGACTCCCAACGCTTTGATTGAATGTAAAGGTAAGCGGCTAGGGGTTAGAAGATGATTGAATGTAAAGGTAAGCAGGCTAGGGGTTAGAAGATGGAGAGAGAAGAAGATTACCGGAGTGTTTTGCGGACCATATCCTCATCGGTGATGCCGTAGTAGGTAAGGGTCTCGCTCCAGACGGGGTTGAGGGTGTTGCGCAGGGTCTTGGTGCGAAGCTTATTTGCCTGACACACAGAGAGAGAGAGAGTGAGAGAGTGAGAGAGAGAGAGAGAGAGAGAGAGAGCGCAAGAGCAAACAAAGAGAGAGAAAGCAATTGAGAGGGAGAAAGAAATTGGGATTAGGTATTGACCTTCGACCTCCACTCCATCATAGGCTGACAATGACGCAATAGAAGTCATTATTATGTTACAGAAGTCGGGTCTTCCGTGCAGAACCTGTGGTCGAGTGGTAACACTCCTGGCTCTAACACATAATATACGACCCCAGATAGGGCTGTGGTGGTCATTACATTTTGTCAGCCGGTTATTGTCATGAAAATGATACCGGTCTCATCATAATTGACCGTGAATTAACATAAACACGTTTGGAGCATCTACATTTAAAAAAAAGTATAATAACTCCATTTAATCTACACCATCACAAAAAACAATGTGTCACATGCGCCGAATACAACAGGTGTAGACCTTACCGTGAAATGCTTACTTACAAGCCCTTAACCAACAATGCAGTTTTACGAAAAATAAGAGTTAAGAAAATATTTACTAAAAAAACTCATATTAAAAAAAAATAAAAGAGCAACAATAAAATAACAATAACGAGGCTATATACAGGCGGTGCCGGTAATGAGTCAATGTGTGGGGTACAGGTTAGTCGAGGTAATTGGCTTGCGAAAGTATTCACCCCCTTGGCATTTTTCCTATTTTGTTGCCTTACAACCTGGAATTAAAATGGATTTTTTGGGGGTTTGTATCATTTCATTTACACAACATGCCTACCACTTTGAAAATGCAAAATATTTTTTCTTGCAAAACAAACAAGAAGAAAAAAAAAAAAAATGTGAGCGTACATAACTATTCAACCCCCCAAAGTCAATACTTTGTAGAGCCACCTTTTGCAGCAATTACAGCTGCAAGTCTCTTGGGGTATGTCTCTATTAGTTTGGCACATCTAGCCACTGGGATTTTTGCCCATTCTTCAAGGCAAAATTGCTCCAGCTCCTTCAAGTTGGATGGGTTCCGCTGGTGTACAGCAATCTTTAAGTCATACCACAGATTCTCAATTGGATTGAGGTCTGGGCTTTGACTAGGCCATTCCAAGACATTTAAATGTTTCCCCTTGAGTGTTGCTTTAGCAGTATGCTTAGGGTCATTGTCCTGCTGGATGGTGAACCTCCGTCCCAGTCTCAAATCTCTGGAAGGCTGAAACAGGTTTCCCTCAAGAATTTCCCTGTATTTAGCGCCATCCATCATTCCTTCAATTCTGACCAGTTTCCCAGTCCCTGCCGATGAAAAACATCCCCACAGCATGATGCTGCCACCACCATGCTTCACTGTGGGGATGGTGTTCTTGGGGTGATGAGAGGTGTTGGGTTTGCGCCAGATATAGCGTTTTCCTTGATGGCCAAAAAGCTCAATTTTAGTCTCATCTGACTAGAGTACCTTCTTCCATATGTTTGGGGAGTCTCCCACATGCCTTTTGGCACTTTGTCCCTGACCTGTTTGGAGAGCTCCTTGGTCTTCATGGTGCCGCTTGCTTGGTGGTGCCCCTTGCTTAGTGGTGTTGCAGACTCTGGGGCCTTTCAGAACAGGTGTATATATACTGAGATCATGTGACAGATCATGTGACACTTAGATTGCACACAGGTGGACTTTATTTAACTAATTATGTGACTTCTGAAGGTAATTGGTTGCACCAGATCTTATTTAGGGGCTTCATAGCAAAGGGGGTGAATACATATGCACGCACAACATTTCCGTTATTTATTTTTTAGAATTTTATGAAACAAGTTAGTTTTTTTATTTCACTTCACCAATTTGGACTATTTTGTGTATGTCCATTACATGAAATCCAAATAAAAATCCATTTAAATTACAGGTTGTAATGCAACAAAATAGGAAAAATGTAAAGGGGGATGAATACTTTTGCAAGGCACTGTATATGTAGGTAGGGGCAAAGTGACTATGCATAGATAATAAACAGCAAGTAGTAGCAGCGTAGAAAAAGGGGGGGGAGGGGTCAATGCAAATAGTACAGGTAGCCATTTCATTAGCTGTTCAGTATGGGGGTAGAAGCTGTTAAAAAGCCTTTTGGACCTAGACTTGGCGCTCCGGTACCGCTTGACATGCGGTAGCAGAGAGAACAGGCTATGACTAGGGTGGCTGGAGTCTTTGGCAATTGATAAGGGGGTTCCTCTGACACCGCCTGGCATAAAGGTCCTGGATGGCAGGAAGCTTGGCCCCAGTGATGTACTGGGCCGTACGCACTACCCTCTGTAGCGCCTTGCGGTCAGAGGCCGAGCAGTTGCTATACCAGGTGGTGATGCAACCAGTCAGGATGCTCTCGATGGTGCAGCTGTAGAACGTTTTGAGGATCTGAGGACACATGCCAAATCTTTTCAGTCTCCTGAGGGGGAATAGGCATTGTCGTGCCCTCTTCACGACTGTCTTGGTGTGTTTGGACCATGATAGCTGGTTGGTGATGTGGACACCAAGGAACTTGAAGCTCTCAATCTGCTCCACTACAGCCCCGTCGATGAGAATGTGGGCGTGCTCGGCCCTCCTTTTCCTGTAGTCCACGATCATCTCCTTTGCCTTGATCACGTTGAGGAAGAGGTTGTTGTCCTGGCACCACACTGCCAGGTCTCTGACTTCCTCCCTATAGGCGGTCTCATCTTTGTCAGTGATCAGGCCTACCACCGTTGTGTCATCGGCAAACTCAATGATGGTGTTGGAGTCATGCTTGGCCACCCAGTCATGGGTGAACAGGGAGTACAGGAGTGGACTAAACACGTACCCCTGAGGGGCCCCCATGTTGAGGATCAGCGTGGCAGATGTGTTGTTGCCTACCTTTACCACCTGGGGGCGGCCCGTCAGGAAGTCCAGGATCCAGTTGCAGAGGGAGGTGTTTAGTCCCAGGGTCCTTAGCTTAGTGATAAGCTTTGAGGGCACTATGGTGTTGAACGTAGAGCTGTAGTCAATAGTTTCATCAGCTGTCTGGGTGGCTGGTCTCAGATGATCCCGCAGGTGAAGAAGCCGGATGTGGAGGTCCTGGGCCGGCGTGGTTACAAATGTGAGGCCAGTTGGACGTACTGCCATAAGGTGGCTTATGGTAGAGAAATGAAAATTAAATTATCTGGCAACAGCTCTGGTGGACATTCCTGTAGTCAGCATGCCAATTGCACACTCCCTCAAAACATGAGACATCTGTGGCTTTGTGTTGTGTGAAAAAACTGCACATTTTCGAGTGGCCTTTTATTGTCCCTAGCACAAGGTGCACCTGTGTAATGATCATGCTGTTTAATCAGCTTCTTGATATGCCACACCTGTCAGGTGGATGGATTATTTTGGCAAAGGAGAAATGCTCACTAACAGGGATGTAAACAAATGTGTGCACAACATTTGAAAGAAAAAAGCCTTTTGTGCGTATAGAACATTTTTGGGGTCTTATTTCAGCTCGTGAAACATGGGACCAACACTTTACATGTTGCATTTCTATTTTTGTTCAGTAGTAAGAAGAATATAATTGAACTTTGCTGAATAAAATAGAAACAATATTTTCCCCATTCCGGAGCGAGTGCAAATATGAAGTGGCTATGTTTAGCGTAAAAGTGATCATTTGAACCAGGTCCTATATGCTAGATTTAGAGTTATTTGGCAACTTTAGTTGTGAAAGATAAAAATCTTAGAATGTCATAGAAATCAAAACATATATGGGCTGCATAATGCAACTATAGGATTTGAAAAAATTGTGCTCTGTTCTTTGCCTCAGGCTGCACACAAGCTGTTATCTCACCAAGTGATCATATTTTTACCCAGCAGACTTTTCTCAATTTAATCTTGTCTTTACTAATATGTAAAATTAGTTTAGATTTAGAATGGCCCATTATCAAATGTGCAGGAACAGGGGCAGGGGGAAAATACATGTCATACATAAGCACTCGAATAGCAAATGGAGGCTGCTTCCAGTGGTTTGTTTTTCCAATCATGCCGGGTAGGCTACTCTGGTTTTATAGTGGAGCATGTGCTTAATATTATTAGCTGAGAAAATCAATATATTAGCAGCTGGGATCCTCCTCTTTTAGTGGTAACCATCAAAACTCTGCTTTCACACAGGATTACATATAGAAATGTCTGGGCTTATAAGAACACTAATTTCACTCCACATATCAATCACTGTTTGAGGAGCATGCAGCCTCTCGCTGCGAGACAGGTGATATTCCGCCCAATCTCTGTATGCCATGGGATCTCCAACCCTGTTCCTGAAGCTACCCAGTGCTTAATATGGAAAACCAAGTGAAATCTGTCCGGGAACATCGATAGTAACATGTTTTCACAACGAAACATTAAACTGTTGACAGCCCCTCTCTCTGCGCGCTGGAGAAAGGTACATCGATAGTAACATGTTTTCACAACGAAACATTAAACTGTTGACAGCCCCTCTCTCTGCGCGCTGGAGAAAGGTATGAAGGCAAGAGAAGAGGAAATGGAAACACATGGTGGTGAGATATTCTGTAGCTAATGTGTCTGTCTATTAATTATGAAAATATAAAAAATGCCCTATTACTAGGCTATTCTCTCCCAGACTCATGGAAAGAAAGTTTGGAGCGTAGCCTAAGGTAACAGTCCATCCAGTATGCATAATAATACAGTTCACACTCAAAGGCGATTATTAGAATTTGTTTCGTTTTGGAGTATAGACTAGACCAATTATATACCAAAGACATCTTCAATCTATGTTGTTGCTGTTCTTTCTGCCGTGGGTAATATGCGGTAGGCTATGCATTGTATAACGACACAATCATTATTTTAATTCCGTGTTTTTAGGGGGCCTTGGGCTCATATACACTCGCCCGCCAGTTTATTAGGTACCGGGTTGGACAGCCTGAATTCTTCGGGGTATTCTACAAGGTGTCGGAAATGTTCCACAGGGATGTTGGTCCATGCTGACGCGATGGCATCACGCAGTTGCTGCAGATTGGACGGCGGTACATTATTGGACGGCGGTACAGATTGCGGCAGGTAGCTTAGTGGGTAAGAGCGTTGTGCCAGTAACCGAAAGGTCGCTGGTTCTAATCCCCGAGCCGACTAGGTGAAAAAATTCTGTCGATGTGCCCTTGAGCAAGGCACTTAACCCTAATTGCTCCTGTAAGTCGCTCTGGATAAGAGCGTCTGCTAAATGTAAATGTTATGTTTAATGTTACATTCATGCTGCGAACAGCCCATTCCATCTCATCCCAAATATGCTCTATTGGGTTGAAGTCTGGGGACTCAAGTAAACTGAACTCGCTGTCATGTTCCAAGCAATGTTTTTCCACTCCTCAATTGTCCAATGTTGGCGATCCTGTGCCCACTGGAGCTGCTTCTTCTTGTTTTTAGCTGATAGGAGTGGAACCCTGTGTGGTCGTCCGCTGCAATAGCCCATCCGTGACAAGGATCGACGAGTTGTGAATTCCGAAATGCCATTCTGCATACCACTGTTGTACTTTCGATTGCATTTGCATTGGTATCAGAGTGGTTAGAGGGACAATAGAGCGTTGAGTATCAGGCCATTAGTGACCTGATGGTCGTTAGCGAGTTGGGTACTACCAACAAATGTGCATAAAAGGAGATTACCGTGACTCAACGGTCATGTGGAATTTGACGTGGCGGTAATACGGTCACCCCCGAGACAAGGTTTCAATCCTCACGTCCCACCCTTCCTACTATGTCTGCTCCACCACCATCTTCCGATCAATTTCTAATCTGTAATTCAGATGTAATCTGGAGATTGAAATGCGTCTCGTCCCATCTCATCCATATCAATCTCTTCTCAGGTTAAACCAGAGGTGTGAACAATGTCCCTGTGTACTGTATATGACACGTTCTCAATTCTTGGGTGATTTCGTCAACACCAGAATGCCACAGTAGTGACACACAAGGACAACGCTGTGCGTTTTTCAGACGTAAAATGCAAAAGGAAGATTGCAATTAAATGAAACAATAGGCATATCAATGCATGCTGGGAGCTTAATAAGTAGGCAATTATTAATTCCAGTGGGTTCGATAAACAAATGTTTGAACAAGAAGCTTCCGTTTTGTATTAATCTATCTCGCGGCTGTGGTGCTTTGTTTGTGCATCACAAGTGGTGATCTATAACTGATTACCATCTGATGTGAGAGACACATTTAATCACAAACGACATCCAGCAATATATCAACCTGGCTGCCTGCCAGTGACTTGAATATTTCTCAAATTAAACAAATCTACCAATATCAATCAATGCATGCTGACTGTATTAGCTAGTTATCACCAGTGACTTAGAATCACTGCATTTAACTTAAGGTAGGTAAGACAACCACAAATCACATACATAATGTACATATAAGGTATACATGGTTTTGGTTATCACTAGAATCACAGATATGCAAAGTAGTGCTATTGTATGGCTGCTGACTGGAGTCGATGCAGTAACAATAGAATTCCACAGTGATGAATCACACATTCAATGGCTTTACATAAGCCATTAAATGAGGAAGTATCTATATTTACGGTTGCATCTGCAGCATCAGCCTCTGGTCACTAATCTTTTGCAATAAGAATGAGGTTGGATATTTGATTAAAATAGAGAGTTCTATATGCCCCTTCCCTTTCATCCCTACCATTTATCTGACATGCACGCAAAAAGAGCTGTCACATAACTGTAGTAGTATTGTAACGATGCTGGAACGCTTATATAACAATGTGTCTAAGAATCGAATCAAATTTTATTGGCCACATGCGCCGAACACAACAGGTGTAGACATTACAGTGAAATGCTTACTTACAGCCCTTAACCAACAATGCATTTATTTATAAATAAAAAAGTGTTGAGAAAAAAAGAGCAGAAGTAAAATAAAATAACAGTAGGGAGGCTATATATACAGGGGGGTACCGGTGCAGAGTCAATGTGCGGGGGCACCGGCTAGTTGAGGTAGTTGAGGTAATATGTACATGTGGGTAGAGTTAAAGTGACTATGCATAAATAATTACCAGAGTAGCAGCAGCGTAAAAAGATGGGGTGGGGGGGGCAGTGCAAATAGTCCGAGTAGCCATGATTAGCTGTTCAGGAGTCTTATGGCTTGGGGGAAGAAGCTGTTGAGAAGTCTTTTGGACCTAGACTTGGCACTCCGGTACCGCTTGCCGTGCGGTCTATGTCTATGACTAGGGTGGCTGGAGTATTTGACAATTTTGAGGGCCTTCCTCTGACACCGCCTGGTATAGAGGTCCTGGATGGCAGGAAGCTTGGCCCCAGTGATGTACTGGGCTGTACGCACTACCCTCTGTAGTGCCTTGCGGTCGGAGGCCGAACAGTTGCCATACCAGGTGGTGATGCAACTAGTCAGGATGCTCTTGATGGTGCAGTGTCACGAACGTTGGGAGACGGGTCAGCGTGGTATGCGAACATGTTTATTAAACTCAATAAACAAAACAAGAAATAATGTAACGTGAAGTCCTCAGGCTAAACACATACAAGCCTAACATGGAACACAAACAAGATCCCACAACCCAGGCAGGAAAACTGGCTGCCTAAGTATGATCCCCAATCAGAGACAACGAGCGACAGCTGCCTCTGATTGGGAACCACACCCGGCCAAACATAGAAATACTACCACTAGATATTCACACCCTGACTCACCAACTAGCCAACTCTATGTCAGGGCATGACATGCAGCTGTAGAATTTTTTGAGGATCTGAGGACCCATGCCAAATCTTTTCAGTCTCCTGAGGGGGAATAGGCTTTGTCGTGCCCTCTTCACGACTGTCTTGGTGTGTTTGGACCATGATAGTTTGTTGGTGATGTGGACACCAAGGAACTTGAAGCTCTCAACCTGTTCCACTACAGCCCTGTCGATGAGAATGGGGGCATGCTCAGTCCTTTTTCCCCCCCCTGTAGTCCACAATCATCTCCTTTGTCTTGGTCACGTTGAGGGAGAGGTTGTTATCCTGGCACCACATGGCCAGGTCTCTGACCTCCTCCCTATAGGCTGTCTCATCGTTGTCGGTGATCAGGCTTACCACTGTTGTGTCGTCGGCAAACTTAATGATGGTGTTGGAGTCGTGCCTGGCCATGCAGTCATGGGTGAACAGGGAGTACAGGAGGGGACTGAGCAGGCACCCCTGAGGGGCCCCCGTGTTGAGGATCAGTGTGGCAGATGTGTTGTTACCTACCCTTACCACCTGGGGGTGGCCCGTCAGGAAGTCCCGGATCCAGTTGCAGAGGGAGGTGTTTAGTCCCAGGATCCTTAGCTTAGTGATGAGCTTTGAGGGCACTATGGTGTTGAATGCTGAGCTGTAGTCAATGAATAGCATTCTCACGTAGGTGTTCCTCTTGTCCAGGTGGGAAAGGGCAGTGTGGAGTGTAATAGAGATTGTATCATCTGTGGATCTGTTGGGGCGGTATGCAAATTGGAGTGGATCTAGGGTTTCTGGGATAATGGTGTTGATGTGAACCATGACCAGCCTTTCAAAGCACTTCATGGCTACAGACGTCAGTGCTACGGGTGGGTAGTCATTTAGGCAGGTTATCTTAGTGTCCTTGGGTGCACAACATAAAACATCATACCATACTGTAACAGCACCTAAGAAACGTTTCAAATGCAATGCATGAACATCCATAAGTGCTTAAGGCAAAAAACATATAGACGTATTCATGTCATTGGCAATCCCTTTGACAAACTACATTGCTTATTTGTTGACTTGTGAGGAAAATGCTATGTAGCTTTTACACTGTATTGTGCTCTTTATAGAAAGTTCTGGAACAGCTCCTACCACAGAGTTCCATTGCTATGAGACACTTCACTCCACTTTAGCGATTGGAGAAGCACATTGCTTTGCAAGGTGGATTTCACGAGCCCACACATTCTGCTAGGGAACAGTGTTGAGTTGAACTAAACAGCAATATGATATTGTGTGTGGTGGTGAGTAATGGATAGTGAGGATGAGGAACATCTTCAATTAACTGGTGGGATTATTTGCCGCTGAGTCATCGCACATGAATGTTCCGGGGAACAAAGCCCCAGCTTATTGGTTTCCTCTCAAACAGCTAATTCATATCTGAAACAACCAGAGCACCGTGTCTATCTAACGCTCTCCAGGACCAGAGGTGGACACCATTGCTAAGGCAAATGTTGTTACGTTTTTATAAAAAGGGGAAGTGAATTTCCTCATCTTTTAAATGTCATTGTTTTATTGGGACAGATATAGTGATTAAGAAAGAGGGGGAAACCGATGAGAGGTGTGCAGACCGGGTTGAGGAGGTCAACGTGGGGATTGACATTTCGTAACCTCGTTTTTTCACGGGGTATGCGCAGTCTGGAGTTGGCTGCGTTACCGCTAGACCAAACTCAGACACAAGCAAAACAAATTTGGAGGTAAATTCTCTGTCTGGACCACTTGATGGCCGCCATTAACAAGGAGTGTGGAACATCTGAGGCCCGTCACAGCTGCCATGTTTGTGGTGTAATTTCAGCCCCCCAAATGAAACAGTGTCCATATGCCCGACGTTCACGCCCAATCAATTACCTAATAACGGTCTGAAGGAGAGTCCACATGGAGGTCAAGGTGTCCAAACAGTTGGGGCCAGCCTGGCTGATTTGGAAACCCTTATTGGAAGCTGCTAAGTGGATTGTTGGCACGACAGAAGGCTAAACCATAGAGACAGAGATGACAATACAGTATTTGTGGCCGGGAAATGTAACAGACAAGTAAAAATAACTGTCTTCATCCGCAGGTACTACACTACAAGAATTTGATTAAAGGATTCAACACCCTTGAACTGACATAAGTCAGAGTGAAAGACTACCTGGGCTTTGGTAATGACATAAGGTCTTGGCTTGGCATTGAATGGAAGATGAGGCCGGGCTGAACTTGAGGGAGTTGGAGAGAATGGGCAAACATGAGTCATCCCTTTGAATGGACACGATCACCATGGATAAAATTCATAGCCAACCGTCTGATAACCGTAGACATAATCTGAAATGAGTAATGGCTCAATAGCAATGCTCTCTTCACTAATTAATCACTGTAACACTCTTCCTAAACTACTTGTAATAGGGCCCGATCTACGCTGTCACAAGCCTGACATGACAGGCTGGGGGTATATCGATATAACTGGTGTCACTATATGATAAATGATTTCCTGCAGTAAAAACACGACTTAAGCCAGTTTGATCAAATCAAATCAAATTGTATTTGTCAAATGTGCAGAATACAACGGGTGTAGACTTTACCGTGAAAGTACCAGTACCAGATCAATGTGCAGGGGTACGAGGTATTTGAGGTAGACATGTATACTGAACAAAAACATAAAAGCAACAAGTGTTTCATGAGCTGAAATAAAAGACCCAGACATTTTCCATATGGACAAGACGCTTATTTCTCTCAAATTTTGTGCACAAATTTGTTTATATCACTGAGCATTTGTCCTTTGCCAAGATAATCCATCCACCTGACAGGTGTGCATATCAAGAACCTGATTAAACAGCAGGATCATTACACAGGTGCAACTTGTGCTGGGGACAATAAAAGGCCACCCTAAAATGTGCTGTTTTGTCACACAACACAATGCCACAGATGTCTCAAGTTTTGCGGGAGCGTGCAATTGGCATGCTGACAGCAGGAATGTCCACCAGAGCTGTTGCCAGATAATTTAATGTTCGGTTCTCTACCATAAGCCGCCTCCAACGTTGTTTTAGAGAATTTGGCGGTATGTCCAACCGGCCTCACAACCGTAGACCACGTGTAACCACGCCGGCCCAGGACCTCCACATCCGGCTTCTTCACCTGCGGGATCATCTGAGCCCAGCCACCCAGACAAGTGATGAATTTGTGGGTTTGCACAACTGAAGGATTTCTGCACAAACTGTCAGAAACCGTCTCAGGGAAGCTCATCGGCGTGCTCGTCATCCTCACCCGGGTCTTGACCTGACTGCAGTTTGGAGAAGTGTGCTCTTCACGGATGAATCCCAGTTTCAACTGTACCGGGCAGATGGCACACAACATGTATGGCATCGTGTGGGCGAGCGGTTTGCTGAAGTCAACGTTGTGAACAGAGTGCCCCATGGTGGCGGTGGGGTTATAGTATGGGCAGGCATAAGCCACGGACAACGAACACAATTGCATTTTATGGATGGCAATTTGAATGCACAGAGATAACGTGACGAGATCCTCAGGCCCATTGTCGTGCCATTCATCCGCCGCCATCACCTCATGTTTCAGCATGATAATGCACGGCCCCATGTCGCAAGGATCTGTACACAATTCTTGGAAGCTGAAAATGTCCCAGTTCTTCCATGGCATGCATACTCACCAGACATGTCACCCAATGAGCATGTTTGGGATGCTCTGGATCGATGTATACGACAGCGTGTTCCAGTTCCCGCAAATATCCAGCAACTTCGCACAGCCATTGAAGAGGACTGGGACAACATTCCACAAGCCACAATCAACAGCCTGAATCAACACTATGCGAAGGAAATGTGTTGCACTGCATGAGGCAAATCATGATCACACCAGATTCTGACTGGTTTCTGATCCATGCCCCTACTTTCTTTTCTTGTTTTGTATCTGTTACCAACAGATGCATATCTGTATTCCCAGTCATGTGAAATCTATAGATTAGGGACTAATACATTTATTTCAATTGACTGATTTCCTTATTTGAACTGTAACTCAATAAAATCTTTGAAATGCTTGCATGGTGTGTTTATATTTTTGCTCAGTGTACATGAAGGCAGGGTAAAGTGACTAGGCATCAGGACAGATAATAATATGAGTAAAATAAAGAACAGAGTAGCAGCAGCAGATAAACTTTCATGCAAGCTACTGTATATTCCAAGCTTCCATAACAGGGCATGAAAGTGTCCGTTAATTTACGATAATCAAACATGACACCATCTGATATGCAACACACAGGCCTATGACAACATTATGCATCACTGCATTTAGAGTATTAAAGGACATTACACTCCAAAATCTAAGTTCGTCAGATGTTTTCAAAAGTAGCCTAATGTCAAGATGAATCCACATCCCACACCATCAGTTGTGTAGATCCAGCTATACGCCTCAGCTATACGCCTCAAGTGAATGTTATTGCAGGTGTAGCGAAATACTTGTGCTTCTAGCTCCGACAGTGCAGTAATATATAACAAGTAATATCTAACAATTTCACAACATATACCCAATACACACAAATCTAAGTAAGGAATGAATTAAGAATATATACATATATGGACAAGCGATGTTGGAGCGGCATGGACTAAGATACAGTAGAATAGTATAGAATATAGTATATACATAAGTTGGAGCTGCATGGACTAAGATACAGTAGAATAGTATAGATTACAGTATATACATATGAGATGAGTAATGCAGATATGTAAACATTATTAAAGTGACTAAGAGCATGGCGCTTGCAACGCCAGGGTTGTGGGTTCGTTTCCCACGGGGGGCCAGTATGAAAATGTATGCACTCACTAACTGTAAGTCGCTCTGGATAAGAGCGTCTGCTAAATGACAAAAAAAAAAAAAAGGAAAAGATAAGCACAATAAATCTGGAAATTATATTGTTCTTACAGTGAGGGAAAAAAGTATTTGATCCCCTGCTGATTTTGTACGTTTACCCACTGACAAAGAAATGATCAGTCTATAATTTTAATGGTAGGTTTATTTGAACAGTGAGAGAGAGAATAACAACAAATACATCCAGAAAAACGCATATCAAAAATGTTATAAATTCATTTGCATTTTAATGGGGGAAATAAGTATTTGACCCCCTCTCAATCAGAAAGATTTCTGGCTCCCAGGTGTCTTTTATACAGGTAAAGAGCTGAGATTAGGAGCACACTCTTAAAGGGAGTGCTCCTAATCTCAGTTTGTTACCTGTATAAAAGACAACTGTCCACAGAAGCAATCAATCAATCAGATTCCAAACTCTCCACCATGGCCAAGACCAAAGAGCTCTCCAAGGATGTCAGGGACAAGATTGTAGACCTACACAAGGCTGGAATGGGCTACAAGAACATCGCCAAGCAGCTTGGTGAGAAGGTGACAACAGTCTCCCTTGGCCTGGGGCTCCATGCAAGATCTCACCTCGTGGAGTTGCAATGATCATGAGAACGGTGAGGAATCAGCCCAGAACTACACGGGAGGATCTTGTCAATGATCTCAAGGCAGCTGGGACCATAGTCACCAAGAAAACAATTGGTAACACACTACGCCATGAAGGACTGAAATACTGCAGCGCCCGCAAGGTCCCCCTGCTCAAGAAAGCACATATACAGGCCCGTCTGAAGTTTGCCAATGAACATCTGAATGATTCAGAGGAGAACTGGGTGAAAGTGTTGTGGTCAGATGAGACCAAAATGGAGCTCTTTGGCATCAACTCAACTTGCCGTGTTTGGAGGAGGAGGAATGCTGCCTATGACCCCAAGAACACCATCCCCACCGTCAAACATGGAGGTGGAAACATTATGCTTTGGGGGTGTTTTTCTGCTAAGGGGACAGGACAACTTCACCGCATCAAAGGGACGATGGATGGGGCCATGTACCGTCAAATCTTGGGTGAGAACCTCCTTCCCTCAGCCAGGGCATTGAAAATGGGTCGTGGATGGGTATTCCAGCATGACAATGACCCAAAACACACGGCCAAGGCAACAAAGGAGTGGCTCAAGAAGAAGCACATTAAAGTCCTGGAGTGGCCTAGCCAGTCTCCAGACCTTAATCCCATAGAAAATCTGTGGAGGGAGCTGAAGGTTCGAGTTGCCAAACGTCAGCCTCGAAACCTTAATGACTTGGAGAAGATCTGCAAAGACGAGTGGGACAAAATCCCTCCTGAGATGTGTGCAAACCTGGTGGCCAACTACAAGAAACGTCTGACCTCTGTGATTGCCAACAAGGGTTTTGCCACCAAGTACTAAGTCATGTTTTGCAGAGGGGTCAAATACTTATTTCCCTCATTCAAATGCAAATCAATTTATAACATTTTTGACATGCGTTTTTCTGGATTTTGTTGTTGTTATTCTGTCTCTCACTGTTCAAATAAACCTACCATTAAAATTATAGACTGATAATTTCTTTGTCAGTGGGCAAACGTACAAAATCAGCAGGGGATCAAATACTTTTTTCCCTCACTGTATCTTTTCTATTCATTTTGGATAGTGGAATATCGCTGGAACTACAAAGCACACAGGCTTGGACTTGGACTTATCTCAACAGAAGGCCACATTTGAGGTCTGAAAACATCTTACACGTTGTTTTTGCCGTGTAATACACATGGTGAGCCAAAAAGGGTCCCCTAAATGGCAAAAAGTATTGTCCAGAAATGACCTCATTGGAAAGAAAAGGGCACATCGCCTGATTCCCATGAGCAAAAGCTTACATTGCAAACGATTGTTAGCCTAAAATTACGGATTGCAGGGTTTTTATGAGGAAATAAATATATTACTATTATCATAGTGCCTATGAACTGTACAGACAACACACACAATTTGAGTTAGCAACTAAACTTTTATAGTGTACCTTTAATGTGTGTACAATAAGACAGGTACGTACCTTACTGGCCCCAGGCAGCAGGTGCAGTTTGACATACGGATCCGAGAGCCCATTGTGGTCCATGGGTTTTAGCCCCTGTGGGAGAGACAGACAAAGAAGAGAGTGTCGTAAGAGTTCACAAGGTAGTACCTGCCAGACATACAAGACCACCTGACATCCAATTTAAGTCAAACACTTTTGTTTCTGTCAAGTGCACAACCTCGTCAGAAGAACAAAAGCCATGTCAGCTAATTACAAACCCCAGAGGTGAGACCTGTTTCACGGCTAGCAAAATAACTTTAATTTCCACAAACAAAAAAGTTCCATCTCACCACCTCCAGTTGACTAATGAGTAAATATAATTCTAGAGAATGGTAGCTCTCTAACAAGAGAACTACAAAGGTTGATATGAAGTCCTGGGTCAGCATATTTGTGAGTAAATCAACTATACTGAACAAAAATATAAACGCAACATGCAACAATTTCAAAGATTTTATTGAGTTACAGTTCATCAAAGGAAATCAGTAAATTGATTTGAATTCATTAGACCCTAATCTTTAGATATCACATGACTGGGAATACAGATATGCATCTGTTGGTCACAGAAAAGTAGGGGCGTGGATCAGAAAACCAGTCAGTATCTGGTGTGACCACCATTTGCCTCATGTAGTACGACATCTCCTTCGCATAGAGTTGATCAGCCTATGGAATGTTGTCCCACTCCTCTTCAATGGCTGTGCGAAGTTGCTGGACATTGGCGGGAACTGGAACACGCTGTCGTACATGTCGATCCAGAGCATCCCAAACATGGTCAATGGGTGACATGTCTGGTGAGTATGCAGGCCATGGAAGAACTGGGACATTTTCAGCTTCCAGGAATTGCGTACAGATCCTTACGACATGTGGCCGCACATTATCATGCTGAAACATGAGGCGATGGCGACAGATGAATGACATGACAATGGGCCTGAGGATCTCGTCATGCTATCTCTATGCATTCAAATTGCCATCGGTAAAATTAAATTGTGTTTGTTGTCCGTAGCTTATGCCTGCCCATACCATAACCACACCGCCACAATGAGGCACTCTTTTCACAACATTGACATCAGCAAACCGCTTGCCCACACGACGCCATACACGTGGTCTGTGCTTGTGAGGCCGGTTGGACGTATTGCCAAATTCTCTAAAACAACATTGGTGGAGAAATGAACATTACATTATCTGGCAACAGCTCTGGTGGACATTCCTGCAGTCATCATGTCAATTGCACGCTCCCTCAAAACTTGAGACATCTGTGGCATTGTGATGTGTGACAAAACTGGACATTTTAGAGTGGCCTTTTATTGTCCCTAGCACAAGGTGCACCTGTGTAATGATAATGCTATTTAATCAGCTTCTTGATATGCCACACCTGTCAGGTGGATGGATTATCTTGGCAAAGGAGAAATCTTCTCACAAACAGGGATGTAAACAAATTAGTGCCCAGAAATTGAGAGAAATAAGCATTTTGTGCCTATGGAACATTTCTGGGATAATTTATTTCAGCTCATGAAACATGGGACCAACACTTTACATGTTACATTTATATTTTTGTTCAGTGTAATTAACAAACACACAAAGTAGCCTACAGCAACTCTGCAACCTGACAATGAGAGGTGTGGACGTAACTAAGGAATTGATGTGGGGACTATTTCCATAGAATAGAAAACAGCACAAGGTTAATACCACTCAGACTGGGACCATACTCTCAATATGAATGTGCCTGTCAGAATGTGCTTATCCGTCATAACTGAGCTCATCTGACACCTCTTTTCTGATAAAGGGATACTTTGGGATTTTTGCAATGAGGCCGTTTATCCAGTATGAAGGAAGTTAGGGGTAGTTTTGCGAGCCAATGCTAACTAGCGTTAGCACAATGCCTGGAAGTCTATGTGTGTCTACTAGCATGCTAGCTAGGGATAGGGATATTGCTTGGTTGCAGCGTTCATAAAACCAGAGAAAAAACTAAAATAATCACATTTTCAAACACTTGGTTTCCTCAGACCTATGGTATGCTATTGCAGACAGGCATGGCCATGGTGCTTCAGGTCCAATCAATGAAGCTCTGGCTAGAGAGAGAGAGGGAACCCTTTGTACAGGGGAACAGTCACTTAAAACAGAGACTGGTAACAGTGTAAGTGTGGAAGATGAGCCTCTAGATACAGTACATGGTACAGCTGGCTCAATAAAAGCATTTGGGAGCTGCAATGTCATATGTAGGTTATCTTTTCTTCTCTACAAACTGAAAAAGATTGGTTGGACATGCTCTAAAGAACAATGTATAGGTTTACTCAGAATAGGACATGACTTCTAGCTCCCATTCATATCACAAATGCAACATGGCTCACTGGAATGCAGTCAATAAGATGAGTATACTAACTTGCAATACTACCATCTTTCTCAGTCTTAAACACACGTGGGCTTTGTTTTCTTATCGAACAGGATCAGCCTGACATAAATATAAGGATCATTTCAAAAGGTAACCCAATTTCTGGTAGGATTTATCATTTTGATTGGAACAGAGGCAGTTGGGCGCAGACCACCTCCACTATAATGGGCGAGAATCAAATTGGTCATCAAAGCGCTAGTCCTTCAGGTTAAATCATATCTAATGGGACAGGGGGAGATTACTTCAGAACATATGTTTTGGTAATATCCCTGTGACTCTATCTCTTAGCAGTAGCCCCCAGAGTCTATGGATATCAGTCTTGTTTCACCTTTCAGAGAAAACTTTGTATGAAAATGCAATGGAGGTGTTCGACATTAATCTCTCATATCAGCCAAGGTGTTCTGGCTTGACATGGACAAACACTCTTTGATCTGCCATGGAATGCTATAGGTGCTTTTGCTGACCAGTGAGCTTCTCAACATTAATAAAATGTCTCATGTTTAGGCATATTCTGAGAATCCTGATATCCTGACATTTAGAGTAAATCAAACAGACAGCCGGTAAATCCTGGGTAGATTATCCTTCATGCAGATACTCATGGCTTATCACTGCTGAATACAGAGTGAATAGTTTTCAGGAAAAAGGGAAACCAACAATGCAATGTTTATATTTGTTTGCTTTACTAGTGTGGCTGACTTGACATGCCGCAAAGTTATTTTATGTGGCTGTCTGCAAATTAATATGGATGAACTGAAAAAGATGACAAAGTAGTGAAATCTCTACAGCAAACAGAGAGATGGATAGCATCCATAAAATAGTGGATTAATTCATTCAAATAGACTCAAGTCTTGGCAGTGGTTGCTTTTCTAATACTAATATCGGCAACACAAAACAATTAATTATTTGGTGAGTCATAACAACTTTGCAATGCTTTAGCCAATCTTTATACAGTGTCTTGCAAAAGTATTCAGACCCCTTGGATTTCTTCACATTTTATTGTTACAAAGTGGAACTAAAATGGAATTAATTGTCATTTTGTGTCAACAATCTATACAAAATACTCATGTCAAAGTGTAAGAATCATTTTTTGTATATATCTATTTTTTTTATAAATACAAAATTCATAACTAAAATATAGTTGTTGCATAAGTATTCAGCCACTTTGTTAGGACAAGCCTAAATTAGTTCAGGAGTCAAATTTGGCTTAACAAATCACATAATAAATTACATGAAAAAAAGGTTTGACATGAATTTTGAATGACTAACCCTTCCTCTGTCCCTCATACACACATCTGTCAAGTATTGCATTTCAAGCACAGACTCAACTACAAAGACCAGGGAGCTTTTCGAAAGCCTCATAAAGAAGGGCAGTGATTGGTAGATTGGTAACAATAACTAATCAGACATTGAATATCTCTTTAAGCATGGTCAAGTTAATAATTATGCTGTGGATTAAACCACCCAGACACATTAAAGATACAGTCGTCCTTCTGAACTGAGCTGCAGGACAGGAATGAAACTGTTCAGGGATGTTACCATCAGTGATTTTAAAACAGCTACTGAGTTCAATGTCTGTGATGGTAGAAAACTGAGGATGGATCAACATCATTGTAGTGACTGCACAATAATGACCTAAATGAGTGGAAAGAAGAATACAAATATTCTAATGTATTGACTCAGGGAGCTGAATACTTATGCAATGACTATGTTTTAGTTTGTACATTTTTCTATCAATCTTTTTTTATTTTATTGAATTTTCCTTCCACTTTGACATTAGAGTATTTTGTGTAGATTGTTGACAAAAAATGACAATTAAATCCATTGTATTCCCCCTTTGTAACACAAAATGTGAAGAAAACCAAAGGGTCTGAATACTTTTGCAAGGCACTGTATATCTCCCTATATCAACCAAACGCCATTGATGTGCAGTATCAGCTACAGCGGCAGGGACCGGAGTTGCCCATCCTTGTACTAGGGCATTGTCAGATGGACATGTACAGTGAGGGAAAAAAGTATTTGATCCCCTGCTGATTTTGTACGTTTGCCCACTGACAAAGAAATGATCAGTCTATAACTTTAATGGTAGGTTTATTTGAACAGTGAGAGAAAAGAATAACAACAAAAAAATCCAAAAAAACGCATGTCAAAAATGTTATAAATTGATTTGCATTTTAATAAGGGAAATAAGTATTTGACCCCCTCTCAATCAGAAAGATTTTTGGTTCCCAGGTGTCTTTTATACAGGTAACGAGCTGAGATTAGGAGCACACTCTTAAAGGGAGTGCTCCTAATCTCAGCTTGTTACCTGTATAAAAGACACCTGTCAACAGAAGCAATCAATCAATCAGATTCCAAACTCTCCACCATGGCCAAGACCAAAGAGCTCTCCAAGGATGTCAGGGACAAGATTGTAGACCTACATAAGGCTGGAATG
Organism: Coregonus lavaretus; assembly: GCF_964263955.1. Lineage (NCBI taxonomy): Eukaryota > Metazoa > Chordata > Actinopteri > Salmoniformes > Salmonidae > Coregonus > Coregonus lavaretus. Next base: position 11,609,166 of record NC_140002.1, on the reverse strand, counting down.
GGCTACAAGACCATCGCCAAGCAGCTTGGTGAGAAGGTGATAACAGTCGGTGCGATTACTCGCAAATGGAAGAAACACAAAATAACTGTCAATCTCCCTCGGCCTGGGTATCCATGCAAGATCTCACCTCATGGAGTTGCAATGATCATGAGAACGGTGAGGAATCAGCCCAGAACTACACGGGAGGATCTTGTCAATGATCTCAAGGCAGCTGGGACCATAGTCACCAAGAAAACAATTGGTAACACACTACGCCGTGAAGGACTGAAATCCTGCAGCACCCGCAAGGTCCCCTTGTTCAAGAAAGCACATATACAGGCCCGTCTGAAGTTTGCCAATGAACATCAATGATTCAGAGGAGAACTGGGTGAAAGTGTTGTAGTCAGATGAGACCAAAATCGAGGTATTTGTCATCAACTCAACTCGCTGTGTTTGGAGGAGGAGGAATGCTGCCTATGACCCCAAGAACACCATCCCCACCGTCAAACATGGAGGTGGAATCATTATTCTTTGGGGGTGTTTTTCTGCTAAGGGGACAGGACAACTTCACGGCATCAAAGGGACGATGGACGGGGCCATGTACCGTCAAATCTTGGGTGAGAACCTCCTTCCCTCAGCCAGGGCATTGAAAATGGGTCGTGGATGGGTATTCCAGCATGACAATGACCCAAAACACATGGCCAAGGCAACAAAGGAGTGGCTCAAGAAGAAGCACATTAAGGTCCTGGAGTGGCCTAGCCAGTCTCCAGACCTTAATCCCATAGAAAATCGGTGGAGGGAGCTGAAGGTTCGAGTTACCAAACGTCAGCCTCGAAACCTTAATGACTTGGAGAAGATCTGCAAAGAGGAGTGGGACAAAATCCCTCCTGAGATGTGTGCAAACCTGGTGGCCAACTACAAGAAACGTCTGACCTCTGTGATTGCCAACAAGGGTTTTGCCACCAAGTACTAAGTCATGTTTTGCAGAGGGGTCAAATACTTATTTCCCTCATTCAAATGCAAATCAATTTATAACATTTTTGACATGCGTTTTTCTGGATTTTGTTGTTGTTATTCTGTCTCTCACTGTTCAAATAAACCTACCATTAAAATGATAGACTGATCATTTCTTTGTCAGTGGGCAAACGTACAAAATCAGCAGGGGATCAAACACTTTTTCCCCTCACTGTATCAATATTTGAAGTTACAAGAAACAGATTGTTGTAACTCTTAGTTGTTTGTGACTTGTTTGCAATTGCCTACTGTCAGCTGAATCACACTTGTACTTGTTCACTTTCTTCCCCTCTGTTAAGTTTAACTGTGTGTGTGTGTGTGTGTGTGTGTGTGTGTGTGTGTGTGTGTGTGTGTGTGTTTGTGCCCGTGCGTCTATCTGTCTGCGTCAGTGCTATCCTATCTCCCAAACTTATTTGCTCAGCCTTGTGTGGGATGAACGTTCCTCACACAGTGTGTGTGTGTGTGTGTGTGTGTGTGTGTGTGTGTGTGTGTGTGTGGCGTTTCTTTTCCAACACAGAGCAACACTTGTCAGAACCACAAATGGTAATTCATGGTTTTCTGCTGCCCACGAGGTTCGGGTAAACAGGTGCAAAGTTAATATTAATATTTTCGTGAGGCGGCTACTCATCTGCGACACCTTTTATACATATTTGTGTATGTCTAATCAAAAACGCACATCATGTCACATTCCAATTCCACATCAAAACCAAACTATGAAAACTTTAAGAACAAAAAAGCTTGAAATATTATTGTAGGACTGAGAGGAGGAGGAGTGTATGAGTGTTTTTTCTCTGTTCCTATGTCACCTGCTCTTAGCAGTCGTTTGTTGGAGGTCCATTACTGCCTCTACTTTCTACGCTCTGAGCCTTTCCTCCTTTAATTTGCAGTGAACAGCGTCTCATCTCCTCTACAAAGCCCCAGGTTGAATCAGATGTTTGTGTGGGACACAGATGGATGTTCTCTTTGATAGTGCAGCGGGGCAAGCGTGTCTCCATTGTGCGAGCGGCTTCAGAGCCGCTCCACAGATGTGAATTGATAGAATCTGTCGTGGAACTGTGCCACACTACAAAAAGGCTCCCAACATGCACGCTTGTGGGCCCCACTACTCCAAGTTATTCTATGTTATGTTCTACTGTAGATACCACTACCAGTCTCTGGGCTGAATCCAATAGAATTCAGACACTTTGGAATAAGCTGTCTAAAAGTAGCATAAAATATCAGCTTTACCTTTGGCAGGCAGCTCAAGGCTGATATATTGAGTACATTTAGTGTTTAGTGAGTGGATGCTTCCCTAGGTAAATCACTTTGTTCATGGTTTAAACAGCTAGCTGGCTGACATACAGTATGAGCCTAGGGGTGCTCCTTCCACTCTTCTGAAGAGCAATAGATCAATATATGAAAATAGAAGACTGGGGTAGCTTTGAGGCACTGTGATACTGTGTTATTGCACTGTCACCAGGTTAATTCCACAAATTCTATTCTAATTAAATTCCCTCTCCCTGTAAATTCAATTTAACTCAATTCAAACTCCAGGTCAGTCTTTGAATTCAGAGATAATTCAATTCCTCTCAATTCCAATGTTAGGTACATTCCGAGAATTCAATTCCCCAAATTCCAATTTGAATTCAAATCCCTCAGGCTTTCAGGCTGATAATGTCACTGTTCAGACAGCCTAGCTATACTGGAAATATAGAAATACAAGTTGAAATTATTTAAAACAAATCCTGCACTACATTTGTTATACTAATTGCCTTAATTCCATTAATTTGGAAATGTACAAATAGAATTCCAATTCAATTTAATTCCAAATATTAAATATTTTTACAGTTGCAATTCAATTTCAATTCAAACAGTCCAAACAGTCTAATTCCAATTCAATAACTTGAAGATTGTTGAAATTGTAATTGACCAGACAGTGGCCCTAACCTGAAATGCCTGGACATCTGGTTAAGTGTTCTACAGGATACTATGAAGAAATGTATGATGTCCACCATGTATGATGGCCCGAGCTGAGCCATGAATGTCTCATTTAGAAAATGGTTGAAATTAAGCCTGAGAGGCCATCATCGAATGACCAACTACAACCAAAGCTGAAATGCTTTCATCATCTACATTTTTTTGTCAATCTAGTTATAGTAAAGATAGGGAATAGGCTATATCATACATATTTTCCCATTAAAACTTGAAACTAAAGAATGGGAGTTGATTGAAGGGACTGACATAGTATCTATCTATCTCTCTGTCTCCCTCTGTGGCGGTTAACGCCCCACTGACATTTACATTTTAGTCATTTAGCAGACGCTCTTATCCAGAGCGACTTACAGTTAGTGAGTGCATACATTATTTTTTATTACTGGCCCCCCGTGGGAAACGAACCCACCAGCTCTACCAACTGAGCTACATCCCTGCCGGCCATTCCCTCCCCTACCCTGGACGACGCTGGGCCAATTGTGCGCCGCCCCATGGGTCTCCCGGTCGCGGCCGGCTACGACAGAGCCTGGATTCAAACCAGGATCTCTAGTTGCACAGCTAGCACTGCGATGCAGTGCCTTAGACCACTGCGCCATTCGGGAGACCTTCAAAACTCTAAACTGGGCAGAGATGCATAATGGGGGTTTGGCGTCGAATGAACAGACTACTGCATGATCGCGGCCCTGATTGCCTAAGCCACCAGTGAATAGCCGATTGATCATAATTATGGGAAAATGGGGGGGGGGGAGCGAAATGACGGTTATGAAAGGCAGATGGGCGCCATGCATCAGTGTATCCACACTCCTCACACAGTCCTTCATTCCCCTTGATGCTGCCTTTGTGTGTCGTGCCTGTGTCTCCGCCCCCCTCTGGCCCCTTTCCCCACATGCCTGGAAACGTCGGAATTTTTTGAATCAAGTCCTCTTTATCTCGAATATTACCCTTCCTTGCTTCATCTCCTTACGAAGAGGCGAGGAGGTGTATATGGTGTGGTTGGGCGAGGCAGAATACAGTGGGGGGAAAAAGTATTCAGTCAGCCACCAATTGTGCAAGTTCTCCCACTTAAAAAGATGAGAGAGGCCTGTAATTTTAATCATAGGTACACGTCAACTATGACAGACAAAATGAGAAAAAAAATCCAGAAAATCACATTGTAGGATTTTTTATGAATTTATTTGCAAATTATGGTGGAAAATAAGTATTTGGTCAATAACAAAAGTTTCTCAATACTTTGTTATATACCCTTTGTTGGCAATGACACAGGTCAAACGTTTTCTGTAAGTCTTCACAAGGTTTTCACACACGGTTGCTGGTATTTTGGCCCATTCCTCCATGCAGATCTCCTCTAGAGCAGTGATGTTTTGGGGCTGTCGCTGGGCAACACAGACTTTCAACTCCCTCCAAAGATTTTCTATGGGGTTGAGATCTGGAGACTGGCTAGGCCACTCCAGGACCTTTAAATGCTTCTTACGAAGCCACTCCTTCGCTGCCCGGGCGGTGTGTTTGGGATCATTGTCATGCTGAAAGACCCAGCCACGTTTCATCTTCAATGCCCTTGCTGATGGAAGGAGGTTTTCACTCAAAATCTCATGATACATGGCCCCATTCATTCTTTCCTTTACACGGATCAGTCGTCCTGGTCCCTTTGCAGAAAAACAGCCCCAAAGCATGATGTTTCCACCCCCATGCTTCACAGTAGGTATGGTGTTCTTTGGATGCAACTCAGCATTCTTTGTCCTCCAAACACGACGAGTTGAGTTTTTACCAAAAAGTTCTATTTTGGTTTCATCTGACCATATGACATTCTCCCAATCCTCTTCTGGATCATCCAAATGCACTCTAGCAAACTTCAGACGGGCCTGGACATGTACTGGCTTAAGCAGGGGGACACGTCTGGCACTGCAGGATTTGAGTCCCTGGCGGCGTAGTGTGTTACTGATGGTAGGCTTTGTTACTTTGGTCCCAGCTCTCTGCAGGTCATTCACTAGGTCCCCCCGTGTGGTTCTGGGATTTTTGCTCACCGTTCTTGTGATCATTTTGACCCCACAGGGTGAGATCTTGCGTGGAGCCCCAGATCGAGGGAGATTATCAGTGGTCTTGTATGTCTTCCATTTCCTAAAAATTGCTCCCACAGTTGATTTCTTCAAACCAAGCTGCTTACCTATTGCAGATTCAGTCTTCCCAGCCTGGTGCAGGTCTACAATTTTGTTTCTGGTGTCCTTTGACAGCTCTTTGGTCTTGGCCATAGTGGAGTTTGGAGTGTGACTGTTTGAGGTTGTGGACAGGTGTCTTTTATACTGATAACAAGTTCAAACAGGTGCCATTAATACAGGTAACAGAGGAGGAGGACAGAGGAGCCTCTTAAATAAGAAGTTACAGGTCTGTGAGAGCCAGAAATCTTGCTTGTTTGTAGGTGACCAAATACTTATTTTCCACCATAATTTGCAAATAAATTCATTAAAAATCCTACAATGTGATTTTCTGGAGAAAAAAAATCTCAATTTGTCTGTCATAGTTGACGTGTACCTATGATGAAAATTACAGGCCTCTCTCATCTTTTTAAGTGGGAGAACTTGCACAATTGGTGGCTGACTAAATACTTTTTTTCCCCACTGTACATGTTTGTGTTTCAGTGAAATGCTGGAGGGAATTGGAGGAACGTAAGAAGTCTTGTAGATAACCTAAGGTTCTTGTCATGGCCAGCCTATGAGTTAGAGTTTACATGGCTTATGTGAACTTTCATTCTGTTAAAGGCCCAGTGCAGTCAAAAACGTGATTATCCTGTGTTTTATAAATATTTCCACAATATGAGGTTGAAATAATACTGTTAAATTGTGAAAATGATGATAATGCCCTTTTAGTGTAAGAGCTGTTTGAAAAGACTGCCTGAAATTTCTGCCTGTTTTGGTGGGATGGAGTTTTGGTCTGCATGGTGATATTACGGTAGTTAATAGACCAATAACAAAGAGTTCCAAAACTAGTTTTCAGGTTTCCCCTCCCCACTCAGACCACTCCCAGACTGTCCTAGCAAAATTCTTGCTTGAGAAATTGCTCTTTGCTAAGAAGCTATTTGTGTTAATTGTTTACTGTAAGGTACTTAATTCACAGTAAGGTACTTAATTGTTACCTGGAAATGATTTGATATTGATTTAATTATGATTATGTTCAAGAAAACAGGAGTTTGGCAAATTTCAAATGGTGTAGGAAACATTCAATACGCTCACTGTTTTCCTTCCCTATTTATCAAAGAAGCCACGGGCAGCTGCTGCAAAGTATGCATACCTTTATCTTGCAGCTCGTGTGGGATGCACACACAACTGCCCCAAAAAACGCTTTTTGAAAAACACTGAAAAAAGTCTAATCTATCTCAGATATCTAAACATCTAAGACTAAACATCAATTTTCTTAATACATTCTGTCTAGCATCTGTGCTGCATCTGGAGATCTGTGCTGCATCTGGAGACCCTTTTCCCAGTTGCTGCATTTTGGCCTTATTTCCTGCCACATTTAACTGTCTCTGGCATATATCTTTGTTAGCATATTTGACTGGCCTGTGTACCTGCAGGGGGTAGAGGCATCAATCACTAAAAGCAGTGATAATGGAATGGATGAGGTGGGGTGGAGCTCCCAGCCCGTGGGGAGCTGACCCCAGAGTAACGGTCAGGTTGGGGTTAAGAGCCAATTTATGCTTGATCCGAAAATGTGGTCGGAGGCGCCGTATGGATGGATGGTGTGACGCAATGCGGAGCCTCCGGAGGCATGCAGAGGTCAAATTGAACTCCATACCGCATCGCCGTGCCCGCCCAAATGTTGTAACAATGTGGAGGGCTCCGTATAGCTCCGCATTGACATGATTGGTTGATGGTAGGTGGGGGCGGGAGGTTCAGTATAAACACAAACTCACTTCCTTGACAACTTCCTTTGCAACAGCTCTGCGCTGCTCCGTGAAGCGCAAGAAGTATGAATGCCTTAACTTCTGCAGAGGCCATATCACTCTAAATGCTGCACGGCCAATGCAGGTGTCGGATTGACCATGCAGAGCCTTTAACTTATAAAGAAGTTAAATCAGCTTTGTGTTTTTTCCCTATGCCACGATACTAACGAGTATCGCGATACTGGTTACGTCCCGGCCCTAATGTACAGTATACTGTAGGATGTACGCCCACTTTAGCACGACTACACTACTTTACCTGTTGATTCATAGTTAAAGTGAAAAGACTTTCAGGTACTGCACTTAGACATCAACATACACCAATAAATAAACATACACCATACTCTCAGCCTGAATCTGGCATTGAATGGTGTGGCTGTTGAACAAATTGAGGACACTAAATTACTTGGTGTTACCTTAGATCAGGGATGGGCAACTGGTAGCCCCTTTTGAAGGCCCTCGACTCAAACCCCCACCCCCCAAAAAAGCATGTTTTGCTCGCAGTGGGGGGTTGGTAATTGAGCCGAGGGCCTTCAAAAGGGGGGCCGTGGTCCACCAGTTGCCCATCCCTGATCTAAGGGGGGTGGGGGGGTGTGGGGGGTGTATGGATGTGAGTAGGTCCCGCAGACCCGCGTCCAACTGCGGCCCCTCATGATTAGTTTTTTGTGGCCCCTAACCCCATCAAAGTCAGCCATTCCTGCCTTAGACTGTAAACTGTCATGGTCAAAACATATACTATAGATTCAATGGTTGTAAAGATGGGGAAAGGTCTGTCCGTGATAAAGAGATGCTCTGCTTTTTTGACACCACACTCCACAAAGCAAGTCCTGCAGGTTTTATCTTATCTTGATTATTGTCCAGTCATATGTTCAAGTGCTGCAAAGAAGGACCAAATTAAGCTGCAGCTGGCCAAGAACAGAGCAGCATGTTTTGCTCTTCATTGTAATCAGAGGGCTAATATCAATACAATGAATGCCAGTCTCTCTTGGCTAAGAGTTGAGGAAAGACTGACTACATCACTTCTTGTTTTTATAAGAAACATTGTGTTGGAAATTCCAAATTTACATTTTAGTCATTTAGCAGACGGTCTTATCCAGATCGACTTACAGTTAGTGAGTCCATACATTTTTTCCCACCATTTTTTTTTTTTTTTCATACTGGCCCCCCGGTTTGCATAGTTACACACAGCACTGACACACACACTTACCCCACCAGACACGCCACCAGGTTTCTTCTCATAGTCCCCAGGTCCAGAACAAATTCAAGAAAACGTACAGTATTATACAGAGCTATGATTGCATGGAACTCCCTTCCATCTCATATAGCACAAGTGAACAGCAAACCTGGTTTCAAAAAACAAATGCCACAGATGTCTCAAGTTTTGAGGGAGCATGTAATTGGCACGCTGATTGCAGGAATGTCCACCAGAGCTGTTGCCAGAGATTTCAATGTTCATTTCTCTACCATAAGCCTCCTCCAATGTCGTTTTAGAGAATTTGGCAGTACGTCCAACCGGCCTCACAACCGCAGACCACGTGTATGGCCTCGTGTGGAAGAGCGGTTTGCTGATGTCAACGTTGTGAACAGAGTGCCCCATTTCAGCATGATAATGCACAGCCCCATGTCGCAAGAATCTGTACTCAATTCCTGAAAGCTGAAAATGTCCCAGTTCTTCCATGGCCTGCAGTCACCAGACATGTCACCCATTGAGCAGTTTGGGATGCTCTGGATCGACATGTACGACAGCGTGTTTCAGTTCCCACCAATATCCAGCAACTTCGCACAGCCATTGAAGAGGAGTGGGACAACATTCCACAGGCCATAGTCAACAGCCTGATCAACTCTATGCGAAGGAGATGTGTCGCGCTGCATGAGGCAAATAGTGGTCACACCAGATACTGAGTGGTTTTCTGATCCACGCTCATACCTTTTTTTAAGGTATCTGTGAGCAACAGATGGATATCTGTATTCCCAGTCATGTGAAATCCATAGATTAGGGCCTAATGAATTTATTTCAATTGATTGATTTCCTTATATGAACTGTAACTCAGTAAAATCTTTGAAATTGTTGCATGCTGCGTTTATATTTTTGTTCAGTACAAATTGTAAAGTATTTTGACTGTTATGTCTTTTTCGTTATGTGTTGGACCCCAGTAAGACTAGCTATCGCCATTGGTGTCGGCTAATGGGGATCCTAATAATAAATAAATACATAAATAAATAAATAATACTCATGCCTTCAGAAAGTATTCACACCCCTTGACTTTTTCCACATTTTGTTGTGTTACAGCCTGAATGTCACTGGCCTACACACAATACCCCATAGTGGAATTATGTTTTTAGACATTATTACAAATTAAAAATGAAAAGCTAAAATGTCTTGAGTCAATAAATATTCAACCACTTTGTTATGCCAAGCCTAAATAAGTTCAGGAGTAAAAATGTGCTTAACAAGTCACATAATAAGTTGCATGGACTCACTCTGTGTGCAATAATAGTGGTTAACATGATTTTTTAATGACTACCTCATCTCTGTACCCCAAACATACAATTATCTGTAAGGTCTCTCAGTTGAGCAGTGAATTTCAAACACAGATTCAACCACAAAGACTAGGGAGATATTCCAATGCCTCTCAAAGAAGGGCACCTATTGGTAGATGGGTAAAAATAATAAAAAAACGGACATTGAATATCCCTTTGAGCATGGTGAAGTTATTAATTACACTTTGGATGATCTATCAATACACCCAGTCACAACAAAGATAGAGACGTCCTTCCTAACAGTTGCCGGAGAGGAAGGAAACCGCTCAGAGAGTTCACCATGAGACCAATGGTGACTTTAAAACAGTTACAGAGTTTAATGGCTGTGATAGGAGAAAACTGAGGATGGATCAACAACATTGTAGTTACTCCACAATACTAACCTAAATGACAGAGTGAAAAGAAGGAAGCCTGTACAGAATACAAATATTCCAGAACAGGCATCCTGTTTGCAATAAGGCACTAAAGTAAAACTGCAAAGAATTTGGCAAAGAAATTAACTTTATGTCCTGAATACAAAGCGTTATGTTTGGGGCAAATCCAACACAACAACACATCACTGAGTACCACTCTGAATATTTCCAAGCATGGTGGTAGCTGCATCATGTTTTGGATATGCCTGTCATCGGCAAGGACAAATTCACCTTTTAGCAGAAGCTCATATCCAGAGCGACTTACAGTAGTGAGTGCATACATTTTCATATTTGTTCGTACTGGTCCCCCATGGGAATCGAACCTACAACCCTGGCGTTGCAAGTGACATGCTATACCAACTGAGCCACACATTTTCTCTTACCAAGACGACATTGAATGTTTTTGAGTGGCCTAGTTACAGTTTTGACTTAAATCGGCTTAAAAATCTATGCAGTACATGAAAATGGCTGTCTAGAAATGATCAACAACCAACATTGCAGAGCTTGAAGAATTATTAAAAGAATACTGTGCAAATATTGTAAAATCCAGGTGTGCAAAGCTCTTAGACACTTAACCAGGAAGACTCACAGCTGTAATCGCTGCCAAAGGTGATTGTAACATGTACTGACTCAGGGGTGTGAACACTTACACTACCAGTCAAAAGTTTTAGAACATCTACTCATTCAAGGGTTTTACTTTATTTTTCCTATTTTCTACATTGTAGAATAATAGTGAAGACATCAAAACTATGAAATAACACATATGGAATCATGTAGTAACCAAAAAAGTTTTAAACAAATCTAAATATATTTTATATTTCAGATTCTTCAAATAGCCACCCTTTGCTTTAATGACATCTTTGCATTTCAATTAACAGGTGCGCCTTGTTAAAAGTAATTTGTGGAATTTCTTTCCTTCTTAATGCATTTGAGCCAATCAGTTGTGTTGTGACAAGATAGGGGGGTATACAGAAGATAGCCCTATTTGGTAAAAGACCAAGTCCATATTATGGCAAGAACAGCTCAAATAAGCAAAGAGAAACAACAGTCCATCATTAATTTAAGACATGAAGGTCAGTCAATACGGAACATTTCAAGAACTTTAAACGTTTCTTTAAGTGCAGTCGCAAAAACCATCAAGGGCTATGATGAAACTGTCTCTCATGAGGACTGCCACAGGAATGGAAGACCCAGAGTCACCTCTGCTGCAGAGGATAAGTTCATTAGAATTACCAGCCACAGAAATTGCAGCCCAAATAAATGTTTCACAGCGTTCATTAACAGACACAACATCAACTGTTCAGAGGAGACTGTGTGAATCAGGCCTTCATCTCCCGAGTGGCGCAGTGGTCTAAGGCACTGCATTGCAGTGCTAGCTGTGCCACTAGAGATCCTGGTTCGTAACCAGGCTCTGTCGTAGCCGGCCGCGACCGGGAGACCCATAGGGCGGCGCACAATTGGCCCAGCGTCGTCCAGGGTAGGGGACGGAATGGCCGGCAGTGATGTAGCTCAGTTGGTAGAGCATGGCGTTTGCAACGCCAGGGTTGTGGGTTCGATTCCCACGGGGGGCCAGTATGAATAAAAAAAAAAATGCACTCACTAACTGTTAGTCGCTCTGGATAAGAGCGTCTGCTAAAAATGTAAATGTAATGGTCGAATTGCTGCAAAGAAACCACTACTAAAGGACACCAATAAGAAGAAGAGACTTGCTTGGGCCAAGAAACACGAGCAATGGACATTAGACCGGTGGAAATGAGTCCTTTGGTCTGGAGTCCAAATTTGAGATTTTTGGTTTCAACCACCATGTCTTTGTGAGACGCGTGTGGGTGAATGGATGATATCCGCATGTGTATTTCCCACCGTAAAGCATGGAGGAGGAGGTGTTATGGTGTGGGGGTGCTTTGCTGGTGACACTGTCTGTGATTTATTTAGAATTCAAGGCACACTTAACCAGCATGGCTACCACAGCATTCTGCAGCGATATGCCATCCCATCTGGTTTGGGCTTAGTGGGACAATTATTCGTTTTTCAACAGGACAATGACCCAACACACCTCCAGGCTGTGTAAGGGCTATTTTACCAAGAAGGAGAGTGATGGAGTGCTGCATCAGATGACCTGGCCTCCACAATCCCCCAACCTCAACCCAATTGAGATGGTTTGGGATGAGTTGGACCACAGTGAAGGAAAAGCAGCCAACAAGTGCTCAGCATATGTGGGAACTCCTTCAAGACTGTTGGAATAGCATTCCAGGTGAAGCTGGTTGAGAGAATGCCAAGAGTGTGCAAAGCTGTCATCAAGGCAAAGGGTGGCTATTTGAAGAATCTCAAATATAAAATATATTTTGATTTGTTTAACACTTTTTTTATGATTCCATATGTGTTATTTCATAGTTTTGATGTCTTATTATTCTACAATGTCGATCATAGTAAAAATAAAGAAAAATCCTTGAATGAGTAGGTGTTCTAAAACTTTTGCTCTCTTGTGTATGTAAATGACATATTTCTGTATTTCATTTTCAATACATTTGCACACTTTTTTCATTATGGGGTATTGTGTGTAGATGGGTGAGAAAATGGTTAATATATTTTGAATTCAGGCTGTAACACAACAAAATGTGGAATAAGTCAAGAGGTATGAATACTTTCTGAAGGCACTGTATCATATCAATGTATCAATGAAATATAAGCAGCAACATACTGCTTTGGAAACACATGGCCTATATATCGCCATATGTTAATATTAACACTGACCCACTCATTGGCATTTTACAGATCTGGATGGATGAAATGAGGGCAATACATTTGGTGTCAATCAACGTGGCAAAGATCATTTAACAAATATTCAATATAGGGAGGGAAGTTCAAGGGTTAAACTAACTTTCTGTCCCACATCTACACAAACAGAAATAGAGATTGAAAGAACACTGACATTGGGCCAGTAAGATCTATCAGACTAGGTTGGCTTTTCTAGTCTTGTGGATGAAATGACTCAACGGTTTAATGATTACTCGATTAATTGAATCAGATGTGTTAGTGTTTGGCAAGAAGAAAATGTGCTGCCTGGGAATGGCCCGGTCTGGACTGAAATTGAAAACACCCGATTAAAACAACTCACAGAAAGATAAAAGTGCCTGGCAGACCGTTTTCAGGTTTTACAAGTGACACACATAATCATTCAACCAGGCTCTGGTTAATTAAAAGTACTGTCACTGTATTTTACATACCAGAAACAATCTCATTCTACAGCAATGACAGAAACGGGTATGCTCCGTGACGCGTATAACCTGAAATGTGCCACAATTTATAGAAGGAATAAATCTACACTTGTGGTTTAACACAAGCTAAGTCTGACTCTCACAGCTAGGCCTTGTGTCAAGTACAGTGCTTATACACTTTTCACACAACTGAACTGAGCCGAGCTGAGTTCTACTGCGCTGGCCTGGTAATGCATCCACCGTAGTTGATAGAACTGTGCTGGAAAAGTACAATATGAAAATGAAATATTCAGGCCAGCACAGTATAGTATGATAGTGTGAGAAGAGTATTAGACAATGGTGTGATGCCAATAGTGGGAAAGAGTTGGTTAGGGTTGGTATAGGCTGGTTAGGGTTTAGTAAGGGTTTGGTTAGGGTTTGTCCACTCCAAAGGGGACATTAGGAGTTGGTTGGGGTTGGTGTAGTTTGGTTAGGGTTTGGTTATGGGTTGTCCACTCTACAGGATAAAGTGGGAGTTGGTTTGGGTTGGTGTAGGCTGCTGTTTAGGGTTTGGTAAGGGTTTGATTAGAGGCTGTCCATTCTACAGGGGACAAAGGGAATTGGTTGTGGATGGTGTAGGCTAGTTAGGGTTTGGTTTTGGTTTGTGCACACCACAGGAGAAAATGGTAATTGATTGGGTTGGTGTAGGTTGGTTAGGGTTTGGTTATGGGTTTCCCACTCCACAGCGGACAGTGAGAGTCGGTGCCTTACCTTCTTATACCTGGGAATAGGGAGCTGTTTCCCAGCAAACATAAACCATGCCGAGAGAGAGGAGTGCATGCAAGAGAGTAAGGTGGAGGAAGAGAAACAGAAATAAAAGATGAAGACTTTAGATAGAGAAAAACAACAGCATGCCTTTGAAGAAAATAAAAAGAGTGGAAAGAGAGAGTATTGTCTGAACTTTAAAAAAAACCCATTACAAAGCAAATGGAAATGCTTTATATCAATATGAGTTTGGAAACATTTAAAAATAATAACCAAGACGGAATATGAAAAGTGTGTCACAATTAAATTAAATGTAAGTTTGTATTTCATGGTGAGTTGCTAGAAAGTTTACAGTTTTGAAACATTGTTACCTTGGAACTCATTGTTAGGGATTAAGTTGGCCTTGTTAAGGTTCATTTAATTAACATTTCCAAATCCTGTTTTACAACAAAAGTTTGAGATAGAATGTGCCACTCATATAATTCAGTCAGTGAGTCACATACTAGTACATAACTGTTTCACCAAAGGCTAAACAAATAATGAGAATGAGTATAATTTCATTAAAAACTACCAAATTAATATGGTGCCTGGAGGTTAAATTAAACATCAATTTAGCCAAGTTTAACACTTCGTTAATGAGCTGCTCCAAATCAAATGCTGTCCCAAAGTGCATGAGTTGGGGCAGGGGAGAAACACTTCCCCTAATAGAGCTCAAACAGTCAAAATGCATGGGTATAGGGCAGAGTAAATAAGGTCATTGACAGCCTCACAATGAGTTCTTTCCATATGCTATACAACTCATTAAACCCAGAATCAATTGGTAACATTCAATCTCATCAGTGTATATTCCTCAGTTGATTTTGAAATAGAACATAAACTAGTTGTAGCGAGGTGAATTCCAAACCATGATTTCTGCTCAACGTATGCAGTTTGGTTTTTTGTTTAGGTGAAAACAACTCAAATGTTGTACTGACCCTTTTGCGAGACTTGGCAAACAGTTTTGTCACGGTTGCCTTAGCAAATGGAGTTTTGGCCCATTCGCTCAACAGAGTAATTTTTCCAGCATCAGAAGTCTAGAGGTGTATAGGGCTGACATCATTGAGCAGGGCCCCTCTCTTAGCAAGTGACCTAACCGCTATCACTAACTAATGAGAGTGACCCTTTCAGAGCTGTCACAGACAGGTGACTTTAATTGAGTTAGGTGGGGGTGTGTGGTGTGTGTGTGTGTGTGTGTGTGTGTGTGTGTTTGACACTTTGAGTCAAATTGGGGTCGTGCGTAATGCAGTAGGCAGACAAGCACGCAATCTCTGTGATTCATTCTAACGGAGTCTGGGAGCCATTTAGTACAACAGGGGTGTGTAATCATTAGTCCAAACAGTTGTAAAACGGAATGTTTGGCAACTAAAACAAGAGTTTCTATTGGACAAATTCAGGTAGGTCCCTCCCCGTTTCGTTCCGTTTGCTTCCGTTTAAGAAACGTTTTGCAATAGAATCAGCGTAATGAATACACCCCAGATTCATTCTATTTTCATTCTATGTGATGAAGGGTGTGGCACTGGGAATCACCTTA
The DNA here is from genome assembly GCF_964263955.1 of Coregonus lavaretus. Lineage (NCBI taxonomy): Eukaryota > Metazoa > Chordata > Actinopteri > Salmoniformes > Salmonidae > Coregonus > Coregonus lavaretus. Next base: position 11,593,788 of record NC_140002.1, on the reverse strand, counting down.
TGTGGGTCATGGGAGACTTGATGTTTTGTTATCTCAATGTCATGTTTTGTTATCTGAAGTCACAGCCATAATACTGCAGATTGAAGCATGAATATTGCTGTCGGCATTCCACCGAATCAGCAATGAAAGCCACCTATCTAAGATCACGTTAGAGTTGTAATGTGACATGGGAGCTCTCCATTGCCATTGCCTCCATCATGGCTTCTAAGATTAAGATCATTAAACTGTATTATTCCAGAGAGAGAATACCCAAAGTCTATAAATAAAATCATTTTAGATAGCTCTGGTTTCATAGGATGAGGAATAAGAGTTCACTAACTGGTATGAGGGTTGTCCAGTATGTTATGCGTAACAACTCACCATAAACATACTGCACACTAGCTTCACTAGAAGCATGTAGAAGGCTAGTGTGTGTGTGTGTGTGTGTGTGTGTGTGTGTGTGTGTGTGTGTGTGTGTGTGTGTGTGTGCGCATGTTAGCAATACTGTATCATCAATGCTCTATTCATCTTGATTTAATCCCTTTACAGATAAGGGATAACGTCGTAAATATGTCTTATGTGCCTCTTTGACTAACAGGTTTCTTAATGTTCATCATGGCTAGCGCTGAAGTATGTGTCTCTGGCTCCATTGAAACAGCATATGAAGTCAATATTGCCTGCAGTATATTAGTGGTTGCTCTCCCTCAAGCTATAATTCATTAATTGCACATCAAAACAAAGCTCCCATCTACCACAGCTACAGAAAATACAAGGTCAGAGAGCTTGTGACCTTGTTCACCTGTGTGTTTCTGGCAAAACTCGTTATGGTGAGGACAACTAAAGACGTCAAACAGTGGAGACCATCATCACTGCTGTCAATGACAGCCCAGATAAAATGTCCTTGCACAACCTACCTTTGATACGATAAAGCATTTTTCGCTCTGTATTTCTGCTACAACAAACAGACACGCAACAGCGGCGAGATCGCATGACAGGTGGCGTGTCAACTCCACAATACCACTTTGCATTAGAAGATAGACAGCAGCCTCTCTATGCTCTGTCAGGCTGGAGACGAAGCCTCCTCCTTCATAATGACTGGCTCTCTAAGCTTCACAATGACTCGCTAATGAACTTGGGGGAGTTAAAAACAAACAAGTTATCTCCCAGTTCTAGGACGGATGTGCGTGGTCCGAGAACAGTTACAGAGATAGACGGATAGTTATCAGAGTCCTGTCACACTGGAGAGCTGGGTACGTCCGTCGAAGGGTGGACCTAGACCCTTCACATGTGATCATGTAACTACAGTCTCAATTCTCTAAAGTGGGCTCCAGTCTGTGTGGCCCCTTCCCCCTCTGTGCATATCTGAAAGCACCGAAACTTCTGGGAGATTTGTTCTTACCTCTCCAATTATTTAAGTGAAGGAATTCAGTTTGGCTTATTAAGATGCAGGAAAAGATCATCTCATCTGGTACACACTGGGAGAGGGAGAGACAGAGACCCCTCCCCTCCACATTTGTCCCTCAGTCTGGCAGTGGATAAAGTGCAGGAGTCAACCAAATAGCTGCCATCAATCAATGCAGGCTGGCCTGCCAGGGGCGCCCACTCTCCTACCCACTGCCATGCCCAGTCTGTCCCCTCTGTGCTATCCAGCCACCCTGACAGATACAGAGCTACAGGCATGGAAGGCAAAGCCCAGTCAGAGGCGCTTCTTTGTCTCACTGTTACTTCAACACTCTTCAAGTAACAATCGTAGGCAATAACACCACAGGAATCTGAAGCTGGCTCAGGTCTGCCTTTAAGAGCACACTTCTGTTAGCTGCAGTGGCTTTTGTTGACACTGAAGAGGAGGCTCCATTGTGGGAGGCATAAGTACCAAGGAGAAAACATTTACAACGCAACCATATAGTTTTTTTCTGGAGGAGAGCTTCATAATATTGAGACAACTGTAATTCACTTTGCTAATTATTACATTTTGGGAAATCAAAACAAATCAATAAATGCATGACGTACAATCTGACTTCTGGGTACAATTTGGAAAAGAAATGTCTAAGTCAATACCCATGCCGTATCTTAGAATGAGTAAGAATTAACAAATATGTGCAACAATGCAAGTTTTATAGTTCAGCAACATATAACATGATAACTACGAAAATCAGTAGTGCCGCATTGAACACAGACTCTTGCCGGAGAAAGCGTGGGTGATTTTTCGTCATCACAGCACTAGTAAACTTACTTGCTCTAGGAATGGTTCAGCATTAATTATCAACCAGAGCTGTTTCAGTCGAGTGATCCTTACGTTATGCATGCTGGTAGGCTGTGATAATTGTATTTTGTTCTATATACTCCTATATATGGTTACTGAAAATTGCTTCCAAAATAACCTCCCGAGTGGCGCAGTGGTCTAAGGCACTGCATCGCAGTGCTAGCTGTGCCACTAGAGATCCTGGTTCGAATCCAGGCTCTGTCGTAGCCGGCCACGACCGGGAGACCCATGGGGCGGCGCACAATTGGCCCAGCGTCGTCCAGGGTAGGGGAGGGAATGGCCGGCAGGGATGTAGCTCAGTTGGTAGAGCATGGCGTTTGCAACGCCAGGGTTGTGGGTTCGATTCCCACGGGGGGCCAGTATGAAAAATAAAAAATTAATAATGTATGCACTCACTAACTGTAAGTCGCTCTGGATAAGAGCGTCTGCTAAATGACTAAAATGTAAATGTAAAATGTAAAATATTACTAAATGATGACAGTAGGCGAATTGGCCTACTGTTTGATAAAATAAAAGGATATTTTTTGTCTTTTGGAATTGGACACAATTTTGCATTCCTTGGTGTAATATAGGGTGTTGCTAGTCGAAGTAGTTTGTTGTCAATGAGATCAAGCCGCGATGACTTGTCCTCAGGTAAACACATGAATGCTTTTAGCACTTCATCAGTTGATACCTGTGGTAGCTCATTGTCTATCCATGAGGATGGGCTGACCTTCACAGTTTATTTTTATTATTTGGGCATGGCGATCAACCGTCCTTGTAAAATGTTGTGAAACATTCTACTGCATGAGATACACTACCAGTCAAAAGTTTGGACACACTTACTCATTCCAGGGTTTTCCTTTATTTTTACTATTTTCTACATTGTATAATAATAGTGAAGACATCAAAACGATGAAATAACACATATGGAATCATGTAGTAACCAAGAAAGTGTTAAACAAATCAAAACATATTTTATATTTGAGATTCTTCAAAGTAGCCACCCTTTGCCTTGATGACAGCTTCGCACACTCTCGGCATTCTCTCAACCAGCTTCATGAGGAATGCTTTTCCAACAGTCTTGAAGGAGTTCCAACATATGCTGAGCATTTGTTGGCTGCTTTTCCTTCACTCTGTGGTCCAACTCATCCCAAACCATCTCAATTGGGTTGAGGTCGGGTGATTCTGGAGGCCAGGTCATCTGATGCAGCACTCCATGACTCTCCTTCTTGGTAAAATAGCCCTTACACAGCCTCAAGGTGTATTTTGGGTCATTGTCCTGTTGAAAAGAAAATGATAGTCCCACTAAGCGTAAAACAGATGGGATGGCGTATCGCTGCAGAATGCTGTGGTAGCAAAGCACCCCCACACCCACACCATCACATTTCCTCTTCCATGCTTCACGGTGGGAACCACACATGTGGAGATCATCCATTCACCTACTCTGCGTTTAACAAAGACACGCCGATTGGAACCAAAAATCTCAAATTTAGACTCATCAGACTGAAGGACAGATTTCCACCGGTCTAATGTCCATTGATCGTGTTTCTTGGCCCAAGCAGGTCTCTTCTTCTTATTGGTGTCCTTTAGTAGTGGTTTCTTTGCAGCAATTCGACCATGAAGGCTTGTCTCCTCTGAACAGTTGATGTTGAGATGTGTCTGTTACTTCAACTCTGTGAAGCATTTATTTGGGCTGCAATCTGAGGTGCAATTAACTCTAATGAACTTATCCTCTGCAGCAGAGGTAACTCTGGGTCTTCCTTTCCTGTGGTGGTCCTCATGAGAGCCAGTTTCATCATAGCGCTTAATGGTTTTTGCGACTGCACTCGAAGAAACTTTCAATGTTCTTGACATTTTCCGGATTGACTGACCTTCATGTCTTAAAGTAATGATGGACTGTCGTTTCTCTTTGCTTATTTGAGCTGTTCTTGCCATAATACGGACTGGGTTTTATACCAAATAGGGCTATCTTCTGTATACCCCCCTACCTTGTCACAACACAACTGATTGGCTCAAACGCATTAAGAAGGAAATAAATTCCACAAATTAACTTTTAACAAGGCACACCTGTTAATTTAAATGCATTCCAGGTGACTACCTCATGAAGCTGGTTGAGAGAATGCCAAGAGTGTGCAAAGCTGTCATCAAGGCAAAGGGTGGCTACTTTGAAGAATCTCAAACATTTCTTTAACACTTATTTTGGTTACTACATGATTCCATGTGTTATTTCATACTTTTGATGTCTTCACTATTATTCTACAATATAGAAAATACTAAAAATAAAGAAAAACCCTGGAATGAGTAGGTGTGTCCAAACTTTTGACTGGTACTGCATATATTCCTACACCACCACCATGTCTGTTGCTGTCCTTTCTAATAATAGTATAACCACTGATGCTGACCTGTCCATCAGTAGTACAATTGTCCAGATGGGTTTCTGTGATTGCTAGAACATGCACATTGTTTTTATGCACCAAGTCATGGACTTTTATTACGGAGGCTACACACATTTAAATGGGCGATATACAGTCCTTTCTTTTATAATTGCAAATCAACAGAATGAGATATTCTTGTAGAGGTAGTCATTGTGTTTTTTGTGGAACGCTGGATTCAGAAGTCATGGTAAAGAGGGAATGAACAAAAAGAGCCAGGGGATCATTTTTGTGTCTCTGAACAGCCATTTACGAACATTTTGTCCACAACCATTGCAACTCGGTTGCTCCGGCCCCTGTGTTCTTTCATGACAGAGTATAGTACTTTGCGTCTCTTGTTTATGTCGTGGGGAAAGTGGTCATTCATCCCATAGTTAGTTCCTTTTCATTCTCTGCCCCTGCTTTTGACCATTTCATGATGTTTTGAAATGTTCAAAGCGCACAATTATTGCGCAAGGTCTGCCTCCGAAAGATTTCCCCATTCTATGCACCCTGGAGAAGGGGATTTTCCCCACCACATCGGAGGGCAGTTTCATCTTTTCAGTCATAAATTCCTTCACACTATCCTCTGGTTCGATATTTTCTGTCTCAGAAATCCCCTAAAAAAATAGATTGTGCCTCTTTCCCCAAGATTGTACATCAAGCAGTGACTCCTTCAGCGTTTGTTCTCCCGATGAATTGTCTCAACTGCATTCTGAATGTTATGTATAGTACCTTTCAAAGATTCGTTCTCCTTCTTCAGTTTGTCTATTTCCTTTTGGCTGAACTTCAAACTGGTTGGCCGTTCTGAGCTGCTCTGTTGGAGTGTCTCTAGCATCTCCAGTTTCGGCAGTTTTTTGTTGATAGACTCCAGCACATCCCTGGCACCGTCCATGGCCTTTATTACTTAGATTGAGCTAACAAGTGTATTTCGCACAGCGAGAGAGAGACTCACACATTCTGCTCATACGGTCAGTAGTAAAAAAATTAATAAAAATTAACTTCCCTCATAAGGCTATCGGCCAAGATCCACTAGCTAGCAATGCTTAGCCTAGCCACGCTAGCTTCATCCAGAGTGTCTCGTCATGCTTGATAGGTTCTGGGTTGATGGATCAGTCTAAAGAAAACAAGTTATGGATCAAACAATGTAATGAAGTGCACTAGATAGGGAATAGGCTGAGAAGTCTTTGTTTTGCATTATAAAAGAAATATGACTTTTTCTGTACTCTGTGTTCTTGGCATAAATGCATCAATCATGTAGTTATTTATTGACCATGTATGTCCTGAGTGTCTATTGAGACATGGCCTTTTCTTTAACATACCGAATCCATGCCAGGGAAAAACACCCATCAATGTCCTCTTCTGGGAATTAAAGAAAACTTTTAAAGGGACTCCAGTTTTCTTGACTCCATTCAACTGCTTGTCTTTTCTAGTGTGTTAACTTTTGCACTAAAGAAAGAGTGCATAGAGGATGTGAAAATGTACGTGAAGCAGATATTTAGTCTGTCACAAGTAAGTCAGAGGTGAAATTTCCCCACCACCAAGGAAGAAAAGCAGAGCTTTTATAAGGCTTTTATAAGCAGAGCTTTTATTTGTTGTTTTGCCTTTTTGACATGCATTCCAGTTATGTTATGCGATGACAAGTATCCTAATGGGACCTGATACTCTTAAAATCCTCAAAACCCAGAGGGAGTCTCTCTCAGATTCTAGCCCAGCCGCTGCTCCAAGGCTTTGAGAGGAAGCCAGAGGAGTCTCCTGGAGCTCCCTGGACTGGGTCTTCGCTAGTGCGCTGCCAGGTTCCAGGAGCCGGAGCAGAGGAAGCCTGCTGCCTACTATGACACCTGGGGTTTCATATAGAGCCTTGCACTGACGGTGTACAGCTGGAGCAGTTTAAATCCCAGGGGAAGTCACTAACCAAAGGCCTAATCTGGCATCTCAGATTGGCATGTTCGGTAAGGAGAAACTAGGGTGAAAGAGGGAGGTACTGCTTGAACTTAAAACAACATATTTTCGTTTTCCGTGGCAAAAATAAATCCTAGCGTGCCCTGCTGAACATGACCCTAGTGTGTTACCCCTGTGACTTGGGGAATAGAAGGATTTGGAACAAGAACAAGAACGGGTTATTCTCAGATCAGCCAGCTGGTTCTCTTTGAGGAGAAAAGGGTATGTGGAAGAGGGCAAAGCAAGTGTCTGACTTGCCTCTCCCTGTCTGGCACTCCCCCTAAGCCAGCCAATGTGGATCTGGCTAGGTAAACTGGACCTACTTATCCTGAAAAGACAATAACGAGCAAGGTGGAAAAGGAAAATGGCCACTTCAACTTCGAGTGGAGAGGGAAAAGATAGCAGAGGCTCTGTAACCTTTTCCATTTTTCCCCACCTTATTGATTCGGATGGAGACGCCATTTGTTTGGGGTGGAAAGGATGCAGTATTCAGTAAATAATCCTGATTTCAGACATTCCTCTTGAGCCACCTGAGCCTCTGTATTCAGACATCCCATCTGGCCTATTGCAGACCTAGCCATGATACAATAGCATGCAGTAGGTCACAGGAAATCCATTTGAGATCATTAACTGGTAAATGTCACAAAGAATTTGGGTGAGCAACTGAGGGGAAGAGATATCTACAGATGTTTCCTGCTATGTCCTAGAGCCCAGTGAGGGAGCTACTGAACCCTAAAAGTAATCTTCAAGAGGAAGCGGCGATTATTTAAAGAAAACACAGTGAGGGAAAATGCTTTGAGTCTCAGACATGAAGAGATTTCCCTTCTTGGGGGGAATTTGCGTGTGTGTGGGTTTGAATGTGTGTGTGTGCATGCACATGTGTTTTTGTGTGGGTTTGAGTGTGTGCGTGAGCAAGCGCATGCATGTGTCACGACTTCATCCGAAGCTGCCTCCTCTCCTTGTTCGGACAGGCTTCGGCGTTCGTTGTCACCAGCCTTCTAGACACTGCCGCTCCTCATATCTTCATTCCATTTATCTTGTTTATTACACACACCTGGTTCATATCCCCTCATCAGTACCTGTATAAGTGTTCCCTCTGCCCCCTTGTCTTTGTGTGTGATTGTTTATTGTAGAGGAGATTATAGCTCGGTGGAGCTCGATTCTATTGTGTATCGCTGGTTTATTCACCCGTGTGCCTTATTTCCCCCAGTGCACCGTTTGTCCGCACTGGTGTGTATTACGCATTGCTGCGTACCTCTGTTTATTGATTAAACCATTTATTCCGTGATTTCCTCTCCTGCGTCTGACTCCGTCCAACATCACCCGCTACAGAATCACACACCTGAATACATGGAATCGTGGACCAGGTCTGGGAGCATTCGAAATATGCTTGCCAGCTTGGGTGAAGCGATGGATCGGGTTCTCCAGGTTGTCCAACGCCTGGAGGGGAGAGGACCCGATCCTTCGGGTCCAGCTGAGCTACCGGATCCAGCCACCAACACCCCAGCACCCAGAGGGATTCACCTTTCCCGACCGAGGGAGTATGACGGGACAGCGGCCCACTGCCAGGGTTTCCTCCTGCAGCTGGACCTCTATTTCTCCACTATCAGCCCGTCATGTATATCCCCTGTCGCAGGCTGAAACTGAGGCAATGGAGACATACGTCTCTGAGTCCCTGGGCCAGGGGTTAATACATCCCTCCACTTCACCCGCCTCCTCAAGTTTCTTTTTTGTGAAGAAGAAAGACGGAGGTCTGCGCCCTTGCATTGATTACCAAGCACTGAACAAGGGGACTATTCGTTATAGTTATCCTCTACCCCTCATTCCATATGTGATCGAGTCAATGCATGGGGCGCGCTTCTTCACAAAATTAGATCTCCGGAGTGTGGACAACCTGGTGCGTGTCCGAGAGGGGGACGAGTGGAAGACAGCATTCAGCACAACCACGGGGCATTACGAATACCTGGTGATGCCGTACGGTTTGATGGATGCTCCATCAGTCTTTCAGTCCTTTGTGAACGAGGTGTTTCGGGACATGCTTGGTCGCGGTGTGGTGGTCTACATCGATGACATTCTGGTGTATTCCGCTACACGCGCCGAGCATGTGTCCCTGGTTGGCAAAGTGCTGGCCCGACTGTAGGAGAATGACCTTTATGCCAAGGCAGAAAAGTGTCTGTTTCTCCAGCAGTCCGTCTCCTTCCTCGGATACCACATTACCACCACAGGTGTGGAGATGGAGGGAGACCGCATTTCAGTCGTGTGTGATTGGCCGACTCCAACCACGGTAAAGGAGGTACAGCGCTTTATTGGCTTTGCCAATTACTATTGGAGGTTTATCTGGGGCTTTGGCAAGGTCGCAGCTCCTATCACCTCTCTGTTGAAGGGTGGGCCGTCCCGGCTCCGCTGGTCTGCTGAGGCTGACAGGGCTTTCAGTAACCTGAGGGCTCTGTTCACCTCAGCCCCAGTACTGGCCCATCCCGATAGGCGCGGTCCTATCTCAACGCTCGGGCATGCCACCCAAGCTCTGCCCCTGTGCCTTCTCTAAGAAGCTCAGCCCGGCAGAGCAGAACTACGACGTTGGTGATCGGGAGCTGTTGGCTGTTGTCAGAGCCCTGACTGTGTGGAGGCACTGGCTCGAGGGGGCGAAACACCCTTTTCTCGTCTGGACTGACCACCGTAACCTGGAGTACATCCGGGCAGTGAGGAGGCTGAACCCTCACCAGGCCAGGTGGGCCCTGTTCTTCACCCGGTTTGATTTGACACTATCCTACATACCGGGTACTAAGAACGTGAAGGCAGACGCACTGTCACGGCTGTACGACACAGAGGAGAGGCCCATAGACCACACCCCTATACTCCTGGCCTCCTGCATTGTGGCGGCAGTAGTGTGGGCGGTGGACGCGGACATAGAGCAGGCGTTTCGCACCGAGCCATCTCCACCTCAGTGTCCAGCTGGGCCATCTGATCTATTGGGCACACGTCCCCCTCCTCTGGTCACCCAGGTATCAGTCGTACAGTGCGTTGCCTGACCAGGAACTACTGGTGGCCTACTTTGGCTAAGGACATGAGGGTGTATGTCTCCTAGGCACCTCCCAGCGGGTAAGTTACAGTCCTTACCAGTTCCACCATGGCCATGGTCCCACTTGTGTATTGACTTCCTTACTGATCTTCCCATCTCTCAAGGTAACACCACCATCCTGGTCATTGTGGACCGCGTTTCGAAAGCCTGCCGCCTCCTTCCTCTGCCCGGTCTCTCCACGGCCCTGCAGACTGCGGTGGCCCTATTTACTCACGTCTTCCGGCACTACGGGGTGCCAGAGGATATAGTGTCTGACCGGGGTCCCCAGTTTACATCCAGGGTCTGGAAGGCGTTCATGGAACGTCTGGGGGTCTCGGTCAGCCTGACCTCTGGTTTTCACCCTAATGGGCAGGTGGAACGGGTTAATCGGGATGTGGATAGGTTCCTGCGGTCCTACTGCCAGGACCGGCCGGGGGAGTGGTCGGTGTTCTTGCCATGGGCCGAATATGCCCAGAACTCTCTCCGCCACTCCTCCACTAACCTATCTCCATTTCAATGTGTTTTAGGTTATCAGCCGGTTCTGGCACCATGGTGTCAGAGTCAAACCAAAGTTCCTGTGGTGGCTGACTGGTTTCGGCGCGCGGAGGAGACGTGGAACACTGCTCACGTCCACCTCCAGCGCGCCAGGCGTCGTCAGAAGGCCAACACTGACTGCCACCGCAGTGAGGCCCCGGTCTTTGTACCGGGTGATCGGGTCTGGCTTTTGACCCGGAATCTGCCCCTCCGCATGCCCTGCTGGAAGCTGAGCCCACGGTTTGCTGCGTGTCAAGGAGGGGGGGGGGGGGGGGGGGGGGGGTGTACTGTCACGACTTCCTCCGAAGCTACCTCCTCTCCTTGTTTGGACAGGCTTCGGCGTTCGTCGTCACCGGCCTTCTAGCCACTGCCGCTCCTCATATCTTCATTCCATTCCATTTGTTTTGTCTTGTTTATTACACACACCTGGTTCATATCCCCTCATCAGTACCTGTATAAGTGTTCCCTCTGCCCCCTTGTCTTTGTGTGTGATTGTTTATTGTAGAGGAGATTATAGCTCGGTGGAGCTCGATTCTATTGTGTATCGCTGGTTTATTCACCCGTGTGCCTTATTTCCCCCAGTGCACCGTTTGTCCGCACTGGTGTGTATTACGCATTGCTGCGTACCTCTGTTTATTGATTAAACCATTTATTCCGTGATTTCCTCTCCTGCGTCTGACTCCGTCCAACATCACCCGCTACAGCATGTGTGTTTTTCTTTGTGTGGGTGGGTGTGTGTTTTTGAGTGCGTGAGCCTGTGCATGCACATGTGTTTTTGTCTGTGTTTGTGTTTTCATGTGCGTGTGTTGACCTGTGTGTGTACTGCAGAGCTGCTGTAAGGACAGACTAAAGGCTTGGGCTGGATCCAGAGTAAAGTGGACAGCAACAGATGCTACCAGCAGCTTGTTGTCAGGGGAAATACCCTTCAAATGACCACGGAGTGGCAAGAAGCAGAGAACACACACATACACACCGACAGAGCCAAAACAAGCTGCCAGTGATCCCCCTGTGAGCCTCTGGTACATGTTTAGCTATGAGTGTGTGTGTGTGTGTGTGTGTGTGTGTGTGTGTGTGTGTGTGTGTGTCTTTGTGTGTGTGTGTGTGTGTGTGTGTGTGTGTGTGTGTGTGTGTGAGAGTGAGTGTGTGTGTGTGTGTGTGTGTGTGTGTGTGTGTGTGTGTGTGTGTGTGTGTTTGAGACAGAGAGACGCTATCAACCACCTTGATCAAAATATAACCATGTAGCATCATGGGTGTCCGTGGACCTTTATAGATATCTGAAATCGAAAAAAAGAGCGCTGCTGAGCCCTAAAAGTAGTCTTCATCTTTTATCTGAAATAGGGGGGAAATGATGGTCCCATTTACAGGCTGGGTTTAAATAAGGATAAATTGCAAACGGCTGACTATTTAACAAGAAACATACCATTTATTCCATGTCATACGCTAAGTTAGAGACCAGCAAAGTACTGTATTGCCATGTCTGGATCGAAAGAAGTACTGTATTGCCATGTCTGGATCGAAAGAAGTACTGTATTGCCATGTCTGGATCGAAAGAAGTACTGTATTGCCATGTCTGGATCGAAAGAAGTACTGTATTGCCATGTCTGGATCGAAAGAAGTACTGTATTGCCATGTCTGGATCGAAAGAAGTACTGTATTGCCATGTCTGGATCGAAAGAAGTACTGTATTGCCATGTCTGGATCGAAAGAAGTACTGTATTGCCATGTCTGGATCGAAAGAAGTACTGTATTGCCATGTCTGGATCGAAAGAAGTACTGTATTGCCATGTCTGGATCGAAAGAAGTACTGTATTGCCATGTCTGGATCGAAAGAAGTACTGCTATTGAGCCCCTGACCTACGCACTTAAATGGAATTGCTCCAGTGACTACCAAGCAATACAAATGTGAGTGTCGATACTACATCTGCTAACTCGACAAGCATTACGATAAGGACTCAGTGCGCAATCTAGTTTTAACTTGACAGCATTGGATAACAGCTTAATAGCACAGATTGGTAATTAATTAACAACTGATATAACTAGTTAGCCAATTTAACCAATGATATGTTGATCCATGCTTGGGGTGGTTCTGGTTGTGTGGGTGTGTTTTACTTTGGTTAACCCTAAACCGTGGAAACAATTTCCCCTTGACTGACAATAAACATCATCACGGATGCTTACCTTGGCTTTGTTGATGGTACAGTGCAAAGCGTTGTTCTCCTGGTCATACAGTAAACTGAAGTCCAGGGTCCCCAACGTTGCTTCAGGAGAGAGAGAGAGAGAGAGAGAGAGAGAGAGAGAGAGAGAGAGAGAGAGAGAGAGAGAGAGAAGGAGAAAAAAATTACATCAGATATCAGAGCAGAGATGGCTTCAACTACATGCTACACACTATGGAAGAGAGAGAGAGAGAGAGATAGAGAGAGAGAGAGAGAGAGAGAGAGAGAGAGAGGAGAGAGAGAGAGAGCGAGCGAGCAAGAGAGAGGCGACTATAACAGAAATCAGACATCAGAGTGGAGATGCCTTCAATTGCATGCTTCAAACACACCACAACCACAACTGTGTTTAACCTCACTGCATATAGGCCTGTCTGACCGCCAATATTACAGTAGAACATATTTCATGTCTGATGTGAGAGACCATCACCATCAAAATCTACTCCATAGGGTCCATCTGGAGTATAAACTCTTCCAAATGTTTCATTAACTACATGATCATACAAAATAATCCTTTCATAAGCCCAATAAAGGCCTGTTCCACAGCATGGCCCAACACCTGAAACAGCATTACATTGTGCCACTTCCTGTCAGAGAGACCGTTAGTCCAAGACCTTGATACCGCCTGTTTGTGTCTTCTCGCTGGCATCTGGAGGGTGCATTAATTCAATAAACATTGCAGCACGTTTGCCCACGGAGGTTTTGTGTGTGTGTGTGTGTGTGATGCTATGTAGAAAGGCAATAGAGGACACCTGAGGGATTAAACTAGGTTTGTTTTCGATTATCGAGATTGGGGCCCGGTCCGTGACTTCAATCTCTAATACATTTATGAGATGCTGGGGGGATGGCATTCAGCGGAGGCTTGTGCTCTTTTTTCCCGCTGAATTGCCTCGCAAAATTGTTTTTCTTTCCACTGCCCCTTCATCACCCCCACCAACTATTTTCTGCCCCTTCATTGCCTCGTAGCACGTAGCTTGAATCAAATCCATTTCGCCATGTCGCTTCATTATTTCTGTGCTCTAAAAAGGAACATATCCCTGCAGGCAGCATTTTCCCAGCAGCAATCACGCAGAGAGGGAGCAGAAATTGGCAGGTAATAAAGCCATTAAGCAAAATTCAGGGAGGCTTGCAACTGTATGGACCTGGCCGATACGGGAGGAGTGTATCTATTAACATCTATTCAATGGCTAAACATTTCTGCTCATGCCCTCTCTCTCCCTCGCTCTCCCCCTCTCTCCCTAACTAAAAGTGCTCTGTGCTTTTGGTTTTCATATTGCAAAGCTATCAATTGGTTTCCTCAAAGGCTTGTAAATCCTGGGCAAAAACATGTTTCCATACTATAACGTATTCTATTGCAGGGGAAATACGGTGAGCCAATCATATATGGCAGGAGCGATAGGTCATCTCACCACAGCATGGCTTTCAGCTGTCTGATGACTGTTTGGCCTCTCAGCTCATTAGATGTGTTAGTACCTCAATGTTCTGCAGGTTTATGGGTTTCACACCCATGGGTGGGCTTTCCTGGTACATAAAACTGTAAGAGTTGAGTACCTACTGCTCTAGTTTGGCAGCTTGTGTTATGTCACTTGCAACCTCTACACTGCAAAGTGGTGTAGCAGCAACCTACAAACAAACAAACAGCGAATGACATAACAGGAAGAGGAGAATGAGCGCAGTAACCTCCAGACCAACACACAACAAACAAGCAGGAAGTCTCTAAATGTGCATGCACATAAAATCTTTAAGGTACAGCCAGTCAAAAACATTACAGACGGCTGATCGAATCCATGTCCGTAGAAAGCTTTCACTGCAACAAAGAATCGAGAGGCTCATTGGAGTGATGGTAAGAAAATCATTTCCGCCGCATAAATTACAAATCTGGCTGTGGGGACAGCTGGTAATTAAGGGAAATGTCAATAATACAAAGCGCGAGCCGTTTGGAGCGTGAGCCGGACAAGAGGAGTTTTAATTGAACACAGTCTAATTCATCAGCGCCGACTGGCAGCAGTCTTGGCTTGGTGCAGCCGTCCATCCCCATCTTACACAGCATTTTTCTTTGATTCCATATACGGTGCCCAACGTTTAGGCCTACCGCTTTGTGATTCATTTTAGAGTGCCGGCCTACTCTACAGTGTCATAGAACTTTGAATCTGTTTTTTTTCACCTCGTTGTGCATATTAGAAAGCTCTTTGTGGGTACATTAGTGGGCTAGGAGAGCCTGGCTATCGCCTTTCTTTTGTCGGGGCACTCAGTGGCTGCCGAGAGAGAGATGTACAGGTAACTGCCAAAATTAGATGTATGTGTGTGTTCAAGTTCAAGTTTGTTTATTTGTCATATATACACATGACATACAGTACATGGAGTATACAGTGCAACTAAATACTTCCTTGCATGTTCACCACACGACAATGCAACAACTATTGGAAAGTAAGTGAATAAGAGTAATAACAATAAAAGCTCAATGAATAAAATAGGATACAAATTGCCTTTCTCACTGAGAGAAAGAGAGCGAGAGAAAGAGAGGTGAGAGATGGCACTGGCTGCCTGATTCCGCTGGTGTGTGTTAGTCTTGCCTGATGAGCCGAAAGCTTTGCGAGCTTTCGTGGCGCCGCGCAACATTAATTCCCTTCCCCACGCATTTCGTGGTGACGCACAGATCGAGCCTTCTCAAAGGTCACCTACATTTGGAAGCGCATTAAGAGACGGTGTCAGAGCGCCCATCAAGCAAATGAGCACTCCTCTCGGCCAAAAACAGCAACAGCAGACGAAGCGCTTCATTACGTTGTTGACAAAAGGGCCACCATTGTTCAGCCGTGGCCACATTGGGGCCTCTGAGTGCTTAATCAAAGCTCATCTAGTTTAATTAAAATGAATAAAATCTTAATTAAGGCTGTGGGTATCGCCTAAATGGGCCTCTTCACTGGACCTAAGTGTCTGGACAAGTCCTCCTCGATCGTCACTAAACACAACCCTATTACCATAATCATATTTCCATTGTGCCCCACAGAAGTCAGGTGGTAAACACAACCCGGTTATCTCCATGGTGATCGAGGAGGGCAAGAAAAAAAGAGAAAAGAAATAGGCCTCTTGTTGTTTTGTTATTCTTTTTTTATTTTTTATTATATTTGTTCTTGTTGTTGTTGGTGGCGAACGGATCACATGAATCCTAGAAGGACATGCCGGCGGGCATTACTGTAAAACTAATCACAAAATGTCAAAGCCATAACGGCTCAAAGAGAAAGGCAATGTTTGGATTTGAGTTGCCACGGTGCAGGGAAGAGAAGATTATACCTGACCCAGAATCCTTTAGTCCACTCCTGGGGTCGGTGGCATTATCAAATGCAGAAAACGATTCCTTGCCCTGACAGAAACCACTATCGTACCGCCCTGCGCTGCATATCAAATGGACGACTAAGGCTTAAAGTGAATGAAACCATGGAAATCAGGATGCGATACTGTTGGAGGCAATAATAACACTAATAGACCTGGGCTGTCTGATGTGAAAATAGGACAGTTTACATCTTGCATTAATGACAGAGTATGTCTGGGCACTCAAGGTACAATAGCGTAAATCATTGTCTTATAGACAACATAAACAAATAGAAATGCGACAGAGTATCTATCAAGTACATTGAGCTCCAAAAGTATTGGGAAAAGTGACAAATGTTTTGTTGTTTTGGCTCTGTCCTCCAGCACATTGGATTTGAAATGAAATAGAGTTTAAAGTGCAGACTGTCAGATTTAATTTTAAGGTATTTTCATCCATATCGGGTGTACTATTTAGAAAATTACAACACTTTTTGTATACAGTCCCCCCATTTTAGGGGACTGAAAGTATTGGGACAAATTCAGTTATACTGTATGTGTGTTAAAGTACTAAAAAGTTAAGTATTTGGTCCCATATTCACAGCACGCAATGACTACATCAGGCTTGTGACTCTACAAATTTGTTGGATGCATTTGCTGTTTGTTTTGGTTGTGTTTCAGATTATTTTGTGCCCAATAGAAATTCATGGTCAATAATGTATTGTGTCATTTTGGAGTCACTTTTATTGTAAATAAGAATATTATAATTTTCTAAATACTTCTACATTAATGTGGAGGCTACCATGATTACGGATAATCCTGAATGAATCAGGAATAATGTTGAGTGAGAAAGTTACAGACTCACAAATATCATAACCCTCCAAAAATGCTAACCTTCCGTTATTGTAATGGTGAGAGGTTAGCATGTCTTGGGGGTATAATATTTGTGTGTCTGTAACTTTCTCACTCATCATTATTCACAATTCATTCAGGATTATCTCTAATCATGGTAGCATCCAATTGAATGTAGAAGTGTTTCTAACATATTCTATTCTTATTTATGAAAAGTACAAAAAGTGTGGTAATTTCTAAACGGTTCACTCAATATGGATGAAAACACCCTCATATTAAAGCTGACAGTGTGTACTTTAACCTCATAGTCATTGTATAATTTAAAAACCAAAGTGCCGGAGTACAGAGCCAAAACAAACAACAAATTGTCACTGTCCCAATACTTTTGGAGCTCACTGTATTTCTAGTTAGAAATTCCAGCATTTACTATTGCATGCAGACCGTATCCCACAAGTGAAAGGCCTGTCATTGGAATAGCATCATTACATGATTATCTAAAAAGGTTTCCCGCTGACCTTTTCAAAGACTCATCTTTGACATTTTGCTAATTTGGCAGTATTTGATGGCATTTGCGCCCAGACACCGCTTTCTTCTCTGTGTTAAGATGTCCTATTTGACAGACATCAGAGAGTTTCATATGAGAAGAAAGCGCATGATGATTGTGTACTGAATCTGTCTATTCTGTGACGATTACACTGTCTGATTCGTCAACCATTGGGTATGAATAAGTGTATGTTACCAAACCTATCATATATTAATACAATACATATGCCATTTAGCGGACACTTTTATCCAAAGCAACTTGCAATAGTGTGTGTATACATTTCGTATGGGTGGCCCCGGCGAGAATCAAACCCACGATCCCGACTTTTGCAAGCACCATGCTCTACCAACTGAGTGAATAGGTGTACTTTAGCCTACCAAACCTCACTTCATTGCTCCTGTTTGAAAGCTTATGTGCTAATAAGTGTACTTTAGCCTACCAAACCTCACTTCATTGCTCCTGTTTGAAAGCTTATGTGCTAATAAGTGTACTTTAGCCTACCAAACCTCACTTCATTGCTCCTGTTTGAAAGCTTATGTGCTAATAAGTGTACTTTAGCTTACCAAACCTCACTTCATTGTTCCTGTTTGAAGGCTTATGTGCTTACAGCAGTTCAGGGAATCCTTTGATGTTTTCAGACATGGATGTCCATCGATGTTATCCCCTATCAATACAATTGTTTGGGCCTTGCCTGGAGAATTTCATACCAGTACTATTCTTGTTCATTCTACACAATGACTGCACACATGCACGCACACACACACACACACACACACTCACTCACTCACTCACTCACTCAGGTACCTTGCAAAATATGATCCACTGATTCAAATCTACTTGTACACCTCAGGTAACTCAAGCAAGCAATAAAATCAGTAAAAAAAAACAACATAAAACACCACCTCAAGGAACAACATGGACTGTGAAGAGACATCCCCATTCTCTCCTGTATAGTGGTACTGTTGTTTGGTGGGGGAGAATTGAGAAAGTGACAGAGAAAGTGCTGCCTCAGCGCTAGTTGAATGGAGCCTACGGTAAATGGCGAGGTAAGGGGTATTGCATTGTAAAGTTCTGGGAAGACGCTTAATAAATTCTGACAGGAATCAGGTGTGCCAGGGCCTGATAGCACAGGAGACAGGGGAGACATGACAACATACGTGTTTGGGGTGGTCAAGGACACGCAACATGAACACACATTGAGGGGGAGTCCTGGCCGTACACACGACAAACCATTCCACTGGGGTTTGACTGTAGATAAGAAGGTAAATATCTAAAATAAATGAATATACCAGATCAGTTTGTCTGCTTCCATTCAGCTAGTACACCTCACATCCGTCCATTCAGCTAGTACACCTCACATCCGTCCATTCAGCTAGTACACCTCACATCCGTCCATTCAGCTAGTACACCTCACATCCGTCCATTCAGCTAGTACACCTCACATCCGTCCATTCAGCTAGTACACCTCACATCCGTCCATTCAGCTAGTACACCTCACATCCGTCCATTCAGCTAGTACACCTCACATCCGTCCATTCAGCTAGTACACCTCACATCCGTCCATTCCGTAACTAACTAAAGTGCTTCCAAATAGATGTTTTGCTTAGACGGCTTACGTCAAAAGTAAATGGTAAGCGGAGACCTTGAACAAAACAATATAGGCTAATTGTTGGTGTATAGAGAAAATAGGTTTAATAGTGGTGCTGGTAGAGCCAAGGTAGAGGTCATCCTCCTCTATTAATTGGTCAGGATGGCCATGAGAGGGTGACATTTAACCTTCTGACACCGTCACTCACTCCAAAGGGCTCTCATTAGAAACACACACACAGTCTGCCAGACTGATCTAGTAGGAAGTGTGTGTGTGTATTGTATAAAATAAAAACATATTGGCCTGTGTCTGTTGGTGTGTATCTCCATGCACTTGTGTGTGTGTGTGTGTGTGTGTGTGTGTGTGTGTGTGTGTGTGTACATGCTTGCATGCTTATAGGTGTGTGCCCCTGTTGCCCC
Source organism: Coregonus lavaretus (assembly GCF_964263955.1). Lineage (NCBI taxonomy): Eukaryota > Metazoa > Chordata > Actinopteri > Salmoniformes > Salmonidae > Coregonus > Coregonus lavaretus. The sequence goes on along the minus strand of NC_140002.1, from coordinate 11,574,701 downwards.
CAATCTGAGGCTGAGGGGAGTAGCATGGTGTAAGGGATTAGGGACACCTCACCGAAAAGGGCAGTTTGCTTGAGTAACACACAGGCTAAAGAGACATACAGTACGACTCTTCCTATTTGGTGCATGATCTTACTGAGGTGCTGAATCCCAACTAGGGAATCAACGAGTGACATCAAGAAGTAGAAGTAGAAGTAGAAGTAGAAATCATGCACTGATGTCAATCTGAGATTTGAACTATGTGTGCTTATCAGGTCAGGATGCATGCAGACCTAAACTGAAGATATTGACATGACTCACAGGGCACCAACATAGGTGATAGCAGCTAGAAGGCACGAGAATCCCTAGTGTTTTTACACCATAGATCAAATCCTAGGGAAACGAGGGTTGAGTTCCGATTCTCTACCCTTCGTCCAGAAGTGTGCACTAGTTTACACCCCTTCATGCATTTAGGGCCTGGAAGCATTGGATTGTTGCAAGCATAGCTGGAGGAAGTTTCCACCATATTCCTTACACCACTTCATTCCTTTTATATCCAAGAGTGCACACTTTGGGAAAAGGGTATAGAATTGGAACACAGCCAAGGAACCACACAGAGTTCCAGACAGAGGGATTATGGGCCAGTCTGGAGTTTTTGTGGGGGGAGTCGCAGACAGATGGCGCAGCAATAGCGACAGCAGGTGAGCTTTGACAACATTCACTAAACTCTCCCCTCTTTTAATCTAGATGGTGTGTTTCCAAAGCCAGTGAGAGGAAATCCACGATTCAAATCAAATGAAATTGTCTTTGTCAAATGCTTCGTAAACAGTGACTAACAGTGAAATGCTTACTTACGGGCCCTTCCCAACAATACAGAGAAAGAAAATAGAGAAATAATAGAAAAATAAAACACATAATAATAAATACACAATGAGTAACGATAACTTAACTATACACATGGGGTATCAGTACAGAGTCGATGTGCAGGTGTAAGAGGTAATTGAGGTAGATACACTTTATATACAAAAGTATGTGGACAACCCTTCAAATTAGTGGATTCGGCTATTTCAGCCACACTCGTTACTGACCTGTGTATAAAATCGAGCACACCGCCATGCAATCTCCATAGACAAACATGCAGTAGAATGGCCTTACTGAAGAGCAGTGGTGGAAAAAGTACCCAATTGCCATACTTGAGTAAAAGTAAAGATACCTTAATAGAAAATGACTTAAGTAAAAGTGAAAGTCACCCAGTAAAATCCTACTTGAGTAAAAGTCTAAAAGTATTTGGTTTTAAATATACTTAAGTACCAAAAGTAAATGTAATTGCTAAAATATACTTAAGTATCAAAAGGTAAAAGTATAAATAATTTCAAATTCCTTATATTAAGCAAACCAGACGGCACCCTTTTCTTTTTTTTTTTTAAACATTTACGGATATCCAGGGGCATGCTCCAACACTCAGACATCATTTACAAATGAAGCATGTGTTTAGTGAGTCCACCAGATCAGAGGCAGTAGGAATGACCAGGGACTGTTCATACAGTATGAAAAATGTATGCACTTGTCACGGTTTCGGCCGAGGCTGCTCCTCCTCCTGGTTCGGGCAGGCATCGGCGGTCGTCGTCCCCGGAGTACTAGCTGCCACTGATCTATGTTTCATGTTCGTTTGGTTTGGTCTTGATGTTGTACACCTGTGTCTAGTTAGTCCTCATTAGTGTTCTATTTAAGTCTTGTTGGGTGTGTCTGTGTTTGTGTGTGATTGTTCCTGTCGTATGTTTGCTTGTCGATTTCCTTATTCGCTCGGTTGAGCTTTACTCCACTGTGTTGGAGCGTTTTACGCACCTGTGTAGTGCGCCTTTTGTTTGTCGCCTACGTGCGTAGTTTCGCCTTCGGGCAAGTTTGTTCTGTTTTCCTTGTTGGATATTCCACTAAAGTCTTTTGGACTATACTTCGGTGTCCTGCGCTTGATTCCACCACTACACCCACCTACAGCATTTATGACAGAATCACACACCACAAGAATGGAATCAGCAGGAGCCGCAGCAGCCCAGGCGACGCTGGAGGACAGGGTCCGTGAACAGAGTGACCAGATCCTGCAGATGGGTCCGCACTGCAGGAGGTGATCACCACCATCCGAGGCTGGGGGGCTCCTACACCGCCATCCTCTCTGCCAGCCCCATCGGGAAGTCAGCCCATTCCCGCTCCGGAACCCAGAGGAGTTCGACTCTCGCTCCCGAGGGCCTACGATGGGACCGCGGCCGGGTGTCAGGGATTCCTTCTCCAGGTGAAGCTTTACCTGGCCACCGTGCACCCGGCGCCCTCGGGACATGAGAGCGTGTCCGCCCTGATCTCCTGCCTTTCCGGGAAGGCGTTGGAATGGGCCAACGCAGAGTGGAGGAGGATCGACGCGAACACCATCACCTACGACGAGTTCTCCCGCCGCTTCAGGGCGGTGTTTGACCATCCCCCGGAGGGGAAAGCGGCGGGGGAGCGTCTGGTCTTCCTCCGGCAGGGGAGGAGGAGTGCCCAGGAGTTCGCCTTAGAATTCCGTACTCTAGCGGCGGATGCAGGGTGGAATGAGCGGGCTCTCATCGATCACTACAGAACTAGTCTACGCGAGGACGTCCGTAGGGAGCTGGCCTGTAGGGACACCAGCCTCTCGTTCGACCAGTTGGTCGACATGTCCATCAGGCTGGATAACCTGCTAGCTACCCGCGGACGTTCCGAGGGGGGTCCGTCCATTTCACCCTCCAGCGCCTCCGAGCCGTGCCCCATGGAGCTCGGGGGCGCTGGCGCTAGAGAGCGGAGGAGGAAGAGCCCGAGGGGGCCTGTCTCCTGCACCAAGTGCGGTCGTGGAGGGCACACTGCGGCCAGGTGCTGGGGAGGGTTCTCAGAGGGAGAAGACAACAGGCCACGCACTGGGGGGGCCTCCCAGGTGAGTAGACGCCCCGCTTACCCAGAGCTTTCTGTTGCGCACTTTTGTATACCTGTTGGTTTTCCACAGGTTGCACCTCATTCCCAGCATAAGGCGCTAGTAGATTCAGGCGCAGCTGGGAATTTTGTTGATCGAAAGTTTTGTTTAGAGTTAGGGATCCCTCTCCTACCTGTTGACAAACCTTTTCCCGTACATGCCTTAGATAGCCGCCCGTTGGGGTCGGGGTTGATCAGGGAGGTCACAGCGCCACTTAGGATGTGTGCGCAGGGGGGTCATGAAGAGACTATACAGCTGTATCTGATCGACTCTCCTGCGTACCCAGTGGTGCTGGGGATTCCCTGGTTAAGCACCCATAACCCTGCTATTTCGTGGCAACAGAGGGCTCTCGATGGGTGGTCTGCTCAGTGTGAGGGGCGATGTCTGGGTGTTTCCGTGGGGGCGACTTCGGTGGAAAGTCCAGACCAAGTGCCCGCACTGCACATTCCGCCTGAATATGGGGATTTAGCTCTTGTGTTTAGCAAAACTAGGGCGACGCAGTTGCCTCCCCATAGACAGGGGGATTGTGCGATTGATCTCCAGGCAGGAGCAGCGCTCCCACGGAGCCATGTGTATCCTTTGTCTCAAGAGGAGAGGAAAGCTATGGAGACTTACATAGCCGAATCTTTGAGACAGGGATACATTCGGCCTTCCATTTCCCCCGCCTCTTCGAGTTTATTTTTTGTGAAAAAGAGAGATGGAGGGTTGCGCCCGTGCATTGATTACCGTGGTCTCAATCAGATTACTGTGAAATACAGTTATCCACTCCCTCTGATTGCGACCATGACGGAGTCATTGCATGGGGCGCGGTTTTTCACAAAATTGGATCTCAGGAGCGCGTATAACTTGGTGCGCATTAGGGAGGGCGATGAATGGAAAACGGCGTTTAGTACCACGTCAGGTCATTTCGAGTATCTTGTCATGCCATATGGGTTGATGAATGCTCCATCAGTCTTCCAATCCTTCGTAGATGACATTTTCCGGGATATGCAGGGACAAGGGGTGGTCGTGTACATTGATGATATTCTGGTGTACTCGTCTACCCGAGCCGAGCATATAACCCTGGTGCGACGTGTATTGAGGAGGCTGTTGGAGCACGACCTATATGTCAAGGCAGAGAAATGTCTGTTTTTCCAGGAGTCGGTCTCCTTTTTGGGTTATCGGTTGTCCGCGTCAGGGGTGAGAATGGAGGTGGATCGTGTGTCCGCTGTGCGTAATTGGCAAACGCCAACCACTGTAAAAGAGGTGCAGCAGTTCTTGGGCTTTGCGAATTACTACCGGAGGTTTATCCGGGGTTTTGGACAGGTGGCAGCTCCCATCACGTCCCTTCTGAAGGGGGGTCCGGTGCGCCTGCAGTGGTCAGCTGATGCGGACAGGGCCTTTGGGAGACTGAAGGACCTGTTTACGTCGGCTCCGGTGCTGGCGCATCCGGATCCCACAATTCCATTTCAGGTTGAGGTGGACGCGTCTGAGGCTGGTATAGGGACCGTTCTCTCTCAACGGTCCGGCTCGCCACCTAAACTCCGCCCCTGTGCTTTTTACTCCAAAAAGCTCAGCCCGGCGGAGCGTAACTATGACGTTGGGGACAGGGAGCTGTTAGCTGTAGTTCAAGCCCTTAAGGTGTGGAGGCATTGGCTTGAGGGGGCTCAACACCCTTTCCTCATTTTGACTGACCATCGGAACCTGGAGTACATCCGGGCAGCGAGGAGACTGAACCCTCGCCAGGCTCGATGGAGTATGTTTCTCACCAGGTTCGTATTTAAAATCACGTACATCCCTGGGTCCCAGAATGGTAAGGCAGATGCACTGTCCCGGCGGTATGACACGGAGGAGAGGTCCGTTGAGCCTACTCCCATTCTACCGGAGTCTTGCCTTGTGGCACCGGTGGTGTGGGAGGTCGATGCCGAGATCGAGCGAGCGTTGCGTACCGACCCCAGCCCTCCACAATGTCCTGAGGGTCGGAGGTACGTTCCGCTCGAGATTCGGGATCGACTCATCTACTGGGCTCACACATCACCCTCCTCTGGACATCCGGGTATTGGCCGGACAGTGCATTGCCTTAGCACTAAATACTGGTGGCCTACTTTGGCTAGGGATGTGAGGGTTTACGTCTCCTCCTGCTCGGTGTGCGCCCAGTGTAAGGCGCCCCGACATCTGCCCAGGGGTAAGTTACAGCCCCTACCCGTTCCACAACGACCATGGTCCCACCTCTCGGTGGATTTTGTAACAGACCTTCCCCTCTCTCAGGGGAATACCACCATCCTGGTCGTTGTGGACCGGTTCTCTAAGGCCTGTCGTCTTCTCCCTATGTCGGGTCTTCCTACTGCCCTACAGACCGCTGAGGCCCTATTTACCCACGTCTTCCGGCATTACGGGGTCCCCGAGGATATAGTGTCTGATCGAGGCCCTCAGTTTACCTCCCGTGTGTGGAGAGCGTTTATGGAGCGTTTGGGGGTCTCGGTTAGCCTTACCTCGGGGTACCACCCGGAGAGTAACGGGCAGGTAGAACGTGTTAACCAGGATGTGGGTAGGTTTCTGAGGTCGTATTGCCAGGACCGGCCTGAGGAGTGGGCGCGTTACATTCCCTGGGCCGAGATGGCCCAGAACTCTCTCCGCCACTCCTCTACTAACCTAACCCCTTTCCAATGTGTATTGGGTTACCAGCCGGTTCTGGCACCATGGCAGCAGAGCCAGATCGAGGCCCCTGCGGTGGATGATTGGATGAGGCGCTCGGAAGAGATGTGGAACGCTGCCCACGTCCACCTGCAGCGGGCCGTCCTTCGTCACAAGGCGAGCGCCGATCTCCACCGCAGTGAGGGGCCGGTGTACGCACCCGGAGATCGAGTCTGGCTCTCTACCAGAAACCTGCCCCTCCGCCTGCCCTGCCGGAAGCTGGGTCGGCGGTTTGTGGGGCCCTTTCAAGTCCTGAGAAGATTGAACGAGGTGTGTTATAGGTTACATCTACCTGTTGAATATAAGAATATTAACCCCTCGTTCCATGTGTCTCTTCTCAGGCCGGTGGTAGCTGGTCCACTCCAGGACAATGAGATAGGAGAGACTCCACCGCCCCCATTGGACATCGAGGGGGCTCCGGCGTACACCGTTCGGTCCATCTTGGACTCCAGACGCCGGATGGGGGGTCTCCAGTATCTCGTGGAGTGGGAGGGGTACGGCCCGGAGGAGCGGTGCTGGGTGCCGCGGAGGGACATCCTAGACCCATCTCTCCTGTCGGAGTTCCACCGGGACCATCCCGCGCGCCCTGCTCCGCGTCCTCCTGGTCGTCCCCGAGGCCGGGGTCGGCGCACGGCTGGAGCCGCGCGTCAAGGGAGGGGTACTGTCACGGTTTCGGCCGAGGCTGCTCCTCCTGGTTCGGGCAGGCATCGGCGGTCGTCGTCCCCGGAGTACTAGCTGCCACCGATCTATGTTTCATGTTCGTTTGGTTTGGTCTTGATGTTGTACACCTGTGTCTAGTTAGTCCTCATTAGTGTTCTATTTAAGTCTCGTTGGGTGTGTCTGTGTTTGTGTGTGATTGTTCCTGTCGTATGTTTGCTTGTCGATTTCCTTATTCGCTCGGTTGAGCTTTACTCCACTGTGTTGGAGCGTTTCACGCACCTGTGTAGTGCGCCTTTTGTTTGTCGCCTACGTGCGTAGTTTCGCCTTCGGGCAAGTTTGTTCTGTTTTCCTTGTTGGATATTCCACTAAAGTCTTTTGGACTATACTTCGGTGTCCTGCGCTTAATTCCACCACTACACCCACCTACAGCATTTATGACAGCACTCACTAACTGTAAGTCGCTCTGGATAAGAGCGTCTGCTAAATGACTGAAATGTAAATATTCTCTTGATAAGTGTGTGAATTAGACAATTTTCCTGACCTGCTAAGCATTCAAAATGTAACGAGTACTTTTGGGTGTAAGGAAAAATGTATGGAGTAAAAAGTACATATTTGTCTTTAGGAATGTAGTGAAGTAAAAGTAAAAGTAGTCAAAAATATAAAAAGGAAAGTAAAGTACAGATACCCCAAAAAACTACTTAAGTAGTACTTTCGAGTATTTCTACTTAAGTACTTTACACCACTGCTGAAGAGCTCAGTGGCTTTCAACGTGGCACCGTGTTAGGATGCCACCTTTCCAACAAGTCTGTTCGTAAAATTTCTGCCCTGCTAGAGCTGCCCCGGTGCTGTTATTGTGAAGTGGAAACGTCTACGAGCAACAACGGCTCACAGAACGGGACCGCCGAGTGCTGAAGCGTGTAGCACGTGAAAATCATCTGTCCTCGGTTGCAATACTCACTACCGAGTTCCAAACTGCCTCTGGAAGCAACATCAGCACAAGAACTGTTCGTCAGGAGCTTCATGAAATGGGTTTCCATGGTCGAGCAGCCGCACACAAGCCTAAGATCACGATGCGCAATGCCAGTGTCGGCTGGAGTGGTGTAAAGCTCTCCCGCCATTGGACTCTGGAGCAGTGGAAACGCATTCTCTGGAGTGATGAATCACGCTTCACCATCTAGCAGTCCAACGGACAAATCTGTGTTTGGCGGCTGGCAGGAGAACGCTACCTGCCTGAATGCATAGTGCCAACTGTAAAGTTTGGTGGAGGAGGAATAATGGTATGGGGCTGTTTTTCATGGTTCGGGCTAGTCCCCTTAGTTCCATTGTTAGGGAAATCTTAACGCTATAGCATACAATGACATTCTAGACGATTCTGTACTTCCAACTTTGTGGCAACAGTTTGGGGAAGGCCCTTTCTTGTTTCAGCATGACAATGCCCCCTTGCACAAAGCAAAGTCCATACAGAAATGGTTTGTCGAGATCGGTGTGGAAGAACTTGACTGGCCTGCACAGAGCCCTGACTTCAACCCTATCGAACAACTTTGGGATGAATTGGAACGCTGGTATGCGAGCCAGGCCTAATCGCCCAACTCAATGCCCGACCTCACTAATGCTCGTGGCTGAATGGAAGCAAGTCCCCGCAGCAATGTTCCAACATCTAGTGGAAAGCATTCCCAGAATAGTGGAGACTTTTATAGCAGCAAAGTGAGGACCAACTCCATATTAATGTCCATGATTTTGGAATGAGATGTTCGACGAGCAGGTGTCCACATACTTTTTGTCACGTAGTGTATGTACATATAACTAAGAATAAGTGACAGATAATAAACAGTAGAAGCAGCGTTATGTGTCAAAAAAAGTTAGTGTAAAAAGGGTCAATGCAGATATTTAACCAAATAGCTAACCGGACTATAAAACTAACTATTTAGCAGTCTTATGGCTTGGGGGTAGAAGCTGTTCAGGGTCCTGTTGGTTCCAGACTTGGTGCATCGGTACCGCTTGCCGTGCGGTAGCAGAGAGAACAGTCTATGACTTCGGTGGCTGTAGTCTTTGACAATTAGGGCTTTCCTCTGACACCGCCTGGTATAGAGGTCCTGGATGGCAGGGAACTCGGCCCCAGTGATGTCCTGGGCCATACGCACTACCCTGAGTATGCAGCCTGTTAACCCGTCTGGGAACAAACTGGCCAGCCATCTTCCTTGGAGAACTACACTGTAGTATACTGTAGATGAAGAGACACCTACAAGTAAATACATTGTTTTCAACAGCATTGACCAACCATCTAGAGAAACTGAAACCAAGCAGTGGAACAGATGGGCTGGATACATGTAGTCTGAGGATGGTCTCAGGACCAAACTATTGCTGCTATGAATTTGCTCTGTAAATAAAAGTGAGTTTTTAATCCAGAAGAGTTGTGCCTTTTCCTTTGGTTTAATCTACATGGGCTGTTTTTCTCTCTACAAGTAATTAAGTAGTAATATCAAGGCCTAGTACAGTAATTAGTGTGTTTGATGGGTGACAGGTGAGCTGAACGCTAGCTATGGCAATCCTCAGTGCAAATTGAAAACAGTCGGCCAAACTTAAGACCAGACTTGCAACACTATTCTGAGATTCTGTTGTAAGCTCCCTTTCACTGGGTTAATAATAATACATAATATATGCCATTTAGCAGATGCCTTTATCCAAAGCAACTAACAGTCAAGTATGGGTGGTCCCGGGAATCAAACCAACTACCCTGGCGTTTCAAGCACCATGCTCTACTAACTGAGCTACAAAGGACCAGTTTGTTGAGTAAGTGGGTTCGTTGAGTAAGTCTTTGCACTTGCTTCATCACACTTACAACTCTCATTAGCAAGCTGTTCTTTGAGGGCTGAGAGAGTAGTAGTATTATGGCTCTGAGACCGAATCAGCATACACATTTTAGCTTCTACCCTTACTAGGTATATTTTTCACAGGAGAGAGAGAGAAGGAGCGAGCGAGAGATAGTGACAGATGAGGGAGATAGCTGGAAAGAGAGCAAGAGAGAGAGAGAGAAAAGGATACAGAGGAGGAGGAAGGGAGAGAGAGAGGAAATGAATAAGGAATTTGCAAAGTCAATTCTTCACAAAATAAATATGATTTGATCATTTCTACCCTGCTGTTGCTATGTTTCCTGAGGATACTTCAGTGAGGTGTGACGGAAGTAGGGAAACACCCCCACACACACACATCATCTCCACCAGCCTTTCCGCCTCTCATCCACCCTATTGTCTCAGAAGACACACAGGCTTAACTTGATCTACATCATGGCTTTCTAATTCACATCATTCATCAATTACTTTACTATGACACTTCCATCCCTTCAGTCTATAAACTGGTCAGGGACTTTTACTCATAAAACATGTCCATGATAGGGACAGACTGTCAAGTGCTTACTGTAGTAGGGACAGTGTTCTTGCCATCTGATGGAGTAGCTTACTGGCTGATTGGAGCAGTGCTTTAGCTCCTCACTAATCACTCCTCTTCCTAAACTGTGATGCACCTGTGCCTCCGCAGGGTGTTGTCAGTGAGGGCCGGAAGCTGGGGCAAATTGAGGGAGAGCAAATCCCTGCATTTCACAGCATGGGGGAAAAAGGAGGAGAGGAGCTGGAATGGGCCTGGTGTGTGTGTGTGTGTGTGTGTGGTGTGTCATGTGCAGTGCTTAATTTGAGCCGGATCCTGCCGGAACAGGATCCGGCACCTCTCCGTTTTGGACTGTTTTGTTCCGGAACCTATTTGGCTGGATCCGGTACCTCTCGTGGCATGATTTATTTTCTCCCCAGGTCACCCCGTTTTCGCGCTCACTTTGTTTTCTGGCACCTCCCGATTTACAAATTAAGCACTGGTTGTGTGTGGTGTGTGTGTATGGTGTCCGGGTCTGCCAATGGACCTGGAGGGTGTGTGTGTATGGTGTCCGGGTCTGCCAATGGACCTGGAGGGTGTGTGTGTGTGTGTGTGTGTGTGTGTATGGTTCTGGTGTCAGCCTACAAACTATGCATGGCCACATGTCGGAGGCCCATGGAAATAGACAGCCTAATCTTCCAGGAGCCCCGGGCATTACTGGGAATCAGGAAAACAGGGGAATGGATGAGGCAGACAAAACACAATCACCATCAAATGTCCCACCATATTGGGCCAGACTTGATCTAATATGTTCACTAGAACAATAAATGGGTGGGTGTAGAGGGACTATGCAATGGCCAGAAACGCTGGCGGTCATATTAGATATATATATATATATATTTTCTTTTTTAGGAATGAAAGAACCCACAGGGAAAAGCAGGATATATGCTGCAGTTTCATATGAACTGTCCCTCATGGCCCCTTAGGTTTATATACCTGTCTTACTCATGGGTAGCCTCTGTGTGTGTGTGTGTGTGTGTGTGTGTGTGTGTGTGCGCACGTCACATTTTTCCTTCATTCACACTAGCCTGCCATATTGCTTTCTTATCTTATTTTATCAGATCAGGGCTGATGAAGAAGACACCTCCAGACTATTGAGGTTCACACCCTGCCTTTACAATGGAGGAACAGAGGACACACATGAGTGAAGGCACTGGCCCAAATACAGTAATGGGTTAATGGGGTAAAGGGTGTTGTTAACCCATCAAGGGTTAAGTCTGAATGACAAAGCCATACTATTTGGGTTTGCAATCCCATTATAAAAGCTTCATCTTCAGATATCTGTTTTATCCCCCCTCTCTCCAAGTGTCTGTTTAGCTGAACAAACAAGTGTTCCACCATTGATAGCAACCTGTAACATTTAATGGTTAAGCCTACTGTGGATAAAGCAAGAAATGCTTCCATATGGCAAGTTAGAGCATTTGAGACAAACTCATTTGGTCTGCTTCCTTTCTTGTTTTGCAGCATACAAATCCATTCTTCATGTGTTGGAAGTCTGGCTTAACTCAGACCCCATGCTGGGTGACATCACCACCCCTTCAGCTGTTGTCTGGGGTAGAGTCCTTATACAGTCCCTGTGTGTGTGTATATGTACTTGTCTACCTTTTCAGAGAAGCCAATGAAAGGTGTTGGCTGAAGCAAAATTAGACCACACACAGGCCCACACACACACAGGCCAACAAACACACAGGCCCCCACACACACACACACACAATACAGTAGGAGTGGGCTGCTGCTAGACAGCCAGACACACTTTATCACAACTTCAGTCTCCACAGGAAATATCTTGCTGCCTGAGAGCGCTGATCCAAGCCTGCAGTCTCCTACTCAACTCCTGACCACGACTATACTGGATCTGCATGTGAGAGCTCAATACTGGTAAAATAAACTCAAACATCAAACATTGCAGTGATTTGAAATCGATAATGTAACTAGTTATATAACTAGTTATTTTTGTACACTTACATGTGCTGTTTGCCATATTCTGTTTCAGCAAATCAAAGTTGGCTCATTACAACAATGGCTGCCTGCCTATACCTTGTCAATAAATCACATACTGTCTATCTACAGAACATGAACTGAGAGAAGAGCAATAACCAAGAACAGAAAATGGCTCCTATACCAGCAGTTCTGGTTGAAATAAACAGAAGGAAGAGAGATGCCTGCTGATTTGACAGAAACCTAGCTTCCCCTAAATCAACAGCCAGATTGGAATTCATATTAGGCCTATTCATAAAAAATCCATCTTTATTGACATCAGCTTGGGGATTTTCACCACTTATTGCACAGATAGAAAAATGAGACATTTGTTCCCATTTGAAACAACGGGCTGTGGTCTATCTTGGTTTTGTTATAAAAATCTTTGCTTAGTGTGTGTGTGTTTGGATGCATATGATTTGGTGAAGACAGCTGGCTGTTTTAAGATACACTGACCAAAGGGTGGGGATATAGCCCTTACCAGCCTTTAGAGGATAGAGGAGAAGGATTGGGATGTGTTAGGGGGATACAGCGGATGAGTGTGTGTGCATGTGTGAGTGAGTGCAAGCGTACATGTGTCCCTTCCCACCAGCAATAATAATGGCAGCATTTATTTGAATTGTGTGCAGCTGAAGACCTGAACCTGACCACTGAGGTAATCAAATGATAATCAAATGGGTTTTTAATATACTGAACAAAAAAATCAACGCAACATGGAACAATTTCATTGATTTTACAGAGTTACAGTTCATATGAGGAAATCAATTGAAATAAATTAATTAGGCCCTAATCTATGGATTTCACATGACTGGAAATACAGATATTCCCACAATGGGCCTCATGATCTCGTCACGGTATGTTTGCGCATTCAAATTGCCCATTGTCCGTAGCTTATGCCTGCTCATAACATAACCCCACCGCCACCATGGGGCACTCTGTTCACAACGTTGACATCAGCAAACCGCTCGCCCACTCTCCTTGATGTTATCCTCACAAATAATCCTGATAGGTATCAGTCTGGTGTTTTCTGTAATGACCTTAGTGATCACTGTTTTACAGCCTGTGTTCTTAATGGCTGCTCAGTGAAACGACCTGTCCTGATTTGTCATAGAAGCTTGCTAAAAAACTTTAATGGGCAAGCCTTCCTTCATGACCTGGCCCCTGTAAATTGGTATAGAATCAGCTTGATCCCCTCTGTGGAAGATGCCTGGACCATTTTTGATATTTTCAGTGGTATTGTTAACAAACACGCCCCCATAAAGAAAATGAGAATTAAAAACATGTTCAGCTGCTGGTTCGTCGTGATCTGGCAGAGTTACTCCACCTCAAGAATTCCATTTGGCGAAAGGCTCGGCACACACATACTCAGGCTGACTGGCTCTCGTTCAGGCAAATGAGAAATAAGTGCACTGAGGCTATCCGGAAGGCCAAAGTTAGTTACTTTAAGAAGCAGTTCTCTCTCTGTGGGTCGAACCCCAAGAAGTTCTGGAAAATGGTTAAAGACCTGGAGAATAAACCCTCCTCCACACAGCTGCCCATGTCCCTTAATGTTGATGATGTGGTTGTTACTGACAAGGAGCACATGGCTGAGCTCTTTAATCACCACTTCATTAAATCAGGATTCCTATTTGACTCAGCCATGCCTCATTGCCCGTCCAACATTTCCTCATCTCCCACCCCTTCTAATGCGACTAGCCCCCATGCTCCTCCCTCTTTTTCCCCTGCCCCGCTACAAAGTTTCTCCCTGCAGGCAGTCACTGAGTGTGAGGTGCTAAAGGAGCTCCTTAAACTTGACCCCAAAAAACCATCTGGGTCAGATGGTTTAGATCCTTTCTTCCTTAAGGTTGCAGCCCCTATCATCGCCAAGCCTATCACTGACTTTTTTAACCTGTCTCTCCTCTCTGGGAAGGTTCCCATTGCTTGGAAGGCAGCCACGGTGCGTCCATTATTTAAAGGGGGAGATCAAGCTGATCCTAACTGTTATAGGCCAATTTCAATTTTGACCTGTTTATCAAAAGTGTTGGAAAAACTTGTCAATAATCAACTGACGAGCTTTCTGTCACGCCCTGGCTCTGGGGACACTGTTATGTTGAGCCAGGGTGTGTAGATCTATGTGTTTTGTTTCTAGTGGGTTTGTGTTAGACCGTGAACTGTCACGTTATCGTTTTGTTGTTTTTGATCGTGTATCATAAATAAAGAGTATGTTCGTCTGCAACGCTGCGCCTTGGTCCTCATCTCTGACCGACGATCGTGACAGAAGATCCCACCAAAACTGGACCAAGCAGCGTGTCCAGGAGCCATCGCCAGGGGAATCGCTAGCAGATCTCCGTGGCAACCTCGACTGGGTCAAGCCTAGTGAGGAGCAGAGAGGGTGGACTTGGGAACAGTGGAGGAAGAGTTTTGATTGGGTCAAGCCAAATGAGGAGCTGAATGGCGGGAGTTGGAAGCAGAAGAGCGAGAGTTGGGCGAGAACTATAGAGGCCTGGCCCACGGGGAAGAGAGAACCAGAGACATTTTTTAGGGGGGGGCTCACGACGTCGGGGCAGCAGGAGGCCGCGATAGAGCGGTCCAGCGGGTTCACAGAGGAGGCCGCCAGGTTACGGGGGCCACTGGTCAAAGAAGGGAAGGAAGGTGTAGAGGCACGGCGAGAGGTACTGGGGTGTGTTACCAGTCCGGTCCGGCCCGTTCCAGATCCCGGTGTAGGGCCAGTGGTGTGTGTCCCCAGTACGGTCCGGTCTGTTCCTGCTCCCCGCACCAAGCCTACGGTGCGCGTCGCCAGCCCAGCCCGGCCTGTTCCTGCCCCTCGCACCAAGCCTACGGTGCGCGTCGCCAGCTCGGCCCGGCCTGTTCCTGCTCCCCGCACCAAGCCTATGGTGCGCTTCGCCAGCCCGGCCCGGCCTGTTCCTGTTCCCCGCACCAAGCCTATGGTGCGCGTCGCCAGCCCGGTCCGGCCTGTTCCTGCCACTCGCACCAAGCCAGGGGTGCGAGTCGTCAGCCCGGTCCAGCCCGTTCCTGCTCCACGCACCAAGCCAGGGGTGCGTATCGTCAGCCCGGTTCGGCCCGTTGCTGCGCCACGCACTAAGCCAGGGGTGCGCATCGTCAGCCCGGTCTGGTCCGTTCCTGCTCCACGCACCAAGCCAGGGGTGCGCATCGTCAGCCCGGTCCGGCCCGCTCCTGCTTCCCGCACCAAGCCTGTGGTGCGCATCGCCAGCCCGGTCCGGCCCGCTCCTGCTCCTCACACCAAGCCAGTGGTGTGCGTCGTCAGTCCAGCACGGCCCGTGCCTGTTCTCCACACCAAGCCAGTGGTGGGTGTCGTCAGTCCGGCACGGCCCGTGCCTGTTCCACTGGTGCCTGGTTCGGCACCGGTCAGATGCCTTACGCCGGAGCTAGAGCAATCCGCTCCATCAGTGTGTAGTCCAGCTCCGGCCAGCGGGGCCAGACCGGACCAGGGGTACTTTGGGGGGTTGGAGAGGGAGCGGGGATCAGGCCCGGAGCCGGATCCGCCGCCTAGGCGGAGTGCCCACCCGGTCCCTCCCCTGTGGTATTTGGTTGACGTGGTCGGAGTCCGCGCCTTTAGGGGGGGGTACTGTCACGCCCTGGCTCTGGGGACACTGTTATGTTGAGCCAGGGTGTGTAGATCTATGTGTTTTGTTTCTAGTGGGTTTGTGTTAGACCGTGAACTGTCACGTTATCGTTTTGTTGTTTTTGATCGTGTATCATAAATAAAGAGTATGTTCGTCTGCAACGCTGCGCCTTGGTCCTCATCTCTGACCGACGATCGTGACACTTTCTTGATGTCTATAGTATTCTCTCTGGTATGCAATCTGGTTTCCGCTCAGGTTATGGATGTGTCACTGCAACCTTAGAGGTCCTAAATGATGTCACCATTGCCCTTGATTCTAAGCAATGTTGTTTTGCTATTTTCATTGACTTGGCCAAAGCTTTTAATACGGTAGACCATTCCATTCTTGTGGGCCGGCTAAGGAGTATTGGTGTCTCTGAGGGGTCTTTGGCCTGGTTTGCTAACTACCTCTCTCAAAGAGTGTATAAAGTCAGAACATCTGCTGTCTCAGCCACTGCCTGTCACCAAGCTTTCTCTGCCCTTAACCTTGTTCTGAACACCTCCAAAACAAAGGTCATGTGGTTTGGTAAGAAGAATGCGCCTCTCCCCACCGGAGTTATTACTCCTTCTGAGGGTTTAGAGCTTGAGGTAGTCACCTCATACAAGTACTTGGGAGTATGGCTAGACGGTACACTGTCCTTCTCTCAGCACATATCAAAGCTGCAAGCTAAGGTTAAATCTAGACTTGGTTTCCTCTTTCGTAATCGCTCCTCTTTCACCCCAGCTGCCAAACTAACCCTGATTCAGATGACCATCCTACCCATGCTAGATTACGGAGACGTAATTTATAGAACGGCAGGTAAGGGTGCTCTTGAGCGGCTAGATGTTCTTTACCATTCGGCCATCAGATTTCCCACCAATGCTCCTTATCGGACACATCACTGTACTCATTAAATTCTCTAAAACAATGTTTGAGGCGGCTTATGGTAGAGAAATGAACAAATTCTCTGGCAACAGGTCTGGTGGGCATTCCTGCAGTCAGCATGCAAATTGCACACTCCCTCAAAACTTGCGATATCTGTGGTATTGTGTTGTGTGACAAAACTGCACATTTTAGAGTGGACTTTTGTCCCCAGCACAAGGTGCACCTGTGTAATGATCATGCTGTTTAATCAGCTTCTTGATATGCCACACCTGTCAGGTGTATGGATTATCTTGGCAAAGGAGAAATACTCACTAACAGAGATGTAAACAAATTTGTGCACAGAATTTGAGAGAAATAAGCTTTTTGTGCATCTGGGATCTTTTATTTCAGCACATGAAAGATGGGACCAACACTTTACATGTTGCATTTATATTTTTGTTCAGTGTACTTAAGTGTACTTAAGAGTCTATTGATGCACCCGTGCATCGATCTAATTAACATAATAAAAAAATCGCCATCAAAATCCGTCCGTTTAAGCTAGAGATATTGCTGTGGTGGAAGGTGGCCGAGCTACAGCGATGTTTGTCAGACCATGAGACATCCCGAAAATCGGTCTTCTCACAAAAATTTCTGTAGCGTCTGAATGGTTTGGCCTACAGACTACTAAATGGGAGACTCTCATGAACACGATGGTGTTCTCCGTTTTGCTCTATGACCCCCACAAGTGTCACGGGACTTGTTTGAAGGTAACCCATACAAACAAATGGAAGTATGGAGGTAGTTTTGTGCCAACAAAAATAAGGGGTTAATATGTGTCCAAAAAAACTAAAATATTTCCTGAGCTTTCTTATATCTCCTAGATACAGTGGGGAAAAAAAGTATTTAGTCAGCCACCAATTGTGCAAGTTCTCCCACTTAAAAAGATGAGAGAGGCCTGTAATTTTCATCATAGGTACACGTCAACTATGACAGACAAATTGAGAAAAGAAAATCCAGAAAATCACATTGTAGGATTTTTAATGAATTTATTTGCAAATTATGGTGGAAAATAAGTATTTGGTCACCTACAAACAAGCAAGATTTCTGGCTCTCACAGACCTGTAACTTCTTCTTTAAGAGGCTCCTCTGTCCTCCACTCGTTACCTGTATTAATGGCACCTGTTTGAACTTGTTTTCAGTATAAAAGACACCTGTCCACAACCTCAAACAGTCACACTCCAAACTCCACTATGGCCAAGACCAAAGAGCTGTCAAATGACACGAGAAACAAAATTGTAGACCTGCACCAGGCTGGGAAGACTGACTCTGCAATAGGTAAGCAGCTTGGTTTGAAGAAATCAACTGTGGGAGCAATTATTAGGAAATGGAAGACATTCAAGACTACTGATAATCTCCCTCGTTCTGGGGCTCCACGCAAGATCTCACCCCGTGGGGTCAAAATGATCACAAGAACGGTGAGCAAAAATCCCAGAACCACACGGGGGGAACTAGTGAATGAACTGCAGAGAGCTGGGACCAAAGTAACAAAGCCTAACATCAGTAACACACTACGCCGCCAGGGACTCAAATCCTGCAGTGCTAGACGTGTCCCCCTGCTTAAGCCAGTACATGTCCAGGCCCGTCTGAAGTTTGCTAGAGTGCATCCAGAAGAGGATTGGGAGAATGTCATATGGTCAGATGAAACCAAAATATAACTTTTTGGTAAAAACTCAACTCGTCGTGTTTGGAGGACAAAGAATGCTGAGTTGCATCCAAAGAACACCATACCTACTGTGAAGCATGGGAGTGAAAACATCATACTTTGGGGCTGTTTTTCTGCAAAGGGACCAGGACGACTGATCCGTGTAAAGGAAAGAATGAATGGGGCCATGTATCGTGAGATTTTGAGTGAAAACCTCCTTCCATCAGCAAGGGCATTGAAGATGAAACGTGGCTGGGTCTTTCAGCATGACAATGATCCCAAACACACCGCCCGGGCAACGAAGGAGTGGCTTCGTAAGAAGCATTTCAAGGTCCTGGAGTCTCCAGATCTCAACCCCATAGAAAATCTTTGGAGGGAGTTGAAAGTCCGTGTTGCCCAGCGACAGCCCCAAAACATCACTGCTCTAGAGGAGATCTGCATGGAGGAATGGGCCAAAATACCAGCAGCAGTGTGTGAAAACCTTGTGAAGACTTACAGAAAACGTTTGACCTGTGTCATTGCCAACAAAGGGTATATAACAAAGTATTGAGAAACTTTTGTTATTGACCAAATACTTATTTTCCACCATAATTTGCAAATAAATTCATAAAAAATCCTACAATGTGATCTTCTGGATTTTTTTTCCTCATTTTGTCTGTCATAGTTGACGTGTACCTATGATGAAAATTACAGGCCTCTCTCATCTTTTTAAGTGGGAGAACTTGCACAATTGGTGGCTGACTAAATACTTTTTTCCCCCACTATATATGACAGACACTTTAAAACCTTATTCCTTATGATTAATTTTTTGACTGTCTTTATTGCCATTTATGAATGTGTTATTAAATGCGTTTTTATGGGCTATAGTAGTAAAGGCCAAATTCAATACTCAAAAAAGTAAATTTTTTGATACCTAAAAGGGTCCTAAAATTCTAAATCAAATAGCTAAATGATCCATGGTATGACCATCTTAAAACAATTCCATATGTTAGCTTAGTTCCCCCCCCCTTAGACTTTTAGAGGTTTAATACCCGAGTCAGACTAAACAAACATCCTTACTGTCCTGAAACACCTGTTATAACATACCGTAAAACTTGTATTAAATGCTGCCACTTTTAATAGCAGGGCAACGGCACACATTTCAGCGAATAAACACCCGTTTCAAATAAACGCTGGGTCTAAATTAAATAATTACGAGGTTACCTTGAATTACAATGAATTGTTTGCCAGGTTTAGTGTTTGATTTGTTACATTAAATAATTCAGTAATAACTAGAAAAACAGTCAACAACTTCGGGAGTACAAACCCCCAGAAATCATCGCCCTCTAATGGCCTAGGTAAGAACTGCCGCAGATGCACAGCCAAAGAGAATTATTATTATTTTGACAAGGATTATTATAAATTTTTTGAATAAATGATAACACATTAGTGCAGGAAATGAAAAAATTGAATAAAATGCTGGAAGTCAATGCTGGAATTAAATAATTAACTATGCATCTGAGCAAAAGCTGTGTGCATTAAGGATATAGACGCCTGGCTCAAATATAAGCCTGTCTCTAATAGCGCCTGTTGTGTTCAGTGATTTAACCAAATAAACAGCTATTAAATGAAGTTTTACATGTACCACATTTTCTCAGGGTTCATCCACTGGGAAGTAAAATAGACCTGCATCTGACCTCTTGTTATTTTGAAAGACACAGGTTTGATTTCTGCACGTCAAATGAACTAGTAACCCTATGACCACAAACTCAGTTTCAGATAAGTCGGGACTCGTAGTGCTTTTGAAAATGCCTTTGTTGTCTCGCTTAAAAAGTATGGATGAGTTACGTAAACAGCGTAGAGAAAGTGCTTTTCACTCAGTCTCGGTGGAGGCGTCTGTCAAGGCCACCTCTTTTGTATAGTTAGAGCTGTCTGGCAAACAGCAAAACAAGCCTTCCCAAGGATTGATCTCTCCCTCACTTTGAGGGTTCAGAGTTATTTTCCACCCTCACTGTCTTACCTGTTTCAATCACAATGCCTCAAACTACTTCCAAAAACGGATAGATATCCCACCAAAAAGTCATTCATTTTCCCTCAGTCGCTGTCACCGGTGAACATTTGGATGCTGGATTGATGAGTCCTTATTATCATACAAATCAATACTGTCGGCTCTAAAAGCATGTGGCTGCTGCCGGCGACACAACAAGTGTGTGCCAGTGCATAAAGCAGGCATTCTCCTGACTCACTTGGAAAACAGAAGATCTGCCGAGTCCTTGTTACACAAAACACTATCGGCTCCCTTAGCTGCTTATTTCACCAACACACTACCCACGAACCAGGGAGATCATTTGGGAGTGCTTTGAATAATACCCCAATTAAAGCTGGCACAAACAGAAGCCATGCGTATCCAAGCCCTAGAAACCTGTGGGACCGGATGAATTACACTGGCGGGGTTAAGGCAGGGAACATGACTCATGATTAGTAAGACTTCCTCTCTGCGGCTCTAATAACGGGAGCCATGGGTGGCCGTGGTTTTTCACAGGAAGCAGACACCGACGCAAGTGCAGGTGAGCAGTCTGGAGGAAATGAAATTAGAGCTAAGAGGGGAGAGAACTTGTTTTCATTAAATATTTCAAACAGACTGCGTTGAGGGTAAACAGTTTCAGCTGGAATTACTAATGTTAAAAAATACATATTGAGTACGTACTGAGCTGGACTTTTAAAAAGGGAAAGGGAGGGAGTCCCGTCCACATCTAAGGTTGCTTGTATCCTTCCATAGACACATTTGACAGACCCACTTGTGATCCCTGACATTCAGCTGGCTCTTTAACTGACAGCTCAATATGAACTTACAAGTCAGGCGCAATCCCCTGACCCCAGTCTCACAGCTGGTACCCGCTCACCAAGTCTCTCATGACCGTCAGTGGCACCTCCAGCCCACCTCAACCTCACATCTTATTGTATTCATCTCTGTTTCTGGCTTACCGCTTTCATTTTATCTTTCCCCTTCTCTCTGTGTCTCTGTCTACCTTATTATCAGTCTTCGCTAGACCAAATCTCGCACAACAGTGGCACCCCCAGATCTTGCTGTCTCTCTCCCCCTTTCTGTCCTCATGCCCACGTCCCTCTGTCTGGCTGTCTACCCTCATTCCCCTCTTCCTCTGTCTCTTTTTTCCTTTCTCCTTCATTTGGACTCTCTTTGTTTCTCTCTCTCTACTAGCAATGGATGCTAGCTACATGTGACGCAAGTGAACCTGGAAATCTTTGGGAGGACCCTCTGAGGCCCAAAGCCTCTCTAAATTGTAGAGCGGTGTGGAGGCTAAATTTAGCCAAACAGATAGGCAGCACAACCATTGGACCCCATCCAGTGTATGCTATTAATGAGCCTCTGGGGGGATTATAATGCAGCTTACCACTGTGTATCAGCTCGCTGGACGAAATATGACCCTCCAATACCATGCTCAGATGTTACACAAATGCGGCTCTCGGATAAACAGTGTGATTTTGAAAAAAAAATGTAAGCGGTCTTTGACCTTGACAGAGCCGTTGTTCGGTCCATCAAAACAAAGCCCTGGTCTCAGGTAGGATGTCTGACATTTCTGGAGACACAATTGGGGAGTAGCTTCAATCTATGTTCGCTGTCTGACTGGTTCTTATAATGTGTGACATCACACAGGCTCACTGCAGCTGGTCCATATGGTCCACTATTAACACTAGGAATTTCAATCAAACTGAGTCATGTTAGATACAGTTGATCAAATTCCCTCTGATATCAACGACACTAGTTTGAGGCAGTTGTCCGATTCAACAACAGTCGTAGTCCATGGTAAACAACAATGGCTTTACATTGCAGCCACAATATTATCTGGTCTGGGCATGCACACAGTACAGTATCCAGCGATGTCATTCTCATTCTGTTAATGAGAACACAAGGTAGGTCTGACAGGCTCAGAATGAGCAGAAACTCCTGATCAGAGTGATAGAGTAGGTACAGTAATACAAGGAGGAAAGGTGGAGAGGGTATGGAGACCAGCTCTCAGGGTCAACAGGGGTGCATTGGTAATGTATTATTTTTTCTGTACAAACACAGGGAGCATGTGGTATTTGAAGTTTGTATCTGTCAACACCTCCTTCATGATTCACTCATGAACACTAGTAGCTACATACAGTATAAAAATATCTAAAATCAAGATTCACTATTGAGCGACTCGTATCGACTCTTTACCACCGGGGAATTCCACAGGTAGAGGCCAAGCCGCAGCTAGCTGTATTAGGCGTTTTCTGTTTTATACTGTATATGCTGCACGCAGAGGTCAGGCCTACTTCGGCTTCATATTCCATTTCTACAGCATGTACTCTGTCCTCCTTACACTCTCGCTGCTGAGGTGGAGGTGGTAGAGGTGAATGGACGCTCAACCGAATCACTACAATGAGAGGCCGACAATGAGAGAGGGCGCCACTGTACACAATTACGCATCCTGCGGAAGCTAGCAGGTCCGAGGCCTCAACAGTGCTTCACTTGCCCACCCCTCGGGCAGCACTGTTGTTGCAGGAAATGGGATCTAAATGTGGCACAAACAATGCAGGAACGTGGACGTACATTAGTGTCTGGGCTAACGATGCTGTGACGGTCTAATGGCGGGTAATCAAAGTGTAAATGTTGCTTGAAAATGGCACAGGGCCAGAGACGTGCATCGCTGCATCAAACAGAAGGTTGGGTTAAAATAAGAGGGATAAAAGCCCTACACTGCTCTTATCCTACTCAGAGTCTTACATAAGAGGGAGGAGTGACTGGCAGAGTTTAGTGTAACATCATCATCAGTGATAGCGAGGAAAGGACCCTAACCCTCTGTCTGTGAAGGCACCAGCCGAGGTGATTTGATTTGATTTGTGATTTTAGGTGTGACCTGCTCATCTTTTAAATGAGCAGGTGGCACACAAGCCTTGTTCCTGTGTCTGTAAAGGTGTCAGGTGTGTGTGTCGGTGAGTGCCTTCGTTTATGTGCCTGCGTGTGACCTGCACGTCTTCTGAATACCAGGTGGCATTCTTCTCAACAACAACACCACCATGTAGCAGCTGGCACACGGAGTAAAACACTTTGTTGGCCAAAAGATTACACTTCCCCTGCGCTCCTTGTCCTTGGGTTCCCCCTCCGAATCGCTCAGAAAGGCCTTAAGCCAGAAGGGTGCAAACCATTTAACCCTTCAGAGGCCAAATCCAATTGTGCAAAATATGGAGAAATGATCAAGTCCAATTTCAGATTGGGACTAGGCTCCACTGCAGCGAATTGCCGAGAGTATCTGTTGTTAGCACTTCGTCGTCTGGAGCTTGGGTCCTCCTGAGTTATAATGACGCAGCCAACACTCTACTCCCTCCACAACATTGTAGTGATGCACAACAATGAATCAGCCTCGTTGTTCTTTTTTGATGATAACTTAGTTATAAAACTACAGAAGAGTGCACAACAAACCAGAGCTAATGGTTCACGTAACTCTGGTCCTCGAGCTCCGGGCCCAGGTCTCCTCCCCTGGTAAAACTCTGGTCCTCGAGCTCCGGGCCCAGGTCTCCTCCCCTGGTAAAACGCCAGAAATGTTGTCGTGCTCAGACAGATGACATGCGACTTCCAGGCGGAGAGTCCCTTCTGTGTTTGATGAGGAAGGGAGGGTTAGATTAGATGGTCATGGTGGGAGAGATAGACAGAAGGAGAGAGAAAGGAGTAGGGGGAGAGAGAGAGAGAGAGAGAGAGAATGGAGAGAGAGAGCGAGAGAGAGAGAGAGAGAGAGAGAGAGAGAGAGAGAGAGAGAGATAGATGGATGGATGGATAACTATTTGGTGTGAAAAGGCAGAAAGGGCGACCGGGTTGAGTCAAAGAGACACCATCTGGGAAACATTCCACTAATGTTATAAATATAGAGCAGTGATATTCAAAGTCGGGGTCGAGACCCCTAGTGGGGTCGCGAGGGAACTGCAGTCGGGTCGCCAAATGTTTACAGCAAAATTTTTTGGGGAACAAAACAATTACGAGTAGACAATACAAACGTTTTGGAGAAAGATAATTTGAAAGTAAATGTATTCATTGGTTTCTTTTCATTTTGATAAGAGATTAAAATGTTTTGTTTTTATAAAAATGTAAACTCACCGATTTTAAGGTTGTGTCATTAGAGTTTGGGTTGGGTGGGGTCGCAAGAAGTTCTTATGAAAAAAATGGGGTCTCCAGAAATTATAGAGAAAAAGATTGGGTCACCGCTGAAAAAGTTTGAATACTACTGATATAGAGGGTTCATGACAGTCCACTCCTCTGACACAATAGCATATCATTATCACCACCCTTCCGCATCATAGCAATTCAGTGCATTAGATATGGATTTTGGACGATGTCACCTCTAACTTGGACACTTATCACATACATTTGTTTGCATTTTGCTAGTGATGTTAGCATTGTTCCCATAATGCCTAGCAAGGAGCCATGAATCCGATCCGCCCCTAAGGGACCACCTGCCGGGCGCTGTCCACAAGTCAATGTTGAGGGCTGTAATGGATTGATTCCGTATCCACTTTTTGAATTGTGAAAATCTCTTTAGGATCATGGTAATGACAGCCAAACGTATTGGGCTAATTTGCAGTGTTCAACCAAATTTAGCCTACCACAATACCTCTCAGTGTTCTATGCATCATGCACACACAAAGCAAGATCCACTTGCATCCCTATACTGTTGGGCCACATGACACTTCATGAGGGGTAGATTCCTGTCTTTTCTATACTGTAGTACTGAATGTAATTCTATTGTTCAGACCCCCATGCTGGGTAACACTTGAGGGAGAGGCCCTTGAGCGTGGCAGGTGGCTATCGCTAATACCTGATAACAGTAATCAGACACAGATACACTGGGGTGGGACTGATCCTTCCACAGCTGGCGGTGCACCCCACATCACAACACAACACACCGTGCCACTCTGAAGGCAGTGTCTTCCTCCCAACCTTCATCCAACGTCAGATCACAACTATTAAAGGGATTTGGGTTTACAAGTGCTGGGATGAGGATTGGATGTGAAGAGAGTGTGTGGGGGTGTTTGTGTGTGTGTGTGGGTGGGTGGGCAGGGGGGCGGGGGGGTGTACACACTACAATCACCACAGGAAGTCAAGCACTGGTCCACTTGTCCCTGCTAGAGGAATTTAGGAGTAGTAGAAAGGCTTAGAGACCAGTATGTCAATGGCCTCTTGGGTTGCTAGTGGTTCAGCAGGCCTTGCTACTATAGGCTACCAGTTGTAGATACTGGTTCACTGGTTCATAGTCAGCACTTCACTAGTCTCTATGGGCCCAGAGATGTGATTAAGTGTTAATACCGTAGGCTACATATCATGACCCAGTGGTTATCCTCTCTTCCTTCTGCTAAATTATTTCCCCTCCTGTCCCCTGACTCTTCGACCCCTACTCTCCTCCCTTTCTGCAACTTTTGACTCTGACTGTCCCCTTTCCTCCCGGCCGGCCACTTTCCTCCCGCTCCATGGCTGAATGACTCACTGTGTGCTAACAGAACAGGGCTGCGGGCAGCTGGGCGGAAATCTAAACTTCCGGAGGACCTATCTTCCTACCACTTCCAACTCTCTACCTTCTCTTCCTCTGTATCCGCTGCTAAAGCCACTTTTTATCACTCTAAATGTCAAGCTTCTGGCTCCAACCTTGGGAAACTCTTCTGCACTTTCTCCTCCCTCCTTAAACCTCCACCTCCTCTCTCTCTGCGGATGACTTTGTCAACCACTTTGGCAACCCTGATTAGAAGCACCTGCTGCTCATCTGTTGTTCTTTGCAAAGGCTGTTTTGAATTCAAAGAAAATGGTACCTACACACTGAAGAAGGCTGTAAAGCCGAAACGTCTGTGTCTGCTATCCCTGATGCAGTGAAAATCATTATGAAATAAGCTTTATGCAACATCTTTTTGAGTGTGAACCCATTGCTCCTCTTTGTTTGTCTGAATTTGCGGGTTTTACGCACCAGCCAAGCTTCTGGGAGAGCACCATGGTTCTCTTTTGATCAGTTACCTTCCTAAGTTCTCCCATGTCACCCCACTCCTCCGCACACTCCACTGGCTTCCATCTTCTTCATCTTCAAGACCCTGGTGCTTGCCTATGGAGCAGCAAGGGGAACTGCACCTCCTTACCTTCAGGCTATGCTAAAACCCTACATCCCAACCCGAGCACTCCATTCCGCCACCTCTGGTCTCATGGCCCTCCCACCCCTATTGGAGGGAAGCTCCCGCTCAGCCCAGTCAAAGCTCTTCTTTGTCCTGGCACCCCAATGGTGGAACAAGCTTGCCCCTTAAGTCAGGACAGCGGAGTCCCTGCCCATCTTTCGAAAACGTCTGAAACCCTACCTCTTTGAAAAGTATCTTAAATAACTCTCACCGCACCTCCACCCCCGTTAAAGTCACACCATTAAATATAGTTTTGCATTGAAGATTTTCTGCAACATGCAGCACTGATTAAAGAGCAGATGGTTCATGTTTGTTGCCTTGACGTAAAATATTTTAAAGAATGTGATCAGAAGGATTTTACGGGATGTTCAAATGTATGGTGCAGCTAGTTAACATGTTGTGGGAGGTACCTTGAATGTGACCCTGTTAACCTTTACAGCCAATCCAGGTGTTTTTATAACTAATGCTATAAGCAAACTGTGCACGATTTAGGGCATGACCTACTTAAAGTGGCCTATTTTCAGTCTGTTGCAGTCAAAACATGTTTAGAGATGTATTCTAACACTGTAAACAAACATGTTAACACTTTCTGAAGAGCTGGAAAAGTAGGAATATTTGTGCAAAACTTCCTGAGAGATTGTCTATATATGGCTAATGGCAGAGAGCCTGGTTGGCTCCACCATCCCTCTTCTAGCGAAGCGCGGCCGGTGTTGTTCTCAAAAAGCACCACTTTCTCCCTCACTCTCAAAGAATCAAGTGCTTTCGGTTTGGGGCTCTGAAATAGCAGCGCAGAGATAGCCCATACATATATCGATTAAAATGTATTTCTCTTTTTTTCGGTCTGCTTCCAGGTCTCTTCTCTGTTCTCCTCAGCCCAATATGTATTTTAAAGGATGACTCAAGTAACGGTACTTTTAAAGGACAAAGCAGTACAGCCACGGTTCTTTATGTAACCTCCCTTTTAGGTATCAAATGTATCCTTGAAAAGGGACAGGATGTGCATAGTGTATTAACCATGTTTTAATGCGGAACATGGCAGAAGAATGTCACTGGGTAATGTCGGCAGTACTTTACTTGTACTTCTGCACTCTATCTTTCATCTTGCCCCCCAGTATACTGAAGGAGCCATGTCGGAATGGCAGCTGGTAAAGCTGCAGAGTATTTGACTAAAGGCCGGAAGAAAGGGGTTTCGTACAAGAAAGAGTACAAGTGAGGGATTTGAGGCCTGTCAGTGAGTGGACAGATATATGAGGATCGCAAAAAATCCTGTAACGCTCCAAGAGGGACTAAAGTTTGTGGAAGTCTAAATGTATTGTATTACAATTGATTTTTAAAGTTTTAACTGTAGCAAATAGTAGCTAACTAGTTAGAAAATATAACATAATTCATGTATCACTATGTGAGCTTTCTCTGTTTATACAGACCGGAGCTGCTCTCTTGGACAGGTCAAACTTGGCTTTAAAATAATACAATCACACAACAAAATATTCTATCAACTAGCAAGAGACTAGGAATATTACTCATCCATGAAGGGCATTTTCTCAGCTACCATGGATACATACAAATCTAAATGCAACACACAGACATTGTCCCATAGTCCTGCCATGGCTAAAACTCAATATATCCATGACACAAATGCTTAGTGTGCACTAAACCGCATCATCGGGAAGATCTCAATTGCATACTTCTCGCATCCTCATTCCTCTCTCTTCATCTCCTTCTCAAAACCCATTGGATGAGAAGGTCAGAGGAGATGGACCTCTGGCTTTCTCATTCAATTGGTTTTGAGAAGGAGATGAGGAGAGAGGAGTGAGGAGTATGCATCTGCTCTTCAGCTGGTGTCACATAAACACTTGTTCCCCTTGTGGCGCGTGAATGTGTACATTAGCATTTTACAAACTGGACCGATAAAGCCGTGACACACTCGCACGCCGATAACAAACAAAGCACTCGAAACGCACGCCAGCCAACATATCCAAGTAAACACAGTGAAGCAAACACAACAACAAACATAACCGGGCCCCACTGACAACACCACCAGATGGCAAATGAGCACAGAAAGTGCTAATCAACAAAGACATTACGTGGACCCCATGGACAGAGTACACAAATAATAGCCCCGTAATGTGGTTAGTCTGGACTCGGGCTAGTTCTGCTAGCCTGAGGGTGGCCACAGTAGGAGAACACTGGACTCCTCAGTCAGTCATTATCAGATGACAGCTGGCAGATAGAGTCCTAATAAGATTCTACTAGGGTCGGGAAGATACCAGTATCGCAATATTTTTTCCATGGCAAAAATTAAAACACAAAGCAGACCAAACTCTTTGGTCATTTAAAAACCTGCTGTATGTAAAATATTGTGTGATATAGCTTGGGAAATAAATAAATGTGACTGGATGACAACATAAAGCGCAAACTTGAACGTTGTGAAAATGTCAGCGCGCATTTATTTTACTGGGCTGATGGTGCCTGCATCTGATGGTCAGTCTCAGCGGAGGGAGAGAGCAGCAGACTGAGGCTACATCCCTGCCGGCCATTCCCTCCCCTACCCTGGACGACGCTGGGCCAATTGCGCGCCGCCCCATGGGTCTCCCGGTCACGGCCGGCTACGACAGAGCCTGGATTCGAACCAGGATCTCTAGTGGCACAGCTAGCACTGCGATGCAGTGCCTTAGACCACTGCGCCACTCAGGAGACTACTATTACTACTATGAACAGAGAAAGTGAAATATACTTCGATATTAAAAAAGACCCAAGCCGCTAATAATAACAACAACGCAAGCCTATAGATACACTTTCCTACTCATTCATTACTGCTGCAGTACTTGTTGTAGCGCTGTGTGGAAATAGGAAGAATGCGCTTATAAAAGTGTTGAATACAAAGTGTTGACAGTGCCGAGTGAGAACTTCAACATGAACTCACTCATAAAAACAGCAGCTCTTTGCTGTATTCGTTGACAGTCTTTCTCTAGTCATGGTTTACAACTTTTTGAAACCTCACAGTATCAACTTTGCTGTAGCTTTTTTTTATTCTTGCTACGTTACCGCAGACACGGTAATCGGAGCCATCCGATTGGCCAGCAGTAGGCCTATTGTAAACTTGATTTGCTCTCCGGGCCCGGAAGGCAGAGTTTGTACATTCAGACACATGAAATTGTTAAAAAAGGCAACACTTCGCCTACCCGGAGCACAGGGCAGCTGAATCGGGTGCACCTACCGCCCAAAAAATAGGAACACAAGGCTTTATCGTTGGGTTTTGTACAGAAATATTTGGCGCTCGACTAGGAATGCCATGGAGATTGACCGGTTGGTGACCACTGCCCTAGAAAGTTGAGTGAAGTTCAATCTCGTGCTTCTCTCTGTGGGCTGATATTTATTCTACACGGCAGTCCCGGGGGAGCTGCGCAGCAGTCTCTGGGCTACTGCACGCCCGTGCGCAGCTTAGAGGGAACATTGCTGGTATAGTCCCAGCCCTAGATTCTACAGTGCGTTCCTGGCTGCTCAAATCCCTCTCTCACCTGATAGTGTTCCCAATGGGATTGGGCCCAGGACACAAAATGGCTCTTTGGACTCATTGTACTGGGTTGATGGAAGAGACTGAGTGCATATGGTGCTTTATGAAGCCAGTGCTAAGTTCTGAAGTGGTTTGGATAAGAACTCAAATGGTTTTGACACGGCAAACAAGTTTTTGCCATCTAACTGCTCTTCCTCCCTGCCTTCTTTACCGCTCTCTCCTCTTGCTCTCTCCATCTTTACCGCTCTCTCCTCTTGCTCTCTCCATCTTTACCGCTCTCTCCTCTTGCTCTCTCCATCTTTACCGCTCTCTCCTCTTGCTCTCTCCATCTTTACCGCTCTCTCCTCTTGCTCTCTCCATCTTTACCGCTCTCTCCTCTTGCTCTCTCCATCTTTACCGCTTTCTCCTCTTGCTCTCTCCATATTTACCGCTCTCTCCTCTGGCTCTCTCCATCTTTACTGCTCTCTCCTCTTGCTCTCTCCATCTTTACTGCTCTCTCCTCTTGCTCTCTCCATCTTTACTGCGCTCTCATCTTGCTCTCTCCATCTTTACTGCTCTCCCATCCTTACTACCTTATTTTATCCTATACCTCTCCCAACTATCGTATCTCCTTTTCTCTCTCACACAATCCATTCCTTCCTCCATATCTTACCTATCCTTTCCATATCTCCGTCTATATCTCTCTCTCCTCCCACATCTCCAGCTTTCCCTCATCTACAGTACCTGTTCTTCCCTCTGGATCGCCATCTCTCCTCCTCTCTAGCCTTTCCACATCTCCATTTATACTGCTGTCTCCTTTTCTTGCTCTCCCATTCCTACCTTCTCTTAACCTCTCTTTATCTTTCCCTCATTCCGTATCTCCATCTCTTCCTCATCATCCACCTATTCTTCTATCTCCATCTCCCCTCCTCTCTATCCCTTCCACATCTCTCTCACCCTCCATCACATCCTCCCTCCATGTGTATTATAACACCCCCTCCCTAATCTCTCTCTCACTTAGCTGTTCAGAAGCAACCGAATCCCTGTGGCCTGCGCTTCTACCTGGAGAGACACGGAGGCTGCCCAGGCGAGACATCTCCGAGGAGGCAAGAGCCATGCAATGCGCCTCCCGTGAACATATCATCCCTTCTACCCCTGTCAACACATGAGCCCGATGTACCATACAGGGGAGAGAGGGAGGAAAGGAGATGTAAGTAACACCGTTTAAAATAGCGCCACACAGTCGTGATAAAAAGGCCGCCTCTCTCGGCCTCCGCGTCCTATCATCGGACGGAGGCGTTTAATTAATAACATTGTGGAAAGGGTGGGAGATCCAATCAGTTCTGATTACCCTTTGTTGGTGTTGAGGGGGGAGAAGGAAAGGGGTGGTGGGTGGGGGGTAGGGGTGGCTCTGTGGGCGATCAGAAAACGTTAACCGTGTTTTGTCCCCCCTATTTACCTAGGCAGCAGGTAAATAGTGGAGATAGAGAGAGAGAGAAAAAGAAAGAGCGATCTCCATGGGTGATTGTGTGCATGGGGAGAAGGTTGCCAACCTCAGGGGGGAGGCAACACAGATAATAGGCTGGACTGCAGCGTTGAAGACGCAAACAAGCAGAAGATGCTTAATCCCCTCCTCCCATGACACTGGTCTAAGCAAATCCTAGTAAACTCCATTAAAGGCTTAAAGGCCCAGTGCAGTCAAAATCTCTCTCTCTCTCTCTCTCTCTCTCTCTCTCTCTCTCATGTCTGAGGAGGAAGGAGTGGAGCGAGAGGAGATTGGAGGGAGAGAGGAGAGTGGATGGAGAGGAAGAGGAACATGGAGAGGAGGAAGCAGAGGGAGAGGAAGAGCACACCCGAGAGGGGAGCCTATGTTTCCATGGAGTGTGTCTGCCCCGAGTCCCACCATTCACCCTTGTACCACGCACGCTGGGCCTAAAGTGACCGTGTGTTAGATTAATTTGTATTTTAAGAATAATGACTAAAGGATTTCACCCCAAATACAGTATAAATGTGTAAACTGTGTTAGAATTATCCACCCACTAACAGAGGGGGGCGGGACTAAACATTCCAGGGTGAAGGAGAAAGGTGGAAACTGTTTAAGAAAGCCTCCTAAAGGTGGGCGGAGCAAAGTGCCTTTGTGTGTCAAGGGGTATAAAACAGGAGTGTATGGGTTTTGGCGCCAGAGCTCACCATGGATAAAAATACAGATCATTCTTGCTGGTTGTGGACCTTGAATCATTTATGATTAAAACCAGAGCCTTACAACCGCTGGTAATGATTCAAGCTTAGGTTGAATTAGAGATAGAAATTCTCTTAACACCGTGGCTTTGGAGTTGTTTTTAAAGTCTTCTTTTTAAAAAACATTTTTTATCTGGTGTTTAACACCAACCTGTCCGCCACCACATCCAATTCACTGAAATCTTGTCAAAGTAGGCTACTATTTCTACATTGTGTGTCAGGCCTAGTCTGTACTAAATCTTATTGAGAGAGGTTATCTAAATTTTTAAATAGTCTCTGAATGGTTGTTTGCATTTTTAAATTGTTACAGAAGTAAGAATCTTTGTCAATCAAATAGCCTATTTTGTGTGGGTTTTGAAATACTTTCAGAATATTGAATATTTTTGATTATGTACAGTGCATGTAAAGTGCATTCGAAAAGTATTCAGACCCCTTGACTTTTTCCACATTTTGCTATGTTACAGCCTTATTCTAAAATTGATTAAATTGTTTTCCCCCTCATCAATCTACACACAATACCTCATATTGACAAAGCAAAAAAAGGTTTTTAGAAATGTTTGCAAATTTGAAATACAACATTTACATAAGTATTCAGACCCTTTACTCAGTACTTTGTTGAACATCCCCACAGCATGATGCTGCCACCACCATGCTTCACCGTAGTGATGGTGCCAGGTTTCCTCCAGACGTGACGCTTGGCATTCAGGCCAAAGAGTTCAATCTTGGTTTTATCAGACCAGAAAACCTTGTTTCTTATGGTATGAGAGTCCTTTAGGTGCCTTTTGGCAAACTCCAAGTGGGCTGTCATGTGCCTTTTACTGAGGAGTGGCTTCCGTCTGGCCAAACTACCATAAAGGCCTGATTGGTGGAGTGCTGCAGAGATGGTTGTCCTTCTGGAAGGTTCTCCCATCTCCACAGAGGAACTCTGGAGCTCTGTCAGAGTGACCATCGGGTTCTTGGTCACCTCCCTGACCAAGGTTAATCTCCACCGATTGCTCAGTTTGGCCGGGCGGCCAGGTCTAGGAAGAGTCTTGGTGGTTCCAAACGTCTTCCATTTAAGAATGATGGAGGCTACTGTGTTCTTGGGGACCTTCAATGCTGAAAAGAAAATGTTGTACCCTTCCCCAGATCCCTGTCTCGACACAATCCTGTCTCTGAGCTCTACAGACAATTCCTTCGACCTCATGGCTTGGTTTTTGCTCTGACATGCACTGTCAACTGTGGGACCTTAAATAGACAGGTGTGTGCCTTTCCAAATCATGTCCAATCAATCGAATTTACCACAGGTGGACTCCAATCAAGTTGTAGAAACTTCTCAAGGATGATCAATGGAAACAGGATGCACATGAGCTCAATTTAGAGTTTCATAGCAAAGGGTCTGAATACTTATGTAAATAAGGTATTTCTGTTTATTATTCTTAATACATTTGCAAAAATGTCTAAAACCTGTTTTCGCTTTGTTATTATGGGGTATTGTGTGTAGATTGATGATTATTTATTTTTAAAATCAATTTTAGAATAAGGCTGTAACGTAACAAAATGTGGAAAAAGGGAAGGGGTATGACTACTTTCCGAATGCACTGTATATAATATTTATAAGTATAATATATTATACTTGGTACATTTTGAGTGAGTAAATTAGTCAACTTTCCTACAATTTAAATACTCTAGGGTTTTTTGTTGTGTTGAGTGTTAATAGTTTTTTGATAGTGTCTTTACACAATGGAAGACAAAAGTAGTTGTATTCCTTTTGACATTAATTTTGTGCCTTATTAACAAGGTTTTGCTCTTTAAAAAACGAATTTAACTTGTAATTGTCATTTGTTCTTTGTTTTTGACCTATGAGAAAATGAGCTTTATCTTGAAAATTCTCAGTAATCTACAGCAGCGTTCTAAAATTCTATTGGGGTCTAAGGGTTAATAGACCAAGAAGAAAGAGAGTTCCAAACCTCTCTGCTAATAACAGCTAGTTTTCAGTTTTCTCCTCCGCGCTCAGACCCCTCCCAGACAGTCCTAGCAAAATTCTTGCTAGAAAAATTGCTCTTTCCTAAAACGCTATTTCTGTTTATTTTTATCATTTTTAATTGAAAATAAAAATCACAGTAAGGTAGTTAATTGTTACTCAGAAATAACATGATATTGAGATTTTAAAAAACATCTGCATTGGACCTTTAAAGGGAAACTTCACCACCACACACTATTTGGGGTGTTTTTCGTGTCTCCCTACATAATTCTGAGTGATGAGAGGGTGTTTCAGACATAATGATGCAGTGTAGCTGTATTTTTGAATTTTCACGCCAGGAGAGTTCAACCAATGACATCATTGGTTGATTGAGCCTGCTGTCTGGTCTAAAAATGAATGGATTCATGTCTTGTAGCAATTAGTGGCCTTTGTGTTTTCGCCGATTGCACAATCACGCCAGCAGCGAGTAGATATGGTTATCCTTGTTCAATAGAGCCATTGGACTTGTCTCAACGATGTTTCTATCTGCCAGGACATTGCAGGATATCTATGTTGACTCATTTTCCCAGGCTTTGTAAAGACTACAGCCTGACAGGAGCCCTACCTCCTTGTGCCCACCCTCGAAGGCAGGCCTTTCAAAACGGGGGAGGTACTAGTTAACAGGTTCATGGGAGCTATGTTACCGTGCACTGTCTATCCGAGATTGCTAAATAATTACAATGGCTGCTTCTGATGATTCCTCTTTCCAAGAAGAGCTGGATGACTAAACATTTTTATGTTCTTTTACATAGGAATGTACAGCCCTATTTATTTCAGCCGGAATAAACTGAAGATGAGTTATGACAGCGAGAAAAATAATTGCAAGACCAGCAAGCAGCGGCGGCCTAGACCAGCTGGACCAGGACTCAGGAGGGTGAATGACAAACCAGTAAGTTGTTTTGCTGTCGGTAGCTAGCTAGCATTATAATATATATTTTTACACGAGGCAGTGTTGTTCAGTACAGTACAATTTCGCGATCGATTCGGCCATAACAGGGCTTGCTAGTACCACTACAACGCAAGTTAGTCATGTTTCGCTCGCTAGCTTTGGTTGCTATACCTAAAATGTAACGTTACTGTAGTATAATGTTATAGCTAGCTAGCCTCAGTGCATCTTATTATGAGCAACACTGGATATTTTTTTTATGATGATGACAAAGAGTAAAGGAATTACTTTGGCTTTAAGACTCATATTAGTCATGGAGTAACTATACCTGTGTGTTGTAGCTAGCTAGCTAACGTTGTTCTGTAAGATGTTTCATATTATACATAATGCTGCTACAGTTAGAATACAGACAGTACACAACGATTGCCCATGAATGTCTAATAGCGTTTTTGTCTTTCTCTCAGACAATACCGCTTCAATACAGAGAAGTTGATGACTCTCAAGAGATGTGAAAGGTCCCATAACAACAATCTCCCCTTGTATCAAAGTGACTCCGAACACCTCACTGCACCATACACCATATGCAAGTATTCCCTTTGTAGAACTGTAGTATTTACTATAGGTGTTAGTAGTATATTTTTTCCTACTGTATATATGTCATACATTGCCATAACTGTTCCTGCATACTGCTGTGCAAATTCACCTTGGTCTCCAGAGCAAATAAACCTGAATACAAGCCATGTCTACTTATTTGCTATTGTGCTTTCATAAATACCTTTGGCTGTCCTGCCTTGTTTCAGAGTCAGACGATATTGAGCTTGTTCCGAGCTGAAAGCTTTCCTTTACATTTTAGTCATTTAGCAGACACTCTTTTCCAGAGCAACTTGTAGGAGCAATTAGGGTTAAATGCCTTGGCAAGCGCACATCGGCATATTTTTCACCTATTCAGCTCGGGGATTTGAACTAGGGACCTTTTGGTTACTGGCCCAACGCTATTAACCACTAGGTTACCTGCCGCCCCAATGAGTCTACAGGCTCTGTACTACTAAAGCTGGTGTCAAGGTCATTGTCATCAGCAGCAGCAGGATTAGTCTGTAGGACACACACTAGTCAGTGATTAGCCAACATTTTACTACTTTGTCCCCATCAATACACACTCAAACAAGGTACTATACCCACCCACCCCCGTCATGTCAATAGATCATGCATGCTAACCTTCACACACAATACCCACCCCCAACAGACACCAGTCAGTCAACCACACCCAATACCTCCTTTTCTCCAATTTAGACTTCAAGCCTTGCATGAACAATCAACTTACCCTCCATAATACAGTGAAAACTACAGTAGAAGTTGTATCCTACTTGTAAACACACCAATTATGACAACAAGACACGGACCATGTTTATGCCTAGCCCCAGTATATTTATTTGCATCATGGAGTCATGGAAAGATTTAGCAAAGGTGACTTGTGCTGAGCTTGATGTTGATGCTGCTGCAGATGTTGAAGGGATCGTAATCTAAATAGTCACGTTAGCCTCTACGGTCACGTTAGCCTCTACGGTAGTTAGATACGGTCCGGTAGGCTGTAGTTAACCTAACCTAACGAAGCTAACGTTTGCTTGCAAAGTTACAAATCATATCAGCAGATAGCAACTGGCTAAATACATTGATTTGCTTTAGCCAGCATATTTTGTGAAAGCTACCTAGCTAGCCAGATTTTGGTTTAGCTAGGTAACGTTAGTTAGCTACGTTTGCTCAGCTCGACTTATTTTCTGCTGCGCTGATGTTGGCTGATCGGATGCCTTCCTCTTTGAAGTGAAGGGGAAAATCGATGGAATAGCATCACTTTTCAACGTTCGACGACCTGGCAATCCCATCAGTTGAGACTTCCGTTTCGAAATCTGGCTACACACACAGACATTTAGATATTTCTCT
Source organism: Coregonus lavaretus (assembly GCF_964263955.1). Taxonomy (NCBI): domain Eukaryota; kingdom Metazoa; phylum Chordata; class Actinopteri; order Salmoniformes; family Salmonidae; genus Coregonus; species Coregonus lavaretus. Next base: position 11,538,124 of record NC_140002.1, on the reverse strand, counting down.
GATCAGAGATCTTCATAAAATGACGAGATGCTCATGTCTCCTCCCTAACAATGGGATTCGTTGTCCCAAAGGCGGGAAGGCAGGCGATAAGCTTAGGTCCAAAATATGCCCATAGACACACATCAGGCTTATTTTGGACAGATTTTGGCGAGAGTGAAACCTCTCGCGTCGCCTCTTCCTCTCTGACAAGATCCACCTCCACCGGGGTGATAAGTACGTCCTGAAATCGCTATGAATTCTGGATATTGTGGTTTGCTTACAACCAGGAAATGCAGATGGCTTGTTTCTACCGTGAGATGCAGAAACGCTCGTATTTGCGTGTAGTGAGGAAATCCTCGATTTCTATGACACATAATATGTTAATAACATATTAAAGGGCATATATAGTGAAATTGAGCAGCGCGAAATTTCCCTTTAAGGTTTTTTCTTTATTCATTTTTTTTTTAAGACCAATTCTTAGACTGGGTGCTTGAAAAGTTCAGACTATCTGTAAATGTTGATTTCATCTACTTCTTATCTGGCTATAACGATAAGTAAGTTTTGACACTCTTAATTTACCCCCTCTCCTCCCCATTACTTCCCAGCTAAGCCTCGAGGAGGAGGAAATTGCTTTACTGTACAGCATGACTGATCGACCATGTGCGTAAATACTGTACTATTAAAAGATCAGTGTTTCCAGAAAATATACACAAAAAACAACATTTCAAATTAGACAAGATCTCCTGAATAAAAGCTGGAAAGGGCTAAGCACATCAAACTAGAAAACAAATAAATGCCCTATACATGGCCCCATCCTTCCAGCTTCTTCAGTGAACAGTTCCATTCCTGGCCTAAACCCTATATGGGTATACTGCCCCACTATCCTTTGGCTTCTCACTCACTACCATCCACCTGAACAGATACTATAGATACAAACACTAGCTAAATAACGCAGATGCTGTTCTACTGTTTAAAATCTATTATTTTTCCTGCAGTCTGAACAGCCAAAAGCCACATGGAATTGGATGTTTCAAGCCACATTTCAAACCACCTGACTTATTTGCCATCAAGTGGTTTTTAGACTGTTAATTGGCATATCTTGTTGCTTGCTAGCTACTCTGTTGACAGTTTGACAAGAACATAACGTGGTAGCTACACTAGCTTGTTAATTGTTTACAAACTAATTAGTGAATGTGCTAGAAAGCTAAACAGCTACCTAGCTAGCTTGTTGACTGCTGTGGCTAGCCAAAAAGGACTTGTTTTGAAAGTTGGATAATCTTATCCTTTGAGGCTTTAAAAGGGTTCTTACACTATGATTTTGAACATTCACAGCAACTGGGAAACGTCCATGGCAGGCATTGTTGTCACCTTAGCTTGCTACATAACTTCTGAGTTATATGAAGCAAGAGCATCACCACCAATCAGCCTACACCATTGCGCACACACCCGTTGTTACTATGACAACCAGCGTAGCCATGTCAGCAAATGACTGCTGTCTGAACACACACAAATCCGATTTGGTCACTTATAACTTGTTGTTTGGACAGTCAGTATTCCAAAACGGATTTGAAAAACAAAACTGATCTGAGCATTAAGGCCTGCATTGTGAACAAGGCTTTAGACAACTGTAACTCCAGCAGCCTCATGTGTTGTAATACTAGCTATGACAAATCCACTGCCTCAATGGACAACATCCCTTGATGTGGGATGTACAATAACCAGGGCTTATTTTCGGTGACGCATCAGACTTTTTTTTTTCCAGTGTCTCTCTGTTCCTTGGACACAACACTGGAAGCTAGTTGCTCCCGAATAGGCTGGTGACAAGCACATACGCCAGATGATGACTCAAGATTTTGATAGCATTGTTGAGAACTTTAATTTACTATTAATTGCTACAATAGTTAATGCATGATTGTGGTTCCCTGTTCGTTACCTTGGCTTCCCAATTTGACGTCAGTCGAATCTACTTTATCCTATAATGTAAGCAGTCTGTCAAGGTGGAGACAGCGAGACAGTAGTTAAATATTGAAGTGAGAAAGCATCAGACACATTTTTTCAAAAGAAACGCCCCTGCTGCATTTCAACTACCTCCTATAGATGTTGGATCTTAATTTGACCACGCTGTTGCAGGATAACTTTCCTGCAATGTAGGAAATGTAACACTTGTAGTATATTTGAGGTTTAAAAAGGCTTCTGAAGTTTGTAATTTCCACTTAATAATTCACATTCCCTGTTGCTGCAGGATTATTTTCCTGCTGTAGAAAACGGACTCAAATTAAGATCCTACATTTGTACCTTGACTCCCGAGGGAATCAAGGCATCTTGGATGACTCCTTCCTTGTGGGTTTCTGCGCCTATTAAATGTCGCTTCAAGTGTCTCTTTCTAATTGCCCTATTTGTATTGCACATCTCACAAAACACACGGCTTCATTACAATCAATTTGCTCCTCCATGTTGCCAGGAGGATTGTGGTTAGAAAACGGCCTCCTCACGACACTGTGTTCTGGCCCAGTGCCCTTGGGGCGAAGCAGAAGCACTCTACGGGCTAATACTTTTCCCCCATTCTGTCCAAGACAATCAGATCTAATTGCGCCAGGTTTGTACAGCAGCAGACGAGGCATATGCTTTTAGCAATAGCGTATAACCACTATCCACCTGTTGGCCATGATGAAGCACTGATATGTTTCTAACATTCTGTCCAAGACAATCATATCTAATGGCTCAACATTCATTCAGCAACAGACTAAAATATATGCTCTCAGCAGCCATACAAACACCATTCTAATACCACCTGTCCTGTTGCCTCTCTAGTCTATTGTTGAAGGTACTTGGACCTGGCATTTCTGTACAGTCTGTATCCAACCTACACTCACTATTGCACTTAGAAACAATTATGTCACAACTAGGCCTAGTTGTTTTGGCCATACTATAAGTAACTGTACAAAATATTTTGTCCTCGACAATGTAAGCCGTTATATAACAGTTGAAGAAGGGCTTGATTCCACTTCAAATCAAGGCTACTTTAATGCCGAGTGCAACTCCATGTTCCTTTCCCCTCTCGATAAGAGAGCTTGCGCTGTCCACAAGGTCATTGCTCAACATCTGTCAAAGCCAGCCTGTTCCACCCACTCCGTGCTGTTGCCATTCCATCCCCCAATCCGGTGCAGGATTATAGGATCGGCAGAGCATCCCTTAATCCCTCTGCATGTCACTCTGTATGGATTAAGCCTTTACTGGGCTGCCATGCTGTCACACTAACCTGTATTCACTATAGTGTCAAAAAGACCCATAACAGCACCCATTGGAGGGAAATTGTAGGAAATAGAAAACGGGTCTGGAGACCATTGTAAAATGTATTGGAAATTGCTGAGTGAGTGAGTGACATGCTTGAGTGACACTCACATGTCAGTGGATGGACAGCCTGCACAGTCATCAACAGAGTAGCTTCTGTTTAACGTTGTCAATAATGATTAGTTGCCTGACGACTCGCACTGAATTCTTCTGCTGCTCTATCTTTGTTACATACTTCAGTCTGAGACTGCCATTATTGAAGTTGATTGTGGTGACGTTAAAAATGAGGGATGTTGTAGAAAACAAAGTCATCAACGATTGGATAATCTCTAACCAATTAGAGTATCAAAGCCAATGCCAAATTATAAAAACACCGATTTACCCACGTATCTTCTGGCTCTGGCCCAACCTATCGGTTTCTGGGACCAATCACATGGTCTACAATGGATTTCCAGCCTTGAAATTTTCAGGGAGGTACTCAGATCCATACTCATTGCTTTGAAGAACTTAACGTCCATAGGTGTGGCGTAATGTTTGGCCGGAGCAAAGTGTTTGGGTAACCGGGCAAAGTGGTTAGTGCTCTTACAGTGAGGGAAAATAGTATTTGATCCCCTGCTGATTTTGTACGTTTGCCCACTGACAAAGACATGATCAGTCTATAATTTTAATGGTAGGTTTATTTGAACAGTGAGAGACAGAATAACAACAAAAAAATCCAGAAAAACGCATGTCAAAAATGTTATAAATTGATTTGCATTTTAATGAAGAAAATAAGTATTTGACACCTCTGCAAAACATGAGTTAGTACTTGGTGGCAAAACCCTTGTTGGCAATCACAGGGGTCAGACGTTTCTTGTAGTTGGCCACCAGGTTTGCACACATCTCAGGAGGGATTTTGTCCCACTCCTCTTTGCAGATCTTCTCCAAGTCATTAAGGTTTCGAGGCTGACGTTTGGCAACTCGAACCTTCAGCTCCCTCCACAGATTTTCTATGGGATTAAGGTCTGGAGACTGGCTAGGCCACTCCAGGACCTTAATGTGCTTCTTCTTGAGCCACTCCTTTGATGCCTTGGCCGTGTGTTTTGGGTCATTGTCATGCTGGAATACCCATCCACGACCCATTTTCAATGCCCTGGCTGAGGGAAGGAGGTTCTCACCCAAGATTTGACAGTACATGGCCCCGTCCATCGTCCCTTTGATGCGGTGAAGTTGTCCTGTCCCCTTAGCAGAATAACACCCCCAAAGTATAATGTTTCCACCTCCATGTTTGACGGTGGGGATGGTGTTCTTGGGGTCATAGGCAGAATTCCTCCTCCTCCAAACACGGCGAGTTGAGTTGATGCCAAAGAGCTCGATTTTCACCCAGTTCTCATCTGAATCATTCAGATGTTCATTGGCAAACTTCAGACGGGCCTGTATATGTGCTTTCTTGAGCAGGGGGACCTTGCGGGCGCTGCAGGATTTCAGTCCTTCACGGCGTAGTGTGTTACCAATTGTTTTCTTGGTGACTATGGTCCCAGCTGCCTTGAGATCATTGACAAGATCCTCCCGTGTAGTTCTGGGCTGATTCCTCACCGTTCTCATGATCATTGCCTGTCCACGAGGTGAGATCTTGCATGGAGCCCCAGGCTGAGGGAGATTGACAGTTATTTTGTGTTTCTTCCATTTGTGAATAATCGCACCAACTGTTGTCACCTTCTCACCAAGCTGCTTGGTGATGGTCTTGTAGCCCATTCCAGCCTTGTGTAGGTCTACAATCTTGTCCCTGACATCCTTGGAGAGCTCTTTGGTCATGGCCATGGTGGAGAGTTTGGAATCTGATTGATTGATTGCTTCTGTGGACAGGTGTCTTTTATACAGGTAACAAACTGAGATTAGGAGCACTCCCTTTAAGAGTGTGCTCCTAATCTCAGCTCGTTACCTGTATAAAAGTCACCTTGGAGCCAGAAATCTTTTTGATTGAGAGGGGGTCAAATACTTATTTCCCTCATTAAAATGCAAATCAATTTCTAAAATTTTTTACATGCGTTTTTCTGGATTTTGTTGTTGTTATTCTGTCTCTCACTGTTCAAATAAACCTACCATTAAAATTATAGACTGATCATTTCTTTGTCAGTGGGCAAATGTACAAAATCAGCAGGGGATCAAATACTTTTTTCCCTCACTGTATAAGGGATTTGCTTTTAGAGCATTCAGACAGTGGGTGACACGACAACCGCTCACTGTAAAACACAAGAAATTCAAAACTGACTTGTCACAGGAGGTGCATTCCCTTGGCAGGCAACAACAGTGACAAGACTGGGGCAGATGCACACACACATACGCACACAACAGTAGCTTGATACTAATAGTTCATATGTGCACACATGCAGACGCACACACACACAGACACACACACTCACACACACACACACACACACACAGACACAGACACATATACACACACAAGAGGAGCCTGCCAGCCTCGCTGCTTGGACGGCTGCTTGCGTGTGGATGTAAACAACCCTCTTGCCGAGACTCAACAGCATGCCTACAAATCCGACTGGAGCCCACTACATACACTGAGTATACAAAACATTAAGAACACCTGCTCTTTCCATGACATAAACTGACCAGGTGAATCCAGGTGAAAGCTATGATCCCTTATTGACATCACTTGTTAAATCCACTTTAAATCAGTGTAGATGAAGGGGAGAAGACAGGTTAAAGAATGATTTTTAAGCCTTGAGACAATTGAGACATGGTGAGGGTGAATGGGCAAGACAATACATTTAAGTGCCTTTCAACAGGGTATGGTAGTAGGTGCAAGGTGCACCGGTTTGTGTCAAGAACTGCAACGCTGTTGGTATTTTCACGCTCAACAGTTTCCCGTGTGTATCAAGAATGGTCAACCACCCAAAGGACATCCAGCCAACTTGACACAACTATGGGAAGCATTGGAGTCAACATGGCCAGCATCCCTGTGGAACGCTTTCGACACCTTGTAGAGTCCATGCCCCAACGAATTGAGGCTGTTCTGAGGGCAAAAGGGAGCGGTGCAAATTGGGGAGAAAAAGGGGTAAAATAATCAATTTTAAAAAATAGAAAATGCTCACTCAGCTGTGCCTCACAACTAATACAACAACTGATCTATTACCGGTGTGATCATATAGCTTACCTCAAATTTAGAAAAATATATATTTTTTCAATGGCCTGAACAACAATGCATTGGCAGGGCAATTCAAGCAAAGCCAATATGCAGAGATAATGTACTGGGCCTACAGCTTACTGCACAAACCTCATTGCTACAGAACTGTTTTTAATTGGTTAATGTTGCATAGGCTTACGTTCCTTAACTCAAGTAAAAACAAATCTGAGCGGTAGATCTCGGCTTGCATTTTGACTCAAAGTGATCTGGACTCAGAAAAGGTTGGTGACCACTGTTCTAAAGTTTTCCCTGTTAACACTAGCAACGTTTCCCTTTACTGTGGCAATTGTGATCGAATCAACGCAATATTAGCAACTTTCAATGCAACATACCGAAACAAAACGAACTATGCAAGAGATTTTGTTGTAGGCAGAACTCAGAGTAGGATTCTATTGCATTGACACACACTACTCATCCCGTACTCTACACAGACAGGTGCAGCATAACCAATAATAGCTGCAGTAGGCCTACAGTGGGGAGAACAAGTATTTAATACACTGCCGATTTTGCAGGTTTTCCTACTTACAAAGCATGTAGAGGTCTGTAATTGTTATCATAGGTACACTTCAACTGTGAGAGACGGAATCTAAAACAAAAATCCAGAAATCACATTGTATGATTTTTAAGTAATTAATTTGCATTTTATTGCATGACATAAGTATTTGATATATCAGAAAAGCAGAACTTAATATTTGGTACAGAAACCTTTGTTTGCAATTACAGAGATCATACGTTTCCTGTAGGTCTTGACAAGGTTTGCACACACTGCAGCAGGGATTTTGGCCCACTCCTCCATACCTTCTCCAGATCCTTCAGGTTTCGGGGCTGTCGCTGGGCAATACGGACTTTCAGCTCCCTCCAAAGATTTTCTATTGGGTTCAGGTCTGGAGATTGGCTAGGCCACTCCAGGACCTTGAGATGCTTCTTACGGAGCCACTCCTTAGTTGCCCTGGCTGTGTGTTTCGGGTCGTTGTCATGCTGGAAGACCCAGCCACGACCCATCTTCAATGCTCTTACTGAGGGAAGGAGGTTGTTGGCCAAGATCTCGCGATACATGGCCCCATCCATCCTCCCCTCAATACGGTGCAGTCGTCCTGTCCCCTTTGCAGAAAAGCATCCCCAAATAATGATGTTTCCACCTCCATGCTTCACGGTTGGGATGGTGTTCTTGGGGATGTACTCATCCTTCTTCTTCCTCCAAACACGGCGAGTGGAGTTTAGACCAAAAAGCTCTATTGTCGTCTCATCAGACCACATGACCATCTCCCATTCCTCCTCTGGATCATCCAGATGGTCATTGGCAAACTTCAGACGGGCCTGGACATGCGCTGGCTTGAGCAGGGGGACGTTGCGTGCGCTGCAGGATTTTAATCCATGACGGCGTAGTGTGTTACTAATGGTTTTCTTTGAGACTGTGGTCCCAGCTCTCTTCAGGTCATTGACCAGGTCCTGCCATGTAGTTCTGGGCTGATCCCTCACCTTCCTCATGATCATTGATGCCCCACGAGGTGAGATCTTGCATGGAGCCCCAGACCGAGGGTGATTGACCGTCATCTTGAACTTCTTCCATTTTCTAACAATTGCGCCAACAGTTGTTGCCTTCTCACCAAGCTGCTTGCCTATTGTCCTGTAGCCCATCACAGCCTTGTGCAGGTCTACAATTTTATCCCTGATGTCCTTACACGGCTCTCTGGTCTTGGCCATTGTGGAGAGGTTGGAGTCTGTTTGATTGAGTGTGTGGACAGGTGTCTTTTATACAGGTAACGAGTTCAAACAGGTGCAGTTAATACAGGTAATGAGTGGAGAACAGGAGGGCTTCTTAAAGAAAAACTAACAGGTCTGTGAGAGCCAGAATTCTTACTGGTTGGTAGGTGGTAGAAATACTTATGTCATGCAATAAAATGCAAATTAATTACTTAAAAATCATACAATGTGATTTTCTGGATTTTTGTTTTAAATGCCGTCTCTCACAGTTGAAGTGTACCTATGATAAAAATTACAGACCTCTACATGCTTTGTAAGTAGGAAAACCTGCAAAATCGGCAGTGTATCAAATACTTGTTCTCCCCACTGTATATGCAAATAGACCATTGCAATATATATGTATCTGTGCCATTTACTTTGAACTGGACTGTGTTTACAGCATGAGCGGTCGTGCGTAGATGCACTTGTTTAGAGATCAAAGAGAGAGCTGTATGTACCACGTGTGCACATTCTGTTCATATCCTTTGCTAGTTAGTGAGTTATTAGCCCAGTTATAGATCATTTGTAGTCAGCAATAGGGGAGTGATTGCTTCCTAAAACAGCACAAAACGTGTACATTTCTAGACATCTTTGAAAAGCGAGTCAGTTAAAGAGCTTTTTTTGTCTTAAAGGGGCAGTGTTGTATTTTGAGACAGGCTTGAATAAGTAGCCAATAGGCAGAGGGTAGCATAATTTGTCTGATGCTCTGTAATAATGGTATGGGAATAATAATGCATTGTATTTTGTAAAGTGGTTTCTTGCTTCAAACATCACAACAACATTTTCAGTCACCTCCTTGTCTGAATGACAAGTGGATAAACAGGTTAATGCCAAGCCCTGCATGTTTTTTTTCAAAAGTCTCATGGAATGTAGGCCTACATTGAACACCACATATTGGCTGCTACTGTAGGCTGAATGATAGAACAGCTATCTCCATGTTAAAATGTTACGGGATGCATTTTTCTCCATTGTTTTTGATGGTAGGCCACTCTGGTAGACCTACATTATGATCAAATAGCCACAGAATTTTCACAACGTTCAAGTTTGCGCTCAGCAGACCTGAAATGTGTTTGTGCCTGAACAAATTAGAGGGAACATTGGGTGCAACTCAATATTAAGGTGTTCCTAATGTTTGGTATACTCAGTGTATATCCTGCCTGCTAATTTACAACTACTCAGAGGCATGAATCACCCAGCCTGAGAAGCTTCGGCACAACAAGCACATAAGCCCAGCCTTTACACATCACATGTGTAATCACATCACTTTTCTCACACTGGTATAATTATTTATTTTGTTGATCTGTACTTATAGTACCTACAGGAGTCTACAGTGTATGAGTGTAGGAGTGCAGTATTGCATGCAGGGAAGAAAGCAACAGCCACTCTGCGGCAGCAACAGTTGGCTCTCAACAATCAGAGAGTTACCTACGCCACAGAGAGGGAGACGCACAGACACACCGGCACTCGGCAACCACAGATGGAAGGAAAAGGAGAGAGGGGGAGAAGAGAAAGAGGTGAAAAAAGACACAGCCACACCAGATGGTCACTCGGCAACCAGAGACTGAAGGAAGGAACGAAGGAAGAAGAAGAGGACAAAATAGATAAATTGTCTCTACTCACTTGAGTCGTCCGAGTCATAGCCCTCCACGTCCGGTTCCTCCTCCTTCTTGCCGGTCGCCGCGGGTGACGGGGCGGCGGCACCGCCAAACACCCGGTCCGGGTCGTCATCGGTGTGGGTGTGGGAGTGGGCCGGGTCATCCCCAGAGTTGTGGCTGGCGGAGGAGGAGCGCAGCGAGCCGGCCCGGCTGAGGGCAGGGGGTGCTGTGGGGGGGAGACCCCGCGGGTAGCGGGGGAAGTAGTCAGAGATCTGCTTGATGGGCTGGATGGGGCCAGGGCACACGTCAATGGCCATGTGCTCCTGGATGCTGATGGTGGTCTTCTCGCCTTTGCGTTGTGTCATGCATGCGGTCCCTCGGAGCACCCACCCAGCCCAGTCAAGACCCAGTCAAAACAATAACTATTCCCCAGGTGTCCCCAAATACACAAAAAAGGCTCCTTGAAAAGTAAACACCAAAGCCAGCCGGAGAAAATTGTTTTGGAATTTGAAGTTGTTCCTCTGAAGTCTATCTCTGAAGAGAAAGCCTCAGTGGAGAGAGAGGTCCTGGCTGTGAGTGAGTGAGATGAGTAGGTCCTGGTGGCTCCTCGGACTCCCCCCTCTAGCCTGTGCTGCACTGGGCTACATGGAGAGCCGTGGCTGGTCCGCCCTGCACGCTCTAACCATGCTGTCTCTCTGTCTCACACACTGCTGCCTGCCTGCTCTCTATACAGCTCTCTCTCTCTACCTCTACTCCACTCGGCTGCCGTTTGTTTGTATGTGTGTGCGTGTGTGTGTGTGCGCGAGAGAGTGAGAGAGAGGGGGGGGGGGATTAGTGAGGAAGGAGGTGGGCTCAGCTGATGTCACCTCTTAGCAACCAAGCGGTAAACAGGGACCGTCGGTGCGGGTACTTAATTATGCTATTAGTCCCCATCATTCTGTCAGTGGGAGGGAGGCTCTGCCGTGTGTGTGAGAGGAAGAGCAGAGAGAGACTGCAGAGAATACCTATGTGTGTGCGTGTGTGTGTGCCTGTGCAGTGAAAGACAAAATGTGTGTCTCTAAGGGTGCACATCTCTGTTATAGGAGCACAACCGCAAATTTAAGTGCGTGTGTGCACAGGGGTGTGTGTGTGAAAGAGAAGTGAATAGATTTACATTTACATTTTAGTCATTTAGCAGACGCTAGCTCCGTGTAAGTGTGGGGACTGTAGAGCATAGACATGTGTGTCTGTAAGGAAGAGTGTCTGTGTACTTAAGAGGAGTGCAAGCATTCGTGTGTGTATATGTACAGTGAGGGAAAAAAGTATTTGATACCCTGCTGATTTTGTACGTTTGCCCACTGACAAAGAAATGATCAGTCTATAATTTTAATGGTAGGTTTATTTGAACAGTGAGAGACAGAATAACAACAAAAAAATGATATAAATTGATTTGCATTTTAAATGAGGGAAATAAGTATTTGACCCCCTCTCAATCAGAACGATTTCTGGCTCCCAGGTGTCTTTTATACAGGTAATGAGCTGAGATTAGGAGCACACTCTTAAAGGTAGTGCTCCTAATCTCAGCTTGTTACCTGTATAAAAGACACCTGTCCACAGAAGCAATCAATCAATCAGATTCCAAACTCTCCACCATGGCCAAGATTGTAGACCTACACAAGGCTGGAATGGGCTACAAGACCATCGCCAAGCAGCTTGGTGAGAAGGTGACAACAGTTGGTGCAATTATTCGCAAATGGAAGAAACACAAAAGAACTGTCAATCTCCCTCGGCCTGGGGCTCCATGCAAGATCTCACCTCATTGAGTTGCAATGATCATGAGAACGGTGAGGAATCAGCCCAGAACTACACAGGAGGATCTTGTCAATGATCTCAAGGCAGCTGGGACCATAGTCACCAAGAAAACAATTGGTAACACACTACGCCGTGAAGGACTGAAATCCTGCAGCGCCCGCAAGGTCCCCCTGCTCAAGCAAGCACATATACATGCCCGTCTGATGTTTGCCAATGAACATCTGAATGATTCAGAGGAGAACTGGGTGAAAGTGTTGTGGTCAGATGAGACCAAAATGGAGCTCTTTGGCATCAACTCAACTCGTCGTGTTTGGAGGAGGAGGAATGCTGCCTATGACCCCAAGAACACCATCCCCACCGTCAAACATGGAGGTGGAAACAGTATGCTTTGGGAGTGTTTTTCTGCTAAGGGGACAGGACAACTTCACCGCATCAAAGGGACGATGGACGGGGCCATGTACTGTCAAATCTTGGGTGAGAACCTCCTTCCCTCAGCCAGGGCATTGAAAATGGGTCGTGGATGCGTATTCCAGCATGACAACGACCCAAAACACACGGCCAAGGCAACAAAGGAGTGGCTCAAGAAGAAGCACATTAAGGTCCTGGAGTGGCCTAGCCAGTCTCCAGACCTTAATCCCATAGAAAATCTGTGGAGGGAGCTGAAGGTTTGAGTTGCCAAACGTCAGCCTCGAAACCTTAATGACTTGGAGAAGATCTGCAAAGAGGAGTAGGACAAAATCCCTCCTGAGATGTGTGCAAACCTGGTGGCCAACTACAACAAACATCTGACCTCTGTGATTGCCAACAAGGGTTTTGCCACCAAGTACTAAGTCATGTTTTGCAGAGGGGTCAAATACTTATTTCCCTCATTCAAATGCAAATCAATTTATAACATTTTTGACATGTGTTTTTCTGGATTTTTTTGTTGTTATTCTGTCTCTCACTGTTCAAATAAACCTACCATTAAAATTATAGACTGATAATTTCTTTGTCAGTGGGCAAACGTACAAAATCAGCAGGGGATCAAATACTTTTTTCCCTCACTGTATGTGTTTGTGAGTGAGTGAGTGAGTGAGTGAGTGAGTGAGTGAGTGAGTGAGTGAGTGAGTGAGTGAGTGGGTGATTGAGTGAGTGAGTGAGTGAGTGAGTGAGTGAGTGAGTGAGTGAGTGAGAGAGAGAGAGAGAGAGAGAGAGAGAGAGAGAGAGAGAGAGATAGAGAGAGAGAGAGAGAGAGAGATAGAGAGAGAGGGAAAGACAGAGCGAAAGAGAAAGGATGAAAAAAAAAGTGAGAGAGGCAGAGTGTTCTGTGTGTAACACACACAGAGAGAGAGACGGGCCCTGGAGTATCTCTAACTAGCCCAAGTTTGGAATGAGCAGTCAGACAGCTAAACAACGGTAAGCCAGGTCACCTTCTAGCAAATGAGTCTCTAGAGCAACAGGTGCTGAATACCAAAGATCAACATAACAATAATGAAGAATTGAAAAGTTGAATGTCTGTGTAATCGATCGGTAACACTGGCTGTGTTTAGATAGGCAGCCCAATTCAGATCTTTTTTCCACTAATTACCTCTGAAAAAAGATCTGATATGAAAAGATCTGATGTGATTGGTCAAAAGACCAATTAGTGGAAAAAAGATCAGAATTGGGCTGCCTGTCTAAACACAGCCTTAGAGCCTAGATTGTTGTGGGTTCAATCCCCACAACCACCTATGATGTTACCATCAGAGGTCTTAATTTAAAATCAGTAATTTTCAACTGATCTAAATTAACTCACGGTTACGTAGAGTGGAAAGTCATTACTGTTTTTGAAAATCACTGAATTTTCTTAGGACATTTTCTTCGTACCTTTTTTTGACTACATAACGTTAACAAACAGTGGTATTCATCGTGGTAATGGAGATAATGGAGGAGTTTAAAAAGTGGTGAAATACTCATTTCCATGTGAAAAAAAGATCTGAAAGGGTTTTTATGAGACTTTAAATGCCTTACGCAAAGCACTGTGCTTGAAAATGGGCCACAAACATTGATTCTGTGTGTTTTTCAGATCTAGACTGTGCTCAGGCTTGGTTGTTCATCGTGGCTGTTGACACAGGTAGCGTGACAATGCTGACTAAAGTGAATAGCAGCTGTCAAAGACATCTGCTCCAAGAGGGGACATTTTTCCTTGGTGCCTGCTCACAATGCAAACGGTGACACATCGATCACACTGGGAATTTAGACATCTATAAGAGTGACTTTAATCTCACATAAAAGATCATGAGCCCACATGACGTGAGTCTGATGAGCTTGACAGGAGTCAGAAAAGTAATGTAATCTATTCATCAACAAATCACCTGATCAAGCAATCTGTCAATCTGCCATTCAAAATGTACATTAAAGAAATAAAGTATATTTTCGAAAACTATTGCAAAAAGAACCAGCAAAACCATGAAATACATGTGCCCTCTTTTGGGTCTGTTTTTGTCCTAATTTAAATAAAAATGAACCCCTTTTCACTGACGTTTAGCGATTCAGAACAATTAAGCTATTAATGAGTCAGCGGTGTGGGGTGGCCATTCTTTGAGGGAATATACTCAATGAGAGCAAATCTCATTAATTCCCAATCTATTTCCGACAATCCCTCTGGAGGATTTCTCTCGTTGAGCCTGAAGGGACTGATGATGACAGGCACATTTAATTCGCTTTCACTTTCCATAACTTTACACACAAAAGAAAACACACAAAAAAAAACACCCAAGTCCATTGTGCCGAAGATCTAGTATGAGCCCTCGTTGGCAGAGCAAGAGAGCTGATGGACCGCATTTCTTATAAAAACAATATTTGAGCAAGGTGACAGACAGGCAACACTATTTGTGAGGACATGTTAATGTTAAATAGATTGACGAGATGGTGGCAAATGGTGTGAAATATGTTGCTTTCCATCTGGGGTTTAATGCTCCGAAGAGGCTAGCTTTTGTTACTTTTTTTCTTCAAGGCTATATTATGTATCTGGAAAAGTGCACTCTTAAGTGCACTACAAGGGCAGATTTTGAAGGTTCTATTTTTTTTTTTTACGCGTTAGAGAGACACTGGTACATTTTAAATGCCCTTAAACTAACATTGCATTGTCGACCACACTGTTTAATGGACAGTGAATGAGGAGACAAAAACCTCACTTGCTAAACGTTCTGTTACAAACAGTTAGGGGTATATTACTGGAAACTTTCAAAGTTTACCAGTAAACTACCAGAATTTTTCAAGGATTCTATGTAATCTATCACAAGACATCTAGGTGTCTAATTATCTCTGGCCCTCTATGTGGCCTTATCACATGTAAAATATATTAAATAATTAAGATTTTAAAATAAAAAATAGAATGACAAAGCTGTAAAACATTATATAAGCAATAAGGCATGAGGACCCGGGGATTATGGTGTGATAACTCCCGACTAAGGGCTGTTCTTTCCCTGAGGGCCGGGAAAAGCCCTTAAGAGGGAGTTATCCCATGATAATCCCTGGGTCCGAGGGCCTTATTGCTATTATAAAACGGTTGCCAACGTTTAAAAAAAGATTAACTACATGTTTTCATTAAAAACTTTATTTTAATGAGTAAATGTGTTTTATTTCATCCTTCGATCAGATGGGCAAAAACCAGTTGTTAGTTCTGAAGTTGCTAACCAAACAGGCTGGTCGTTAATTATCTTGGGAGGTTTTGACCCAGTCGTTCATTCTATTAATTCTATTCATTCCACGTTGCTATGCTAAACAAATCATTGGCATGTAGCTAGCTGAGGTTCAATGATGACGAGAGACAAGAACTTCAATAAATAATGTATACATAGGCAACAAAACGGCTGATTGTTAAGTCAATAAAAGAATGTTATTTTTCCTTTGCTAGCTAGCTAGCCATCTAAACACAATCACATCAAGCAGCTGAAATGACAGCAAACTATGTGCATTTTCGTTTGTTTTACCTTCATTTCTATATTGCCATTTCTTTGGATATATCCATTATAATGATCCTGATAAATGAATTCACCTGGGTCAGAGAAGCTGTCAGTCTTGTCATGTTTATATACATGGCACAGTGGACGTCACATTAAAAAACGATATTAACCCCCACTGTACCAAACCAAATGCTTGGCATCGGGAAATAATGTCTTGATGCTTTTTTACGGGGGAGATTAATTTTATGAATGGCTGGCTGGGCTACGGGACAGTGGATGCGCATTGATACTTGAAATGGAATTATGCCATCATGGCATTTTGCAGGAATTATAGTGAATAACTCCCTGCTTTCAACCAATCAGCATCCATGATTCAAACAACCCGTTTTATACAGTTGAGTAGAGCTCAGTAGAGTTAATGACATGTACTGTATGTAATATATATAATTTATTTTAATTGCCAAAGCTATTGTTAATGTTATTGGCTAGCCAAGCAATGTGTTGCTTGCTAGCTAGCTAACTTACCTAGCTTTAGCGAGAGTTGGGTGTCTCTAATAGAACTGGCTAGCTAGATAGATTATTTCTAGCAAACAATTATCCTATTTTTTCCTCCTGCAGTGGATCCTTCTGGTCTGGAGCCTCAGCTGCCTATGGACCCCAGCCTATGTAACTAATCTTTCGAGCTACACTGAACAAAAATATAAATGCAGCATGTAAAGTGTTGGTCCCATGTTTCATGAGCTGAAATCAAAGATCCAAGACATTTTACATACTCACAAAAAACGTATTTCTCTTAAATTTTGTGCACAAATTTGTTTACATCCCTGTTAGTGAGCATTTCTCCTTTGCCAAGATAATCCATCCATCTGACAGGTGTGGCATATAAAGAAGCTGATTAAACAGCATGTTCATTATACAGGTGCACCTTGTGCTGGGGACAATAAACACACGTAAATATTGGACTATAAATTGTGCCTTCCTGTATTATACTAATGCTAAAATGTTTATTCTATTCTACTAAGGCAATTAATTTATGTTCGTAGCCTTATCTTTTATTATTTCTTATTGTTGTTGCATTGCCGAGAAGGAACCTGCAAGTAAGCAGTAATAAAACTTGAAAGTTGGCCAGGAATCACTGCCATGAACCAATTACACTTTGTGGGGACATAATATTGGCATTCTTTGACAATCTCCATACAAATCAGAGCCTTAGTTTGAGCCAGGTCTGTGAACAATATAAACAATAGAAGATTCACTGGGGATTTAAGTAACTGGTAGAATCAAACAGAAAATCCATTATTAGGCTTCATGCCAATAAATGAGATGAAGAGATAAGAGCTTGTGTTCTCTTAATCAGAGGACAACAGAAGACACCAAAGAGCAAATCGAACAGGGATGTTTATTTTCAGAGATGAATACAAGGCACCTAGGCAATGGTTGGACCACTGTACGGCAGTAACTGGAGAAGGGACTTTGGTAGTGTTGTAGGGCACTTACTAGGGACTTACAGTAGTGCATTGTAGTGCTCTTACTGGGTACTGAGGTACGGAGCTGTAGTAGGGCACTTTGTTGGCAAAGTTTGCAGAGTAAAGTTTATTTTCGGAGACAAGGGGAAAGCTCCAGGACTTTCCATGTCCAGGACTGATGGAGGACATCTGAAGCCAAGTGTTTCCCTGCGTTTCACAACTGCAGGGAACTGCAGCACGTGGCCCTAATGACCATAGGTCCTGTAAAGAATTAACAAGAATTGTAATTGGAGCACTTGATAGTGTGTTATTAACATGTATCCCCTATATTCATTTAGCAGTGGCCCACCGCTGCTCAATTATTGCCACTGCTGCAAGAAATATGTCATTTTTTAAAACATATATTTCTGCCGAGACTCGCTTTTAAAGTCCCAGTGCAGTCAAAAATGTGATTTTCCTATGTTTTATATATATTTCCACACTATGAGGTTGAAATAATACAGTGAATTTGTGAAAATTATTATAATGCCCTTTTAGTGTAAGAGCTTTTTGAAAAAGGCCGCCTGGGATGGAATTTTGGCCTGCGTGGTGACATCACCAAGCGGTAAATTAGTTAATAGACCAATAAGAAAGAGAGTTCCAACCCTCTAAAATCTAAAGTTCAATGTGTTTCCATCGCATTTTCAAATTTACCAAAAACGTTTGCGTTAAATAGCAAATGTGCCACTCTGTTCTTGGCACGTGAGCTCCAGCCAATAGCTGGCAGATACAGTGCGGGTAGGCTGTGCGGGTCGGTTAGTCTACATGATGAGAGATTATTATGGAATATGTTTATTTGTCAAACGGCAGTCAAGCATCGATCATCATGTCACCAGAATAAGACCCTCAATATTTATTGGAAAGGAGCATCAAGGTAATCACTGTGCACTTTCACCAGCCTGTTAAATTCATCCTAAATTACACTACATGCCCAAAAGTATGTGGACACCTGCTCGTCGAACATCTCATTCCAAAATCATGGGTATTAACATGGAGCTGGTCCCCCCTTTGCTGCTATAACAGCCTCCACTCTTCTGGGAAGGCTTTCCACTATATGTTGGAACATTGCTGCGGGGACTTGCTTCCATTCAGCCACAAGAGCATTAGTGAGGTCGGGCACTAATGTTGGGCGATTAGGCCTGGCTCACAGCCGGCGTTCCAATTCATCCCAAAGGTATTCAATGGGGTTGAGGTCAGGGCTCTGCGCAGGCCAGTCAAGTTCTTCCACACCGATCTCGACAAACCATTTCTGTATGGACCTCACTTTGTGCAAACTGTTGCCACAAAGTTGGAAACACAGAATTGTCTAGAATGTCATTGTATGCTGTACCGTTAAGATTGCCCGAACTATGAAAAACAGCCCCAGACCATTATTCCTCCTCCACCAAACTTTACAGTTGGCACTATGCATTCGGGCATGTAGCATTCTCCTGGCATCCGCCAAACCCAGATTCGTCCATCGGACTGCCAGATGGTGAAGTGGGATTCATCACTCCAGAGAACGCGTTTCCACTGCTCCAGAGTCCAATGGCAGCGAGCTTTAGACCACTTCAGCCAACGCTTGGCATTGTGCATGGTGATCTTAAGCTTGTGTGTAGCTGCTCGGCCATGGAAACCCATTTCATGAAGCTCCTGACTAACAGTTATTGTACTGACGTTGCTTTCAGAGGCAGTTTGGAACTTGGTAGTGAGTGTTACAACCGAGGACAGACGACTTTTAGCACTCGGCGGTCCCGTTCTGTGAGCTTGTGTGGCCTACCACTTTGCGGCTGAGCTGTTGTTGCTCCTAGACGTTTCAACTTCGCAATAACAGCACGTACAGTTGACCGGGGCAGCTCGAGCAGGGCAGAAATTTGACGAACTGATTTGTTGGAAGGTTGCATCCTATAACGGTGCCACGTTGAATGTCACTGAGCTCTTCAGTAAGGCCATTCTACTACCAATGTTTGTTTTGGAGATTGCATGGCTGTGTGCTCGATTTTATACACCTGTCAGCAACGGGTGTGGCTGAAATAGCTCAAGCCACAAATTGAGGGGGGTGTCCACATACTTTTGTATATATAGTGTATTTCATCTGTAGCCTAATAAACTACATGGTTTCCCGAGTCATAGTGGGAGGACCACACACTATATCATCGCGTGACTCCCAACTTTACTTCAATATAGTGGTAAATATCGATATTTGAGCATAAAGGCATTTCCACCACCATTTCTCTCATAATACATTTTACAGACACAAAAAGATCCCACCATATCGAACAAACAAATGATCTGTTTGCATTTACAAAATTGTACCAAAACTTCCTGTTTTCATCACAACTGTCTGGATTTTTTTTATACAGTAAAAACTGTGGATGGAAACTTGGTTAAAGTCATGTTATTTCCATGACAGTTCAGTAAAAGGCAGGCTTTCTGACAGACCGTTCAAGCTCACTCAATGAACATGAGAATGGCAAATATTTGCCATGGCAATGCAGAGATACTAAGAACTGAGGGATGCATAAATTACAGCATATGAATTCCATTACACCTTGGGGAGGAAGTTACTGGCGAATCATGAAATAACCTTTACGACAAAAAAGTACTCGCAGACATATTCCAAACAACCCCAGGGTTTTTTCATGAAATAAAATTAGGCTTAGGTTGAGGGTGTGGCGGGGGCGTGGTCATGGGCGTGGCCAATGGTTGCCGACCACATTTTTTCTACACATTTTGCATTGTGGCAGAGATAAAATATGGCTTATGCTTCAGTATCTGTAACTCAAACATTATAACAAAATCAATGGGGGCCCCATGCCATGACAAAAATACTCCTGAATGTATAATTTTTTGATATTTTAGATTCTCCCTGACTGTCTAGCTTTTATTTTGATGATTGTTTCTCAACGATGATCTTATTTAGAAAATTATTTTCTAAAAAAGGCATAGAAATATGAAACATATCTCTACTATATTTACCTAATCAAAACAAAAAAGACAATCGGGACCTAATTTCGCTCTCCCTAACCCCAAGGCATAAAGACACCAGTCAATTTCTATGCCTCATACAGTGTGGGAAGGCATGTGGAGCCTCTGGCCATGTGTGGTTCCAAGAGACCCTCGGCACCACTTCACTATGTTTTCAACTCAGACGCTTTTTATCTGGCCACCCGTCACATCATTACAAGTGTGAAGCCGTTGCCACGGTAACCTCAAAAAATCAATGACTGGGACAATGACCCACCCACATCTATTGGAAGACACTGTCTGTAAAATACACAAACGTTGTCTGAACCTCAGCCTCTAGCTAATTAAAAGATAGTCTGTAATTTCAACAGTCTCACTGTTTTATTATTATATACAGTGAAAGAGATCCATTTTAGGTAGACATGTATACTGAAAAAATATATAAACGCAAGTGTTGGTTTTTCATGAGATGTTTCATGAGATTAAATAAAAGATCCCAGAAATTTTCCAAACGCACAGAAAGCTTATTTCTCTCAAATGTTGTGCACAAATTTGTTTACATCCCTGTTCGTGAGCATTTCTCCTTTGCCAAGATAATCCATCCACCGGACAGTTGTGGCATATCAAGAAGCTGATTAAACAGCATGATCATTACACAGGTGCACATTGTACTGGGAACAATAAAAGGCCACTCAAATGTGCAGTTTTGTCCCACAACACAATGCCACAGATGTCTCAAGTTTTGAGGGAGTGTGCAATTGGCATGCAGGCATGTCCACCAGAGCTGTTGCCAGATAATTGAATGTTCATTTCTCTACCACATCGCTTTAGAGAATTTGGCAGTACGTCCAACCGGCCTCACAACCGCAGACTATGTGTAACCACGCCAGCCCAGGACCTCCACCTCCGGCTTCTTCACCTGCGGGATGGTCTGAGATGAGCCACCCGGGACAGCTGATGAAACTGTGGGTTTACACTACCGAAGAATTTCTGCACAAACTATTAGAAACCAGTTAGACGTCGTAACCGACTTCAGTGGGCAAATGCTCACCTTCGATGGCCACTGGCACGCTGGAGAAGTGTGCTCTTCACAAATGAATCATGGTTTCAATTGTACCAGGCAGATGGCAGACAGCATGTATGGCCTCGTGCGGGCGAGCAGTTTGCTGATGTCAACGTTGTGAACAGAGTGCCCCATGGTAGCAGTGGGGTTATGGTATGGGCAGGTATAAGCAACAGACAATGAAAACAATTGCATTTTATCGATGGCAATTTGAATGCACAGAGATACCGTGACGAGATCCTGAGGCCCATTGTCGTGCCATTCATCCGTCACCATCACCTCATGTTTCAGCATGATAATGCACAGCCCATGTCGCAAGAATCTGTACACAATTCCTGGAAGCTGAAAATGTCCCAGTTCTTCCATGGCCTGCATACTCACCAGACATGTCACCCATTGAGCATGTTCGTGATGCTCTGGATCAGCGTGTTCCAGTTCTCGCCAATATCCAGCAACTTTGCACAGCCATTGAAGAGGAGAGGGACAACATTACACAGGCCACAATCAACAGCCTGATCAACTCTGCGAAGGAGATGTGTCACACTGCATGTGGTAAAGGGTGGTCACACCAGATACTGACTGGTTTCTGATCCACGCCCCTACCTTTTTTTAGGTGTATTTGTGAACAACAGATACATATCAGTATTCCCAGTCATGTGAAATCCATAGATTAAGGCCTAATTAATTTATTTCAATTGACTGATTTCCTTATATGAACTGTAACTCGGTAAAATCTTAGAAATTGTTGCATGTTGCTTTTATATTTTTGTTCAGTGTAGGAAGATTGAGGTGGAGCGCGCACAGGTCTGTAAAACCTGTAACGAGCCAAGGTGTCAGACCCAGGCCGATAGTGGACAAGTTCCTAAGGTTCAAGGAAAAGATGGCTGTTCTGGAGAGAGCCAAGAGCTTGAGAGGAACCAACATGTTCCTCAACGAGGACTTCTCTGAAGCTGTGCGCCAGAGGCGGAAATAACTTATCTCAGCTATGGAAGCTGCCAGAGAGCGTGGGGGCATTGCTTACATCCGACATGACAAGCGTATTTGTCCACCCTCCCTCCCAAAAGCCTGGGAGGAGTTAAAGAGCCAAGCTTCCGGGTCAATAGCTTCAGCCCAACATCACATACAGTGGGGAGAACAAGTATTTGATACACTGCCGATTTTGCAGGTTTTCCTACTTACAAAGCATGTAGAGGTCTGTAATGTTTATCATAGGTACACTTCAACTGTGAGAGACGGAATCTAAAAAAATCCAGAAAATCACATTGTATGATTTTTAAGTAATTAATTTGCATTTTATTGCATGACATAAGTATTTGATCACCTACCAACCAGTAAGAATTCCGGCTCTCACAGACCTGTTAGCTTTTCTTTAACATTTAACATTTTTACATTTTTAGTCATTTAGCAGACGCTCTTATCCAGAGCGACTTACAGTTAGTGAGTGCATACATTATTTTTTTTCAATTATTTTTCATACCCCCCGTGGGAATTGAACCCACAACCTTGGCGTTGCAAACGCCATGCTCTACCAACTGAGCTACACCCCCTGCCGGCCATTCCCTCCCCTACCCTAGACGACGCTGGGCCAATTGTGCGCCGCCCCATGGGTCTCCCGGTCGCGGCCGGCTACAACAGAGCCTGGATTTGAACCAGACCACTGCGCCACTCGGGAGACGGACCCTCCTGTTCTACACTCATTACCTGTATTAACAGCACCTGTTTGAACTCGTTACCTATATACAGTGGGGAAAAAAACTATTTAGTCAGCCACCAATTGTGCAAGTTCTCCCACTTAAAAAGATGAGAGAGGCCTGTAATTTTCATCATAGGTACACGTCAACTATGACAGACAAATTGAGAAAAAGAAATCCAGAAAATCACATTGTAGGATTTTTAATGAATTTATTTGCAAATTATGGTGGAAAATAAGTATTTGGTCACCTACAAACAAGCAAGATTTCTGGCTCTCACAGACCTGTAACTTCTTCTTTAAGAGGCTCCTCTGTCCTCCACTCGTTACCTGTATTAATGGCACCTGTTTGAACTTGTTATCAGTATAAAAGACACCTGTCCACAACCTCAAACAGTCACACTCCAAACTCCACTATGGCCAAGACCAAAGAGCTGTCAAATGACACCAGAAACAAAATTGTAGACCTGCACCAGGCTGGGAAGACTGAATCTGCAATAGGTAAGCAGCTTGGTTTGAAGAAATCAACTGTGGGAGCAATTATTAGGAAATGGAAGACATACAAGACCACTGATAATCTCCCTCGATCTGGGGCTCCACGCAAGATCTCACCCCGTGGGGTCAAAATGATCACAAGAACGGTGAGCAAAAATCCCAGAACCACACGGGGGGACCTAGTGAATGACCTGCAGAGAGCTGGGACCAAAGTAACAAAGCCTACCATCAGTAACACACTACGCCGCCAGGGACTCAAATCCTGCAGTGCAGACGTTATCCAGTAAGCCAGTACATGTCCAGGCCCGTCTGAAGTTTGCTAGAGTGCATTTGGATGATCTAGAAGAGGATTGGGAGAATGTCATATGGTCAGATGAAACCAAAATATAACTTTTTGGTAAAAACTCAACTTGTCGTGTTTGGAGGACAAAGAATGCTGAGTTGCATCCAAAGAACACCATACCTACTGTGAAGCATTGGGGTGGAAACATCATGCTTTGGGGCTGTTTTTCTGCAAAGGGACCAGGACGACTGATCCGTGTAAAGGAAAGAATGAATGGGGCCATGTATCGTGAGATTTTGAGTGAAAACCTCCTTCCATCAGCAAGGGCATTGAAGATGAAACGTGGCTGGGTCTTTCAGCATGACAATGATCCCAAACACAACGCCTGGGCAACGAAGGAGTGGCTTCGTAAGAAGCATTTCAAGGTCCTGGAGTGGCCTAGCCAGTCTCCAGATCTCAACCCCATAGACAATCTTTGGAGGGAGTTGAAAGTCTTTGTTGCCCAGCGACAGCCCCAAAACATCACTGCTCTAGAGGAGATCTGCATGGAGGAATGGGCCAAAATACCAGCAACAGTGTGTGAAAACCTTGTGAAGACTTACAGAAAACGTTTGACCTGTGTCATTGCCAACAAAGGGTATATAACAAAGTATTGAGAAACTTTTGTTATTGACCAAATACTTATTTTCCACCATAATTTGCAAATAAATTCATAAAAAATCCTACAATGTGATTTTCTGGATTTATTTTTCTCATTTTGTCTGTCATAGTTGACGTGTACCTATGATGAAGATTACAGGCCTCTCTCATCTTTTTAAGTGGGAGAACTTGCACAATTGGTGGCTGACTAAATACTTTTTTCCCCCACTGTAAAAGACACCTGTCCACACACTCAATCAAACAGACTGATGTGGCAGGGCTTGCAAACTATTACAGACTACAAAGGGAAGCACAGCCGTGAGCTGCGCAGTCACACAAGCCTACCAGACGAGCTAAATCACTTCTATGCTTGCTTCGAGGCAAGTAACACTGAAGCATGCATGAGAGCATCAGCTGTTCCGGATGACTATGTGATCACGCTCTCCGTAGCCGATGTGAGTAAGACTTTTAAGCAGGTCAACATTCACAAGGCCGCAGGGCCAGACGGATTACCAGGACGTGTACTCCGAGCATGCGCTGACCAACTGGCAAGTGTCTTCACTGACATTTTCAACATGTAACTGACTGAGTCTGTAATCCCAACATGTTTCAAGCAGACCACCATAGTCCCTGTGCCCAAGGACACTAAGATAACCTACCTAAATGACTACCACCCTGTAGCACTCACGTCTGTAGCCATGTAGTGCTTTGAAAGGCTGGTCATGGCTCACATCAACACCATTATCCCAGAAACCCTAGACCCTCTCCAATTTGCATACCACCCCAACAGATCCACAGATGATGCAACCTCTATTGCACTCCACATTGCCCATTCCTACCTGGACAAGAGGAACACCTATGTGAGAATGCTATTCATTGACTACAGCTCAGCGTTCAACACCATAGTGCCCTCAAAGCTCATCACTAAGCTAAGGACCCTGGGACTAAACACCTCCCTGTGCAAATGGATCCTGGACTTCCTGACGGGCTGCCCCAGGTGGTAAGGGTAGGTAACAACACATCTGCCATGCTGATCCTCAACATGGGGGCCCCTCAGGGGTGTGTGCTCAGTCCCCTCCTGTACTCCCTGTTCACCCATGACTGCATGGCCAGGCATGACTCCAATACCATCATTAAGTTTGCCGACGACACAACAGTGGTAGGCCTGATCACCGACAATGACGAGACTATAGGGAGGAGGTCAGAGACCTGGCCATGTGGTGCCAGGATAACAACCTCTCCCTCAACGTGATCAAGACAAAGGAGATGATTGTGGACTACAGGAAAAATAAGTAGGACTGAGCATGCCCCCATTCTCATCGACAGGGCTGTAGTGGAACAGGTTGAGAGCTTCAAGTTCCTTGGTGTCCACATCACCAACAATCTATCATGGTCCAAACACACCAAGACAGCCGTGAAGAGGGCACGACAAAGCCTATTCCCCCTCAGGAGACTGAAAAGATTTGGCATGGGTCCTCAGATCCTCAAAAAGTTCTACAGCTGCACCATCGAGAGCATCCTGACTGGTTGCATCACCGCCTGGTATGGCAACTGCTCGGCCTCCGACCGCAAGGCACTACAGAGGGTAGGGCGTACGGCCCAGTACATCACTGGGGCCAAGCTTCCTGCCATCCAGGACCTCTATACCAGGCGGTGTCAGAGGAAGGCCCTCAAAATTGTCAAAGACTCCAGCCACCCTAGTCATAGACTGTTCTCTCTGCTACCGCACGGCAAGCGGTACCGGAGCGCCAAGTCTAGGTCCAAAAGGCTTCTCAACAGCTTCTACCCCCAGGCCATAAGAATCCTGAACAGCTAATCATTGCTACCCAGAATATTTGCACTGCCCCCCCCACCCCCACCCCCCTCTTTTACGGTGCTGCTACTCTGTTTATTATTTATGCATAGTCACTTTAACTCTACCCACATGTACATATTACCTCAATTACCTCGATTAGCCGGTGCCCCCGCACATTGACTCTGTACCGATACCCCCCTGTATATAGCCTCCCTACTGTTATTTTATTTTACTGCTGCTCTTTAGTTATTTGCTTCTATTTTTTTACTTAACATTTTTTTTATTATACCTTTTCTTTAAAAAACTGCATTGTTGGTTAAGGGCTTGTAAGTAAGCATTTCACTGTAATGTCTACACCTGTTGTATTCGGTGCATGTGGCAAATACAATTGGATTTGATTTGATTTGAAGAAATAGCCGAATAGTTTATCAAAATGTTAAGCTAAACGTTCTGATCTGCTGCGTCAGCCACATTGCGTAAAAAAGTTTTTGGGATGCTAGTGGTTGTATTAATTTGGAATCTATCGCATCCCACAACTGTCCCAGACTTTGTTTGGAATATTTATTTCTCGCACAGAATATGTCGGCTTTTGTATTATGGGGGATAGTAGATTGACATAGGCTAGTGCTTTTGCTGTTCGTTAGGCCTATTCATCTTGTCGGCTGACGAAAAGTAAATGTGGACAGTTCTTCCAATATCTTCAATATGCACCTCGGAATTGGATAAGGACGCACGCAGTTGCGTCCCCGATGAGTCTGTCTTCACTTGTAGCCTGTGAGAAAGACACGATCACGTAATGGTGAGCCATGTGAGTGAAAGGTGCTTCGGAGCTCGCAGCACTCAGGGAGAAGGACACAGCATAGCACTCCGGGCCAAGGGCACAACGGCCACTGGCCACAAAAGGCATGGATTTCTTTAGGGTGCATTACGGCCACACAAATGGGATGCCACCATGAAATTCGAGGCATTATCAAGTGCTTGTCAAATTGTGAATGAGAGACTTATGAAGTGTGTACAGCCTGCGCAAAAAACAAAGCAGAGCTCATGCCTTTCAAGCGACTTTTTTCAAATCATCATTAGAGTCGCATCATGCAGCCTTACAATGTATTAAAAATCAAAACATATAGCCCAACGTTTGTAGAACAACTAAAGTTACATTAATAACTCTAAATTAAGCATATAGGGATACCTATTTCTTTGTTAACCGCTCAACACAGAATAGCCTCAGAGAGGTGCGCACTCTCTCAAATCGTTTTATTCAGCTTTGTTCAATTGTATTCGTCATACTATAAAATAATGCCACGGAATTCTAAGCAAATATTGTCTGCTAAATGAACTAGTGTAGCACACAGCCATTTGGCATAGCCAGATCAGGACCTAACATAAGGACAACTCAGAGCATGCTATTCTGTTCTTCTGAACTAGACTACCTTTTCTTCATATCATGCTTCTTTAGACCTGTCTAAAATAAATAATGGATTTATTGTGAAGGTGTAGGCTATATTACACGGATTTATTAGACTTTAAAACATTTGTGAGACTGTCTATCGGTGTTTCAGTGTTTTGTTACTTGTCATGTTTTGTGTTTTTTTGTGGACAGGAAAAAGAATAGGCGCTGCCTCTGCAAAAGCTAATGGGGATCCAAATAAACAAATAGAAACAGAAATGAGAGAGAAACTTTACAGATGTCAACTAGATTGCATTCATTCTAGCGATTTATGACATTCTAGTGAGCACCACTATTTAGTCTTCTAGGGCAACAAGTTATGACAGAAAATTAGCTGCATGTATTTAATTATAGTCCATTAAAGTTGACTAACAAATAGCTTACCAAATGTCGAAATTATAAACAGATAAATATGCAAATTAGGCACAAAAAAACACCCCTTGTGAAAAAATCGTTCCGTCGTCTCTGCCTACATGGTGGTTAGGTTGCATCTTAGCAGTGTAATTGTGCTACGAAAAAGAACAGAACAGCATGAATAAAGTAGCTAAAGAATATAAGATGGGTGGCATATTCGCAGGGGCGCATCTCCATTAATGCCTGAGAACTCCTCCCAAATACAGTGGGGAAAAAAAGTATTTAGTCAGCCACCAATTTTGCAAGTTCTCCCACTTAAAAAGATGAGAGAGGCCTGTAATTTTCATCATAGGTACACGTCAACTATGACAGACGAATTGAGATTTTTTTTTCCAGAAAATCACATTGTAGGATTTTTAATGAATTTATTTGCAAATTATGGTGGAAAATAAGTATTTGGTCACCTACAAACAAGCAAAATTTCTGGCTCTCACAGACCTGTAACTTCTTCTTTAAGAGGCTCCTCTGTCCTCCACTCGTTACCTGTATTAATGGCACCTGTTTGAACTTGTTATCAGTATAAAAGACACCTGTCCACAACCTCAAACAGTCACACTCCAAACTCCACTATGGCCAAGACCAAAGAGCTGTCAAAGGACACCAGAAACAAAATTGTAGACCTGCACCAGGCTGGGAAGACTGAATCTGCAATAGGTAAGCAGCTTGGTTTGAAGAAATCAACTGTGGGAGCAATTTTTAGGAAATGGAAGACATACAAGACCACTGATAATCTCCCTCGATCTGGGGCTCCACGCAAGATCTCACCCCGTGGGGTCAAAATGATCACAAGAACGGTGAGCAAAAAACCCAGAACCACACGGGGGGACCTAGTGAATGACCTGCAGAGAGCTGGGACCAAAGTAACAAAGCCTACCATCAGTAACACACTACGCCGCCAGGGACTCAAATCCTGCAGTGCCAGACGTGTCCCCCTGCTTAAGCCAGTACATGTCCAGGCCCGTCTGAAGTTTGCTAGAGTGCATTTGGATGATCCAGAAGAGGATTGGGAGAATGTCATATGGTCAGATGAAACCAAAATAGAACTTTTTGGTAAAAACTCAACTCGTCGTGTTTGGAGGACAAAGAATGCTGAGTTGCATCCAAAGAACACCATACCTACTGTGAAGCATGGGGGTGGAAACATCATGTTTTGGGGCTGTTTTTCTGCAAAGGGACCAGGACGACTGATCCGTGTAAAGGAAAGAATGAATGGGGCCATGTATTGTGAGATTTTGAGTGAAAACAGCATCAGCAAGGGCATTGAATATGAAATTTGGCTGGGTCTTTCAGCATGACAATGATCCCAAACACACCGCCCGGGCAACGAAGGAGTGGCTTCGTAAGAAGCATTTCAAGGTCCTGGAGTGGCCTAGCCAGTCTCCAGATCTCAACCCCATAGAAAATCTTTGGAGGGAGTTGAAAGTCCGTGTTGCCCAGCGACAGCCCCAAAACATCACTGCTCTAGAGGAGATCTGCATGGAGGAATGGGCCAAAATACCAGCAACAGTCTGTGAAAACCTTGTGAAGACTTACAGAAAACGTTTGACCTGTGTCATTGCCAACAAAGGGTATATAACAAAGTATTGAGAAACTTTTGTTATTGACCAAATACTTATTTTCCACCATAATTTGCAAATAAATTCATTAAAAATCCTACAATGTGATTTTCTGGAAGATTTTTTCTCATTTTGTCTGTCATAGTTGACGTGTACCTATGATGAAAATTACAGGCCTCTCATCTTTTTAAGTGGGAGAACTTTCACAATTGGTGGCTGACTAAATACTTTTTTCCCCCACTGTAGTTCAAGGTGAGTCAGCGAGTGAGTGGCTGTATGCATAGAGAACAGTGGAGAGTGGAGAGACAGAGAGCGGAGATTCTGGTAACTGCCAAAATAAAGGAAACACCAACAAAGTGTCTTAATAGGGCGTTGTTGGGCCACCAGAACAGCTTCAATGCGCCTTGGCATAGTTTCTACAAGTGTCTGGAACTCTATTGGAGGGATGTGACACCATTCTTCTACGAGGAATTCCATCATTTGGTGTTTTGTTGATGGAGGTGGATAACGCTGTCTCAGGCACCGCTCCAGAATCTCCCATGAATGTTCAATTGGGTTGAAATCTGGTGACTGAGACACACACACTTTAAACCCCCTATGCTCCTTTGAGACCCCTCTTTCAATGTCACAGAGACCTCTTCTTCTAGCCAAAATAACTGGGCATTTATATAAATGACTTTAAAAAAACACTTGTTCTCAGTTGAAGCTGACGTTTATCTCAACGAATAGCATCTCAAAATACAACGGAAATAGAACCACCAAATAATCTAGTCATTTCCGATAAAAAACAAACAAAATAGACTGTCCAATCAATGATACAAATCATGGATGCTACTAGACAATCAGTGATGAACACAACAAACATTTCCCCCCCTCTTTTAAACTAGGCATGAAAGGAGGTGATAAAGTCTTGAAGGTGAGCAGGTCGAGAGCAGACCCTTACAGGCCGCAGAATGGGTGCTGCAGCGACAGGTGCCTGTGAGGGAGTGTGTGCCACCGGTAGTGAACCACTCAAGGTGGCATCAATGACAGAGTGGGGACATGCAGGAGATGGCACCTTCCTCAGTCGGCTGGCATGCCAGCGAGAGCCGTCAGTCAGTTAAAATGTTGCTGGGCCCAGCTGACGTTGAACTTGACACGGTGTTGACAAGAAGGTGCAGAGCTTGTCTGCGTGGTGTGGTCGTTGCACCATGATCCAATCCCTCACTTTGATTCCAGGAAGCTGTGCGCTCTTTCTTTTGTTGTAGCGCTCCTGACTTTTACGCCGTTGGCTTTTGCATTGCTGATTCGACTGTCGAGGCTGTCGGGTTGCCAATAGAGGGACGGAGTCTGTGTAGGGGCAGCTCTAGTTCACGTCCTAACATCAGCTTGGCAGGAGAGACTCCGGTGGTGGAGTGGTGAATTTAGAATTTGCAACAAGGACTCCGTGAAGGAGCAACCCTGAGCTAGGTGAGCTCTCAGGGTTTGATTGAACCTCTCCACCCCCCCGTTGGCCTGGGGGTGGTAGTAGGCTGCTCTGATGTGCTTGATCCCCTTGCTTTGGATGTAAGAGTTGAACTCGGCCGAGACCAGCCGAGGGCCATTATCCATGGTCAGAGTTGCAGGCAGTCCCCAGCGAGAAAAGAGCATATCCAGGAAGTTTACGATGGCCCCTGATGTGACAGAACCCATGGGTGTGACCTCTGGCCATTTTGAATGTAGCTCATACACAACCACCAGGAAGCGTTGGTGATGTGGCACATTGTAGAGTTCACCGCAGATGTCCAGTTGCATATTTTCTCATGGACGGGAGGGCCAGGCCAGTGGCTGCAGTGGTGGTGGCGGAGGTGGGCCTGTCTTTCCACTGACAAGGCATGGAGCACAGTCACTAGCCCTCCGATATCATGATCGATGCCAGGCCACCACACCAGGTTCCGGCAGCGCTGCTTCAGCTTCACAATGCCAAGGTGGCCCTCATGAGCCATGGCCAACACTCGTCCTCTGAGGCTGCTTGGTATCATCAGTTGGCACACCGTTGACGCGCCTGGGTTCTCATCAACTGCACTGAGGCACTCAAGTCACTGTCTGAGTGACAGCTACGGTCAGAGCACTGAGACTGCTGCACAGCTTGAACAGTACTGGAAGCATGTGTCTGTGCCTCAGAGATCTTAGTTGCACAGTGAGCTGCTGATTTCACTTGGGAAGCTATGGCTACAGCTTTTGCTAAAGTCAGATCATCATCTTCAAGGAGAAGCCTCTCCAGCACGAGTGAGCTTGAGGTTCTTTAAATTAACTGGTCCCTGATCATTTAATCTCTAAGATAACCAAACTGACATGACTGTGCTAGCCCTTTAAGATCACTGACGTACTGTGTCACTGACTCACCCACGCGCTGTGCGTGCTGCTGACAATGCAGCCTCTTCAGAAGCACACTCTGTTTCTTTGCGAAATGTCCATCCAAAAGTTCAACAAGAAGAATGGCCCTTTTTCTCTCAGGGCTAACCACATCCAGTCCGGTAGCTCAAATGACAACTTCCATCTGTCCCATGGGATTGTTGGTTCGCCCGCGTGAGGCAAGAACTGCTCCGGTGGAGGTAGGGATATTGTAGAAAAATGTTCAGCCATCCTCGTTCGCCAAATTTTATGTAAAAAATAAAATAGAAAAAACACTTGTTCTCAGTTGAAGCTGATGTTTATCTCAATGAGCAGCATCTCAAAATACAACAGAAATCGAACAACCAAATCACCTAGTCATTTCCAATAAAAAAAACATAAACAAAATAGACTGTCCAATCGATGATATGAATCATGGTTGCTATACTAGACAATCAGTGATGAACACAACACAACAACGACCCTAAGCATGATGGGATGTTAATTGCTTAATTAACTGAGGAACCACACCTGTGTGGAAGCACCTGCTATTAATATACTTTATCACTCTGAAACGAGCTGACAGCCGGAGATAGCTAACTGCAGTCTTCAGGTCACCAAGAAAAGCCTGTGAGCACTTACAGAGATGGTGTATACAAAAATAGTTTCAAAATGCCTGTACATGCTGCAGCAACAGTATATTGTTAATATGACAAACTATCTTGCAGGGTAACACAGAGCGCCAAGTTCATCAGTAATCATCTAACAATAACCCATGTAATAAAATACAATTCTAAAATACGCTACAGACGGTAGTTACATCCACTTTGAAGCAAATGTTTTTACCGGCACTGCAATATACGGCAACTTTTGAGTGCACCAAATTATAGAGCAAATAATAAGTGAAAAGGGTTGTAATTGTTTGTACTCCTTATTAAGCAAAAGGACTGAAGAGAGCCACATTTCGCAAAGATGGTGTTGTGATCTGTAATGTTTTCCCAAGAGAGTGGTGCTATGGTAATTAGGGATGGCACAATTACCGTATAATCGTGTAACAGATGATTATGGATGAAGACCGTCATGAAAATAAAAGAATCGCCATAAACGTAAAAAAAACTACAAAAAAACAGTTTCCGCAATAACATGAACTCTTTACTAGTGGTGAGTCGACTGACTCTTGCTATTGGAGTCGTTCGAGTTGACTGACTCCAATTTGACAAAACTGACAAAAAGTTGCTAAAATTAGCTACAGCTGCAATGTCAGAGTGTGTGCACGCACCCTAATGAACTGGATGATTGATTAGCAATGCATATTGAACAATCACTACTAACCAAAGATTCAAGGCTTATCAGTAGCCTACGTCAGCCTAGCTCTCGTGGTCAAGGAATCGACTCGCCACCACTACTCTTTACAACATGATTAAACTTTGTTGCTCCTTGCTGAAACAAGGAAGGTGTTTGGTTGCCTAGGCAACAACCCCTCCCTACAGCAGCACAGCACATGCAGTCTGGAGAGGAGAGTGGAGAAAATGTGTGTCAAACGATTATAACGGTAAGCACAGTCATTTGGCTGACCAATAACCCTCATCCAAAATTCCATGACCGTCACAGCCATAATGGTAAAACCTATTTCTGAAAAGGACTGTGCAAAAAATGTAGTGCAGAAAGCATTTTTCCCCCATTGCTCCATCGTCACAGAACCCCTGCGCACAACAACAGAAATGTCGCACACCAACTGTCCTGCAAAACGAAGTCAAACCCACAGTTTAAATACATCTGAGAAAACTACAATAGGGGCAAACAAATTGAGTGAAGCCACGGTCTAAAGAATGCTTGCTTCAATGCAATTAACATTTTGGACCTGGGTTTTCTAAGCTTGCGCTCTTGTTCCATCTGGCAACAACATAATTGTTAATGCATATGCTGGTGAACGATGGAGCTCGACAATCAGTGCATTTGCCGTACTAGGCGGTGATGCAGCCAGTCAAGATGCTCTCGATTGCGCAGCTGTAGAACATCTTGAGGATCCGAGGGCCCATGCCGAATTTCTTCAGTTGCCTGAGGTCGATGAGGCGCTGTTGTTATGTCCTCTCTATGTTAGGGTCCATGCTACATTATGTGATTCTGATCAGTTTTTATGAGAGATAAATGTTTCGCACCGCTTTCGTTTGTTTCCCGCCGTTTCAATTGAAGGGTGTTGCGGTAAAACCATATGCGGTTATTATGAGCAAGACATCGAATGTTGGCTTTAACTAGGTTTTCCATGCAAACCATTACAAAGGGAACACTGTTTTTGGTCACTTCCTGGTTTTAAAACAGGATACAATAAACCCTAAAAAACTCTTCAACATCTCAAATGGCGAGACTAACTAGCTACCACATGGACAGACTTTAGACAGTGTGTTTGTCTCGGGAGCATGCTTTCAATTTACTCAGGCAATGCTCACATTATTCTGACATATTTTAGAATGTAAAAATAATGTGAATGTCGATGCATAATGCCATTGAGTAGGCCTACCAGAAAATGCATTATTCTTAAAAGTGGTAAAGCATACTTTTTTGCATACATTTTGTGGGGGGAGATTTTTTTTCTATTGGCTATTACAACAATTCATATTTTACTGCAGTGGGCTAAAATCAGGGTCACACAGACTGTTTCTTGGTAGTCTTAACCAAACCTACTTTGAAATAAAAGTATACACCACACACACATGGTTATGGGCGTAAAAAAAAAAGACACCTGTACCATGTCAGATATAGAGTTGAAATGTATAAAATGTTGAGTTGGCATCCCAATATTATACTTTATATACATCACAGAAGACTGAAATATAACTAAACCGTTTGACATAGAAACACCGGATTTTCGGTGTTTAAAAAAAAGTAATGTTTATTAATTATGAAACTATGAAAGATTCCACTAGAGGCCACTAGAGGGCGGTTTTGTATTTTGACTGCAGGAAAGGGCAAAATGTAGGTCCTAGAAAATTACAATTAAGTGCTTGAAAAATCCTTGAATTTTAAATGCCAATGTCTGTATGAACCCTGTATAGGCTACTTGCTCAGCCTGTAAATGAAAGATAAAATCACCTGCTATTGAAATGATGCACGCATCATTCACTTTCCTGTAAGATCCCGGGACAGTCTTTTTTTCCATTCGGTGTGTCACTGGCAAATGTCGAGCCCTGTGTGCGGTGTGCGTAGGGCCTATATGTCTACCACTTTGTGTAGCCGTTAGCGATGCTAATGACAGCCTAATCGTCTTTGGGTAGATGGAATTAAAAGGTAACTACAAAGTAGCCTATGCCTACCTGGCAGAATCATGATTATTTGCTTCAATCCAGTGGCCATTTGTTTTGAAAACTCCATCACAAGTGCGCTACAGAAACACCACTAGCCAATCACAACTGTCTGGCTGGTGCAGCACCTCAATTAAAGAGTAACTACACAAGAAAATCAAAACATACTTATATGTTGAGTCAGGCTGTGTATATTCCTTGTTGTGCTTGTTCTATGTTTCGATCTATTATGTGTAGATCTATGTTGGCCGGTGTGGTTCCCAATCAGAGGGAGCTGTAGCTCGTTGTCTCTGATTGGGGATCATACTTAGGCAGCCTATTTGCACTAGTGGGTTGTGGGATCTTGTTCCTTGTAAGGTATGTTGTGTGTGCTACCTTGGACTTCACGTTTTGTTTAGTTTGTTGTTTTGTCGTGGTGTTTATCAGTAAATTAAACATGTACATATATATCACGCTGCGCCTTGGTCTGTCCCGTCATTCAACGAACGTGACACCATGCTACATTATGTCCTCTCTATTCCAGGGTCCATGCTACATTATGTCCTCTCTATGCCAGGGTCCATGCTACATTATGTCCTCTCTATGCCAGGGTCCATGCTACATTATGTCCTCTCTATGCCAGGGTCCATGCTACATTATGTCCTCTCTATGCCAGGGTCCATGCTACATTATGTCCTCTCTATGCCAGGGTCCATACTACATGATGTGCTCTATATGTCATGGTATGCTACGCAAGTAAACATAGGTCAACTTTGTCACTTAACAAACTGTAGTAGAGCATCTGCCCTTGGCTCCCCACCCTTCCTGATCCACAAAGTGAGCATTAGACATAGGTTATAATGCTACATAAGCGGACAAGCTATTAAATTGAATTGCAAAAACTGGTAGCACACTATAAGAGGCATTCTGACCTTCGAATCAGGCGGCAAGACTTTTCTTTTATTGATTTCCCCTCCACTCTGCCAAGCAACAGAACAATTAGATTTATCAGAGAGACATGACCACCAACCAATGTGACCGGTGCCTGTTGCTTAGCTACACTTTGAAACAGAGGTGATATGTGAATGCTTCCATACAGTCGTTGCAAACAAATCCCCTACAGCTAGACATGGAAGTTTAGAAGACGTGTTGTCTTCTAAGTCAGGGATTAAGGAAGTCGGAAATTGAGGAAGTATCGCCAAGAAAAGGTTGTTAGAAAATTATCTGTGCTATGCTTTCCACTACCTACTGTGTAACGGCTGTATGGAAGGATTCTGGGTTCTGAGTGTGAGGCACAGTTCTCGGAATCTCTTGAAGTTGGTGGTGTTCAATCTAAGAGAAAACATTTCCCACAGTTCATTAACTTGGAGAATTTAACACAATCAGCACTCCATATGGCGGCGATATTAACTCCAGTCTACTGAATGAGTAGGGAGTGTGGGGTACATTGCTTGGGCACAACAATCGTCAAACAGCCAAAAATTACTGACAGCAGGACGGTGTGTAAATTAAAGTTATGTCAATCACTCAGAACACAAATTCCTCACTAGTTATTGCTATGAATCACGAGTTTGCTGTAAACACAATAAGTTTGGCATTTGGAATCGTCGCTGTGAATCTTCTTCACCTGTTCTTTTTAAATAACTCCTGTCATCCCTGTCATTTCCGTGAAATCAACAGCGGAGACAATCCTGCAGAGAAAATCAACAACAACAAATCAACATAACAAAATGGGACGGACTTGTGCCTAATGTCTGCCTTCTCCACCAATAAACCCCATTCACGCTCTAAGGGTGCTGTTTAGTATGTTAATTCACCAATGATATCACGCTCAAAGATTCAACCTCTTCGTGCAGAGGTCATAACCTTCACATCTTCCCATAGAAATATCAATACATTTTTAGTGGCCAATTAAGTGACTAAATGATGTAGCTAACTAAATTATTCAGACAACGTCTATCATATCAGTGATAAATGTTGGAGCTCTCGATGGCATGGCAGTGGGTTTGTCGTGTGAGAGGAGTGCAGGTTTAAAGCCGAATGGTAATATAGTGAAGCGGTACACACCTACAGTTTCGGGAACACTGCTGTGTGTGTGTGTGGACACAAATCATCGATTTTCTATGAAGAGGAATGGATTTTGGGTGGACTACCTCTTTAAAACCAAATGGTAATAAGCCTCAGCAGTATACACCTGAACCAATGGGGACAAAATCCTGTAATAAAGATGCACTGCCAGGGACATACAGTATGGATTTAATTAAACAACAGATTAGGATCACAGAGATGCTGTTCAAGGTTTAATTTTTACAGTAGGCTACCACTGTCAGAGTTACCAGTATTGATCTGTGTGAGTCCTCTGTTATTTATATTAGACACAGAGCTAGCTGGGAGTCCTAGTGGTCATGCTAAGATTCTCAGAAGTCTAATGCTGGAATAAGTAAAAATGTATGATAGGCACTGCACCTTTGGGAAAGACCAGTTTACTCAACAGCGTAATTCCAATTCAATTCCAGGGCATACAAAATATGGACAGACTGCTAGAATAAGTGTTTTACAGTCCAAACGTTTGTGATGGAAAAAAGACAATAGCAAATTATCGTCTTCACAACAACAGAACATCTAGAAAAGTAATTTTGTCATGTCCTGAGCTTCGTATTTGAAAAATGCAGTTAACATTTCTGTTAACAGCGCTATACCAAACAAATACAGTGATATTATAACAAAATATTCTGTCATATACTTCACTTTTACTGTAATTGCACTAGGGATGGGCATTTGAAATTATTTCACTATCGGATATACAGTGGGGAGAACAAGTATTTGATACACTGCCAATTTTGCAGGTTTTCCTACTTACAAAGCATGTAGAGGTCTGTAATTTTTATCAGAGGTACACTTCAACTGTGAGAGACGGAATCTAAAACAAAAATCCAGAAAATCACATTGTATGATTTTTAAGTAATTAATTTGCATTTTATTGCATGACATACAGTGGGGAGAACAAGTATTTGATACACTGCCAATTTTGCAGGTTTTCCTACTTACAAAGCATGTAGAGGTCTGTAATTTTTATCATAGGTACACTTAAACTGTGAGAGACGGAATCTAAAACAAAAATCCAGAAAATCACACTGTATGATTTTTAAGTAAT
Source organism: Coregonus lavaretus (assembly GCF_964263955.1). NCBI lineage: Eukaryota > Metazoa > Chordata > Actinopteri > Salmoniformes > Salmonidae > Coregonus > Coregonus lavaretus. The sequence goes on along the minus strand of NC_140002.1, from coordinate 11,499,995 downwards.
TAATTTGCATTTTATTGCATGACATCAGAAAAGCAGAACTTAATATTTGGTACAGAAACCTTTGTTTGCAATTACAGAGATCATACGTTTCCTGTAGGTCTTGACCAGGTTTGCACACACTGCAGCAGGGATTTTGGCCCACTCCTCCATACAGACCTTCTCCAGATCCTTCAGGTTTCGGGGCTGTCGCTGGGCAATACGGACTTTCAGCTCCCTCCAAAGATTTTCTATTGGGTTCAGGTCTGGAGACTGGCTGGGCCACTCCAGGACCTTGAGATGCTTCTTACGGAGCCACTCCTTAGTTGCCCTGGCTGTGTGTTTGGGGTCGTTGTCATGCTGGAAGACCCAGCCACGACCCATCTTCAATGCTCTTACTGAGGGAAGGAGGTTGTTGGCCAAGATCTCACGATACATGGCCCCATCCATCCTCCCCTCAATACGGTGCAGTCGTCCTGTCCCCTTTGCAGAAAAGCATCCCCAAAGAATGATGTTTCCACCTCCATGCTTCACGGTTGGGATGGTGTTCTTGGGGTTGTACTCATCCTTCTTCTTCCTCCAAACACGGCGAGGGGAGTTTAGACCAATGAGCTCTATTTTTGTCTCATCAGACCACATGACCATCTCCCATTCCTCCTCTGGATCATCCAGATGGTCATTGGCAAACTTCAGACGGGCCTGGACATATGCTGGCTTGAGCAGGGGGACCTTGCGTGCGCTGCAGGATTTTAATCCATGACGGCGTAGTGTGTTACTAATGGTTTTCTTTGAGACTGTGGTCCCAGCTCTCTTCAGGTCATTGACCAGGTCCTGCCGTGTAGTTCTGGGCTGATCCCTCACCTTCCTCATGATCATTGATGCCCCACGAGGTGAGATGTTGCATGGAGCCCCAGACCGAGGTTGATTGACCGTCATCTTGAACTTCTTCCATCTTCTAATAATTGTGCCAACAGTTGTTGCCTTCTCACCAAGCTGCTTGCCTATTGTCCTGTAGCCCATCCCAGCCTTGTGCAGCTCTACAATTTTATCGCTGATGTCCTTACACAGCTCTCTGGTCTTGGCCATTGTGGAGAGGTTGGAGTCTGTTTGATTGAGTGTGTGGACAGGTGTCTTTTATACAGGTAACGAGTTCAAACAGGTGCAGGTAATACAGGTAATGAGTGGAGAACAGGAGGGCTTCTTAAAGAAAAACTAACAGGTCTGTGAGAGCCGGAATTCTTACTGGTTGGTAGGTGATCAAATACTTATGTCATGCAATAAAATGCAAATGAATTACTTAAAAATCATACAATGTGATTTTCTGGATTTTTGTTTTAGATTCCGTCTCTCACAGTTGAAGTGTACCTATGATAAAAAATTACAGCCCTCTACATGCTTTGTAAGTAGGAAAACCTGCAAAATCGGCAGTGTATCAAATACTTGTTCTCCCCACTGTAAGTATTTGATCACCTACCAACCAGTAAGAATTCCGGCTCTCACAGACCTGTTAGTTTTTCTTTAAGAAGCCCTCCTGTTCTCCACTCATTACCTGTAATAACTGCACCTGTTTGAACTCGTTACCTGTATAAAAGACACCTGTCCACACACTCAATCAAACAGACTCCAACCTCTCCACAATGGCCAAGACCAGAGAGCTGTGTAAGGACATCAGGGATAAAATTGTAGACCTGCACAAGGCTGGGATGGGCTACAGGACAATAGGCAAGCAGCTTGGTGAGAAGGCAACAACTGTTGGCGCAATTACTAGAAAATGGAAGAAGTTCAAGATGACGGTCAATCACCCTCGGTCTGGGGCTCCATGCAAGATCTCACCTCGTGGGGCATCAATGATCATGAGGAAGGTGAGGGATCAGCCCGGAACTACACAGCAGGACCTGGTCAATGACCTGAAGAGAGCTGGGACCACAGTCTCAAAGAAAACCATTAGTAACACAGTACGCCGTCATGGATTAAAATCCTGCAGCGCACGCAAGGTTCCCCTGCTCAAGCCAGCGCATGTCCAGGCCCGTCTGAAGTTTGCCAATGACCATCTGGATGATCCAGAGGAGGAATGGGAGAAGGTCATGTGGTCTGATGAGACAAAAATAGAGCTTTTTGGTCTAAACTCCACTCGCCGTGTTTGGAGGAAGAAGAAGGATGAGTACAACCCCAAGAACACCATCCCAACCGTGAAGCATGGAGGTGGAAACATCATTCTTTGGGGATGCTTTTCTGCAAAGGGGACAGGACGACTGCACCGTATTGAGGGGAGGATGAATGGGGCCATGTATCGCGAGATCTTGGCCAACAACCTCCTTCCCTCAGTAAGAGCATTGAAGATGGGTCGTGGCTGGGTCTTCCAGCATGACAACGACCCCAAACACACAGCCAGGGCAACTAAGGAGTGGCTCCGTAAGAAGCATCTCAAGGTCCTGGAGTGGCCTAGCCAATCTCCAGACCTGAACCCAATAGAACATCTTTAGAGGGAGCTGAAAGTCCGTATTGCCCAGCGACAGCCCCAAAACCTGAAGGATCTGGAGAAGGTCTGTATGGAGGAGTGGGCCAAAATCCCTGCTGCAGTGTGTGCAAACCTGGTCAAGACCTACAGGAAACGTATGATCTCTGTAATTGCAAACAAAGGTTTCTGTACCAAATATTAAGTTCTGCTTTTCTGATGTATCAAATACTTATGTCATGCAATAAAATGCAAATTAATTACTTAAAAATCATACAATGTGACTTTCTGGAATTTTGATTTCCGTCTCTCACAGTTGAAGTGTACCTATGATAAAAATTACAGACCTCTACATGCTTTGTAAATAGGAAAACCTGCAAAATCGGCAATGTATTAAATACTTGTTCTCCCCACTGTATAATATCATTTTTCAACAAATTATTGCTCTACTCTCTTGACCAATCAGAATGACGCAAAATGCCACAACAGCAGACAGTGCAGTTGTTTTCAGGGTGCTATTCCAGTAGCTTTTGGCTAACAGTAGCCTAGACTAATAGCAACAGTGAAACAATGCATCCTCCTGAACAGGTGAGTATGTGACCCATGATGACACATTCCTGTTTCCTGGAATACAGGTTCATGGACCCAGAATCTGAGTTTCACTTTTTTTTTTAAGGCTCCATGGACCGACTAGCTCTCAAGGTATTTCAGTTTCAGGGATGCGGAGTGAGATAGGGGACAGTTAAGCTATGTCAGGGTACTATGAAACCAACTGCCACCCATCTATCTATGTGTTAATGATAACATTTCCAGTAGTGAGATGTCATTGGCCTAAGACTGACTGATTGGGCTACGGGGGCATATAATTATTAATATAAGACTGGTGACACCAGTTGAATAAACATACACATCTTTGATACATTTCTGGAAATTCAGTGGAGATTAACAGACAATGTTTAATTTAATAATATACCTAGGAATGACATTATCATAGTGTGGCTGAGATACGTAGCCCAGCGGTATTCAACCGGTGATCGCTCCAGGTACTGGTGATATAGACTAAATAATTATACAGTAGCTGTGAGCTTGTCTACAAGCTGGTGTAAAAATTACCTCCTGGAAAATAATAACTCTCACCAGTAGTTACAAATCTAAAAACGACTTATTGGACCATAATTGCCACAACTTTACAAAGAAGAAAGAGCATTGGGTTAAACTCAAAAAACACTTTGACAAGTCACATCCCAAGTCTGACTGTATGTTGATACTGACTCCGGCTTTGATAAGCTGTTTGAATGCTTTAACCAGGTGTTTCAAAACCAAAGCACATATACAGTGCATTCGGAAAGTATTCAGACCCCTTGACTTTTCCACATGTTGTTACGTTACAGCCTTATTCTAATTCTGATTAAATTGTCCCCCCCCCCCATCAATCTACACACAATACCCCATAATGACAAAGCAAAAGCAGGTTTTTAGAAATGTATGCAAATGTGTAAAAATACAAAACTGAAATATCACATTTACATAAGTATTCAGACCCATTCCTCAGTACTTTGTTGAAGTGCCTTTGGCAGCGATTACCGCCTCGAGTCTTCTTGGGTATGACGCTACAATCTTGGCACACCTGTATTCGGGGAGTTTCTCCCATTCTTCTCTGCAGATCCTCTCAAGCTCTGTCAGGTTGGATGGGGAGCGTCACTGCACAGCTATTTTCAGGTCCCTCCAGAGATATTAGATCGGGTTCAAGTCCGGGCTCTGGCAGGGCCACTCAAGGACATTCAGAGCCTTGTCCTGAAGCCTCTCCTGCGTTGTCTTGGCTGTGTGCTTAGGGTTGTTGTCCTGTTGGAAGGTGAACCTTCGCCCCAACCTGACGTCCTGAGCACTCTGGAGCAGGTATTCATCAAGGATCTCTCAGTACTTTGCACCGTTCATCTTTCCCTCGATCCTGACTAGTCTCCCAGTCCCTGCCGCTGAAAAACATCCCCACAGCATGATGCTGCCACCACCATGCTTCACTGTAGGGATGGTAACAGGTTTCCTCCAGATGTGACACTTAGCATTCAGGCCAAAGAGTTCAATCTTGGTTCATCAGACCAGATAATCTTGTTTTGCATGGTCTGAGAGTCTATAGGTGCCTTTTGGCAAACTTCAAGCAGGCTGTCATGTGCCTTTTTATTTTATTAAATGTTTTATTTAACCTTTATTTAACTAGGCAAGTCAGTTAAGAACAAATTATTATTTACAATGACGGCCTACACCAGCCAAACCCGGACGACGCTGGGACAATTGTGCGTCGCCCTATGGGACTCCCAATCACGGCCGGTTGTGATACAGCCTGGAATCGAACCAGGGGGCCTGTAGTGACGCCTCAAGCACTGAAATGCAGTGCCTTAGACCGCTGCGCCACTCGGGAGGAGTGGCTTCCGTCTGGCCACTCCACCATAAAGAACTGATTGGTGGAGTGCTGCAGAGATGGTTGTCCTTCTGGAAGGTTCTCCCATCTCCACAGAGGAACTCTGGAGCTCTGTCAGAGTGACCATCGGGTTCTTGGTCACCTCCCCTGACCAAGGCCCTTCTCCCCCGATTGTTCAGTTTGGCCGGGTGGCCAGCTCTAGGAAGAGTCTTGGTGGTTCCAAACCTCTTCCATTTAAGAATGGTGGAGGCCACTGTGTTCTTGGGGACCTTCAATGCTGCAGACATTTGTTGTACCCTTCCCCAGATCTGTGCCTTCGACACAATCCTGTCTCGGAGCTCTACAGACAATTCCTTCGACCTCATGGCTTGGTTTTTGCTCTGACATGCACCGTCAGCTGTGGGACCTTATATAGGCAGGTGTGTGCCTTTCCAAATCATGTCCAATCAATTGAATTTACCACAGGTGGACTCCAATCAAGTTGTAGAAACATCAAGGATAATCAATGGAAACAGGATGCATTTTAGCTCAATTTCGAGTCTCATATCAAAGGGTCTGAATACTTTTTTTTGTTGTTGTCATTTTTAGTCATTTTTAGCAGACGCTCTTATCCCCGTGGGAATTGAACCCACAACCCTGGCTTTGCAAACGTCATGCTCTACCAACTGAGCTACACTTACTTATGTAAATAAGGTTGTTCTATTTTTATTTTTTTATACATTTGCTCAAATTTCTGAAAAACCTTATTTCGCTTTGTCATTATGGTGTATTGTGTGTAGATTGATACAGATTTTTCTTTATTTAATTCATTTTAGAATAAGGCTGTAACATAACAAAATGTGGAAAAAGTCAAAGGGTCGGAATATTTTCAGAATGCACTGTATATTCCTTTCTGACACTGGGCAGGCTGAGAATCAGGCAGGGGTGGCAGGGTAAGTACACCAGACAGGGCGGTGAACCAGAGTACCCGGTCTAATGGTCTGATTACTGTCGCTCTGGTACAGACTACAGATGGGCTGCAGAGGGGCTCTTCAACTTTTCCTGCCCAGGGACCCCCTTCCCAGGCAAACTGGAAATCCATGGACCCCCAACATACGTTAGCAAAACCAAAATATTTTCACGTCTTGTCTTAACATCAGGTGAATGATAAATGGCAAGTAGAAGTGTTCAAGAATGGCCTTTTTCCCTTTATTCAGATTACAACCGCTCATTTTCAGTTATTTGAAAAGGAAATCATCTCCCAAATATCACTATTTCTAAAACAAGCCATAGAAAGTTGGTTGCAATTTCAATTTAATCCTCCAGAAACTACAGAACAAATAATGCAACAAATATTGTGGTTAAATTCAAATATACTAATTGACAAAAAACGTTTATTTTTTGACAAAATGTTTAAAAAAGGTATAATCTTCGTAAATGATATCATCGGTAGGACTGGTGGAGTTATGTTGCACAAGCAGCTAACAAAAAAATATGGAAATGTCTGCTCTACCCAAAATTACAACCAAATAATTGCAGCCTTACCGCAAAAATGGAAGAGGAAAGTGGAAGGGGGAGAAAGTAAGGAACTTGTCTGTCGGCCTTGCATTAAAGAACATAATTGGTTAAGGAAAACTGTGATAAATAAAAAAGTATATCAGTTTCATTTAAGGACCAAAGGATTGACAGCCGTCCCATATAGATTGCAAAATAGTTGGGAAAAGATTTTTGACGTACCGATCCCATAGCATAGTGTTTATGAACTGACACGCAAAACGACACCGGATTAAAAAATTAGAATCTTTCAATTTAAATTATTATATACAATTCTTACTACCAATAGAATGTTATTTATATGGGGGATACAATCTTCCCAGCTCTGCAGATTTTGCTGTAAAGAGACAGAATCATTAGATCATTTGTTTTGGTTCTGTCCATTTGTAGCTTGTTTTTGGACACAGGTCCAGGAATGGGTAAAGGATTGCAATATTTACTTGGAGCTAACCTTGCAGATAGCATTACTGGGTGATCTGAAAAGTCATAGTCAATCGATCAATAATATAATAATACTTTTAGCAAAAATGTTTATTTTTAATTCACAATCTGTAGAAGCAATGAGAATAGAAAGGTTCAGAACGTTTGTAAAACATCACAGTACAGTTGAAATATATATGGCAAATAGAAATCCTATATGGATGGTGTTAAGAGATAGATGGGAGGTGTTGAATGGAGTTGAAGGATGGGACTAATAACAAATAACAACAAATAATAACAAGATAACTAATAATGTAAGCATACTGTGTCCATAATAAGTATATAGGTTGTATGTTGGGAGCTTTTGGGAAAGAGCACAGTTAGAAAGATATGGCATATAGAAGCAAACCGGATGGACATCATGAAAATGATCGGAGAGGTTGAGAGTAGAAGTAGTTCAGGAGCAAAAACAAACAAAATAGAATTATTGTAAAATTGACTGTGTCCATAGAATGTAGATAGTAAGTATAAGCTGGAAGTAGAGGCCTAAGCATTGTTGTTCACTAATTTAGTAGTGTAGTAGGGGTTGAAAAGTAAGTAGGGAAAGGATGGCGGGGTTGAAAAGTAATAAAGGAGAGTATATATATATAAAAAACATGGGGGATTGGAAGTGATGCAGACAATTACATTGATGGAAGTTACAATCTATCTGCAATATTAAGTTGATCTACCACCCCAAAAAAAAAAAAAAAAAAAGAAGTAATCAATATTTTTAAATGAATAGATTTGGTAGGTCATTTTTCATTATTTGGACCTCCCGACATTATAATTGGAAGAGGAAGTGTAAACTCTAACATAGCCTATTAGCTTGAAAGGTAACTCCAAAAACATTTTCACTAAAAGAGCAGCTGTTAAGCTGGTTAAAGAAAGCCATGTGTTGGCAAAAATTAAGAAAGTCACGAAAGCACACCAGCGGCACTTGCTGCACTGGTAGCCTATTTACGGGGTGCTTTTTCAAAGATACTCCAGTAAGTATAATTGGCTCCAATGAGTGTAATTTGCTCAATATTAGGAGTTGATCAATAAAATTGAAATCATTAGAAAGATATTCTCCCCTTTTCTACTGTAGGTAATTCAACATTAGTTTATTCTGTTGTTGCTAACGATATTTATCAAAACATTGAAAAAATAAATGTATATCTATATATCTTTGGCGGACCCCTGCAGTACCTCCGCGGCCTCCTAGGTTGAATACCCCTGGGCTACAGGTATCTCAGCCACACTATGATAATGTCTTTCCTAGGTCTATTATTAAATTAAACATTGTCTGTTAAGTTTGAATGAGTAGCCCCATAGTCTGTACTATGGTTTTAATGTCCATTGTCTAAGGTAACATCAGGTATTTGGCTATAATACCAATGTTGTTTAGACATGTGCCACCATATCTAATGCGACTCAATTGTTTTGCTACTCCGTCTTTAATCAAAAAGTTCAGCTGAAAGCGAAAATATGGGCAGTGGTTCAGGAGAACAATCATGATGTTAATAATGCCAATGTGACACTCATTGGACAAATTGAAGGGCTAATGGACTCATTATGAGCTAAATAAAAAGCCCCTCTGAGGAATTGGGGCCACACAGCAGCATATGGCGTCTCTCTAAAGACAAACTTTGAAAAGTAAGCGGTCATTAGTCAGGGAGCGGGATGAAATAATTAATGACCAGAAGTATGCCAGGAAAATCCAGAGAGGAGGAACTGTGAGGCCATGATTACTTTCACTGCCCAAGTGAGAACTCCTTTAATTACCTTCTCCAAAGAGGGCTCTGCTAGGCAGGAGATGGGTGAGTCACCCACACAACCCAGTGATAAGGGCCCCGGTCGGGGTGTGTGTACTGTATGTGACAGGGATTTGTGTGTGTATGTTAGTGGAAGAGGTGTGTGTGTGCTTCTGTGTGCATGAGTGTGTGTGCCTAAATTCCGAGCAGGTCTCAGTGTGGGCCATTATAACCAGGGTGTGTTTGAAAAGGTCAGGTTCATCATTCGGATACCTTCATGGACTCATTTGCACAGAGTTCTTGGGTGGTGAGGCCCTCCTCGGGGTGATCGTTAGGAGCCCATTAATCAGGCATCAGCAGACATGGCACGCAATTTGGCCACTGTTGTTTTTTCGCCTCCCACCCCCACTTTTCCTGAGAATGGGTGAGATAAGGCTAACTTGTTTACACAGAAATTGGCAGAGCACGGTGTCAGTTGCCCTTACTGTCTAACTTTGTTCTAGCAGAGTGGTGATTTTTCAAAGAAGGGTTGGAGTCAACACAATAAGAATCAGCAACTTTGTTTGTTAAAACCGGCGAAAAGCCAGTATACATGTTTTATAAATAGCAACTAAATTGCTATGCTATGCATGTCATGCAGTCAGGTAGTGGTAGCGTCAATGTCAATCTGAATGAATCATCCCTCAACACAACTTCCCTTACAGGCACATATTTATCGGTTTGCTCACAACGTCCATAATTATTCACACTGCATCAAATGGCCCATTTCCAAATGTGTATAGGGTGCAAATAAGTCCATAAGTATAAACCAGCTAACATGCCAACTGTTGACATCCCTATTTGACGCTGAGAAAAACCTGCTAGACTGTCCAGAAATGCTTGTTTGACTGAGACGTCATTGGCCCCAAGCTTGGGTAAGAATGTGTCCCTCCGACACACGATGCCATACACCCTGTCACACGCCGATGCCACTCCACCTAAATGTGGCCCATTGGCACCTGAACCTGGAAGATTAAACACCATTCACAGGTTAATTTGTCTAATTCGATGAAATAGAAGCAATTAAGTGAATTGTGTCAATGTGATTAATAGCTCCCTTCTCTCTGGCCATCCTTTACTTCAATCTCACCACACCTTGCAGCCAGGGAGCCCATAATGGGAGAAACACAATATGGCACGACACCACTCTCAAGCAACGCGTACCAGTCTGATTGCTGACTGAAACCTGGGCAGCTCCTCTGAAGAAGGAGAAAATAAATTAACCAAATACTAAATTACCAGGGTGTTATAAATTAGAAAAATAAACTGCATGGATCGATTGTAATTAGGAACTGATGGGGTTCTAACTGTAGGTTCAGAAAATTGAAATTTTTAAGTGATCTCTGTAATGGCTGCCAAAAATTGGTTTAGCATTCGTCTTTGTCACTGAAAAGCTAGCCGGAGTGCACACCACCATGGTGGTTATAATTACTTTTCTGGGGTCTTGGTGTCTGGGGTCTCGGTGTCTGGGGGAAGCAGTGTCATCTACAGCAAAACCTTGAAAATCAAGAATCCAATGGATGGCAAATCCTTAGTCATATATGAGTTTGACTTCCTCATCAAAAGTCAAATTGGGTTTGAGCCTGAGTGGTTATTGCAGTTTAAATCTTACATTTACAGTAATTTCAGTGAACATAATAACCCCCTTAATTAGAGTGTTGCTCTAATGAAATGTCATTCCTTGAGCTCTACAGATCAAGTGTTATTAAATCAAGTGTTATTTGCATGTGAAAATGTCATGGGATGCATTGGTGCCATTCTTTACATTTTTGTTGGCTAACTCTGTGATGGTTTGCACATATTACAGTGTGGCTTTAATAATCTGACATTTTTGCAAGATTAAGAGGTGATCTACAACAAATAAAGAGGTGCCAATACAAGGCCACTGTAGGGTCAGAAGAAAACTAAAACAAACATCCAACAAAAGATGGAAGGGCGTCCAAACATCAGCAGCGTTGAGGATAATGCCTGTGAAATTGAGCAAAATGTGGCAGGTAAATAAATGCCGCTTCATCAACCAGGATTCCTGCAGTCTGTGCTGTCTGCCGGCGCCGCCAGGCCGTTGCCATGGAGACCTTGAGGCAGAGACACCTTTATGGGAGTAACACGATGCCGGACCAAAAGGATAACATTTATCAGCCCCCTCCATCAGAATGGGTCTAATCTAGCCACGGTCAGCCACAGCTGCACATCAAAGGTGGGACTGGGCAGCAGAAAAAAAGGCTGTCAGACATCTGCTGGGTGGTTTCAAATCATAAAATGGGGTATATTGCCTCTGCAAAAATCTTAATCAAACAAACTTGCGCTTTTTTGGTTTAAAAAATGGGTTCCTGTGTGGAACTACAATGGTGAGCATAATCAGCCAAACCTATTCACTGGACAAACAGTGGAAAGATAACTTTGAAGTGAAAACAAAGTGATCATTTTTTCCATAGTTCAAGTTGATTGTACTATTATTTTCCCAATGAATCAGGCAGTGGCTTATTGTACAAGTTTAGATACACATAAACATTTAAAATAAAGGGTCACACTAGATATAGGCCTTGTGGGAGTGTATACAGGTAAGTGCCAAAATAAAGGAAATACCAACATATAGTGTCTTAATAGGGTGTTGGGCCACCACGAGCCAGAACAGCTTCAATGCACCTTGGCATGGATTCTACAAGTGTCTGGAACGCTATTGGAGTGATATGACACCATTCTTCCACGAGAAATTCCATAATTTGGTGTTTTGTTGATGGTGGTGGAAAAGGCGCCGCTCTAGAATCTCCCATAAGTATTCAATTGGGTTGACATCTGGTGACTGAGACAGCCACAGCATATCAGAAGATCCACCACTATATTTTACAGTAAATTCAAATCAAATTGTATTTGTCACATGCGGTGAATACAACAGGTGTAGACTTTACCGGGAAATGCTTACTTAAGAGCCCTTTCCCTACAATGCAGAGTTAAAAAGTAAATGGAAATATTAACACAATAAAATAACAACATCAAGGCTATATACAAGAAGTACCGGTACAGAGTCAATGTGCAGGAGTATGAGGTAGTTGAAGTAATATGTACATGCAGGTAGGGGTAAAAGTGACTAGGCAATCAGGATAGATAATAAACAGAGTAGCAGCAGCGTTTGTGACGAGTGTGAATGTGTGTCTATGTGTGAGTGTATGTACAGTGGGGAGAACAAGTATTTGATACGCTGCCGATTATGCAGGTTTTCCTACTTACAAAGCATGTAGAGGTCTGTAATTTTTATCATAGGTACACTTCAACTGTGAGAGACGGAATCTAAAACAAAAATCCAGAAAATCACATTGTATGATTTTTAAGTAATTCATTTGCATTTTATTGCATGACATAAGTATTTGATCACCTACCAACCAGTAAGAATTCCGGCTCTCACAGACCTGTTAGTTTTTCTTTAAGAAGCCCTCCTGTTCTCCACTCATTACCTGTATTAACTGCACCTGTTTGAACTCGTTACCTGTATAAAAGACACCTGTCCACACACTCAATCAAACAGACTCCAACCTCTCCACAATGGCCAAGACCAGAGAGCTGTGTAAGGACATCAGGGATAAAATTGTAGACCTGCACAAGGCTGGGATGGGCTACAGGACAATAGGCAAGCAGCTTGGTGAGAAGGCAACAACTGTTGGCGCAATTATTAGAAAATGGAAGAAGTTCAAGATGACGGTCAATCACCCTCGGTCTGGGGCTCCATGCAAGATCTCACCTCGTGGGGCATCAATGATCATGAGGAAGGTGAGCGATCAGCCCAGAACTACACGGCAGGACCTGGTCAATGACCTGAAGAGAGCTGGGATCACAGTCTCAAAGAAAACCATTAGTAACACACTACACCGTCATGGATTAAAATCCTGCAGCGCACGCAAGGTCCCCCTGCTCAAGCCAGCGCATGTCCAGGCCCGTCTGAAGTTTGCCAATGACCATCTGGATGATCCAGAGGAGGAATGGGAGAAGGTATTGTGGTCTGATGAGACAAAAATAGAGCTTTTTGGTCTAAACTCCACTCGCCGTGTTTGGAGGAAGAAGAAGGATGAGTACATCCCCAAGAACACCATCCCAACCGTGAAGCATGGAGGTGGAAACATCATTCTTTGGGGATGCTTTTCTGCAAAGGGGACAGGACGACTGCACCGTATTGAGGGGAGGATGGATGGGGCCATGTATCGCGAGATCTTGGCCAACAACCTCCTTCCCTCAGTATGAGCATTGAAGATGGTTCGTGGCTGGGTCTTCCAGCATGACAACGACCTGAAACACACAGCTAGGGAAACTAAGGAGTGGCTCCGTAAGACTCATCTCAAGTTCCTGGAGTGGCCTAGCCTGTCTCCAGACCTGAACCCAATAGAAAATCTTTGGAGGGAGCTGAAAGTCCGTATTGCCCAGCGACAGCCCCGAAACCTGAAGGATCTGAAGAAGGTCTGTATGGAGGAGTGGGCCAAAATCCCTGCTGCAGTGTGTGCAAACCTGGTCAAGACCTACAGGAAACGTATGATCTCTGTAATTGCAAACAAAGGTTTCTGTACCAAATATTCAGTTCTGCTTTTCTGATGTATCAAATACTTATGTCATGCAATAAAATGCAAATTAATAACTTAAAAATCATACAATGTGATTTTCTGGATTTTTGTTTTAGATTCCGTCTCTCACAGTTGAAGTGTACCTATGATAAAAAATTACAGACCTCTACATGCTTTGTAAGTAGGAAAACCTGCATAATCGGCAGTGTATCAAATATTTGTTCTCCCCACTGTATGTGGTGCCGGTATCCATGTATCTGTGTTTGTTTGTTTGAGTGTATGTCGTGTGTGTGTGTGTGTGTGTGTGTTGGACTGTCAGTGTAGTATGTGTGAGAGTGGGTAGAGTGTGGGTAGAGTCCAGTGAGTGTGCATTGAGCAAGTGCAAGAATGTCAGTGCAAATAAAAGGTGGTCAATGCAAATATTCTGGGTAGCCATTTGATTAACTGTTCAGCAGTCTTATGGCTTGGCAGTAGAAGCTGTTCAGGAGCTTGGTCCCAGGCTTGGAGCTCCGGTACCGATTGCTGTGCGGTAGCAGAGAGAACAGTCTATGACTTGGGTGGCTGGAGTTTTTGACAATTTTTAGGGCCTTCCTCTGACACCTCCTGGTATGGGGTTATTTTCTGCATATGCAGCTTTCTTTCGATGCAAAACCCACCACTGGTGTGCGTGGCCAAAGAGCTCTATTTTCATGTCATCCAACAAATGTAAACACCTGGAGTTTGCTAAACGGCATTGGAATTGGATTGGAACCAGTGCTATGGTCAGATGAAAATAGAGCTCTTTGGCCAAGTACACCAGTTAGGTTTTGCATTGAAAGAAAGATGCAGAAAATAACCCCATACCTATTGTAAAATATGGTGGTGGATCTTTGATGTTATGGGGCTATTTTGCTTCCACTGGTCCTGTGGACCTTGTTAAGGTTCAATGGTATTACGAAATTGACCCAGTGCCAGGACATTTTAACAAGAAACCTGGTTGCCTCTGCCAGGAGGATGAAACTTTGCTGCAAGTGAATCATCCAGCAAGACAATAACCTCATGCACACATTAAAATCCACAAATAAATGGTTAATTGACCACAGAATCAACATTTTGCAAAGGCCATCTCAGTCTCCGGACTTAAACCCCATTGAAAACATGTGGTTTGAATTGAAGAGGGCAGTCCACAAGCGCAGACAAAGGATATCAAGGATCTGGAATTTGTATTTTATTTTATTTATTCAGGGAAGCCCAATTGAGACCAACATGATAATTCAATAAAACAGAAAAAAAAGAAATTACAAGATACAACAGATACACTACATTTAAAAACACAAATAAATGATTAACGGTACAATCAAAACGCTCGCAAACGTCAGTGAATTCAATTCTCATCAGTGTTCTAAACTGCCCTATTGCCAGTAGGGATTCAAGATGTTAATTAATACAATTCCCCCCACAAAAACATTGCATACAATATAGCTCAGTAAGTGTATTATTTATGTTAGTCTTTTTTGCTAATCTGTATCAAGGGAGCCAATAATTTCAGACCTGACAATATAGGCCTTGTGTCTCACAGTCCACCAACCACTGTGTGGCCCGACTTCTTTATGGTCCTTTGAGCCAGATAGTCTGACTTGTCTGACCAATTTGTAGACATTGAGGAGCCCATCCCGATTGATGGCCATGCTTACAAACAGCAGAACAAACAGGACCTTTCTGAGGTTTAAGAGGTTTTCGTACACACTTTATACTAGAGTAATTAAAGATAAATAAACTTCTATCAGCCAAACGTCTATCAAGCATGTACATGCAAGTACTTTTCCTGATTATCTGTGTAAAGTACTGTGTTGATTGTGCTTTTCTACCCAATATAAGATAATTACAAAGATAGTCCGCTACAGTTACTCTGGAATAATACCACTGTAATGTCAAGTGTTGAGAAAATCACAATTTTTCTATCCCTTTCAATGGTTTAGGGGCATGATGGCGGATATTCATAGCTTGTAACAGGGTGAAAAAGAGACTGGGAAAGCTGTTGTTGAGTGATGAAAATAGTTTATGGCCCTCTCTCGAGTATAGGGTCATGATAACCCTTACTCTGTCAGAGCACTGAGGGCCAAATAAACACTGCTTTAAGGGAAGTCTGGGATTCTAACATTGGAAGTAAAATCAAATGTGTGCAATGGAGGGCTCTTAGACTACCTCATGAAAAGAATATGGCAAAGTGTTTCGGAGAATACCAATGAGCTCAGGCCAATTCCAACAACTAAGTGGTTGCAACACTATCCACTGCCAACTCAAACTGATTATCTAATATGCTCAGGCACAGAGTAAATACAAATTGGCATTCAACAAAAAATTATATTAGAGAAAGTGTGAAAGCAGAAAACTATACAATAGGTCAAACATAAGATATTACACTGCTCAAAAAAATTAAGGGAACACTTAAACAACACAATGTAACTCCAAGTCAATCACACTTCTGTGAAATCAAACTGTCCACTTAGGAAGTAACACTGATTGACAATACATTTCACATGCTGTTGTGCAAATGGAATAGACAACAGGTGGAAATTATAGGCAATTAGCAAGACACCCCCAATAAAGAAGTGGTTCTGCAGGTGGTGACCACAGACCACTTCTCAGTTCCTATGCTTCCTGGCTGATGTTTTGGTCACTTTTGAATCCGTGCGGTGCTTTCACTCTAGTGGTAGCATGAGACGGAGTCTACAACCCACACAAGTGGCTCAGGTAGTGCAGCTCATCCAGGATGGCACATCAATGCGAGCTGTGGCAAGAAGGTTTGCTGTGTCTGTCAGCGTAGTGTCCAGAGCATGGAGGCGCTACCAGGAGACAGGCCAGTACATCAGGAGACGTGGAGGAGGCCGTAGGAGGGCAACAACCCAGCAGCAGGACCGCTACCTCCGCCTTTGTGCAAGGAGGAGCAGGAGGAGCACTGCCAGAGCCCTGCAAAATGACCTCCAGCAGGCCACAAATGTGCATGTGTCTGCTCAAACGGTCAGAAACAGACTCCATGGGGGTGGTATGAGGGCCCGACATCCACAGGTGGGGGTTGTGCTTACAGCCCAACACCGTGCAGGACGTTTGGCATTTGCCAGAGAACACCAAGATTGGCAAATTCGCCACTGGCGCCCTGTGCTCTTCACAGATGAAAGCAGGTTCACACTGAGCACATGTGACAGACGTGACAGAGTCTGGAGACGCCGTGGAGAACGTTCTACTGCCTGCAACATCCTCCAGCATGACCGGTTTGGCGGTGGGTCAGTCATGGTGTTGGGTGGCATTTCTTTGGGGGGCCGCACAGCCCTCCATGTGCTCGCCAGAGGTAGCCTGACTGCCATTAGGTACCGAGATGAGATCCTCAGACCCCTTGTGAGACCATATGCTGGTGCGGTTGGCCCTGGGTTCCTCCTAATGCAAGACAATGCTAGACCTCATGTGGCTGGAGTGTGTCAGCAGTTCCTGCAAGAGGAAGGCATTGATGCTATGGACTGGTCCGCCCGTTCCCCAGACCTGAATCCAATTGAGCACATCTGGGACATCATGTCTCGCTCCATCCACCAACGCCATGTTGCACCACAGACTTTCCAGGAGTTGGCGGATGCTTTAGTCCAGGTCTGGAAGGAGATCCCTCAGGAGACCATCCGCCACCTCATCAGGAGCATGCCCAGGCGTTGTAGGGAGGTCCTCTGTAGCTGAGCTGGTAGAGCACGGCGCTTGTAACGCCAAGGTAGTGGGTTCGATCCCCGGGACCACCCATACACAAAAATGTATGCACGCATGACTGTAAGTCGCTTTGGATAAAAGCGTCTGCTAAATGGCATATTATTATTATTATTATTCGTCTGCTAAATGGCATATTATTATTATTATTATTATTATTATACAGGCACGTGGAGGCCACACACACTACTGAGCCTCATTTTGACTTGTTTTAAGGACATTACATCAAAGTTGGATCAGCCTGTAGTGTGGTTTTCCACTTTAATTTTGAGGGTGACTCCAAATCCAGACCTCCATGGGTTGATAAATTTGATTTCCATTGATAATTTTTGTGTGATTTTGTTGTCAGCACATTCAACTATGTAAAGAAAAAAGTATTTAATAAGATTATTTCATTCATTCAGATCTAGGATGTGTTGTTTAAGTGTTCCCTTTATTTTTTTGAGCAGTGTATTTTTCTGTTAGTCACACAACTATATTTTACATGAAACAATGCTAGGAGAATGAGAGAACTTCAGGGTAAATCCATTGAATAACACAAACTTTACCGGATATTAATTAAAACAGTCTGGCAGCGCTGGAAAATAATATTCTGGCTCACCCTGATAACTCCAGGATAGCAGATTTGATTGCATAGGAACCTGCGATTTCTACTGTGCACATAATTGAATCTGTTAACAATACACACTTCACTGTGATGGGTTTGATTATACTTTCAAAGGCAGACACACATCGACTTGGTACACGGACAATGTAAACAGACAGAATCTGTCGTCGTATAGACATGATTGACAGGCTCCTTTCACTTGGGTAGCTGGCACTGGTAAGCTGCTAGCTTATGTAAATGTCCTCGCTCAACCGGAGTATTTTAGGTTTGCCTAACGGTTTATGATGAGTCAGTGCATACGTACGTCTGGCAGTGCTAGGTTGGGAGGCGAAGGCATTGTATGGCATTCTCTGGTTACCCCTGTCCCTATGGAGAGCCCACATATCTGTGAGGATACAAAGCCGCAGGCTGACTACGCTAAACTAGTGAGTCATCCTCACAGACAGAAGTAGCCGCTATGGGGAGAAGCAGCATATAACCACTAGCCTGTAGGGCAAAAAGCTTAGAAATGGGGAGTGTGTGTGACGCATCTGGATTGCTAGGAGTCCAACGGTAAAGAGCTGGTTGGACACCGACCTAGGTTGTCCTCACAAGTCTGGCTAGGCCACGGAGGAATAGCCCACAGTACAACTCTACGCTTAGCTAATCCGGGAGGCATTTCTAAGTCCTAAAATATCCCCTCGAACTACTTAAGGGCTCAGCGACTTCCAAAAAAAGACCTGAAACATCCTCAAAATAAACACACAGTAGGTTTTGAAGCAATCCAGAGAAATCAATGCCACTTCTCTTTCTCGTAAAGTTAGCTAAAGAGTACAGCAAGGAGAAGTTTTGCAGAGCTCTGGGTGACCTTGCTGTTTGTAAAGGCTCAGCGAGCAATGTGGTAGAACAGAATGTCTATTCTCAGGGAGATAGAGGGATATGGAGTTGTTACGGCGTGGTGGGGGGCGACGACAAGACTCGTTGCTGAGCAATACCGACCCATAAACCTCATTGTCTGAGCGGGAGCACAAGGCCACGACGTCGTTCGCGGGCTTACAATCACATACCTTTGTTTAATACAGCCCTGGCTTTTGTGACGTGCGTATTAAGTGCCTACCCACGCCCTCCGGTGCTTTCAGTGCAAATGCCTCATAACAATTTCTTGTTCTTTGAAGAAACGTTGGCAGGAATGCCTGTTTTTTTTTTTTTTAAAGATGCTGTTCATACAGTTCTCAATAAACGTTCCTTTGACATGGCGGGCCGTTGTGGCAAGGCTCAGTGAGAAGCTATTTAGACAACTGTATAGCATACATATCTACCTCAGTGATTTTACCATTCAATCACTCATAACCTCTCAGACAAAATAATTCATGTGATTTTTTTGGGGGGGGGTGAAATGAATATCCATGTGACGTCAATGCAGGCTACAGTGACCAGGCTTATACAATCAATTGATTGTAGTTTAAGCTAGTTTAAGTGCTCAGGAGTACAGCACTTTGTGGGGAACAGAAATAAACCCATTCACAGGCCATTTACATCAAATCCTTATACATAAATCAAGGCTAGAGCACTCCAGCATAAGTGTACATGGAACCATGTAATTGCAATGTAGGAGCACTGCAACATGGCTATTCGTTTAAGCTAAAAGCTAAGTGTAGGTGTCTGAAGAAATGTAAAAGCATCACAAATTGATGTTAATTTCCAGTCTCATCTCTAAGCTGAAATGCTTTGAGGGGATTCCAAATCAGGCTCTGTCTGCCACAAAGAAGGCACATGTGGGTATTTTCCTAGGGTATCTAACACACAAACAAGAAAAAAGTGCACCAAACCGAAGAAAACAGACAAACAGGGAGGGACTATGGTGAAGGCCAGGGGTGAACCTACAGTATATTGCCGCTTACCAATAGCTCCCCTGCTTCATCCGTTCGTGGACCAACATAAGTGTACACACACAGCTGCACAGCCACATGTACACACTCTCTCACACACACAACACTTATAGAAGCCCCTGCGTGGACTGAGCACCATTTTGACTGTGATTGGGCCTCTAGGGTCAGGGCCGAGGGGCCACATTGGCAGGAGAGCCCCATTACCTATGCAATGTGATGGCTGTGGAGTGGGCTCCCAATCTGTGCTGGCCCCTGGGTGCTGACACAGGGCAAGTGTACGAAGCGGGCCCCTGACAGCAGGCAAGGGCGCTGAGAAGTACTGTAAAGGTTTTAGTTTTTTTCAAACTCATCACCAAGAGAAAAGTGTAGGCAAAAATAGCATGCACTGCACTGTACAATTGACTTGGTACAAGAGGAGTGGCAACAGATGCTAAACACCACGCACGACAGGAAATCAGGCACTATGGTGACCGAAACAGTGAAACTACTATTCTGGTAATGGCACTGGCATCTAAAATAGTTGTAAACACCATAAATAATCTACCCCATATACCTGAAAGTTATTATTCTAGAAAGCATTAGGTTCCACATTGATTGACATTTTGTTTCAGCACATCCCAATTGAGGAACGATGGGGCATGCATCAGCTTAGAACCAAGCTAAATCTGTAATATTTTACAGTTTCAGTAAAAATATTTAAACATTTTGTGGGAAATAGTGGGGAGAAGAAAACAGAAGTATGAAAACAGCATGAAAACAGCACACACTTTTTGCTCCAAGGGCAACAGGTGAGATGCAAGAGATTTGTGTGCATGCGTGTCTGTGTGCACCTCCTGCAATGTGTCTATTTGGCAGGTTTTAATAGCTGTGTAATGCTTTAATCCTTTTTAAAGGTTGCCACTGCGGTTTAGTGCCCCCTGAAAGCCTGCTCCATTTTCCCTGGGATTCTGTTTGCTGTATGCTCTCCAAGACTCAGGATCTTCAAAGAATGGTGAGACCACTAGAAAAACAACACTGGAAAAACAGGGCATTGAACAAGAGTTTCCAAAAAACTGGAAGCCTTGAGTAAAGTATATTTGTGGATTGTAGCACAGTGTCCATACTTTTGTGTTACAACACAAAAAGACAAACCTCATATAAAAGCATAACTAAGACTGGGAAAGAAGTCACTATCGAGGGCTTTCCCTCAAGCATCATCAATTATACCTAAACTACAACCTGGTGTTTCATGTATCATGATCAATACAATTTTAGCATTGTCAATCCATTCCTGTAGACAGGTTGTCTCAGGCATTTAAAAAAATCAAGGCATGACCTCACATTGAAACAGGAATGCAACCAAATCGGACTAACATCACTACAAAAAGGAAGCCCAGTAGCTCTTCCACAGTGGTTTTGGTATGTTTAAACCTCCAGACTCTGAGCTGTGGGTTAGAGGTGGAGAACCACACAGCTTATCCACCTGCATATCCTACTTCCTAGTAGGGGTCAGAGTTTGGGGTTGGCTCTGTGGTGAGGACGCGTCCCCACCACTGTGGAGGGGGCATGTCAAGGGTGCCCGCTGTGCTAAGGCCGGCAGGTGGCCATCACTGTCAATCAGTGTAACGCGGCATGGCGGGCACACAGACACACGCGACCCCGCAGTCCCACCAGCCCGACTCTGGCACCATGGAGAGCCTGTCTGCTTCCCCTCTCGGTTCTTAATTACCTAAATGACTCATCAGAACGCAGCTCAGAACAACAGAGCCCTCAAATCCTCTCGTCTAATAGAACTAATACCTGTTGGAAAGCCACATGAATTTTAGTTACTACACAGTGCATAGGAACAATAGGGGAAAGCACAAATGACCTACACGGTACAATCAATTTCAGGTGTTTAACGGTAAATGTGGAGGACAAACAAGCTATTCAAACAGCATTCTGTTAATGGACAATTGGGGCATTGTCGCGAGAAGGTGGCCATCAACAAAACAGTTCTTTGGAAATTAGAGATGGCCGTTTCAGTAGACTGAGTAAAGCTTAAAATATAACAATAATTGTGGAATAGGGGTTCAAATCAAAATGAATTCTTGTTAAAATGCTCCCTTTGAAGAGTTGATCCATAACATCACTGCTTCTGTACAGGGAGCTGGTCATATGCTTGACTGCACCTTAGATTCCAGGAGCAGTCCAGCACCATATCGACCCCTCACCACCTCCTACTGTAGTTTATTTCTATATTTTAAGAGTAATCCACCACCCCTCTATGCTAATACAATTACCGACCATGGGGGGAGGACTGGCACAGTCCACAATTAAATTAATACTGCTGTTTGTGTCACACAGTAATTTTCATTAAAGGGGATCTGCTGGAACACAGCTCCAGGAAGGAAGAGCCTGCTGTCTGTCTCCAGGCAACCAGGTAGACCACAACCCCACCATAGTGATACCGCACATGCTCAGAAACCATTGAAGAATTGATATCACATCAAAACTATCCAAATGGATAGGGAACTGATCTGAGGGAACCACCGAATGAGCAAATAAGAGTGTAAAGACTACTGCAATGGTACCTTATGCATGAGTAGACAATCGAGCAAGGCAGATAAGCCGTTATTTATCTTCCTTTAAAAAGGTAAACTTAAGCAAAGACGTGGTTGAGTGCTAACACTCCCAGCACATGTCACATATACAAATCCCCCTACCGGGGACCGGGTTTAATCCCTGTGTCCACCCTTCCCACTATTTCTCCTGTATAATACCATAAAGATACAGTATGGTTAAAAAGTAAACTTCACAATTATCACTGAACAGCTACTGAAACTAACAGGAGTGCGTTGCAGTCTCTGGCCAGTGCCAAAGAGGTTTGGTTCGTTGGATAAGAAGATAAATATTGAGAATGCAGAGGACCCAGAGTACAGAGGTAAGAGCATCCCCATAGAACATTATACATGGTTTGTTCCACAAATAGAGTACATTTTGGGTATTCTAACTTGGGGGGAAAAAATGAAACACCTCCTTTTAACATTGTCATAAAGAGCACATGTTCAACTTCATAAAAAAACATGTTTTCCCATCTCAAATAAAAGTAAGTGCCAATAAAATGCCATTCAATTTCGTTGACCGTAACATGGTTGAGGTTTTCATCTTAAATCAGCCATAAATCCCCTTGTGACAGAGGCAATGGAAGCTTGTTGTGTGCAACAGGGAGGGGCAATTGAATGCAGGCTTCACAAACATTTTTTAATTGTTAAAACGTTTCTAGCCTATGGTAACAGGGTTGATGTGTTATGCTTGAAGAGCTCAGTTTTCCACCACAAAACACCAGAAAATTGCCAAAAAGAGTAGCACCAGCTCACCTGCTTTTACACTATGATTTGACTATTACTGTATCCCAGTGCCTTGCAAAAGTATTCATCCCCCTTGGCGTTTTCCTATTTTGTTGCATTACAACCTGTAATTTAAATTGATTTTTTATTTGGATTTCATGTAATGGACATACACAAAATAGTCCAAATTGGTGAAGTGAAATAACTTGTTTCAAAAAATTCCAAAAAATTAATAACGGAAAAGTGGTGCGTGCATATGTATTCACCCCCTTTTCTATGAAGCCCCTAAATAAGATCTGGTGCAACCAATTACCTTCAGAAGTCACATAATTAGTTAAATAAAGTCCACCTGTGTGCAATCTAAGTGTCACATGATCTGTCACATGATCTCAGTATATATACACACCTGTTCTGAAAGGCCCCAGAGTCTGCAACACCACTAAGCAAGGGGCACCACCAAGCAAGCGGCACCATGAAGACCAAGGAGCTCTCCAAACAAGTCAGGGACAAAGTTGTGGAGAAGTACAGATCAGGGTTGGGTTATAAAAAAAGATCTGAAACTTTGAACATCCCACGGAGCACCATTAAATCCATTATTAAAAAATGGAAAGAATATGGCACCACAACAAACCTGCCATGAGAGGGCCGCCCACCAAAACTCACGGACCAGGCAAGGAGGGCATTAATCAGAGAGGCAACAAAGAGACCAAAGATAACCCTGAAGGAGCTGCAAAGCTCCACAGCGGAGATTGGAGTATCTGTCCATAGGACCACTTTAAGTCGTACACTCCACAGAGCTGGGCTTTACGGAAGAGTGGCTAGAAAAAAAAGCCATGTGGGAGACTCCCCAAACATATGGAAGAAGGTACTCTGGTCAGATGAGACAAAAATTTTGCTTTTTGGCCATCAAGGAAAATGCTATGTCTGGCGCAAACCCAACACCTCTCATCACCCCGAGAACACCATCCCCACAGTTAAGCATGGTGGTGGCAGCATCATGCTGTGGGGATATTTTTCATCGGCAGGGACTAGGAAACTGGTCAGAATTGAAGGAATGATGGATGGCGCTAAATACAGGGAAATTCTTGAGGGAAACTGGTTTCATTCTCCAGAGATTTGAGACTGGGACTTAGGTTCACCTTCCAGCAGGACAATGACCCTAAGCATACTGCTAAAGCAACACTCGAGTGGTTTAAGGGGAAACATTTAAATAGTTTAAGTTCTGTTCAAGTAAATGAGGGAGAGACGTAAATGTATCAATAATTACATTAAATATATAATAATCTTCAAAAATGACTGTCAAAGCAAGAACATAACTAGGGCTTTACAATGATGGTAAAAACTTGAAGACATTTTGGGGTTAAGTGGGTTAAAATCGGAAAGTGTTTGATTATTGAATATTCTGATTTTTGTCTTTATTCTGATATATTGAATGCTCATGTGATCTATATTAAAGGGCACATTTAATATAACAGACTATTAAAATGTAATATTGGTGCACAATTTCTACTTACAACATCAAAGGGATGCAAAATGTACTCTATTCGTGGAATGACCCAACTTCTTAGGCAAGTCATTGGCCCCATGTCCAGCCTTGGAGAAACAGCAGGTCCACCGCACATTAAGGTTGGCCTTGGCGATAAAGGTCGACAACAGGGTTGAAGACGGAAAGCATTCCATTTATCTCAGCGGAGACCATCGCATAGGATTTTAATAGAAATGATTGACTGGCCATTTTCTTTTGTGTTGAGACAATTTTTCTTAAAGACGCCTCCGGACATAGCTAGCAATGAATAGCCAGTCACTGTGGCGCAGTTGAGGTGTAACTGAAAGATAATGAATTAAATTAGGACTTTTATGCAATTAAAAAGTCATTTAGGAATCAATCAAATCCAATTGTGCCATTCACCTCACTCAGTCATTTACCAATTTCAAATGGCAACATACAAAGTATCAAATTACTCTGTCTGTGTGATAACTGCGTACGCCTTTTGCTCCAGCATCCCTTTAATTTACTTTTTTTTTTAAGAACACCTATAATTGTGGATCCTTTAGTGATTAATAAATTCCTTGCTAG
The DNA here is from genome assembly GCF_964263955.1 of Coregonus lavaretus. Classification (NCBI taxonomy): domain Eukaryota; kingdom Metazoa; phylum Chordata; class Actinopteri; order Salmoniformes; family Salmonidae; genus Coregonus; species Coregonus lavaretus. Next base: position 11,475,248 of record NC_140002.1, on the reverse strand, counting down.
GAGCCCAGATAACATTTCATACAGGCTTAAATAAAGACGCCCTGAAAACCTGAAGGACTATCGGTAAGATCTACTGCCCAGAAAAAAATAGCTGTCGGAACATCTGAAAAAGCCGCCGCTGGTCCGTTTTGCATACCAATACCTTTAACTGACACCGGCACAATTACTGCGCCTCCTGGGGAGATAATAGGGCTATGTGTGGGAGAGAGACTCTCCTCCATCGGTGCAACAGCATAGCTGACGAGCGCCACATAAAGAGCTGCGGGCCAAAGGGTTAAACACCCCAGTCTCCTGTTAGCATTTCATCCATTCAGATCATTAGGAGAGCCACGTTTCACTAAAGAGTTCCACTCTACTTATTTTGCGCACCTTTGGCTATAGCTAGTACAGTTTCCCTCAGTTAAATTGATAATTAGAGTGTGAATCACTACCACTGTATGTGCATGTCAATAGAGTGGTTAGGAGGAGGAGTCTACCGTGTCCAGAAGCGACTTCACCATACATTTTCTGGATTAAGGTAAAAACTCAAACATCGTTTTAAGCTTTGCTTTACTATTGACAGTTACAGCTGAATTCGGGATTGTATATCGATTCGCTCTCCTTAAATATTTGTAATCTGATGTATTCGTTTCAGTCTCTGAATTGTTTAATCAAACTTTTCACCGCCAGCTCCTGATATCAGGGCATAAAAACTACAATCTGTGTCCTGAATTAGCCTAGTACGCATGTGTGCCAAGCTATATCCTGTCCCAAGCTGGTTTCCTGTGGTTTTCCCTGGCTAAACTAGCTGTCTAGCTGGACTACGCTAGTTTTCGTCCTCAACTTCAAAACTCCTTTGTAACTAAGACATTCGGTGAAAATAAAATGTTAAATGATTTATTGTTTTGTTGAATATTCATGACTGGTTCGAGCTATCTATTGTGTGGTAAGACAACAGTGGAGAAGGATATCATTGCTACTTAACGCGGATCCCATGTTCAGTGTTGAGATCTACCAGCGTCATTTGCATAGGGTTAGCTGGCTCAAGCTTTTTTAAACTGACTATCGTATTTTTGTTGATTAAATCTGACTTTATTCGTATAATGAGTAATCCAGGAATGTCACAAGTTAATTGACATGAGAAAACTTGAGAAAATAGCAACTCTACAGAGTGCAAATGGCTACAATAAATGGCTAAATTACTTCCGGACACAAAGGGTCCGCGGAGTTCCTCCTCCTCCTCACCACTCTATTAAGCTTGAGTTTCTGTTGAGAGACACTCATGCGAGACAATGCCTCACCATAAGGTAAGGTAAGGTAAGGTAGACGGTAGACCAACAATCAATAATAAAGTGCACATTACTTGGCCTAAGAATATGCATAGCTCTAGTAACAATTACAATTCGGGTCAAGGCTGTTTTTTAATCCACACAATTTCTGCAACTCACCTCTGTTAAGATTAAATTAACAGCCAATTGCAATATGCACACCACACAGCTCTAGTACAGTTGTTTTTATCAACAACTTTAATACAGCCAGTTGCTGGACAGGCCAGTGAGAGAACCACATCAGTGCTGGACCAAAATGCCAAGAGACACCAAGTGTGTTTTCCCGTCAAGCTCCCTGTCCCTCAAGTTTTTCTGTAAAGTTATTTCCCCGCATCCAATCATGACTGCCTGTCAAAGCAGAAGGAATTGCTTGACATTGTGAACTTCCGTGGAGAATGCCTGAACACAGCACTGCAGTCTGACTGTCTCCCTCGGTGGGCAGATAATTATTAATTTCCTCAGACACATTTTGAATGGAAACGCATAGTGGCTCATTTTAATATGTGCAGATTACTTTCTCGACTCGACTGTGTATCGCAACAACTGTATCTATTCCCAAAAAAATTTACATGACAATTGGGTGAAAGGCATCTTTTTGTTGTTTCTCAAGGGTAGAGATGGTACAGTATGAAGCAAATCAAGCAACATTGTTAATACATCCCAATAGGCCTATATGCTTATCCAATGTTAAGCTGAAACTACAATAGGCTTTTGCTGTTTTCATAATGCTTCCTAGAATAATCATTAGGTTGGAGTAACACATCATCGGTCCCTGGGCAAATCTCCAGCAGACTCTCTATAGCCAGTCCTCATCTCGTATTCAGGCCTTGTCTGGAGCTAATCAGAGGAGACTGGAGTGTTATTAATTATGTTTGCCAAATGACTGCCCCCACCCCCCTCACCCTCCCCCCACCGTTCAATCCCCCACCCCCACCCCCACCTTCTCCAACCCTTATTAGAAAATGGCAGTCGTTGCATCTGTCCCCATCCTTGGCAGAGGAGGTGTTTTGTATTCCTGACAGAGGTGTCATGTTAGCATTTCGCCACAGTGTAACTGACAGATCAGAGTCATTATCGGATATTTTGTAGGGGGGAGGCTACGTTCTGCAGACGCACATTTTGAAATGTTAAATCAATTATATCAAACTTGCGATGTAAGCGAGGTAATGACATCGTATATTGCAGGTTGATCATTGCTTTCATCGGAGACTGAGGCTATGTAAATAGTGCACTAGTTTTAATCGGGCCTATAGGGCTCTTGTCAAAAATAGTGCGCTATGTAGGGAACAGGGTGCCATTTGGGACACAGCCTGAGTGTCATATTCATGTTCAGTTGTTGCTGATACCGATGGCGAGGAATAGAGGGTGTTAATTACAAGTTTTTTTGTTATGTTGTGAAGAACGGTATCAGTTAGACTAGTGACACTCTTCAGTTGAACCTGTTGCTGGCCGAGGGAAAAGGTGAGAGTGGATGACTCATTTTACGCAGAGGACAGAAGGATCCTTAAAAGGGCGTTGAAATGCCAATCTCTCCGATAATCTTCAACTACAAGACCCAAACAAACTGCCTGTGATTGACCAATCTCATATAGAGCGCTTACATAAGGGGTGTGTAACCTCTGACCCGGTCTACAGCATGCCTCATGCAGAATGACAACATTTTGCTTCAGTTGAAGTCAACCAATAGAAAATGAGAACAATAATGTAACCCAAATACAGTAGCCTATAAAATGTACTGGCATACAGGTTTTGAGGAAGTATGAGTAGTATGAATAAAAACAAAGATGATGTTCTCTATCAGCCAGCGGCTCTGCATCACGGCCGGTAACTTGATTGTATTTACGTCAATGATTTCCTGAGTGGCTGTTGTGTAATTAACTGTAATTAATGACAAGAACAGAGTAAAATTGACTTGTGTACGGGACACTCCAGTTCATTTGGCCGTACAAGAACAGTTAGCGCTGATAGATAGTGTATTAAGGCCCTGGTACATACTGTACTGAGCTCTGCGAATGCTACCGATTTCACATAAATAGATTTATCATATATTGGAGCCTCTCGAATCTCTTGCAGACTTCAATGCTAGGTTTCTGTATCAGAGTCCCAGGTTCTCCTTAGATGGGCTCAATCGGTGCTAACTGACAGAGAGAGAAAAAAATGCCACTTCATCAAGCCTGTGTATGGCATCGTCTAATTGAGTAAGCGCATTCGAGGTAGACGCGATCACTAAACAGCGCTAAATAAGACATCTCATTAAACCAAGACGGAGGGGAATATGCACATTTCCTATTCTAATCAGGTTAACTGCAGGTAATGTTAGGGTAGCTCTTAAGGAAAACATCTAGGGGAGACTGTCAACATACATGTATGTTGTGTTAGAAAGGCGAGCGTACACAGGAACTGGCAGCGGTGCTTATGTAAACAATTCCTCTTCAGTGCCGACTCCCTCCGGTCATTCTTCATTCGGCAAACCTTTGCTGAAACACTGTGGCAGGTTTTCTGCATCAGAGTGAGGGATGACTCTCGAAAGAGTGCACAATGATGAAGTGTGATTATACAACCTCAGTGTAAAGAAAAAAGAAAAAGAAAGGAGGGGAAAAGAATAGCAGCAAACTTCTGAAATGTCAAGGTAGATTAGATAAATGTAGTGAGGGAGAGAGAGGAGGAGGAGGAGGAGTGAAGAATGGTTGGAAGCATAAGATTGGGGCGCATGGGGAAGTGGAAGGGTTATTCACAGAGACCGACAACAAGCAAGTTTCCCTCCTGCTATCAGGGAAATCAATGAAAGACTTACAGCCACTACTGTAAGAGCCTTATTGGTTATTTTCCCTCTCCTCGCTTCAATTTCCAGTTGAGCCGGCACACAGCTGCACACGGCTACCTTGGTAATGACAGAAAAAAAGGCGCTTGAAAGACTACATCAAAACAAAGCGATGTGAATGTAAAGGCCCAGGTTGTGCGTGGGCTCAAGGCGCCATTGAAGGAACGCACACAAAGCCAACCAACGTGATTTCATATTGGGTTGAGCGAAAAAACAGATTGAATTAAGAGATTGTTGCTTGGGGTGATGTTAGGATGACATTCTTCCCTTTTTACTCAGCACCATATGATGTCAATCATTCATTCTAGCGAGAACAGTAGTCTGGCCTTGGTTGCATCATCTCCAATGCTCGGAGGTAGAAATAAAGTGGTGAAAAAAGTACCATATAGAAAAAAGACTTACCATATAGCTCCTTTTGCACCGTCAGTGCTTTGGCTTCCAGTAAATATAACTAGAAACTACACAATGTCTGCTAAATGTCATCGTCGTTAAAAACTACTCAGGTCTAGAGCTGTATATCATGGTGAATAGCTTCAAACATACAGGTTGTGTCTAAAAGGGAGTCAAATAGACTGGATTGGAAGTGTGCTAGTGTCTCAAATAGAATAAAAAAATCACAAATCAATGCTAAAACCAAGATCTAATGGGAAATCTGGAGACAAAACTCCACTATAATAACACACTTCAACATCGGTTGAACATGCACACACATGAAACGGTGCTGCTACCTTATAAAGAAGGACTAATGAATAAGAGTCAAATGAAGAAACATTGGGAATGAGTAATTGCTCTGACTAATCCCTAAGTGGTTCGAAACAGGACAATGTTGAGTGAAAACAAATGAGTGAGTGGGGGAGTCCCGACGCCTTGCATAGGGCTAAACCCCATTATCTTCTGATTAATGACGGCCCGCTGCTCGCAGGCGACATAAATCAACGCCCGATAAATATAAATCCATTCTCTGGCTTCCCTGGAGGTAATCCATGCAGTGGCGCATTCAACACAGCCCGGGCTATCCTTGACGTCCACATTGTAAATAAATTACATCCATAATGTCAATAAATTACAGTGGCAGGTTATTAGGGGGAGAAGTAAAAACCAAAAAGAGAGACTCTGTGGACCATTATCCGCACAGTCTATCCCCAACTATTGGGCAGAGATGGATTTCCAGGTCCTTTTCCATTTAATGGTGCAGTGGGAGTCATTTTGCTAGTTGGCTAACAGCTTCTGGAGTAGATGCAAATGTTTTGTCATTTAGCAGACACTCTTATCCAGAGCGACAGTAGTGAGTGCATACACTTTCATCATACTGATCCCCCGTGGGAATCGAACCCAGAACCCTGGTGTTGCAAGCGCCATGCTCTACCAACTAAGCCAAACAGGACCCTGAATTCAAATGAAGTCATTATCCTGCAAAGTTAGGCGGCACGTTTATGGCACCGGACGGCGGTAGCTGGCGTTGGGGATACAGTACCGCTTAAGTTTAATGATATAAAAGTATACAGGAAAACAGCAGATAAAAGAGGAGTGTATGAAATGTGATAAATGGCTTTCTTTGTAGGGATGCATGAAGGCCAAGAGAAGTAAACATAAAAAAATAAGTCCCCAATTAAATGAAGGCTCCACGTTCTGCATGGTCATAGTCGGGAAAGACAAAGCTTTTTTATTTTTACTTTCAACAAATGTGTCAAGTGAGCACATGAAAGAGAGTTGTTATCTTTCAAATTGGCGAGACACCATCGCTGTGCAAATGAGGCCTAATTGGGCTTGAGTTGTGCCAGCGGGCGTTCTGCCTGTGGAGGGCAGGGGTAGCGGTTGGGGCATAAAGAAAACACGGGCACCCCATAATGGCATTACACCGCACCCACTGTCAGAAACCGAGAGAGCTAGGGGGGTCTTGTTGGAGCTAGAACACCTGAGGACCAGGTCTCCTTCCTGGGGTGGAGAACAGGAGCTTTGCTCAGTATTTACATTTTACATTTGTCAGGGGGCTAAGGGGGGTTCAGTTCTGTAAGCACTCGTGTTCAGGTTTCTTCCGGTCGGATGTAGGCCCGCTTGGGTGGTGAGCTACTCAGCACCATCGAAATCTAATGATGTTTATGAGCTCAGCGTCTTGGTGGGTGTGCACATATTGCTTCTGCATTTAGAGACATTGTTGGGAACGCAACATGGAAGGGAAAGCGCAAACAGGTGCCCTCTTGGCATCCGTTCTTGGCACCAACACCTGTTGCTCTGAGCTCACATCCCCTCAAGAGTCAATCTAGGCCGACTTGGCAGCCAAAGCGGTCAGAGCTCCTCATTTGCAATGCATTGCAACAGGCCAGACTTGTTAGGTACTGGGTCTAGTGCGTAGGGTTAGGCAACACATAGGGGTTGATTCGCTCTCTAACCTCTGCCCTTATTGATTGGCCCTATGAGATTTGAAAGAATTGGATTGGTGAAAGCAGTGCAGTGTAAACAACACCTTGCCTAATATAAGGTGATGTGGATCCACACAGAATTCCCATATTGCTTAAATCTATCTGGTCCTGTCAAGTCCGCTGAAAGGAGTCAACAAGAACAGAGGGGAAGGCAGTGGTTCGAATCCAGGCTCTGTCGTAGCCGGCCGCGACCGGGAGACCCATGGGGCGGCGCACAATTGGCCCAGCGTCGTCCAGGGTAGGGGAGGGAATGGCCGGCAGGGATGTAGCTCAGTTGGTAGAGCATGGCGTTTGCAACGCCAGGGTTGTGGGTTCGATTCCCACGGGGGGCCAGTATGAAAATAAATTAAAATAAATGTATGCACTCACTAACTGTAAGTCGCTCTGGATAAGAGCGTCTGCTAAATGACTAAAATGTAAAATGTAAAATGATTAGAACCCACCCTGGGGATGGATACTATGGATGTAGTGATATAATATGGGACTTTTATCCAAGGTCACATTGAAAGTCACACCTATATGGTCAATGAAGGACGTAAATCCACAACCCTGACGTTGCCAGCACCATGCTCTGTCTAACCAACTGAGCCATTGGAGCCACATAGATAATGTTGAGTTCTGAGTTGAGATGTGCATATGGGTGTACTCACTGGGGGAGGGGAAGCTGTGGTCTGTGTCGTAGTCCTCAGGGGGGGCTGCTGGGGGGGTGGTGCTGTGGGGGGGCTCGCTGGCTAGGCTGGAGCGGCTCTCTGACAGCAGGCTGCCCTGTGGACCCCAGCCCAGCCTTGTGGGGGTCCCAATCCGCCCCCCACTGAACACTGTGGACAAACACACAGGGCCAAGGGGTTAAAAGCAAAGTCTGGAAGAGTTCCTATTGTTCAATTGTTTTGCTGTTCATTGTGATTCATATTGATTCTTCAAGAATAAAGCTGATCAATGGCTTATATACTAAGTACAAATGTCTTACCTCCATACTATCTCTAAATCAAAGGTTGTATTAATCCATTGTGTATATTTGTGTTGTCATATGCGTGGCAGGGTCAGTCTGTTGAAATTACAGAGAGAAGGTATACTTCCAGAGGGATGTACCTGAGTCAGTATGCTGCTTGCCCTCAGGGAGACCCTGGCTGGACACCTTGCTCTTCACGCTGCCCTCACTGTGGTCCGACTCACTGTCGCTGCCACTAGACACCACTGTAGACACACAGACAGACAACACAAGAGGGTACGTCAATAGGGGATTCTATCAAGACCACACTGTATGTATCACATAAAAACAACATAACACCTTAGCTCTTACACCAAGAGATCTGAACCTCTTGATGAGGTGACTCCCCTACAAAAAAATTTAAAAGGGGACAGCCCAGTGTCACCCTGACCACTCCATAATGGCATTAACGCGTTCATTATGAAGTTATGGGCGTTATCCATAATATATATTATATCACTGTATTGTAAAAAACATTGACAGTATGACAGTATTTTACGTTTTTGAATAATAAAGTTCTAAATTTGCTTTATGAGTAGTGTCATGACTCTCCTGGCTGAGGATCCAAGGCCTCAGATCAGCTTTTCAATGGCTGACGATCACCAGACCCCCGCTCACCCACAGGAGAGGGGGGCGGGGCTGGGACGGATTTGACACCTCACACCCTGTCATAAATTAGGGAGGAGGGGAATCTCCCTCTTGCTCTTCAGTATTGGTAAAGGAATGTCCCTTTGTCTCCAGAAGACTTTTGCCGCCATTACTTTTACGTCCAAAAAGTGAATACTGGAACAATGTATCAAATCAAATCAAATTTTCTTTGTCACATACAGATGTTATTGCGGGTGTAGCAAAATGCTTGTGCTTCTAGTTCCAACAGTGCAGTAATATCTAACAAGTAATATCTAACAATTTCACAACATATACCCAATACACACACATTTTACATTACATTTTAGTCATTTAGCAGACGCTCTTATCCAGAGCGACTTACAGTTAGTGAGTGCATACATTATAAAAAAAAAATGAAAATCATACTGGCCCCCCGTGGGAATCGAACCCACAACCCTGGCGTTGCAAACGCCATGCTCTACCAACTGAGCTACATCCCTGCCGGCCATTCCCTCCCCTACCCTGGACAACGCTGGGCCAAATTGTGCGCCGCCCCATGGGTCTCCCAGTCGCGGCCGGCTACGACAGAGCCTGGATTCGAACCAGGATCTCTAGTGGCCTTAGACCACTGCGCCACTCGGGATCTAGTAAAGAATGGAATTTAAGACTATATACATACAGTGGGGAGAACAAGTATTTGATACACTGCCGATTTTGCAGGTTTTCCTACTTACAAAGCATGTAGAGGTCTGTAATTTTTATCATAGGTACACTTCAACTGTGAGAGACCAGAAAATCACATTGTATGATTTTTAAGTAATTCATTTGCAGTTTATTGCATGACATAAGTATTTGATCACCTACCAACCAGTAAGAATTCTGGCTCTCACAGACCTGTTAGTTTTTCTTTAAGAAGCCCTCCTGTTCTCCACTCATTACCTGTATTAACTGCACCTGTTTGAACTCGTTACCTGTATAAAAGACACCTGTCCACACACTCAATCAAACAGACTCCAACCTCTCCACAATGGCCAAGACCAGAGAGCTGTGTAAGGACATCAGGGATAAAATTGTAGACCTGCACAAGGCTGGGATGGGCTACAGGACAATAGGCAAGCAGCTTGGTGAGAAGGCAACAACTGTTGGCGCAATTATTCGAAAATGGAAGAAGTTCAAGATGACGGTCAATTACCCTCGGTCTGGGGCTCCATGCAAGATCTCACCTCGTGGGGCATCAATGATCATGAGGAAGGTAAGGGATCAGCCCAGAACTAACTACTGTTTTGTTGACGTTGAGTGAGGTTATTTTCATGGCACCACACTCCCAGAGTCCTCACCCCCTCCCTGTAGGCTGTCTCGTCATTGTTGGTAATCAAACTTACTACTGTTGTGTCGTCTGCAAACTTGATGATTGAGTTGGAGGCGTGCTTGGCCACGCAGTCATGGGTGAACAGGGAGTACAGGAGGGGGCTTCGCACGCACCCTTGTGGGGCCCCAGTGTTGAGGATCAGCGAAGTGGAGATGTTGTTTCCTATCTTCACCACCTGGGCGGCCAGTCAGGAAGTTCAGCACCCAGTTGCACAGAGCGGGGTTCAGACCCAGGGCCTCGAGCTTAATGATGAGCTTGGAGGGGACTATGGTGTTGAATGCTGAGCTATAGTCAATTAACAGCATTCGTACATACAGTGAGGGAAAAAAGTATTTGATCCCCTGCTGATTTTGTACGTTTGCCCACTGACAAAGACATGATCAGTCTATAATTTTAATGGTAGGTTTATTTGAACAGTGAGAGACAGAATAGCAACAAAAAAATCCAGAAAAACGCATGTCAAAAATGTTATAAATTGATTTGCATTTTAATTAGGGAAATAAGTATTTGACCCCTCTGCAAAACATTACTTAGTACTTGGTGGCAAAACCCTTGTTGGCAATCACAGAGGTCAGACGTTTCTTGTAGTTGGTCACCAGGTTTGCACACATCTCAGGAGGGATTTTGTTCCACTCCTCTTCTCCAAGTCATTAAGGTTTCGAGGCTGACGTTTGACAACTCGAACCTTCAGCTCCCTCCACATATTTTCTATGGGATTAAGGTCTGGAGACTGGCTAGGCCACTCCAGGACCTTAATGTGTTTCTTCTTGAGACACTCCTTTGTTGCCTTGGCCGTGTGTTTTGGGTCATTGTCATGCTGGAATACCCATCCACGACCCATTTTCAATGCCCTGGCTGAGAGAAGGAGGTTCTCACCCAAGATTTGACGGTACATGGCCCCGTCCATCGTCCCTTTGATGCGGTGAAGTTGTCCTGTCCCCTTAGCAGAAAAACACTCCCAAAGCATAATGTTTCCACCTCCATGTTTGACGGTGGGGATGGTGTTCTTGGGGTCATAGGCAGCATTCCTCCTCCTCCAAACACGGCGAGTTGAGTTGATGCCAAAGAGCTCGATTTTGGTCTCATCTGACCACAACACTTTCACCCAGTTCTCCTCTGAATCATTCAGATGTTCATTGGCAAACTTCAGACGGCCCTGTATATGTGCTTTCTTGAGCAGGGGGACCTTGCGGGCGCTGCAGGATTTCAGTCCTTCATGGCGTAGTGTGTTACCAATTGTTTTCTTGGTGACTATGGTCCCAGCTGCCTTGAGATCATTGACAAGATCCTCCCGTGTAGTTCTGGGCTGATTTCTCACCGTTCTCATGATCATTGCAACTCCATGAGGTGAGATCTTGCATGGAGCCCCAGGCCGAGAGAGATTGACAGTTATTTTGTGTTTCTTCCATTTGCGAATAATCGCACCAACTGTTGTCACCTTCTCACCAAGCTGCTTGGCGATGGTCTTGTAGCCCATTCCAGGTCTACAATCTTGTTCCTGACATCCTTGGAGAGCTCTTTGGCCTTGGCCATGGTGGAGAGTTTGATTGTGGACAGGTGTCTTTTATACAGGTAACAAGCTGCAATTAGGAGCACTCCCTTTAAGAGTGTGCTCCTAATCTCAGCTCGTTAGCTGTATAAAAAGACACCTGGGAGCCAGAAATCTTTCTGATTGAGAGGGGGTCAAATACTTATTTCCCTCATTAAAATGCAAATCAATTTATAACATTTTTGACATGCGTTTTTGTGGATTTTTTTGTTGTTATTCTGTCTCTCACTGTTCAAATAAACCTACCATTAAAATTATAGACTGATCATTTCTTTGTCAGTGGGCAAACGTACAAAATCAGCAGGGGATCAAATACTTTTTTTCCTCACTGTAGGTTTTCCTCTTGTCCAGATGGGATAGGGCAGTGTGCAGTGTGATGGCGATTGCGTCATCTGTGGATCTATTGGGGTGGTAAGCAAATTGAAGTGGGTCTAGGGTGACAGATAAGGCAGAGGTGATATGATCCTTGACTAGTCTTTCAAAGCACTTCATGATGACAGAGGTGAGTGCTACGGGGCGATAGTCATTTAGTTCAGTTACCTTTGCTTTCTTGGGTACAGGAACAATGGTGGCCATCTTGAAGCATGTGTGAACAGCAGACTGGGAAAGGGAGAGATTGAATATGTCCGTAAACACACCAGCCAGCTGGTCTGCGCATGCTCTGAGGACACGGCTAGCGATGCCGTCTGGGCCGGCAGCCTTGCGGGGGTTAACATGCTTAAATGTCTTACTCACGTCGGCCACGGAGAAGGAGAGGCCACAGTCCTTGGTAGTGGGCCTCGTCGGTGGCACTGTGTTATCCTCAAAGCGGGCAAAGAAGGTGTTTAGCTTGTTTGGAAGGGAGACGTCGGTGTCGGCGACGTGGCTGGTTTTCCTTTTGTAGTCCGTGATTGTCTGTAGACCCTGCCACATACGTCTCGGGTCTGAGCCGTTGAATTGCGACTCCACTTTGTCTCTATACTGATGTTTTGCCAGTTTAATTGCTTTGCGGAGTGAGTAGCTACACTGTTTGTATTCTGCCATATTCCCAGTCACCTTGCCATGGTTAAATGCGGTAGGTCGCGCTTTCAGTTTTGCGCGAATGCTGCCATCTATCCACGGTTTCTGGTTAGTGTAGGTTTTAATAGTCACAGTTGGCACAACATCACCTATACATTTCCTGATAAACTCAGTTACAGTGTATTCGTCTAAATTATTTTCGCAAGCTACCCGGAACATATCCCAGTCCGCGTGATCAAAACAATCTTGAAGTGTGGATTCCGATTGGTCAGACCACCGTTGAATAGTCCTTAGCACGGGTACTTCCTGTTTGAGTTTCTGCCTATAGGAAGGGAGAAGCAAAATGGAGTCGTGGTCAGATTTGCCGAAAGGAGGGCGGGGGAGGGCCTTATAACCATCCCGGAAGTTTGAATAGCAATGGTCGAGGATTTTAGCAGCGCGAGTACAACAGTCGATATGTTGATAGAACTTCGGCAGCCGACTCTTCAAATTTGCTTTGTTAAAATCTCCGGCTACAATAAATGCAGCCTCAGGATATGTGGTTTCCAGTTTACATAAAGTCCAGTGAAGTTCTTTGAGGGCCGTCGTGGTATCTGCTTGAAGGGGGATATACAGGGCTGTGACTAAAACCGAATAAAATTATCTTGGGAGATAATACGGTCGGCATTTGATTGTGAGGTATTCTAGGTCGGCTGAACAGAAGGACTTGAGTTCCTGTATGTTACTACAATTACACCATGAGTCGTTATTCATGAAACACACACCTCCACCCTTCTGCTTCACGGAGAGATATTTATTTATGTCTGCGCGATCAACTGAGAACCCATCTGGCTGGACCGATTTCGACAGAATATCCCAAGAGAGCCATGTTTCCATGTGGAATGATGACAGTTGGTCTATGGAAAACTAATGTCTATTTTGTGATGTCATAAAAAATTGCATTAAAATGTTATAACGAAAATATTGTAATTTGGAAAGTATACATATTCTATCTGTCAAGTTTACATCCAAATGTTGTATAAGATATGATTAATGATGAGAGTATTTTTGTTAAGATAGGAATGTGATTTTAGTTTTCTAACGAGATCATAGTTTTCATATAAGCTTTGCACCAGTCAGTAGCCACACCCAAGTGAGCTCAGAGATCGTGTCAGTAAGTAGGAACGCCCCTTTCACCAAGAGTGCATTAAGGCTTGAAAGACAAATTCACATCAGACCAGAAAGACGTGAGACGGTGGTCTACATGTTTGAAAATGGTTGGAACGTTGAACCTCAACACGAGGTGAAGAAGATAAACTCACCAGACTAGACCTGAACATTGCCAGGCTGCAGCTGTGCGTGAAAAGTGGCTCAAACTCTGACTAACCACACGAGGTGGGAAGGAGAAAATCCCCTCTCAGACAATCACTGGTGCATCTGAGTATCTGTTCTGAGGAAACATTCCAATACAAGCCAGGACAACTAAGAAGAAGGACATTGTGACCTCTGCTGGACAATCAGAGCCTTACACCCACAGGACAATCAGAGCCTTAAAAGTGAGCTGAGCGAAGACCCAGCCAAAACCTCCTTTCCAAGAGGGTTTGGGTCAACAGAGATAGACGACGAACAAAGACATCCACACGTAAATACATTCATGATTTCTTACTCCAAATGGGCAGTGGTTCGTGAGCAAAGTATTATGATTACTTTGAGGGTAGTTTCCAAATGTATCAACGATAAGTGTTGTGTCTCTCTCTCTCAACCCCTCCCTCTTTTGGTAACCAAGCAATCATGTTGTTGTTAGTCCGCTAGGGACTTTTTCTCATGTATTAAGTGTGTATGTTATTTTGTGTTATTATTTAGTTAGCTAGCAAATAAATAATTAAGCCAATTTGTGTAGTGCATAAGTAAAGCTGTGGTTTGTGCAGATCCAATAAGTCTACGACCGTACAGAATGAGACTGATAAGAGGTAATGATTAATACGTTGATTGTTTTATACATTCGGGAGATGGTAACTCTATAAACAACTTCATGATTAATTTAATTGAGTAACAATTAAACATAGTTAGTTCATTCGATAAATAACAGTCATCATATTAATGAAAGTCACAACAGTAGTGCGTGACCCTATGGTGGCAACACATACATTCTAAGTGATTTCAACGGATCTTTCTCCATTCTGATTGTTTTATACTGTTCAATTCAACCAAAAATAATTTTCTGCATTTTCATCAATTTCTGCATTTCCTGCACTCATTTTACATTTACATTTTAGTCATTTAGCAGACGCTCTTATCCAGAGCGACTTACATATTTTTTTTTATACTGGCCCCCCGTGGGAAACGAACCCACAACCCTGGCGTTGCAAACGCCATGCTCTATCAAATGAGCTACATCCCTGCCGGCCATTCCCTCCCCTACCCTGGACGACGCTGGGCCAATTGTGCGCCGCCCATGAGTCTCCCGGTCGCGGCCGGCGGCGACAGAGCCTGGATTCGAACCAGGATCTCTAGTGGCACAGTTAGCACTGCGATGCAGTGCCTTAGACCACTGCGCCACTCAGGAGTACCAAAGTGCCCACTATTATTTGAGATCATTTCCACACTGCCACGTAGGAATCATGGAATCATGGAAATAGAATGATTATTCTAATTCTCTAGTTAGAATATAATAGTGGGCACTTTGAAAACAGTGCTGTTTGACATGACAACGAATGAAAATGCCAGGGAGGAGTTATTGTGACAGGGTAGGAACCAAAGTGTTGATAAGTGTTTCCTGGGGGACCCTATAATCTTTGGCTACATTTAATGTTTTCTACTTCATGTAGCTAACATATTCTTGTGTCGTATATGAAGATTATGACTTTGTTAATGTTTTTAAGTTGAACCTGAAAGGATGTTTATTTAGCAGAAAGAGAGCCGGTTTTAGTGTGACACCCCGGATAGGACAGAGAAGTCTGTGTGTTGTAGACAGGGGATTGGACAGTAGAGGGAGCCACCCATATCTTGGGAAGATTATATATACTGGGTAAAAACGACGAAGAGGTTAGAGCGGCCATTGCAATCTGGGACGCCGTTCTCCGGGTGATCTTGACACCTGTAACCTCATGCTGAAATCTTGTGATATGAATAAAACTTATGATCAAAGGTTCAGTATGAGCGGACTCCTTTGTTTATCAGCAATAATTGCCAGCATTTACTCGATACTACAAATGGCGTCACGAAAAGGGAGGGTCTGCATCTCTTCTTTGTTCCATTCAAGCGCCAAGCTAACTCGTTCTGAAGTCATGGCCAGATAAGGGTGAGTTTTTTCTCACCGCTTTGGGAGTTTGTTAGTTTGGATGCTATTTGGGGTGTGCACTGGAGAGATGTACCGTTAGGACCGATGTGTGTGGCTCGTGTTGCTTTATTGCTGAGAACTGGGGGTCTGGCTAATCATTATAAATGTATTTGCACTGGTAGACAGTGCAAAAGGGGGGAGAGTAGGCTTGGAATTTTAGAGCAATCGATGGTAGTAAAAGGCAGATATAAAAAGGCAGATATACAAGGCAGATATTAAAGGCAGATATACGTATACAATTAGGGCATTGTGAATCTGGAAAGACCCCAGGGGGGCGACCTCTCGGGTGGGCCATAAATCCTGGTAACGCGTTAGGTGTTTTTAGGTCAGTCTGGGACTGGGGTTTTTGGAATATATTCTGTTGCATGTTACCGCTCAGCTGGTGGTTGACGAAGCATTTTGTTTGATGTAACCTCTCATAGGATATCCATTGAACTCACGGCAGCATAAAGTTAGTGGTAAAGGAAAAAGAATTTAGGCACAATGCAGGTTACATTGTTACATGCCACATGGTAGATACATGCTAAGGCTAAATGCTAATGCTAAATGCTAATTGTGTTGCATGCTAACGTGTGACCTTAGAGGGCCATTGCGATGGAATAAAGCCTCTTAAATTATGTTTGTGTGTGTAGAATTCAGGTTCTATGCGTTGTGAGCTCTGTTAAGTGTTATTGTTTGACTATAAGGGGTAAAAGAGAGGAGCTGTAGCAGAATGCTAACGTTCTGTTGTCTGGAAATCGTATCGTTGAATGTATTGCGCATGCGTTTAATTTTACGGCACTAAAACTACAACACGAGGGATTTTACTAAAACTACAACACGGGGGATTTTGGGTAAATCGGTCATACTTCTGTTACACTGCAAGGGGGGAAACAGACACAGACGAACGTAGAGATTTGAACACGAATGGAATGGTTGTTACGTCGGCTGTTGTTTGAAAATGAAACTATTTGTTGAGATCTATTGAATTTATAAATTAGATATATGTTGACGGATTAAAATAAATAAAATAAAATGACGGATTAAAATAAATAAAAATGTTATTGAGCTATTTATTCCTGAGTTAATTCTTAGAGCGAATGTGAGTGGAGGAATATTGAATGCTGGAAATAACTCAGTGAGTGTATAAACTCTAAATTCTTGTCTGTTTCTATGCTCTTTTGTCATATGACAGGAAATAGGAACGATGGGACGAGAGAGAGAGAAAGAGAGGTGCTGACGTGTACATCACGTGACAGATTGTGACGCAACAGAGGATCGAGTAGGAAGGTTTTGGTGCTGTTCTGTTTACAAAATCTTCCCCTACAGGATGTTTGATGTTATGACAATTTCACAGAGGCTTGGCAAAATACTGATTCATTAAAAATTGCATTTTGGAGTTTCTGTGCATGAGGGGGTTTGATTACAGTTCTGTTGGAAATCGAGTACTGACATTATTCTGTAAAATTAAGATAATTGGGTGCTTATAAAGCAAGGGGTTTATGGGTATTGTAGTGTTGTAGGATTGGAAGTCTTTATTTTTGGATTGCTCTGAAGTTGACTACTTGCATTTACTTTCCTGATGGGATGTGGTAAGATAGCCACTAATTGATAAATTGGTAAAATAGGATATAGAAATAAAAAATTGTTTTTGATTATTCATAATTTTTTAATTGATTTTTTAAATTGATTTATTTTAATAAAAAATATTTTTTTAGAATAATTTTTTTTATATAGAATTTTTTAATATTCATATTTTTGTTGATTGATTTTTTTTTTAAAAAAGGTTTTTTTTTGTTTAGTTTAGTTTATATTAATAATTAAAGGGGGGAAGCCCATAGGCTATATAGTCTGAAATAAAATAATTCACAATAAAGGAATATAAAAGAGTTGGTACAATGGGAAAAAGATATCAGGACTATGAAGGTAATTACACCTGTTGGTATAGTACAAAATAGTCATCCTTTAACTAAAGTATTGCCAGGTTATCCGGCAAATGAAACAAAAGTTGGCCTGACATTGAACAAACCATAGCTAGTAGAGGGAATCTTAACCCTGACGTCATCAACATAATGAAAGTGCTTCTGTCAATTCATAAAGCAGAACAAAAGAAGGGAAAAAAGGGAACAACGTAAAGAAAAGAGACAGAGAACTGGGTGTTCTTAAGTTGCCCTTCATTCTCAAACAAAAACTGATAAAAGATTCCAGCGATAAGATAAACAAAGGTATAGAGAAAATTGTGAAACAAGGAAAGGCGACAGAAAAACTAATGGCAGAAGTTAGTACACCTTTCTCACATACGGATTCAGCAAAAAGACCCCCACCTTATGAGAAGGAAGTAGAGCTTAGGGATGTTTATCCTCAGCTTCCAGTGATCATCCAGGAGGGTGATTATTGCATCAGAGATGAAGATGAACGAATAATAGATAGAGGACAAGCAGAAACAACAATAAAAATGAATCCAAAACTCCAGAAGTAAGAAAAAACCGAGATGTCTGGAAACTAAGAGAAGAATGAGGTTCGGAAAGATGAAGATAAAGATGAAGATACAGAAGAGAAGAAAAAACTGCTGAGAAAAGGATCCCAAGAATTGGAGGAGAAGAATACATTGAGGCCAAGGAAAGGCCAATAGTAAGAAGATGATGGAAGATGATATTTCGAGAACAAAGAATATAACCTTTTGAAGAATACTGATATGTCAACAACAAGAAGGAACAGGACCAAGAAACTCTCAGAAAACTCAATCAAATACAACTGGTGGAGAAGAAGAAGGAGAAGAGAAGCTTTGGTTATGAAGAATCAGAGTGAACCAAATCAACAATCACTGCTACAGCTTCAACTGAACAAGGTCAAATGCAATTGTATCAGCCACCAATGGCGGTACCAGTTGTTATCCATATCCACAGCCAGTTTCTGGACAGACACAGAATTGGGAGAGGAAGAGGACGAGAAGGCTTAGAAGGAGGAGGGAGATTTCAGCCACACTTCCAGCAACTTTCAGAAGTGTGTTATAATTGTGGACAGGTTGGTCACTTTACCTGTGATTGCAATGCGTCAGGAGGAAACAACAGAGGAAATTTCTGAGGAAGATAAAGGAGCAAGTGAAGATCACCTGTTCTCCAGGTGAACCCTTAAGGGAGCAAGGATTCTAGAGTGCCTAGAAGATCCGAAGGGGGGTGTCAGCTGATAGCACCGATTAGGGAGAAGAAGAAAAGTATCTAACAATTGAAGTGAAAACAAAGGACTATGAGAAGTGATGGTGAATAGAGGAAAAGCTTTTATCTGTGTTGAGCCTAAAGAGGTTAAACATCTCACTATGTAAAATTAACTAATTAGGTTAGGATTTGAGGGAGTAAAACAGTTGATTACTCTTAAGGAACCAATTGAGCTCTGCTATAAAAATCAAAGAGAAATTAAAATAGACATACTAATATTAGAACATATACCTATTGCATTGTTGGAAAGAGATGCATTGTGTAAATTGAACTGTACAATAAGATGTACACTAAACGGCTGTCTGGTAGAAGATTTTTAAAAAGTAGGGTTTTTGGGAATCATATTTGCTTTAAAAGATAATATCATAGGAAGGATGATAATCTATTAGACTGCCTATTAGACAATCTGTCTGAAAAATAAAGTTAAAAGGGGTGACTGTTATTCTTGGTTACATTCCTACACCAAGAGGGGAAAGAAATTTCAAACTAGGCTAAAAGGTGTTTGATCGTTTGCCAAGTCTGTGTGTAAAGAAGTCAGAAGCAGGTGGGGACTTCCCAATCACATATTCTAAAAATTTGGTGGTAAAGGATTTTGTGAATAAATCAGTGGAAAAAGGTTTTTAAAAGTTAGGAGAAAAGATTAGATTAAAAAAGTTAGGAGAATTAGGGTTGAAGGAACTCTAAGACAGTAAGCTAAGTTTCAAAGTTAGTAGTAAGAGAGAGAGAACAGTGGTGAAGGACATTTTAGAGTTTAGTGGGAAGATAGATATGGTAGGAGTTTAGATCTGTTAGGAGCAGATGCATTGAGAAAGTATGCGTTGCTGAATGATAAGAGAAGATTGAGGGTGATTGAGTATCTATATTTACAATTCCCAGCAGGAAGATCAAGGTAATTGTGGGTGTATTTTTATAATCAAAAGTTTGAAAGTGAGGGTTTAGAGTAGGAAGAGAGAGTGAATGTAGTGACACTAGTGGTGATAGATGGAAGTACAAGTAAAGAGTTCAAAGCTTTGGGGAAACTAGATGAAGTAACAATAAGGACATCAACACTTCAGTATATTAAAACAACAGTGAGAAGCAATCTAACTCTTTCAACATTGATAGTTATTAAAGCCATAAATATATCGCATTTGATTATAAGGGAACCAATAGCTCCAGCACCAATTTTAGGGGGAAAAAGACTGTTATTAGGGTTAGGATGGGGACGTTCCTCCCACATGGAGAGATAATTATGGAGAAGAAGTATTGTTATCAGGACCAGAAGTAGAAGTTGTTGCACCTAGTCAAAGGAAGTATATTTTGTACAACGATATGAAGTGGAAGAGGGTTATGAGTGATTGTTCACTTATTTTGCGTAATGTTACAGAGAAAGATCAGGGAGAATATATGTGTACTTATCTAGTGCAAGCATTAAAATTTGTTCCGGTTAAGAATTATTGGTTAAAAGGCTATGTAATTCGTAAAGTGACGCTTATAATGGAAGAGTTGAAGTCTGTTGAAGCTTCCACAGTCACCGAAGGAGTTCAGGAGAAGTATATTACAGTAGCCACTCCAACAGTAAATAATACACAGAGGATATCGGTAGCTTTCCCACTAGAAGTAGTTAAGGGTGTTAATACATCAACTAAATCAACTACTTTAATGGTAACTTTGAAAGGGATTAATGGTACGACGGCAATAACAAATGTAGGAAGTATGACACAGACACAAACAACAACTTTTCTGAAATGATACGGATGGAGAGTGCTGTCAATGGTAGTAAGGATAGGGTTAAAATAGGAGAGCAGATAGTGGTAGAGAACAATATAGATTCATCTGAAATAGTGAAGGATACTATCATGGAGGTACAGGATGAGTTCTTTGATTTTAATGACAGACAAGGAGAGGTATCTGATCAGTACCGCTCGTTAGGGAAGAGAGAAACTAAATGGAAGGCATATGGGTTTGATTCTTCTGTTGTGAAAATTAAAGATGGATGGGCAGGTAGGAATCTTTGGTTCCAGCAGCTAGCTCATTCTGTAAGATCAGTGAGGAATCTTGAGGGTCCATGTCTGTTGAGAATTCCAGCACCAGAGACGTGGGTTTCCATTTTAGAGACGGTCGCTCAGCCTCTATCAAGTATGTGTCAATCTTATGCTTTGTCATGGCTATTGTATCAGCAACAATCAGTAACAGATAAAATAATGTCGTTGTCAAAACATTTGTTTAAGCCTAGGTTTAAGTGTTCTTGGTTAAATGAATTACCCTATGTGAATTTGTTAGATGGGAAGGAAAATCAGGTAACAGTGAACCCTGAAGCATTGGAGGTGAAACCAGTGAGGGCTAAAAGTTGTTTTTGTTCTAATAAAACATATGATGTAAGGGGTATGTTTATGGGAATATCAGATTGTGATGATTATATGATGACTTTGGGTAAGCATGACCTTAAGGGTAGTAATGAGAAATATAATGTTACTTTTTATGTTCCAGGTAGTAAGAACAGCAGGACTTTGATGGTGAAAGATTAGCTTTTGCCTGACAATGTGACTATTGGGAATTTTAGAGATATTTGGAGGGTTTGTGGTGATAAAGCGTATATATTCTTACCCTATGGATGGACAGGATGTTGTTACATGTCAACGTTGAAGCTTCCATATGAGGTTTCTACCATTAAAAGAGGGGTAGCACCGGACACAGATAAATCTGAATCTAGGTTTGGAAATAGGGTGAAAAGGGACATGGCGACATTTCATAGTCTTGAAGCCTATCATTGGAGGATAAGTCTAAGAGAGAAGGGGGAATTTTTCCATGGTATGGTATAACATTTTTGGCAGATCATATTGATAATATTAGTTATACTTTGATTCCAGATAGTTATAGATGCATTGAAATATATAAGGGATGCGTTTGGTAGATCTGAAGGAGCGGGATGGTCAGCTAAGACTTGGTTGCAAGATCAGTTAGGTCCAGTGGGAGCAGTGATGGTTTACGATTTAATAGCAGTTTTGATAGCACTGTGTGTGATGTTTGTAATTTGTTACTGACCTTTGAGAAAGCTATGATATTGAGATAGGTTGGAGTTGTGATGCCTGGAGACAACACTCAGATGCCGTTGTTGACTGTTCCTGATCTGGATGAAGAGGGACAAGTGGGACTGGATGGAGTATTGATGGATAAATATCCTTTTTGATTATTTGATCATTTTTCAAAAAAAAAATTCAATATTAGTGTGATTTTAGTATGATGTTATGAATCAAAGGGGGGAAATAGGATAATGTGATTCATACATCATTTATATATAATTTTTATATTCTTAGTTGATATTGATGTTTAATTTGAAAGTGTTGTTTTGCAAAAGATACTGTTTGGTCTTTTCTTCCAGAAGCATTTGGGGGAATATGTAGAGATTGAAATACTCAAACAAGGACAATATGAAAGGAGAATGACTGGAGGAGATGGAACAAGGAAGGTGTGGAAATGTTCAGATTCCATCATCAACGATGCATTGGAAGAGGAGACTACGGGGGAGATGAAGTGTAGTGGACTACATTCCAGTGTCTGCAATGAAATATAGACATATTTGCATGTGTAATACATAATTTGTGTCATATTCTTAGGTATTAATTTTGGTAGAATGATATTTGATGTTATTGGATACAGGTGGGGATCTTAGATGTTTTTGTTTATTTCGGGAATGATTAGGGACAGGGAGTCTAGGCAGGGATAGAGATCCACTGTAGGGTTCGATGGGTCGACCAGCCTGAGAGTGGACATTTTGGATAGTATTTTGTTTGCAGGGGCTTACATGTGTATTTAATTGCATCATAGTTTCAAATGCATTGATAAAGATTTATGAATTCATCGGGAGTACCTAGGTGGTTGCCTGGGGCAGAGGGACCGTGAGATAATTTTACTGTCTTGATTGATGGATGGATATTTGGAACGAAGGTTGCCAGACAGTTTTTCTCTCTCACACTCCATAAAGATTTGTTCATATTTCATAGTAATGTATTCACACTTCATAAAGATTTGTTCATATTTCATAGAAAGGTATTTACACTCCAGAGGGAAATGGTTTTGGTTTATTGTTAAAGATACTCAATAAGATAAATTGTTACTTGTCATAATCCTATTCTGTTTGTTTTCGAGACTTTTTAGTCTCGAAGGGGGGAATGTCGTATATGAAGATTATGACTTTGTTAATGTTTTTAAGTGGAACCTGAAAGGATGTTTATTTAGCAGAAAGAGAGCCGGTTTTAGTGTGACACCCCGGATAGGACAGAGAAGTCTGTGTGTTGTAGACAGGGGATTGGACAGTAGAGGGAGCCACCCATATCTTGGGAAGATTATATATACTGGGTAAAAACGACGAAGAGGTTAGAGCGGCCATTGCAATCTGGGACGCCGTTCTCCGGGTGATCTTGACACCTGTAACCTCATGCTGAAATCTTGTGATATGAATAAAACGTATGATCAAAGGTTCAGTATGAGCGGACTCCTTTGTTTATCAGCAATAATTGCCAGCATTTACTCGATACTACACTTGCTTTGCATATTCTTCTTTGATTTAGAAGATACTGTTGCACAAACAACATGCCAATTTAGGTCTACACCATCACTGGTATTATCAGGCTGTATAGCTAATTACGTTTGCTCTGACTCAGTACATTTATAAGCTAGCTATCGATTAGCATTAGCGGCTAACAAGATTTAGGCCCAACTTGCTAAGAAAAGACAAACTAGCTGTTTGCAGATGTAAGAAACACAAACTTATAGTGTAATTATATAACGCTAGTGGATATATATTAAGAAGCAAAGTTAAAACACCATTGTTGTCATCAACATTGTTGCATGTGCTGCATTGACCATGCACACTGAACGCAAGTGTCTGTGTGGAAAGCGGCATGGAGAGAAAGAGAGCGCAGAAAGAGATGACTCAAGTGGTCCTCTGTAGCTCAGCTGGTAGAGCACGGCGCTTGTAACGCCAAGGTAGTGGGTTCGATCCCCGGGACCACCCATACACAAAAAATAAAAAAAATAAATGTATGCACGCATGACTGTAAGTCGCTTTGGATAAAAGCGTCTGCTAAATGGCATGTTATTTATTATTATTATTAAGTAGCGAAGTAAACTATAAAAACTGACTTTACACACAGCGTATCACATTTAACAAACCAACCATTCAAATACCGTTATATAAGGTAAAGTAAAATCCCAAACCGGTCCATGCATCCCAAACCGGTCCATGCATCAATACCGGTATATCGTAAAATATGGTATACCGCCCAGCCCTAGTTATCCAACTGCAGTTGCCTCTGTATGACCTGAAGAGGGGTTCCAGTTATCATGCAAATATAATCATATACGATTATCATAGCACAAAGACAAGCTCTCGCTCTGCTGGGACCTTCCATTTGTCAAGTTCATACTGGTTTAAACAGCCACATCGTGCTAGCTGCAGTATCGTAAACGAGACATGGCAGCCAGAGAGAGAAACTGAATCTGATTCAACCGTAAACCGATGGCTTCAGAGAGCAAGTTGCAAAATCCCTTGCGCTCCGGGGTCTGCTGGGGCAATTTAGGAGGCAGGCACGGGTGTCAGGCCACCTAACCAAGTCTGCGCCGCTCTGGCCCTCACCATTGCATCACCACACACTGGCCCCCATCAGTGGCCTGAGGCCAGGCTGCACTTTTTTTTTATGAAGGCAAGATAAATAAAAAAAGACGGGAAGACCGGCGCGGGTCTGCCTTCAAATTTTCCGCAGCCCATCTGCCGTGGTTTCAATCAGGCAGGAAATGCAGGGACTGAGTGTGCTTGCTCTCTCTCTCACGCATTCATATTGACTTGCATATACACAGGTGCACACACAAACCCACGCTGTCATACACATCTGTAATACGCATGCACTTACTGTACACACCCCCTCTCTCTCTTTCAATCCTTTCTCATGCGCCCTGTCAAATACCACCCAGCTCTTCAATCTGGCCTGATGAATACGGCCAAGGGAGCAGCAACTTCTTTCTCATTGCTGACTCACAGCGATTCCCTCCCGCACCAGCCCAGAAGAGGAGAATATGACTGCGCATTTGGCTTTTCAGCTTTCCCCAAAATGACTGCGCGGATCAAGTGGGGAAAAAAGTTACTATTGGAGTGGAAAATGTAAGTTCTCAACTTCAGATTGTGATATGCAGAACATGACACCACTTTATACAGCCTAGGCCTCAAGTACCTTTTAGGAATCCAAGTTTTCTAGTGTTTTAGAGGATTACAGACAGCCAGATCTAAAAGAAGGCACATTTCAGCCATTTTATGGGAAGACTTATATTTAGGTTTTTATTTCCAGTACATCTTGCTGCTCGACAGCAATTCTCTGAGGATACCATGGTAACATGCAGCATATGTGCAATTTCCTTCTGTTGTGCCCTTGAGCAAGGCACTCAACTCCAAAACTACCTCCAGAGGAGTTGCCCTGTGATTGACTCTGTACTTCTCTCCACCCTTATTGAGCCAACAAACATCTGGGGTGCAGAGGTATACATCATTCACCTAAAAACACAGAGCTGCACAGCGATAAGCTAAAAGGAAATAAGGAGAGCCTCTGGCTGGTCTAGTGGGTAATGCTGCCTGCAGCACATATTGAGTACAGGTTAGCGTGCATATGAATCCCACTGGTTCATTCAACCTACATCCCCCCCCCACCCAACTATCTATCCCAATAAAATCTGAAAAATACGAGTGGGATTCCAGTTTCCTTAAAAAAAGAAAAGGGAAAAAAAGAAAACCAGTGGCATTTTGCTCGCTCTCTACATGCTTGTTGCACTTTTGGCATAATGAAATTGGAAATATTTAAATATATAGGTGAAATTAAATGAAACAATGTATGTTGATGCTAATGTTATGCTCATGCTAATGATAACAATGGCATAATATATTCAATATGCTGTAGGCTATTGTCTTTTAACAGTTTAGCTCAATTCATTCTGATTAACCTAGCAATTACAACACACCCCTCACTATTGTCATTGGTTGCACTAATTCCACTATTTGTCTACATAACCAGGTTCAAGCATTCATGACATTAGCTTGAAGAAGGCACAGTGATGCCGAAACGTTGGTGGTTTCTTACCCAATAAATTACTGGGAGTTTATACAGTGTGTGCGACTCTCTTTATTTGTTTTTATAGCTTACAGTTTATTCACCGTTAGTCAGCACCTCTACACTAAATAATGTTCTCATGCTTTTTGTTATACTCCCATCTCATTAAACAACCAAATCAGCAGTGGCGGCAAACAAAACTAAATGAAGAATAATGGCTTCCTCAGAGGAGACGCTCTGGTTTCAATTGATTGTGTTCCGATTCAGATGTCATCGCCAGTGTGGTTGGGTAATGCAGTCAGAGGTCTCGGTGAGTACAATGTGTTTGTGTGACTCAGTTGCACGGCGAAGGGCAAGAATGTGAGTGAGGCATGACAGGTGTTCATGGCTGTGTGGAGTAGATGGTGTCAAATAGAAGTGACTGAGACTCCTTAGATAGAGGTCAAGATTTAACACGTCGCTCTAACTAACAGTTTGAACGGCACTATGTGCTGTATGCTAGTACAAAAAAAATTATTAAAAAAAATGTATTGTCACATACACCGGAGAGGTGCAGTGGAATGTATTGTTATATGTGATGTAGTTCAACATAATTTGTCAGCATTGCAACAAATCTGGCACGTTGCTGACCGTTCTTTTGAAAAAATGCTTTCAAGACCTATATACTGACGTGTAGTTATTTGCCATGGCAGTGATGACAAAACAGAGGCATGTTTCATAAGATCTAATGACACTATATGGTATAGTGGTTAGTCTTCATTCAGTAGTATGTGTATTGCACCTGCAGTACCGTAGGGAATGCATACGGTAGCTATTTTAGCACTTCATTTGAACAAACACAATAAAGCGCACGGATCATGTTGAGGTCTGACTAGGTCCCTCTCCGTCATAAAAAAAAAACTACCTCGGAAGACATTTGGCCAAATAAACGTTTTTAAGAGTCACCGTCTCGAGCCGACGCCACAGATGGCGTCTGCGTTAAAATCGTGGTTGTTCTGTCAAGTTTTCTTATTGCTCCCTGTCTCTGTGAGCCAATTTGGAAGGCCCTGTTGGATGATTGGTAGCATCATCAGCAGGCTGGCTATCTCTACCACTTACCATGCAGAAACCTGGGGTCTCCAGAGAGAGAGAGCAAGAGAGATCTCTAATTTCAATTGATCTCGTCCACTTCGAATATGACTCATACCTCTGAACAGCTCATTTTAAGCACAACTCACGGGCAAGGAATGTTCATTGTCGTTTTTTTAATCATCATCTTCAAAGCGTGATGTTAAAATGGGTGTCGGAGTAGGAAAACACACAGTGTGAATTTATACAGTGTTTATCCTGAAATACAGATTGAAATGCCTCCCTTTTTAGTTGCCAAATGGAGCACCTAGTATTCAGGCACATCACTTAGTAAGAGAGCTTTATCCTGTTAGTGGGAATGGGGAGATTGTCACCCAAGTCAATGAAAGCACATTTAATTGATGATCATGATTACATGCGGTGGCAGGGTTATAGAATTCTTCTGAGCAATGGAATACAATACCATTGACCTAAAACATTCCTTACTTTAAAGCTATAGACAAAGGCAATGAGATTGAACAGTTTTGTGATTGAAATCACTGTTACCGATAGCCTTAAAACAGAACAGCAATCAGGTAAAATGAGAATGGATGTGGGACAGGTCCACTTGATTAAAAAGACCTGAATAAAGATAAAATCAACATGTATTTATCACATACTCCGTAAACAAAAATGTAGACTAACAGTGAAATGCTTACTTATGGGCCCTTCCCAACAACGCAGAGACAAACAAAAATAAAATAATAACACCAGGAATAAATACACAATGAGTAACGATAACTTGGCTATATACACGGGGTACCAGTACCGAGTCGATGTGCAGGGGTATGAGGTAATTAAGGTAGATATGTACATATATGTAGGGATAAAGTGACTAGGCAACAGGATAGATAATAAACAGCAGCAGCAGCGTATGTGATGAGTCAAAAGAGTTGCAAAAAGGGTCAATGCAGATAGTTAAATAGTTAACCATTAGCTACCCGGACTAACTATTTAGCAGTCTTATGGCTTGGGGTAGATGCTGTTCAGGGTCCTGTTCAGGGTCTGAAACTAACTTGTTGGTCAACCAGCCACTGTGGCAGGTAGATTAAAAAATCTACCAGCCACTCAGATTTTTTACGGCGATGCACTTATTAATGAAGCCGCTGACTGATGTGGTAAACTCCTCAATGTTATCGGATGAATCCCGGAATCCAGTCTGTGCTAGCGAAACAGTCCTGTAGCTTAGCATCTGCTTCATCGGACCGCTTCCATTTTGAGCACGCCACTGGTACTTCCTGCTTTAGTTTTTGCTTGTAAGCAGGAATCAGGAGGATAGTTTGATTTGGTCAGATTTGCCAAATGGAGGGCGAGGGAGAGATTTGTATGCGTTTCTGTGTGTGGAGTAAAGGTGATCGAGAGTTTTTTAGCTTCTAGTTGCACAGGTGATATGCCAGCATCGGTTTGTGGTGGTAGATGAAAACTCTCTTGGCAAATAGTATGGTCAGCAGCTTATCATGAGGTACTCTAACTCAGGCGAGCAAAACCTCGACACTTATGATTAGAGATCACTCACCAGCTGTTGTTAACAAAGAGACACACACCTCCCGCTTAACCTTACCCGAAGATGCCGTTCGGTCTTGGTGATGCATAGAAAAACCATCTAGATGTACAGTATATTATAATAATATAATAATATGCCATTTAGCAGACGCTTTTATCCAAAGCGACTTACAGTCATGTGCGCATACATTTTTACGTATGGGTGGTCCCGGGGATCGAACCCACTACCCTGGTGTTACAAGCGCCATGCTCTACCAATTGAGCTACAGAGGACCACGTCTTTGTTCAGCCACGACTCCTAAAACATAGGATATTACAGTTCTTTAGGTCCTGTTGATAGGATAGTCTCGAACAGACCTCGTCCAGTTTGTTCTCCAGTGATTGTACGTTCGCCAATAGAACGGAGTGTAGAGGTGGTTTATTTACTCATCGACGTAGTCTGGTCAGGGAGCCGCTCGTTTGCCTCTCTTGCACCGTCTCTTCCTCTTTCGAGTCCCGGGGATTAGGGCCTGGTCCGGAATGAGCAGTACACATCCACAGCAGCCGACTCATTGAAGTAGAAATCTTCATCCAAATCGAGGTTAGTGATCGCTGTTCTGATGTCCAGAAGCTGCTTTCGGTCATAAGAAATAATGGCGAAAATATTATGTAAAGTTAAGATCAGCATAAAAAAACACCCAAAATAACAGAATTGGTCAGGAGTCTGTAAGATGGCAGCTATCCACTGCAGCGCCATCTTCCAGTACACTAGACTTCATTGAAAACAGCACAGCACAGTACAATAGCGTTCAAAAGACACAATCAATGGAATCCCCCTCAACAGAGAACAGAGGGTATTTCCCATTCCAACCTTTGACTGAATGGAGCTCCAAAGGTATTGTCCAGAGACAGAGCAACCCTCTCGCTCCCTCCATGTCAACCCCGCACCCCTCCATCCTAAAATAACCACCCATTGCCTTCTATGAACCCATCAATAGCGGGGTATTATCATCATTACTCGGTTTGCACAGCCAAATACAGAATTTCAGGCACACTAATGAAACCCATTTTAGGAATTTACATAAATGATCTCTGATTAACCCGGGGAAATTAATTCAAATGATCTTGGGGCATTTCACCAAGGAGGAAGAGCTGATAGATAGTCGGAGCCAACCGAAATGTAGCCCCAAAAAATAAGGTTGCATCTCAAATGGCACCCTATTTCCTATAAAGTGCTATAAAGTGCACTATATAGGGAATAGGGTGCCATTTGGGACTCACCCCATTCATCTAGACAGGTGGGGCGAGGTCAAGCACAATAGCTTTATCTATGGCCGAGTCGAAACAACACAAGTCAATGTTATTATGAATAATAAGCGAGATGCTATTTTGGACATGGTTGTGGTTAGTAAAATGACTGGTTTCATACCTCGAAAAAGAAAAAGGTTGATTAATACATGCACACGCACACGACTCGCAAAAAAATTGAATGGTTGATGCACCCACCCACCCCCCACACAAAGCATCATAAGTAAAACAAACCTGCCCTCCAAACACAGAATCCTCTGTATTCTAAGTGTTCTAAACTAGTGGATATTGTAATGAGCCGAGCCAGTCATTAGAGCCCAGTGTCTCTCCATGCTGTGCAACAGCCACAAGGCTCCCTCTAAAGCTGGAAATAGGACTGAGGCCAGACCAGTGCTTTAATGGCTCAATCTCACACAATGCATGCCCGCTCACAAAACAAGGCGGGAATTAAGTAGCCTATACAGGTAAAGGTATGGAAATCACTACTATGCATGTGGGAAGACTGTATCACAAAAGGCCATCAATCCCAACCCAAAAAATCCATGTGGTTAAAAAATCTTATTATATTTGTGACTTTATAGTTAATCAAAGAGTAAGATGCTTCACTTCAATCAATCCAGAAGAAGACATAGGGCTACATTTTCCTAATGCAAAATAATTGTGCCAAAAAATACAGTAATAAAAAAATACAGTAAAGTGCAAAAAATACAGTAATCTCGCAGTGTGACTTAATTTGAAACCAACAATATGCGTTATAAGGAGCCGATTATTTTACTTTAGTAAGCTGAGCATTACATAAAGAGTCTCCTCTTTATAACACACATTGTTAAAGAAAAGTTTCAAATCCAATCATGCTGCCAGATTGAGGTTTATGGATATTTTTTGCACTTTGCACAATTCTTTTGCTTTACAAAAATGTTGCCCTTACACTACACTGACGCAGTGTGGTGTCACGTTGCGTGCTTCCTTAGCTCCTAAGAACTGGACTCAGATCAGCTTTTACACCTGCTGGAGTCTGTGTCCAGATTGTTTAGCTGTGAGCCCTCCCCTTCCTCTGCAGCTCTGTATCCGCTCATCTGCGCCGAGGATGTGGGCCACGGTTCACACAGGTCACAGCCGGAGCTGCCGACACCATCTGATCCCTCCCGTGCTTGCGCTGGGACCACAATGGCTGACCATGACTCAGCCTGGCCTATTGGAAAGCACATGTGAAGAGGGCCCAAACGTGACAAGCCCATAGCTCATGCTATGTGATGTAATGTGAAATGTGTAATGCTATATAATGTGTGCGTGTGTCTTCTGAAGTGCTGATGAAAAGATGATTGTTTGAGAACCCAGTTCATCTGTCATTTGAAATAACAGTAGACAGTATGTTAATACAGTCTCAAATATGAATGTACTGGGTGTATGATTCATATTCTAATGATTATATTTCAGTGTTTCCCCTATATTCATTTAGCAGTGGCAAGCCGCTGGTGCTAAATTGTTGCCGCCACTCCAATAAATATATTTTAAAAAAATATAATAATAATAATTTTCAGGATGGTAAAACGTTGTCAGTGTAAACTTAAACAACAAAAAACATATATAAAGTATGTTGAAAAGATAACAAAGCTATATATGTTTAAATAACATCATCATTCAGAACTAACCAATAAAAACTAGACAGTCAGAGAGAATCTAAAATTCCAAAAATGTCTTGGCATGGAGCCCTCATTGATTTTGTTATAATGTTTGAGACACTCAGATAGAATAAGAACACAGCATAAGCCATGGCAAAATATGTAGAATTGCAGGAAATTAGCTTTAAAACAGATTTTTTTCTACCAACCCCATGACAAAATGTGTAGAATTGCAGGGAACTAGCTTTAAACGGTAAAATGTTCTCTCCGCCCCATGGCAAAATTGTAGAATTGCAGGAAATTAGCTTTAAAACTGCACATTGTTTCTCAGCCCTGTGGCAAAATGTGTTGAATTGCAGGAAATTTGCTTTAAAACTGACTTTTTTTCTCTCAGCCCCATGACGGTAGACTTTATGAAAATCCCCTTAAACATCCCACAGGTCCACACACTGACAGGTAGATGTGTAGTGAACTACAGTATACAGTGGGGAAAAAAAGTATTTAGTCAGCCACCAATTGTGCAAGTTCTCCCACTTAAAAAGATGAGAGAGGCCTGTAATTTTCATCATAGGTACACGTCAACTATGACAGACAAAATGAGAAAATAAAATCCAGAAAATCACATTGTAGTATTTTTTATGAATTTATTTGCAAATTATGGTGGAAAATAAGTATTTGGTCAATAACAAAAGTTTCTCAATACTTTGTTATATACCCTTTGGCTAGGCCACTCCAGGACCTTGAAATGCTTCTTACGAAGCCACTCCTTCGTTGCCCGGGCGGTGTGTTTGGGATAATTTTCATGCTGAAAGACCCAGCCACGTTTCATCTTCAATGCCCTTGCTGATGGAAGGAGGTTTTCACTCAAAATCTCACGATACATGGCCCCATTCATTCTTTCCTTTACACGGATCAGTCGTCCTGGTCCCTTTGCAGAAAAACAGCCCCAAAGCATGATGTTTCCACCCCCATGCTTCACAGTAGGTATGGTGTTCTTTGGATGCAACTCAGCATTCTTTGTCCTCCAAACACGACGAGTTGAGTTTTTACCAAAAAGTTCTATTTTGGTTTCATCTGACCATATTACATTCTCCAAATCCTCTTCTCATCCAAATGCACTCTAGCAAACTTCAGACGGGCCTGGACATGTACTGGCTTAAGCAGGGGGACACGTCTTGCACTGCAGGATTTGAGTCCCTGGCGGCGTAGTGTGTTACTGATGGTAGGCTTTGTTACTTTGGTCCCAGCTCTCTGCAGGTCATTCACTAGGTCCCCCCGTGTGGTTCTGGGATCATTTTGACCCCACGGGGTGAGATCTTGCGTGGAGCCCCAGATCGAGGGAGATTATCAGTGGTCTTGTATGTCTTCCATTTCCTAATAATTGCTCCCACAGTTGATTTCTTCAAACCAAGCTGCTTACCTATTGCAGATTCAGTCTTCCCAGCCTGGTGCAGGTCTACAATTTTGTTTCTGGTGTCCTTTGACAGCTCTTTGGTCTTGGCCATAGTGGAGTTTGGAGTGTGACTGTTTGAGGTTGTGGACAGGTGTCTTTTATACTGATAACAAGTTCAAACAGGTGCCATTAATACAGGTAACGAGTGGAGGACAGAGGAGCCTCTTAAAGAAGAAGTTACAGGTCTGTGAGAGCCAGAAATCTTGCTTGTTTGTAGGTGACCAAATACTTATTTTCCACCATAATTTGCAAATAAATTCATTAAAAATCATACAATGTGATTTTCAGGAAAAAAAATCTCAATTCGTCTGTCATAGTTGACGTGTACCTATGATGAAAATTACAGGCCTCTCTCATCTTTTTAAGTGGGAGAACTTGCACAATTGGTGGCTGACTAAATACTTTTTTCCCCCACTGTACATAAAAGGACACACACACACAGTCAGTATGTATTTAACTATACAGCATATGCACGCACAACATGCACAACACACACACACACACACACACATTGAACTACTTAATTGAATGAAGAATAACAGATGGTTGGGTTTTTATCCGTGTCACACCCAATTTATTTAGCATAAATCGTTATTTTCTGCTCGCTTTTTTTGAAAGGGTTAGGCAAATTGCAACCAGCTGCTCAATATTTCAGGTAGTATTTGATATCAATTTGATCTTTATTAATGGACCAGTCCTGGCAATAATGCAGTGGATTCCCGATAAACTTTTTGGGCAAAATTGAATTTCTCTTTCAATATGCGGTCATAAATATGATGCAGTTTAAGAGGTGGACTGAGAACATGAATTAAATGTCAGAAAGCAGGCACCAGACATATATAAACGCCACATAAAAACACACGTAACCCTTCAGGCTTACAGAATGTTGAAACTGCTTACCAAACACAGGGTGATATAAACTAAGCTCAGACAGACGTATTTCGCTCGGGTTTCAATAAATACAAGGCTTCAGTTATGGCCTTGTGATATAAAATAAACAGAGGAGACGCTCACATATCTATTGAGGCAAACGCAGCGACAAACACTTTTAGAATAGCTTAGGTGCACGGTCAGAAACATATCTGTGGCCTTGCATCAAAGGCTGTTTGATCATTCCCCAGGTGAGTCATAGCAAATATGTGGCATAATGGTGCTCCGAGGTCCCCAGCAAGCCATTGAGCATCAGAGATGAGGAGCGTGGCCCTGAGAAACTCAATAGAGAACATAGATGAGGCCTTTAGAAAGGGAGACTTGCATTCTAAGGCGATGATACTTTCAGTGAATATGACAACGGTTGATCTTGTTGTTTATAAAGCTGTGAGAGTAACACTGTCCACTTTATATCAAACTGCTATAGCGATTGTAAGGTGCATCCAAAGCACAACTGCAGATAATATATAGAATTTGTTATACTGTAGCTCCACAGAGACAATAGACAGTGATGATGATGCATCTCACTGTTACCATTGTTATGTTATCAGATTTGACAATTTAACTGAAGATAAATGGCAACGAAGATCTGGATTCACCTTCCCTTGTAGGGTGGAGATTTTGGACCTGAAGCAGCCCACATATATTAGAGCAAACATTTCTTAACCTTGCTTCTCTAAAGGAGCTTCCGTCGTCCTTGGGAATTGTCCAATTAAGATAAGATGCCAACATAAGAGGGGACTTTGAAAACAAGCGTCAGCTATTTGATCAGGCTCCCTTCAAAAAAGTTCCTTTTGATGCATTTGGAGAAAACAATTAAGAAACTGTGAGAGTAAAACAACAAAAGGAGGAGTTGAAAAAATTAACAACAAAAAGAAAAAAACGCAAACAAAGTTATTGGAATTAACCCCTGACATCACACAGGGAATCCAAATTAAAGACGGGAGATTTATGAGATTAACACGACACAAATGCCCAAATTGAAAACATAATTCTCAACCAAATAAAATGGTCAAAACAAACTGGGAATGGGGATGGGGCGGGTGGGAACAGGGTTGAAGGAAAACAGCGGCTGTATCCGAAATCTTTCTACCTACTGCTTACTAAAAGTATACACTGAGTGTACAAAACATTAGGAACCCCTTCCTAATACTGAGTTGCACCCCCTTTTGCCCTCAGAATGTTGTGGAAAATAACCACTATACTTTATTACAAATAAGGTCTTACATCAAGAAATGACTTTATAAAGTTTTCAACAAAGCCGATACCCGTCTGCAGAAGGGCACACATTCTTACGGTCTCCCTCCATCTTATATAGTCCTCTTCAGTTTTCCCGCTTTTTTATTGCTCCGCCCACTTCCTTTGTCCCTGAGGACGGCTGAACTATTACTCCAACCAATCACCCGCTCCCCTGTCTTGCACACACACTCATGTTTAGTTTAAACATGACAAGGCCCTAAATTACACAAACCTCACCCCCTCAAGCTGTAATCAATCAAGAAGATACCAAGGAGACAAAAGTCTAGCCCAAACTCTATTCAAACAAACGGCCCAATTCAGTTAGCCACCAAGAATGTTAACTATATGTTCATGATTAACTCAATTTATCTGATAATCCATTAAAAATACACATCAAGAACAGCCTCAATTCGACAAGGCATGGACTCTACAAGGTGTCAAAGGCGTTCCACAGGGATGCTGGCCATGTTGACTCCAATGCTTCCCACAGTTGTGTCAAGTTGGCTGGATGTCCTTTGGGTGGTGGACCATTCTTGATACACACACGAAATTGTTGAGCGTGAAAAACCCAGCAGAGTTGCAGTTCTTGACACACTTAAACCGGTGCATCTGGAACCTACGAATGGCACACATACACAATTCATGTCTCAATTGTTTCAAGGCTTAAAAATCCTTCTTTAACATGTCTCCTCGACTTCATCGACACTGATTGAAGTGGATTTAACAAATTACAGCAATAAGGAATCATAGCCTTCAGCTGGATTCACCTGGTCAGTCTATGTCATGGAAAGAGCACTGTTTTGTACACTCAGTGTATACTATGTACTAACCATACTACACACTATTTAGAAAATACTTTTCAGTAAAAATGTATGTAAGCAACAAATCAACATACTAAGCTCATCCATGCAAAGGAGGCGTCATCTTAAGTGCAATTGGGTTGTTCCACGCCATTTGTTCATTTAGGCACAGCCCATCCCCTTTATCCAATTATCAGCTGTTGTCAAACACGTGTGTAGGAAAATACTATTATTTTCCTCAATAGTGTGCAGCGAATTCATGCTAAATGAAAAAACGAAAATGAGTATGACATCCTTTCATTTAACACACTAATTTGTAACAATTTAACATACTATAAAACTCTCTCTTCTTTACTACCCAAAAAGCCTACTAGTAGTACAAGTTTTCGGACACGGCCAGCGAAGGTTCATCCTAATCAAACATGGACTAAAAGAGTATTCTAAAATCTAAGGTCATCTCTATGTCACTGTTTTGTTATTGTACAAAAACAAACTGAAATCATGTCGAATTTCTGTCTTATAAAGAACTGATGGTTATTTTCAGTTCAAGCATGTCTCAAAAGAAGCCGCAACAGGACACCAAATGCACCCATTTTAAACTATTCCAAATAAGGAATAACTGTATTACAGTGGACATGGGGAGTGACTGACTGACCTTTGCTGTGTGCCCATGTGTAGGTGCGGCTGACATTGGAACTCCTGGCCATCTTCTGCCCTCCTCCATGGGCCCCTCGCAGTCCCAGAGGAGCACCACTTGGCCCCTCCTTCCCTGGGCGCACGTACTTGGGCAGGAACTTGTAGAACCAGGCTCCAGACCGCTTCCACACCTGGACAAAACATACAGAAGGATTGTCGTCAGTTTTGAGGACAAATATGTGCGTTCTCAATGTACAAGTTCAAGTAGTACTTTTTCAGTTTTCATAAGATTCCTGGATACCGAACGTGGCCCTGGTTTACAAATAGCGAGGCGCAACCTCACATTTACATTTACATTTTAGTCATTTAGCAGATGCTCTTATCCAGAGCGACTTACAGTTAGTGCCTACATTATATTTTTTTCCCCCTGTGGGAATCGAACCCACAACCCTGGCATTGCAAACGCCATACTCTACCAACTGAGCTACATCCCCTGCCGGCCATTCCCTCCCCTACCCTGGCCCAATTGTGCGCCGCCCCATGGGTCTCCCGGTCGTGGCCGGCTACGACAGAGCCTGGATTCGAACCAGGATCTCTAGTGGCACAGCTAGCACTGCGATGCAGTGCCTTAGACCACTGCGCCACATCAGACAAACATTGAAAATGTGCAATTTGCATACAGTATATGAAACATAAAAAATGACAGCTTTTCCATGCATACCCAAAAGGAAAATAACTATAATTTCCAAAGACTCAGATTGGTCTAATAGCAATGTCTGAACTCCCATAGGCCACAACAGTCTTGTCTGGAGATGCACTGACAGTCTCCTGGCATAAGCATGCTAACAAACTGGTGGTGGGCGCTAGGCTCACCACCGTTCAGTGCTGTGGGCAATGCCACCGTGCCACTAATGGACAGCAGGCATTAAAATGTCAGGGCCGATAGCAGCTGCTCCAGAGTTGGCAAGTGCCACATCCCAGCCGGAAACACTTTCCTCATCTCTGCAGGCCTACTGCATTATCACATTTTATCAGAAAGGCAACATTTTCACATTTGCATCAGCAAGTAAGCTCCCCAAAACCCCTGAAAATCAGCAAGAAGAGCTAGGCATTCCAAAAATGATGTTCTCATTCCGGCTTCCACTGTGGGGGAATGTATGTACAACTCAAGTACAGAGTTCTAGCTCAAATGTACAACTCAAGTACACAGTACTGCATTGAAAAACAAATGCCTTTTTTCTCATAACCTATAGTCAGTAATCAAAAACATCATTTTTTACTCCAACTATCAAGTCAGTTTC
Organism: Coregonus lavaretus; assembly: GCF_964263955.1. NCBI lineage: Eukaryota > Metazoa > Chordata > Actinopteri > Salmoniformes > Salmonidae > Coregonus > Coregonus lavaretus. Next base: position 11,437,719 of record NC_140002.1, on the reverse strand, counting down.
TGAAATAAATGATGCAATTGCATGGTAACCACGGCCAATGGTGATGAATGACAGGTACTGGTCAAGCTCCCCATCATGATTCACATTTTTGGATGACCATGGGGCTCAAATGAAAGGTCAGATAACTGTTTTCTAGTAAATAAGGGTTATACTGTATTTCTTTGAACCCTGTACTTCTTTTTAAAGTAGCAGTAAATGTATGTCATTAATGAAGGTAGGATATTCCCTTCAGGACACTCTGCTGATGAACTTAAGCATCAAAGCTTTTAGGTCAGTTGTAGTAAGTCATCTCGCTCTCATTAGCCTACCTCAGTAAGTCCACAGGCATCTCTCTGCCCAAGTTGCCTAAAAACCAGCAGACCTTTTCTCCACGTTTAAGTGTTTCTTAACGAAAAGGACTCCTCAGGAACTCAGAGGTTAGAAGATTTTCAAAGGCTTCTGATTGTCTTCAATTATCCATAATCATCCTCTATGAGGGATTGGTGATAAAAATCCATACCTCACCATGTTCTAATGCGGTAAATCATCCGTTTAGGGCCTATTGGAATGTGTCATCTACAATATCGATTTCTGCCAGTTGGAACACAACCAGCTCAGTTGACACACCGGTTTCAGTGTAGATCACAGCAACTCTGATATGATCCTGAGTGTCAAAGCTGAGAAATGATCAATTGCCTCTCCCAAATTAATCTCTCCTTGACTGTAAATGACATCGCTTCCCTTAGGACTGACAGGGGAAATTAAATGAGAAATACAAATAGACTGAACCATACACAATGGACTGATGTTGTCACATTAAGAGAAAGCAGGGACATGTCTTGGGCCAGTAGAAAGTCACTGTATGAAAGCTACCGTATGAAAAATACCATATACAGTGGGGAAAAAAAGTATTTAGTCAGCCACCAATTGTGCAAGTTCTCCCACTTAAAATGATGAGAGAGGCCTGCAATTTTCATCATAGGTAGATATCAACTATGACAGACAAAATGAGATTTTTTTTCTCCAGAAAATCACATTGTAGGATTTTTAATTAATTTATTTGCAAATTATATGGTGGAAAATAAGTATTTGGTCAATAACAAAAGTTTCTCAATACTTTGTTATATACCCTTTGTTGGCAATGACACAGGTCAAACGTTTTCTGTAAGTCTTCACAAGGTTTTCACACACTGTTGCTGGTATTTTGGCCCATTCCTCCATGCAGATCTCCTCTAGAGCAGTGATGTTTTGGGGCTGTCGCTGGGCAACACGGACTTTCAACTCCCTCCAAAGATTTTCTTTGGGGTTGAGATCTGGAGACTGGCTAGGCCACTCCAGGACCTTGAAATGCTTCTTACGAAGCCACTCCTTCGTTGCCCGGGAGGTGTGTTTGGGATCATTGTCATGCTAAAAGACCCAGCCACGTTTCATCTTCAATGCCCTTGCTGATGGAAGGAGGTTTTCACTCAAAATCTCACGATACATGGCCCCATTCATTCTTTCCTTTACACGGATCAGTCGTCCTGGTCCCTTTGCAGAAAAACAGCCCCAAAGCATGAAGTTTCCACCCCCATGCTTCACAGTAGGTATGGTGTTCTTTGGATGCAACTCAGCATTCTTTGTCCTCCAAACACGATGAGTTGAGTTTTTACCAAAAAGTTCTATTTTGGTTTTATCTGACCATATGACATTCTCCCAAACTTCAGACGGGCCTGGACATGTACTGGCTTAAGCAGGGGGACACGTCTGGCAATGCAGGATTTGAGTCCCTGGCGGAGTAGTGTGTTACTGATGGTAGGCTTTGTTACTTTGGTCCCAGCTCTCTGCAGGTCATTCACTAGGTCCCCCCGTGTGGTTCTGGGATTTTTGCTCACCGTTCTTGTGATCATTTTGACCCCACGGGGTGAGATCTTGCGTGGAGCCCCAGATCGAGGGAGATTATCAGTGGTCTTGTATGTCTTCCATTTCCTAATAATTGCTCCCACAGTTGATTTCTTCAAACCAAGCTGCTTACCTATTGCAGATTCAGTCTTCCCAGCCTGGTGCAGGTCTACAATTTTGTTTCTGGTGTCCTTTGACAGCTCTTTGGTCTTGACCATAGTGGAGTTTGGAATGTGACTGTTTGAGGTTGTGGACAGGTGTCTTTTATACTGATAACAAGTTCAAACAGGTGCCATTAATACAGGTAACGAGTGGAGGACAGAGGAGCCTCTTAAAGAAGTTGTTACAGGTCTGTGAGAGCCAGAAATCTTGCTTGTTTGTAGGTGACCAAATACTTATTTTCCACCATAATTTGCAAATAAATTCATTAAAAATCCTACAATGTGATTTTCTGGATTTTATTTTCTCAATTTGTCTGTCATAGTTGACGTGTATCTATGATGAAAATGTATTCAACCCCTTTGCTATGAAGCCCCTAAATAAGATCTGGTGCAACCAATTACCTTCAGAAGTCACATAATTAGTTAAATAAAGTCCACCTGTGTGCAATCTACAGTCGAAGTCAGAAATGTCAGAATAATAGTAGAGAGAATGATTTATTTCAGATTTTATTTATTTCATCACATTCCTAGTGGGTCAGAAGTTTACATACACTCAATTAGTATTTGGTAGCATTTCCTTTAAATTGTTTAACTTGGGTCAAACGTTTCGGGTAGCCTTTCACAAGCTTCCCACAATAAGGTGAATTTTGGCCCATTTGCTTGACATCATGGGCAAATCAAAAGAAATCAGCCAAGACCTCAGAAAACATTTTTGTATACCTCCACAAGTCTGGTTCATTCTTGGGAGCAATTTCCAAACACCTGAAGGTACCACGTTCATCTGTACAAAAAATAGTATGCAAGTATGAACACCATGGGACCACGCAGCCGTCATACCGCTCAGGAAGGAGATGCGTTCTGTCTCCTAGAGATGAACATACTTTGGTGCGAAAATTGCAAATCAATCCCAGAACAACAGCAAAGGACCTTGTGAAGATGCTGGAGGAAACAGGTACAAAAGTATCTATATCCACAGTAAAACGAGTCCTATATCGACATAACCTGAAAGGCCACTCGGCAAGGAAGAAGCCACTGCTCCATAACCGCAATAAAAAAGCCAGACTACGGTTTGCAACTGCACATGGGGACAAAGATCGTAGTTTTTGGAGAAATGTCCTCTGGTCTGATGAAACAAAAATAGAACTGTTTGGCCATAATGACCATCGTTATGTTTGGAGGAAAAAGAGGGTCGCTTGCAAGCCGAAGAACACAATCCCAACCGTGAAGCACGGGGGTGGCAGCATCATGCTGTGGGGGTGCTTTGCTGCAGGAGGGACTGGTGCACTTCACAAAATAGATGGCATCATGAGGAAGGAAAATTATGTGGATATATTGAAGCAACATCTCAAGACATCAGTCAGGAAGATAAAGCTTGGTCGCAAATGCGTCTTCCAAATGGACAATGATGCCAAGCATACTTCCAAAGTTGTGGCAAAATGGCTTAAGGACAACAAAGTCAAGGTATTGGAGTGGCCATTACAAAGCCCTGACCTCAATCCTATAGAAAATGTGTGGGCAGAACTGAAAAAGCATTTGCGAGCAAGGAGGCCTTCAAACCCGACTCCGTTACACCAGCTCTGTCAGGAGGAATGGGCCAAGATTCACCCAACTTATTGTGGGAAGCTTGTGGAAGGCTACCCAAAACATTTGTCACAATTTAAACAATTTAAAGGCAATGCTACCAAATAATAATTGAGTGTATGCAAACTTCTGACCCACTGGGAATGTGATGAAATAAATAAAAGCTGAAAGAAATCATTCTCTCTACTATTGTTCTGACATTTCACATTCTTAAAATAAAGTGGTGATCCTAACTGACCTAAGACAGGGAATTTTTACTAGGATTAAATGTCAGGAATTGTGAAAATCTGAGTTTAAATGTATTTGGCTAAGGTGTATGTAAACTTCCGACTTCAACTGTATACACTTCCTGATAAACTCAGTCACCGTTTCCGTGTATACGTCAAAATTATTTTTGGAAGCTACATTTAACATATCCCAGTCTGCGTGATCAAAACAATGTTGAAGCTTGGATTCCGATTGGTCAGACCAGCGTTGAATAGTCCTTAGCACGTGTACTTCCTGTTTGAGTTTCTGCCTATAAGAAGGGAGAAGCAAAATGGAGTCATGGTCAGATTTGCCGAAAGGAGGGCGGGGGAGGACCTTATAACCATCCCAGAAGTTCAAATAGCAATGGTCGAGGATATTAGCAGCGCGAGTACAACAGTCGATATGTTGATAGAACTTCGGCAGCCTAGTCCTCAAATTTGCTTTGTTAAAATCCCCGGCTACAATAAATGCAGCCTCGGGATATGTGGTTTCCAGTTTGCATAAGGTCCAGTGAAGTTCTTTGAGGGCCGTCGTGGTATCGAGGGAGGATATACACGGCCGTGACTATAACCAAAGAAAATTATCTTGGGAGATAATACTGTCGGCATTTGATTGTGAGATATTCTAGGTCGGGTGAACAGAAGGACTCAAGTTCCTGTATGTTACTACAATTACACCATGAGTCATTAATCATGAAACACACACCTCCACCCTTCTGCTTCCCGGAGAGATATTTATTCCTGTCTGCGCGATGAACTGAGAACCCATCTGGCTGGACCGATTCCGACAGAACATCCCAAGAGAGCCATGTTTCCATGAAACAGAGTATGTTACAAGCCTTGATGTCTCTCTAGAAAGAAATCATTGCCCGTAGTTCGTCGAGCTTGTTAACCAGAGATTGAACATTAGCGAGTAGAATACTTGGAAGTGGTGGTTGGTGGTTGAACCAGCAGACCGCTCCGAGTGTCTCTCCTCCACCGGCGATGTTTTGGGTCAGCCGCTGGAATCAGTTCAGTTGCCATGGGGAGAGCAAACAAAGGATCTGCTTCGGGAAAGTCGTATTCCTGGTCGTAATGCTGGTGAGTAACAGCCGCTCTGATATCCAATAAACACTTTCTGAGCTAATAATGTAAAAAATAATACATAAAAAAACAACACACTGCAAAGTTTCCTAAGAGCTAGTCGCGAGGCCGCCATCTTCGTCAGCGCCATGTCCAGTCACATGATCTCAGTATATATACACCTGTTCTGAAAGGCCCCAGAGTCTGCAACACCACTAAGCAAGGGGCACCACCAAGAAAGCGGCACCATGAAGACGAAGGAGCTCTCCAAACAGGTCAGGGACAAAGTTGTGGAGAAGTACAGATCATTGTTGGGTTATAAAAAAATATCCGAAACTTTGAACATCCCACAGAGCACCATTAAATCCATTATTAAAATATGGAAATAATATGGCACCACAACAAACCTGCTAAGAGAGGGCCGCCCACCAAAACTCACGGACCAGGCAAGGAGGGCATTAATCAAAGAGGCAACAAAGAGACCAAAGATAACCCTGAAGGAGCTGCAAAGCTCCACAGCAGAGATTGGAGTATCTGTCCATAGGACCACTTTAAGTCGTACACTCCACAGAGCTGGGCTTTACGGAAGAGTGGCCAGAAAAAAGCCATTGCTTAAAGAAATAAATAAGGAAACACGTTTGGTGTTCGCCAAAAGCCATGTTGGAGACTCCCCAAACATATGGAAGAAGGTACTCTGGTCAGATGAGACTAAAATTTTTGGCCATCAAGGAAAACGTTATGTCTGGCGCAAACCCAACACCTCTCATCACCCCGAGAACACCATCCCCACAGTTAAGCATGGTGGTGGCAGCATCATGCTGTGGGGATGTTTTTCATTGGCAGGGACTGGGAAACTGGTCAGAATTGAAGGAATGATGGATGGCGCTAAATACAGGGAAATTCTTGAGGAAAACTGGTTTCAGTCTTCCAGAGATTTGAGACTGGGACGGAGGTTCACCTTCTAGCAGGACAATGACCCTTAGCATACTGCTAAAGCAACACTCAAGTGGTTTAAGGAGAAACATTTAAATGTCTGGGAATAGCCTAGTCAAAGCCCAGACCTCAATACAATTGAGAATCTGTGGTATGACTTAAAGATTGCAGTACACCAGCGGAACCCATCCTACTTGAAGGAGCTGGAGCAGTTTTGCCTTGAAGAATGGGCAAAAATCCCAGTGGCTAGATGTGCCAAGCTTATAGAGACTTGCAGCTGTAATTGCTGCAAAAGGTGGCTCTATAAAGTATTGACTTTGGGGTGGTGAATAGTTATGCACGCTCAAGTTTTCAGTTTTTTTGTCTAATTTCTTGTTTGTTTCACCCAAAAAATATTTTGCATCTTCAAATTGGTAGGCATGTTGTGTAAATCAAATGATACAAACCCCCAAAAAATCAATTTTAATTCCAGGTTGTAAGGCAACAGAATAGGAAAAATGCCAAGGGGGGTGAATACTTTCGCAAGCCACTGTACAACAGCGTTCCTTCAGAACGAACGAATGCCAGAGAACAAAACCAAAAGAAACGTGTCAAATTTAAATGGACCTCTTTACATACAATTATTTGTCATAGGACGGGGAGGAATGACAAAAAGGTAAAAGCTGCCAGGCGCAATTTCCTCATTATTTAATCACGGTAGTAGTCATTACGGTAAAGGAAAAGCATGGTCTACTGGGGAATCACAACTGTCACTTCAAGAACAACATAAAGGGGGGATATGGTGGTGAGGCAACTTTCTTCATGTCAGGTCCGATAATATGGGCCTTCATTTACTTAGCTGACATGTTGAGGGGGCTTTAATCTAGGTTAACAAGGGCAGAATAGGTCATGGTTAAACACGTAGCAGCCGTGCTGTTAGTGCCTGTGCTCCGTCGAGGGCACAGGTTTGATGTCTGTGATGGGAATTATGTAGCACAGCTTCCTCTTGTTCTTCAAATGACTATTTAGAGACTGTTTGATGGAGAAGATGGCTGCCGTTCTACAGCCCTCTAACCAATTGTACTATTATGTGTGTTGTTTCACGTTATTTGTAATTTATTCTGTACATAATGTTTCTGCCACCGTCTCTTATGACCAAAAAGAGCTTCTGGATATCAGGACAGCGACTACACACCTCGTATTGGACAAATATTTTTTCTTCAACGAGCCGGACGCGAAGGATATCCTACAGACACCCGACAAGGCCCAAATTCCTGTCATTCGCATGAGAAAGAGATGGAGATATCGTGGACGTAGGTCGGGGTGCCTTGTAAGGATCCGACAGCGAGCGAGTAAACTGCCTCTTCCATCAATCCTATTAGCCAATGTTCAATCATTTGAGAACAAATACGATTACGGTTATCCTACCAACGGGACATTAAAAACTGTAATATCTTATGTTTCACCGAGTCGTGGCTGAACGACGACATGGACAACATACAGCCGACGGGATATATGCTACACCGGCAGGATAGAACGGCTGACTCCGGTAAGACAAGGGGTGGCGGTCTGTGTATATTTGTAAACAACAGCAGGTGCACAAAATCTAATACTAAGGAAGTCTCAAGGTTTTGCTCGCCTGATAAGCTGTAGACCACACTATTTACCAAGAGACTATTCATCTATATTTTTCGTAGCTGTCTATCTACCACCACAAACTGATGCTGGCTTTAAGATTGCACTCAATGAGCTGTATAAGGCCATCAGTAAACAGGAAAACTCTCATCCAGAGGCAGTGCGCCTAGTGGCCGGGGACTTTAATGCAGGGAAACTTAAATCCGTTCTACCTCATTTCTACCAGCATGTTAAATGTGCAACCAGAGGAAAATAAACTCTAGACCACCTTTACTCCACACACAGAGATGCATACAAAGCTCTCCCTCGCCCTCCATTTGGCAAATCTGACCATAACTCTATCCTCCTGATTCCTGCTTATAAGCAAAAACAGTTGTGTACTCCTCAATGCTATCTGAACAATCCCGGAACATATTCCAGTCTGTGCTAGCAAAACAGTCCTGTAGCATAGCATCTGCATCATCTGACCACTTTTTTATTAACCGAGTCACTGGTGCTTCCTGCTTTAGTTTTTGCTTATAAGTGTTGAGGACTGAGCACGCCCCCATTCTCATCGACGGGGCTGTAGTGGAACAGGTTGAGAGCTTCAAGTTCCTTGGTGTGCACATCACCAACGAACTATCATGGTCCAAACACACCAAGACAGGCGTTCAGAGGGCACGACAAAGCCTATTCCCCCTCAGGAGACTGAAAAGATTTGGCATGGGTTCTCAGATCCTCAAAAAGTTCTACAGCTGCACTATCGAGAGCATCCTGACTGGTTGCATCACCGCCTGGTATGGCAACTGCTCGGCACCCGACTGCAAGGCACTACAGAGGGTAGTGCGTACGGCCCAGTACATCACTGGGGCCAAGCTTCCTGCCATCCAGGACCTCTATACCAGGCGGTGTCAGAGGAAGGCCCTCAAAATTGTGAAAGACTCCAGCCACCCTAGTCATAGACTGTTCTCTCTGCTACCGCACGGCAAGCGGTACCGGAGCGTCAAGTCTAGGTCCAAAAGGGTTCTCAACAGCATCAGACGGATGGTCTGACATTCTCCTGTAGAATTCTCTGATACAGAGCAGAATTCATAGTTCCTTCTATTAAGGCAAGTTGTCCAGATCCTGAGGCAGCAAAGCATCCCCAAACCATCACACCACCACCACCATGCTTGACCTTTGGTATGATGTTCTTACTGTGGAATGCAGTGTTTGGTTTTCGCCAGGCATAATGGGACCCATCTCGACCAAAAAGTTGACTCAAGTTTGCCAAAAAGCACCTGGATGATCATCAAGATTCTTGGAAGAACGTTCTATGGACAGATGATTCAAAAGTATAACTTTTTGGACGACATGGTTCCAGTAATGCCTGGTGAAAACCAAACACTGCATTCCACAGTAAGAACATCATACCAAAGGTCAAGCATGGTGGTGTGATGGTTTGGGGATGCTTTGCTGCCTCAGGACCTGGACGACTTGCCTTAATAGAAGCAACCATGAATTCTGCTCTGTATCAGAGAATTCTACAGGAGAATGTCAGACCATCCGTCTGTGAGCTGAAGCTGAAGCGCAGCTGGGTCATGCAGCAAGACAATGATCCAAAACACACAATCAAGTCTACATGAAAATTGCTAAAAAGCAACAAATTGGAAGTTTTGGAATGGCCTAGTCAAAGTCCAGACCTAATCCCTATTGAGATGTTGTGGCAGGACTTGAAACGAGCAGTTCATGCTTGAAAACCCACACGTCACTGAGTTAAAGCAGTTCTGCATGGAAGAGTGGGCCAAAATTCCTCCACAGCGACGTGAGAGACTGATCAACAACTACAGGACGCATTTGGTTGGAGTCATTGCAGCTAAAGGTGGCACAACCCCGCAGACCCGCGGGAAACAGATTTCTTGTGGCCCCCACCCCCATCAAAGTTGCCCATCCCTGACTTAATGAATGGCCACTTCTATGTGGAGTGCGAATAATTGAAAATATGTTTATGTTTACAATTTTCATCAATTTGAGTAGCTTCACTATTATGTTTCTTGTCTCAAAAACCTTTGTACATTTCGTACAGTTAGTTCATTTAAGACACAATCTGCCTTAGAACGGGGAAAGACTGCAGTTCAAACAAGCTATCTGATCCACTTTTCAAAGAGGAATGACTTGCATAGTAGGTTAGCAGCACAGCACTGGTAAACCATGCTGAGAAACTCACAGCTGTACAGATGGCATCTTTGAAATTAGAAAACAGAGAGAGGAGGCGGCTGCTGTATGGCACAGATGTAACCACAGTGATATGAGACGTGTGAGAGGAAAACTGTGGATCTTTACTAGAGCGTACAGCCCACCTCCAGACTTGTTTTTCATTGGGAAGACAGACTGACACAGTGAGAACCTTTGAATGCCATGATAGACAGCCCATATACACCGTGGACTGTTACAATACAAGTTGTATCATCAATTACAGGGCAGGTCTGCCAAAGACAGAAAAAGTATCCATACATAATGAAGAGACACAGGAACTTATTTTACTCTTTCAAAAAAACATCCACCTGTTTTAAAATAAGTAACACTACTTTCATTAAACCCCTCAGACTACAACAGTTGCCAGTGAGTATCAAATAACAAATCGAGATAAGCTTATAAGGAGAATTATCATCAGGTAAACATCCATGCAGGTAACACCAAACTATTACCAATACAATCCAGGTATTCTCCAGCCAATTACCAATTGTGCTTCAATGGTGCCACGCCTATCCAAGCATTAATTTTCCTTTCACTATTCAACAGATTCAGGACAAGCCAATTGAAATGGAAATCGCGGCAAACTATTTCCTTTCGGGCGTTTTAATTAGTGGCTATGATAAGATAACATCTGTAATTTGCATGCGTAGAGGCAGTGTTTCGTGAAATTAGTTCTGTGGGTGCGGTGCGTGGCCGATCCGACCGGCGACTGGATCGGGAGTTAAAGTCAGTGGGCTTGGGGAGGAGCAGTGAGCCAAAACTCTATTAGTGCCACCCGGATCCACTGTGTCACACCGACAAAAGGGTCAGCCCCGGAAGAGGTTGAGGGGCGCTAACCGCTAATACTCCGGCGCTAATGTGTGGAGAGTGATCGGCCGGAACAGTGAACATAGCCACTGGGCCGGGGCCCAGGCTTAGGAGGAGCTCTCAGGGTCTCGCCTTGTGGAGAGATTACTTCTCAATCCTATCCACTCCGATTCCCTTTCTGCCGTAGTATCAAATGCAATTTTAGCCTCGCTGTGGTATGCCTAAATAAGATCCCCTAGTGGGATGCATCAACCTCAGGAGCAAACATCACTTATTTGTGGTAACAGATGTCACACACGCTAGAGTGAATCATTGACATTGATTAAAGTCTACATTTCTTCACATTTACTCCAGTTTAATGGTAGCAGTAATCCTTGTTGCGAGCGATTTTACTTTCACAGGAGACCCAGAAAATTGGGAACATTCCCAGAACATTAGCTAAGATTCCCATTAAGTTGTATTTAGGGTTTTTCTAACTTAAAAAAAACTAAACTAGGGTTTTATCTAACATTATAATATATAGATATTTTTTATTTATTAAATATTGACAAAAATGTTGTGCACAACACTTTAACAACCACCACAGAACATTCCCCAAAAGTTATCATTAGGTTTCCAGGTAATGTAATAACACAATGTACCAGTAATGTTTCCCATCAAACCAAAATTGGTTCTGTGAAAGTTCCCAGAAAATGTGTTAAGTTGTGGAAAATGTTCTCATTACATAAAAACTGTCCATTCGTGGTGATGATTAGAGAATGTTTGTATAAAACATTCACCTGATGTTGCAAGAAATGTCCTATCAAACATTTAATCTCTTATTTAAAGGTTCCCAGAATGTTTCATTAGGTTGTGGGAACCGTCTAGTGGGAACATTGTCGGGCCATCACAAAATACATTATTCCCAAAAAACAATAACTGTCCAGATGATTCTACAATGTTTCTTTTAGGGTGCAAAAAAAATATTCACCTGATTACAAGAACGTTCCCAGAACACATTTCGTCTGTTCTTTAACCCAATGTCCCACTGTAAAGTCGGCGTGTTTTGGACTTCAAAACCCTTTTAAACATCTTGTGTTTGAGCTACAGACTTCTGGGTTGTACCATTGGATTCGTAGATAACAACAATTGGTCTTTGTGATAAACAGGGCCTGAGCTAGAGCAGTGTTTGTGAGACAAGGGTGGATCCCGATGGGGCCCGGGCCCGGATCTTTTTACAAAAACATCTGTAGAGTCTGAATGGTTTGAGCTACAAACTATTAAAAAGCTATCTATGAAAAGCTGTGACTCAAACAAGCATACAGTGGGGAGAACAAGTATTTGATAGGTTTTCCTACTTACAAAGCATGTAGAGGTCTGTAATTTCTATCATAGGTACACTTCAACTGTGAGAGACGGAATCTAAAACAAAAATCCAGAAAATCACATATGATTTTTAAGTAATTAATTTGCATTTTATTGCATGACATAAGTATTTGATACATCAGAAAAGCAGAACTTAATATTTGGTACAGAAACCTTTGTTTGCAATTACAGAGATCATACGTTTCCTGTAGATCTTGACCAGGTTTGCACACACTGCAGCAGGGATTTTGGCCCACTCCTCCATACAGACCTTCTCCAGATCCTTCAGGTTTCGGGGCTGTCGCTGGGCAATACGGACTTTCAGCTCCCTCCAAAGATGTTCTATTGGGTTCAGGTCTGGAGACTGGCTAGGCCACTCCAGGACCTTGAGATGCTTCTTACGGAGCCACTCCTTAGTTGCCCTGGCTGTGTGTTTCGGGTCATTGTCATGCTGGAAGACCCAGCCACGACCCATCTTCAATGCTCTTACTGAGGGAAGGAGGTTGTTGGCCAAGATCTGCGATACATGGCCCCATCCATCCTCCCCTCAATACGGTGCAGTCGTCCTGTCCCCTTTGCAGAAAAGCATCCCCAAAGAATGATGTTTCCACCTCCATGCTTCACGGTTGGAATGGTGTTCTTGGGGTTGTACTCATCCTTCTTCTTCCTCCAAACACGGCGAGTGGAGTTTAGACCAATAAGCTCTATTTTTGTCTCATCAGACCAAATGACCTTCTCCCATTCCTCCTCTGGATCATCCAGATAGTCATTGGCAAACTTCAGCCGGGCCTGGACATGCGCTGGCTTGAGCAGGGAGACCTTGCGTGCGCTGCAGGATTTTAATCCATGACGGCGTAGTGTGTTACTAATGGTTTTCTTTGAGACTGTGGTCCCAGCTCTCTTCAGGTCATTGACCAGGTCCTTCCGTGTAGTTCTGGGCTGATCCCTCACCTTCCTCATGATCATTGATGCCCCACGAGGTGAGATCTTGCATGGAGCCCCAGACCGAGGGTGATTGACCGTCATCTTGAACTTCTTCCATTTTCTAATAATTGCGCCAACAGTTGTTGCCTTCTCACCAAGCTGCTTGCCTATTGTCCTGTAGCCCATCCCAGCCTTGTGCAGGTCTACAATTGTATCCCTGATGTCCTTACACAGCTCTCTGGTCTTGGCCATTGTGGAGAGGTTGGAGTCTGTTTGATTGAGTGTGTGGACAGGTGTCTTTTATACAGGTAACAAGTTTAAACAGGTGCAGTTAATACAGGTAATGAGTGGAGAACAGGAGGGCTTCTTAAAGAAAAACTAACAGGTCTGTGAGAGCCGGAATTCTTACTGGTTGGTAGGTGATCAAATACTTATGTCATGCAATACAATGCAAATGAATTACTTAAAAATCATACAATGTGATTTTCTGGAGTTTTGTTTTAGATTCCGTCTCTCACAGTTGAAGTGTACCTATGATAAAAATTACAGACCTCTACATGCTTTGTAAGTAGGAAAACCTGCAAAATAGGCAGTGTATGAAATACTTGTTCTCCCCACTGTATGTAACATGTCTTGCTCTAAGATGCTCGCAAGCTACAAAAGAGTCGTTAGAAGGTAAGGGGTTCTTCTACATAAAATATCATAGGAAATCCCAGGACATAGTGTCTATCACAGGAGGTTGGTGGCACCTTAATTGGGGAGGACGGGCTGTATCAAATACATCAAACGCATGGTTTCCATGTGTTTGATGCCATTCCATGTGCTCCGTTCCAGCCATTATTATGAGCCGTCATCCCCTCAGCAGCCTCCACTGGTGTCTATAATACTCACATAGTTGCTGTAACAAAACCTAAACTCCACACAGTTGTCACTGACTAGTTGGATATCCATTTCCCAGTGAACAATCTCTGTTCTTACAGCTTTCATACAAATTCCTTTTTTTATCATGTTTTTGCTTTCGCATACTTTTTTTTTTTAAATAGACATTTGTCAATACAAATCATGAATGCAACTGTTTATTTCAAATATTTTGGTGTAATAATTGTAGCCCTGGTTTTCCTGCAAAGAAAATGGTAAAACACTTCATTGTGAGGCTAAATATAAGGGCTGGACATGCAGATAAATGAAAGTCAGATCAATTCAAAGCTGATGTTTGCTGGGGTCTCAGGACTGATAGGGTTAAAGGTTCCCAGAATGTTTCATTAGGTTGTGGTAACATTGTGGGGACCTGACAAGAGATATGTTCCCAAAACACAAAAACTGTCATTTTTTGTCAACGATCCATCCTCAGTCTTCTCCTATCACAGCCATGAAACTCTGTAACAGATTTAAAAAGTCACCATTGGCCTCATGGTGAAATCCCTGAGCAGTTTCCTTCTTATCCGGCAACTGAGTTAGGAAGGACGCCTGGATCTTCGTAGTGACAGGGTGTATTGATACACCGCTCAAAGTATATTAAATAACTTCACCATCTTGACATTATGGGGTATTGTGTGTAGGCCAGTGACAAAATAATCACAATTTGTGGAAAAAGTCAAGTTATTAAAATAATTTATTAAAGTATTCCATCATCTTCATGTGTTGAAAGTCTTATGAAATGTGATTTTAGTTGGATAGGGCTTCCTTTAAATAACTTGTATTCTTGTGTATTCACATGCTCCTTAAATACAGACTCAGAACCTTTTCGATATTTAAAGATCACATTTCACAAGACTTTCAACACATGAGATGAAGAAAGAAAATCATACAATACAGCAGTATACAGCATATGAAGAGGATGGGAACATTTGAATAAACTCAGCGATTGTGTTCTGTGTCCTGATTGACCATATTTGACTGAGAAAAAAAAACAGTATTCAGACCCTTTACTCAGTACTTTGTTGAAGCACCTTTGGCAGCGATTACAGCCTTGAGTCTTCTTGGGTATGACGCTACCTGTATTTGGGGAGTTTCTCCCATTTTTCTCTGCAGATCCTCTCAAGCTCTGTCAGGTTGGATGGGGAGCGTTGCTGCACAGCTATTTTCAGGTCTCTCCAGAGATGTTCGATCGGGTTCAAGTCCGGGCTCTGGCTGGGCCACTCAAGGACATTCAGAGACTTGTCCCGAAGCCACTCCTGCGTTGTCTTGGCTGTGTGCTTAGGGTCGTTGTCCTGCTGGAAGGTGAACCTTATAGAGATATTTTATGTATCATTAAGGCAAATGTAGGGAGATGCCAAAGGTAAAATATAATAAACATGTTTGATATTTTATAATCCAGATGCATGCTTAAATAAGGAATATAGCCAATGCAGTATGTAACTGTGCTTTAATGAAGGCATTTTTACATTTTAGTCATTTCGCAGACGCTCTTATCCAGAGCGACTTACAGTTAGTGAGTGTATACATTTTTATTTATTTATTTCATACTGGCCCCCCGTGGGAATCGAACCCACAACCCTGGCGTTGCAAACACCATGCTCTACCAACTGAGCTACATCCCTGCCGGCCATTCCCTCCCCTACCCTGGACGACGCTGGGCCAATTATGCGCCACCCCATGGGTCTGGGAATGTATGTATATAATTTTTTAAGAAAGTGCCTGAGCCACGCCACCAATAGAATGAGAGGCTTCATATAGAAAAGCATTCATGACCTTTTGGAGTGGACCATGTGTGACAACTGGACGTTGAAAGATAAGGGTGGCGCAGAACTAAAATAAGTTAGGAATTTGCCATAAGGGGAGTAACTGTATATGCTATGTAAGCATGACTGTGCATTTGTGTGTGTATAAAAGGGATCTCTAAGCCAAAGAGAGACAGTTGTTCCATGGAGCAGCTCGGCTTTGTTATTTGATAATAAAGTCTAAACTTTTGGATTCACAAGCTCCAGTTTCTTGAGAGATATTTTTGAGTTGACTACTTTTGAGTCAAATATTTCTACCACATAAATGGCGAGCGTTGCCAGGAGTTGAAAACAGGGACCAGGGACGGTGGACATCTGCGGTTTTGAAATGGCTTGGACGGACCATACAAACAAAAGCGGCCGCTTTAAAAAAAAGGTAAGCCAAGTTCTTACTTATATAGTATAAAGTTTGTGTGGTTCGATCCGGGGCCCGGCCTCAGCTGCAGAATACCAAGTAGGTCTCTCCAAATTTAAGAACCAGAAAATTAGAGACTGGGAGCTTTTGGTTTTAAAATGCATGTTAAATGATGAAAAGCCTCGAGGGTTGCAATAAGTAGAAAATTGTTTAAGTAAAAGTAGATCTGCTCAGTCCGAGTAGATGGATGGTCTGCTTGAGTTGGTGTGGTTCAGTGATTGTGGTGGAGTGGGGTCGGTTATCTGTCTTGTTTGAGTTGATCATTTGGTCAGTATGATTGCATCTGTTTGACTAAACCGACTGTTTTGTCTGACGCGTCTTGTACTCGTCGATGTCACTCGGTTGTTTGTCTGAACCCTTTGTTCAAATCATTTGATTCATTTGTTCATCCTGCTGGTCATTCTGTTTAATCCATTGTGATTTGATTGGTTGTGGTCAAGTTGGATGATTCATCTGTCTCATTCAGGTTGCTCATCTGGACAGTCTGATCGATCTGTTTGATTCGATTGTTCAATTCGTGCATTCAATCATCGGGGTCACTCGGCTGCTCATCTGATTCATCTTGCTGATCACTTTGTCTGGGTCATTTCGGCACGGGGGGCTGTCCATCTGGTTGAACGATCAGAGAATAAAATAATAGAAGCCCTACAGATACCGCTCTAAACGTGTCGGGGAAGTGAATCGTTTTGAGGACTGCTTAGGTAGGCGAAATCCTGTATAATACCGCTTTTTCTCTGTGTCGAGGAAGTGAATCAGAGAAAAAGGGACGAATTGACAGGTCGCTTAGGAAAGCGTAGGATAGGTAGAAGTCCAGTTAAGGTGTGTCGAGGAAGTGAATCACCTAGGGGCCTATATAAATAGAAATCCTGTATAAAACTGTTTTTCTTGTGTCGAGGAAGTGTATCAAGAAGGGGTTAAATTTACAGGTAACTTAGACAAGTGCGTGAAAGAGTGAGAGTGCAAGTAAGTGTGAAAATCTCTGTATTGGTGGAGAAAGGTTGGCGCACCTTTCCTGGACCGTTACTTAAGTGTAACCTGGTAGGAAGGACGCACCCGGTCTCACACCAAGGGAAGAGTGAATGGTGTGTGAATGCTCATAGGGGTAGAAACACACACATAGCTGAGTGGTTCAAGGGAAAGATTCATGAGGTGTTCCACACAAAAGAAAAGTGGACATCAGGAGATATTATATTATTATTACATAAATGCCCATTAATGATAAATAAGTTCTGACTAAACAATAATCAAAGAAGCACAAATAGTTTAACAATAAAAGCGAATACTAATATAAAAATAATTAAGAAGGAGAAATAAATAAATAAATAGGACGAATACTAAAATAGATTAAAAAGGAAGTTAAAAAAAATATTGAGGGGAGGATGGATGGGGCCATGTATCGCGAGATCTTGGCCAACAACCTCCTTCCCTCAGTAAGAGCATTGAAGATGGGTCGTGGCTGGGTCTTCCAGCATGACAACGACCCGAAACACACAGCCAGGGCAACTAAGGAGTGGCTCCGTAAGAAGCATCTCGAGGTCCTGGAGTGGCCTAGCCAGTTTCCAGACCTGAACCCAATAGAACATCTTTGGAGGGAGCTGAAAGTCCATATTGCCCAGCGACAGCCCCGAAACCTGAAGGATCTGGAGAAGGTCTCTGTATGGAGGAGTGGGCCAAAATCCCTGCTGCAGTGTGTGCAAACCTGGTCAAGACCTACAGGAAACGTATGATCTCTGTAATTGCAAACAAAGGTTTCTGTACCAAATATTAAGTTCTGCTTTTCTGATGTAACAAATACTTATGTCATGCAATAAAATGCAAATTAATTACTTAAAAATCATATGTGATTTTCTGGATCTTTGTTTTAGATTCCGTCTCTCACAGTTGAAGTGTACCTATGATAAAAATTACAGACCTCTATATGCTTTGTAAGTAGGAAAACCTGCAAAATCGGCAGTGTATCAAATACTTGTTCTCCCCACAGGTCATAAATATGAATAAAACGGCGGTAGAAATACTGAGGCTAGGTATCCCTTAGGCAAGGGAGAAATAGCGAAAACATCTGAAAAATGGGAGAAACGCACCAGGAAAATGGGCACCAAATGGCCAGAAGGAGGAACATTTGATGTCATGGTGTGTGAGGAAATGGAAACACTGATAAAGAACCATAAAGCAAAAGACACAGGAAAGAAGAGAAACGCCAAAAAATAAAGAGAAAAAGAAGTACTCAACATGTTCAAAATGGAAGGAGAAGGATTGCTAAAGAACATGCGAGAAGCCAGAAACATGTTGAGAAAAGATGATGAGAAAACAAACAAAAAGAAAGCAGATTGGTCTGTGGGACCCCCACCATATATTGGTGGACAATATCCCCAGGTGTCCGGAGTAGTATCAATAAAAGGAGAAATAGAAATGGAAGAAGAAAGACCTTTGTTTACATCCTCCCAAAGGATGGAAAAATACTAAAAGAAAACAGAAGGAATCAAGCGAAGGGCAGAAATCAAGCCAAATAGATTGGACTGCTATGGAGAGCTGAGGGAAGCATTGGGAAGAATGAAAATGACGAAGAGAGATGGAGAACTCTCAGATGAAGAAATGGCAGATATTGAAGCAACAAACAAACTAATAGAGAAAGAAATGGACAGGATGAGGAAAATATTGAGAGAAAATGAAGAAATAGAGAGGGAGCAGAGTGAGGTAAGACAGCGGACAGGCAGAGAGCTAGAGAAGGAAGAAGGAGCAGCAGCTGAAATATGGGGAGATTGCAATCAAGGCGTAAGGGAAGAAAGATTGCGGAATAGGAGAACATTGAGAAGACCTGAAAAATACAAGGGACAATATCCAATTCTAATAAAAAGGTACCCAGGCTCACTATGTTCCGTGGGGATCCCAGGACCTGGAAGGATTGGTTGCCTGTCTGCCAGAATTGCATGATGGGGCAGGAAAATGGATAAGGAATATTTGAGGAACAAACCATGGGGAAACTGCTGGCTGTGGGGGATCTGAAGGCACTGTTGGCAAGGGTGGTTGTAAAGGCAAAAATGGAGGATATACTGGGGAACAGTGACCGGAGGAGAGAAGTGAGTGACCCACAAGGAGATGGGATGGACTTTGATTCACACCGCCCTGAAGTCTGGCAAGCACTAATACTGGAATACCCGGCGAGAATTGACCCCAAGTCACTGAAAGGGGGGACACTGGGAGAAACTGAGAATCCAGCTGCCTATCTACATGAACAGATGAAACGATGGAGACTGGAAACAGAACGAGATCCAGAAGGGGACCCACTGATGACAACTCTATTCCGAAACTCAATAATAGAGGCCATGCCCCAATCAGTGAGAAGCAGGCTGGAGGATGTGGTGGGACTAACCTCAAAGACACACAAAGAATTCTGTGACCATGTGATATGTGCAGTAGAAAAACACAGAAAGCATGAACAGAGACTTATGGAGCAGGGGAGAGACATTCAGAGGAAACTGACTCAACTCCAATTGGAAGAACTGACAAACAGAGGGAAGAAGAAAATCCAGGCCCCAGTAACAGCACCTGCGAATGAAACAGGAATGATGGCTGCAGTCACTCCAGGAGGGCCATATCTGCCTCCCACGTCACAGGCCCAAGTACAACCCACAGCACCAGTAGTGAATGTGTATGCACAACAACCCCGGCAATGGAATAATAACAATAAACAGCAAAAATCTCAGCAAAATAATCAGAAAGGAGGAAATCAGGGCCCACAAGGGCCACCTGGAATTTGCTGGGGATGCCAGCAGCCAGGGCATACCAGACAAAACTGCCCCACATCCCCCTGGCAACAACAGGGGAACAAAAACCAAAATAATTGGAAGCAAGCAGACGGCTGGCAACCAAAGCAACCTGACGGCTGGCAACAAAATCAGCAACAAATCCAAGGTCCTGTGAATCCATGGGCAGGGCCCAATCAGGGGTACTAGGGGTGCACAGAGAATCCTACCGGGGAGGGTCAGTTTCCAGTACTAACTACACGAGCTGATCGAGAACCTATGCTGCAGGTTCAAATAGAGAACAGAGGCACACCCATGATGGTTGACACTGGAGCCACTTACACCTGTGTAAGTCCAAATTATGCCTCTCACCTCCCCATGTCTGGCAAATATGCCAAAACTCTAGGATTCTCGGGACAAACGCAGTTAATTCCAATGACAGCTCCAGTTCGCCTGACAAATCTGCAACCCTCCCTATACTTGTATCAGAACACACCCCTGTCAATCTATTGCGAAGAGATGCCCTATGCAAAATGGGTATACAAATTCGATGTTCCTTCGAAGGGGTAATCATAGACAGGGCAGGGTTAAAAATGGTAATGAAACAGGATACAGCAAATGTCTATTGGTTAGGGGATATTGAAACAGAAGTAGATAGGGTAGTCAAGAAATGGGGTAGGTTTATTTAGGCTCAGATACCAGAAGCAGAAAGAGGAAAGTCAGAATATCACTGCACCATGCAATATGATCCCTATCGTGATGATCTTTTAGAGCAACTGTGGTTGTTAAATGCAAATGGGAAATCAGTACCTATAATGTCTCAGTACATAATTATAGGAAAACAAGGAGCAGCAATGGAGGTGACGGACATGGATGGCTCAAACTTTGTGGCAAAATGGTACAATGTTTCTGAAGCTGCCCCACACATTACCTTGCTGGTGAACAAGGGAATGGAGGCCAAGGATTTGGGCCCCATGATGAAGCGAGCAAAAACAATTCAATGGAACAAGACAGAAAATCCACTGATTTATCACTCAAAAGATAAAGCCTTAATCAAGATACACCATACTACAATAATGACTGAAGACCCAAGGGAAGTGGAAGTTACATCCCAACAGCTAACACAGCTAGGGGAAGCAACAGAATTTGAGGACCAGCAAAAACAGGAAATGGAGAAAAACATACCTCATGAGGTATGGTCACAACATGATACAGATGTTGGATTGGTAAAATCAGCAAGTCATGTGTTTGTCAAAACAAAGCCAGATGTTAAGCCCCCTTGGAGGGCTCAATACCATATGAAACCTGAAGCAGAAGAGGGCATCAGCGCCACATTTGAGGGACTGATAAAAGCAGGAGTACTGAGTTGTTGTAATACACCTTTGTTGCCGGTCCTTAAAGCAGATGGGAAAAAGTGGAGGCTGGTACATGACTTAAGAGCCATAAATGACATAGTACAAGATTGGCCTGCTGATGTTCCAAACCCTCATACGCTACTCACCAATGTTCCCCCAGAAGCCAAGTACTTCACAGTGATTGACCTATGTGGAGAATTTTTTAGTGTGCCCCTGGCAGAAGAGTGCAGACACTTGTTTGCATTTACCTACAAAGGTAAACAATACACATATACTCGGACGCCACAGGGATTTAAGCATTCTCCTCATGTGTTCAATCAGGTGTTAAGAACAGACCTAGAAGATCTAATACTTGAAGGAACATTGATCCAGTATGTGGATGATCTGTTGATCTGCGCTCCCTCCTTAGAACAATGCCATGCTGATTCTATGAAGGTTTTAAAGCGACTGGCAGAAGGAGGACACAAGGTGTCAAAAACGAAACTTCAGTACTGCCAATCTCAAGTTGAATATCTAGGAAGAACAATTGCACATGGAACAAAGGCGATAGCACCAGGACAACTGGAAGGAATCAGCAAGGCACCACTCCCTCAAACAGTTGCTCAGATGATGACGTTCTTAGGGATGACTGGATTCAGCTCAGACTGGATAGAGGAGTATGCGGTTAAAACTGCTCCTCTGCGAGAAATCATGAAAGAAGCAGGACAACTAGACCTTAGAGCAAGCCTGGAATGGAACAGTGATGCATTGACTGCGTTTAAAACAATGAAGAAGGAAATGCAGTCAGCTCTGGCTCTAGCAGCCCCAGATTACAAAAAACCATTATTGTTGTATGTGGCAAACAGATGTGATAGGTATGCAACAGCGGTACTTATGCAAGAGACATGCAGTGGAAGACGAAAACAACCTATTGCGTATTATAGTTCTAAACTAGATTCTGTTGCCCAGGGATATCCACCCTGTTATCAAGGTCTAGCTGCATTACAATATGCATATGACAAAGCGTCCACAATTACTATGGGATACCCGGTAACAATACATACACACCATAAAATAGTGGAACTAATAGAACAAGGGAAGTTCGTCCTTACCAATGCTAGAACTTTAGAATACATGACTCTATTGACCTATCCAGATGTTGCCATTAAACAATGCAGTACAGTAAACCCAGCTGAAAGAATCCCCTTGGAGTTTGAGGGGCAAGCACATGACTGTGTAGCAGATTCATTGACATTTACTCGACTAAGGCCAGACTTAGAGTCAACCCCGTTGTCCAGCCTGGGGGAAGAGTGCATAGAGGAGTATTTTGTTGATGGACCCTGTTATAAAGATCATGTGGGAAATCATGCAGGCTATGCAGTAGTGCAAAAACAAGGAGAATATTTCAAAGAGGTGATAGCAGAATACTGTCCACAGCCATACTCAGCCCTGTTGGCTGAACTAAAAGCACTCACTGCAGCTTGCATCCTAGGAAAACGAAAAACTGTTAATATCTATACTGATTCAGCATATGCACATGGGGTGTGTCATTTATTTGGGGCAGTCTGGAAGCAGCGAGGGTTCAAGAAAAGCGATGGTACACCCATACAACACCACGAGCAGATTGTGGAATTAATGACGGCGTTAATGTATCCCACTAAATTGGCGATAGTGAAATGTCAGGCGCATGATTTATAACCAAAGGAAACAATGCAGCTGATGAAGCTACAAAGAAGGCATCTAGATGCAACATCCCAGTGTTAACAGCACCAATGGTCATTATTGAATCCATACCACAGCCAGATGATATAATAAGGATGCAGGAAAGAGCAGGACCTTATGAACAGACTATGTGACACCAAAGAGGGGCCACCAAAGATGTGAAGGGATTATGGAGATCTCATGAAGGAACCATAGTAGCACCTAGTATGTTGCTCAACCTACTGATAACTGATGCGCATGGTTTTGACCATTGCGCAAGGGGGGAGATAATAAGGAAAATTAAAAAACAAGGATACTGGTCTCCATACCTACAGGCAACAATAGATGAGGCATTAGCAAGATGTAAGGTGTGTGCACAAAACAATGTAAAGAAAGGAATAACAATGCCTATAGGGCACATACCAGTTCCTGAAGGACCATTTTGACACTTAGTCATGGACTACGTAGATATGATAAAAAAAGGTGAATGGCAAAATGTACATGCTAGTGATCATAGATAGATTCAGTAGATGGGTAGAAGCAGTACCCTCAGCAGATCTAGGATCAGGAGCAGTAATCACATTTCTAACCAGAGAAGTAATACCCAGATTTGGAATACCAACAGAAATCAGTTCAGACAATGGATCAGCATTTATTCAGAAAACAGTGAAGCAAGTATTACAGCAGCTAAGGATTAAGCAAAGACTAGGGTGTGTGTATCATCCGCAATCTCAGGGGATGGTTGAGAGAATTAAATGGTACCCTCAAGGCTAAACTGAATAAAATCTGTGCCAGTGCAAAGCTCAATTGGGTGGATGCACTACCACTAGCGTTGATGAGTTATCGCATGCAAACTAACAGAAATATGCATCTAACCCCGCATGAAATTCTAATGGGTCGACCCATGCCAGTGCCAGTTCTAAGAGGGCCCTACAAAGGACCCTCATTGGAACGATTAGAGATGGAACTTAAAGCATACAGTGGGGAATAAAAGTATTTAGTCAGCCACCAATTGTGCAAGTTCTCCCACTTAAAAAGATGAGAGAGGCCTGTAATTTTCATCATAGGTACACGTCAACTATGACAGACAAATTGAGAAGAAAAAAAATCCTGAAAATCACATTGTAGGATTTTTAATGATTTTATTTGCAAATTATGGTGGAAAATAAGTATTTGGTCACCTACAAACAAGCAAGATTTCTGGCTCTCACAGACCTGTAACTTCTTCTTTAAGAGGCTCCTCTGTCCTCCACTCGTTACCTGTATTAATGGCACCTGTTTGAACTTGTTATCTGTATAAAAGACACCTGTCCACAACCTCAAACAGTCACATTCCAAACTCCACTATGGCCAAGACCAAAGAGCTGTCAAAGGACACCAGAAACAAAATTGTAGACCTGCACCAGGCTGGGAAGACTGAATCTGCAATAGGTAAGCAGCTTGGTTTGAAAAAATCAACTGTGGGAGCAATTATTAGGAAATGGAAGACATACAAGACCACTGATAATCTCCCTCGATCTGGGGCTCTACGCAAGATCTCACCCCGTGGGGTCAAAATGATCACAAGAACGGTTAGCAAAAATCCCAGAACCACACGGGGGGACCTAGTGAATGACCTGCAGAGAGCTGGGACCAAAGTAACAAAGACTACCATCAGCAACACACTACGCCGCCAGGGACTCAAATCCTGCAGTGCCAGACGTGTCCCCCTGCTTAAGCCAGTACATGTCCAGGCCCGTCTGAAGTTTGCTAGAGTGCATTTGGATGATCCAGAAGAGGATTGGGAGAATGTCATATGGTCAGATGAAACCAAAATAGAACTTTTTGGTAAAAACTCAACTCGTCGTGTTTGGAGGACAAAGAATGCTGAGTTGCATCCAAAGAACACCATACCTACTGTGAAGCATGGGGGTGGAAACATCATGCTTTGGGGCTGTTTTTCTGCAAAGGGACCAGGACGACTGATCCGTGTAAAGGAAAGAATGAATGGGGCCATGTATCGTGAGATTTTGAGTGAAAACCTCCTTCCATCAGCAAGGGCATTGAAGATGAAACGTGGCTGGGTCTTTCAGCATGACAATGATCCCAAACACACCGCCCGGGCAACGAAGGAGTGGCTTCGTAAGAAGCATTTCAAGGTCCTGGAGTGGCCTAGCCAGTCTCCAGATCTCAACCCCATAGAAAATCTTTGGAGGGAGTTGAAAGTCTGTGTTGCCCAGCAACAGCCCCAAAACATTACTGCTCTAGAGGAGATCTGCATGGAGGAATGGGCCAAAATACCAGCAACAGTGTGTGAAAACCTTGTGAAGACTTACAGAAAACATTTGACCTGTGTCATTGGCAACAAAGGGTATATAACAAAGTATTGAGAAACTTTTGTTATTGACCAAATACTTATTTTCCACCATAATTTGCAAATAAATTCATAAAAAATCCTACAATGTGATTTTCTGGATTTTTTTTCCTCATTTTGTCTGTCATAGTTGACGTGTACCTATGATGAAAATTACAGGCCTCTCTCATCTTTTTAAGTGGGAGAACTTGCACAATTGGTGGCTGACTAAATACTTTTTTCCCCCACTGTATGTAAGACAACTGCTATACATAAGGTGATCTATCTCCAGGAAAAAGGGCGAGAACCGGAACCTGGACCAGAGGAGCCAGGGCTGGTGATTCCAGGAGATCGAGTCTACATCCGAGTGTTTCGCAGGAAGTGGAACGAGCCCAGTAGAGAAGGACCATACACGGTGATCCGAGCGACGCCCACAGCAGTACAGGTAGAAGGAAGCACGACGTGGTACCATCTGAACCACTGCATCAGGGTCCCGAAGAGAACCGGTCTGCCGTCGGCGAGCCATGGGGAAGTGGAGGATGTCGAGGCACCAGATGAAGTCCAAGAAGAAGCAAGCACGAGTCCAAGTGCCAACGTCGAAGGACAACAGGCACTCCCTCCTGAAAATCCGGAGAGTCGGGAGGTGGGGCCTGATGATGTGGGGAATACTGCTGATAGGATACCTGCCATGGCAGATGACCCAAACACAAGCAGAGACCCAGGGAATGGAGGGACAACAGGAGAAGGAGGAGGAAGCGATCTTTCTACCATTGAGGGAGGTGACTTCTCCACCATTGAAGGAAGAGACTCAATTGACTTCTCTGACCTCACATGGTCCCTGAAAATGTAAGAACTGTGGAATTGCTCTAACGGTAATAGCAGTTAACCTAGGAGAGATGGTGGTGAGTCTGTCTACAACTATACAATATTCTAGAGATAGTCTTACTGAGCCAGGAAGAATTGTTGTTGTGAATAAAGAACAAGTATCGTACACAGGATGGCCTAGACTGGGGAAATGTCAGATTGAAGGATATGCAATGTTTAAAATAAAATGCCTAAAAAATCATTGTGTAGAAGTTGAGCTAAAAGGGAATGGACATGAAAAAATAATGGATATAAAACAAGCCAAACATCTCATGATTTCGCCAGTACTTAAGAAATTGGTTCCTGAAGCTAAAATAAAAAATAGAATAAAAAAGCATGTACCTTTGGAAATAGCTTGAACCAGTATTTCTATTCCAGCCCAAGTACTGACAGCTATGGAAACTCAAAAATCCTTTTCAATACAAAGGATAAAACCTCACTTTGTGGGTGGGCTAATCATCAAACAAGAGGAGAAGCAATCTGGGATGAATATGGCTGCCAAATAGAAGTTAACAAAGGAGACACTAGTTGGGAACTTACCGTAAAGGAATTGACTCAAGAAAATAATGCAAAGTACATATTGGAAATAGTTAGCACTAAAGGGTCAGAAGGGAATAGTATAACAACAATGGACATTGATCCTATTTCCAAACACCAATCTAGACAGGAAGAAGAACCTGAAATAGTTAACGTAACTATGACCACTACCCAAGGACAACTAATTACTATAGCAGTTGAACCAACAAAGACAGGATTAGAAAAAATAGGAACTGGGTTTTTTCAAAATGTATGGGATTCTTTAACTAATTGGGGAAATCAGGAAAATAGACAATCTACCTCAGCCCCAACAGTAATACCGAAAGTAATGAAAGCACCAACAAAATTAGGAAGGCTATGGGAGGGAGCCATGCAAAATGATTGGTACAAATGGGCACAATATTCAGCTAAAACAATTAATAGAAAAACTAATTGTTTAGTATGTGCTCCTTCTCCATTAAAATAATTGATAGAAATACCAAATCCACACAGTTACAAGGACTGTGCTAACTTTAAACGAAGCTACTGTCATCTTAAAAGAGGAGAAAGGCCCTACTGTCCTGCAGAATGTTGATCATTTTTGGGAAATCCCTATCATTACAGATTCTATAATCAAGTAGGATGGGGAGAGTGGTGTAAAAAAATAGATATCCAGAAAAATGGAAGCACCGGAAAAATACCGTATAGACTATAATCAAAATTATGAATGCTACAACAAAACGGATGGGGAGCACGATTTGGAAAATTTAAGGGAAAGTGTGAGACCACATGGCACCTAAATGATATGTCCTGGAATGCAGATACCCCCCACAGAGCAGTTTATCAGGCAGCAGGATCAAGTACTGGGGTAATAGCTACAAATGGAGGGCCGGGTGACCTTGGGGAATGTGAGAAGCAAACACTGGCAATGCCATTGATTTCTCCTTATGAGGATCAATCGGTGGCAGTGGCAGATTTCTTTTGGGTATGTGGAGAACAAAAGATTAGAGCTACTTTGGAAGGGAGTATGTGCTAGAGTACAAATGCTTCAGGAGGTGGTTATATCAGAGTGGGAGGTAGACAAAACAACAAATAGGGATGCACAGAATAGTAATAAAAGGGTAAAAAGAGCATATGAACATGACCCCAATGTATATTTAGATGCAATAGGTCAACCCAGAGGAATTCCAAATGAATATAAGGCAAGATATGAAATTAAAGCAGGATTTGAATCAATATTTGTCTGGATTTCAACCAACAAAAACCTAGAATGGATCAATTATATTTATTATAATCAACAAAGGTTTATTAATTACACAGACTCTGCATTATCAGCCCTAGGAGAGCAAGTACAGGCTACCAATAGAATGGCATGGCAGAATAGGCAGGCTCTAAACTGGCTATTAGCGGAAAAAGGTGGAGTTTGTGTTATGTTTGGAGATGAATGTTGTACTTTTATCCCCAATAATACTTCCCCGGATGGTTCATTCACTGAAGCAATGACTAAGCACAAAGGACTACGAAAAGAGGTTAAGGACAATGCTGGGCATGATGCTCATGTTTGGGACTGGATGGACTTAACTTTGGGAAAATGGGGTGCAATGTTTACAAAAATGGCAATAATTATAGGAATATCACTTGTAGTGATGGGAGTAGTGTTTTGTTGTATACTACCTCTGTTAAAATCACTTTTGATTCAAACCACAGTAAAACAAATGACTGTACAGACCATTGTTACTAGTTCAGCCAAAGAAATACACCCAGTTCAGGGAGCTCCAGGACAGTATGTTAATGAATATGGGAAACCTTGTAATGTTAAAGGAGGACCAATGGACTGTCCATTTCTGCATCCTGAATGTTGTATGGAGTTGTTCCTGGGGGTGGATGGGCTTGCCATGATTACAAAGACCAACAGAAAAATGTGGAGGTTAATTTAGAGGAAAACCTTCCATACTTGTATCCAATACCTGACTGGGCTCTGGGTCCTCATCAGGATGGGTCAAGTAATGAGGAAGATATATTGGTTTAAATATATGCATGAAAAATGTAACCACATATGACAAGGCTAAGAATAAGTAAATGCACATGCTTACATTCATTTTTAAAATTAATCTTTGTATTATTGGGACTTTGTTGGAAGTCCCAAAGGGGGGAATATATAGAGATATTTTATGTATCATTAAGGCAAATGTAGGGAGATGCCAAAGTTAAAATATAATAAACATGTTTGATATTTTATAATCCAGATGCATGCTTAAATAAGGAATATAGCCAATGCAGTATGTAACTGTGCTTTAATGAATGTATGTATATTATTTTTTAAGAAAGTGCCTGAGCCACGCCACCAATAGAATGAGAGGCTTCATATAGAAAAGCATTCATTACCTTTTGGAGTGGACCATATGTGACAGCTGGACGTTGAAAGATAAGGGTGGCGCAGAACTAAAATAAGTTAGGAATTTGCCATAAGGGGAGTAACTGTATATGCTATGTAAGCATGACTGTGCATTTGTGTGTGTATATAAAGGGATCTCTAAGCCAAAGAGACACAGTTGTTCCATGGAGCAGCTCGGCTTTGTTATTTGATAATAAAGTCTAAACTTTTGGATTCACAAGCTCCAGTTTCTTGAGAGATATTTTTGAGTTGACTACTTTTGAGTCAAATATTTCTACCACAACCTTCGTCCCAGTCTGAGGTCCTGAGCGCTCTGGAGCATGTTTTCATCAAGGATCTCTCTGTACATTGATCCGTTCATCTTTCCCTCGATCCTGACTAGTCTCGCAGTCCCTGCCACTGTTAAACATCTGCACAGCATGATGCTACCACCACCATGCTTCACCATAGGGATGGTGCCAGGTTTCCTCCAGACGTGACGCTTGGCATTCAGGCCAAAGACTTCAATCTTGGTTTCATCAGACCATAGAATCTTGTTTCGCATGGTCTGAGAGTCTTTAGGTGCCTTTTGGCAAAGCGGGCTGTCATGTGCCTTTTACTGAGGAGTGGCTTCCGACTGGCCACTCTACCATAAATGCCTAATTGGCGGATTGCTGCAGTGATGGTTGTCCTTCTGGAAGGTTCTCCCATCTCCACAGAGGAACTCTAGAGCTCTGTCAGAGTGACCATCGTGTTCTTGGTCATCTCCCTGACCAAGGCCCTTCTCCCCCGATTGCTCAGTTTGGCCGGAAGGCCAGCTCTAGGAAGAGTCTTGGTGGTTCCAAACTTCTTCAATTTAAGAATGATGGAATCCACTGTGTTCTTGGGGACCTTCAATGCTGCAGAAATTTTTTGGTACCCTTCACCAGATCTGTGCCTTGACACAATCCTGTCTCGGAGCTTTATGGACAATTCCTTTGACCTCATGGCTTGGTTTTTGCTCTGACATGCACTGTCAACTGTGGGACCTTATATAGACAGGTGTGTGCCTTTCAAAATAATGTCCAATCAATTGAATTTACCACAGGTGGACTCCAATCAAGTTGTACAAATATCTCAAGGATGATCAAATGAAACAGGATGCACCAGAGCTCAATTTCGAGTGTCTGAATACTTATGTACAGTGGCTTGCGAAAGTATTCACCCCCTCTTGGCATTTTTCCAATTTTGTTGCCTTACAACCTGGAATTCAAATTGATTTTGGGGGGGTTCGTATCATTTGATTTACACAACATGCCTACCACTTTGAAGATGCAAAATATTTTTGGGGTGAAACAAACAAGAAATAAAACAAAAAAACGGATAACTTGAGCGTGCATAACTATTCACCCCCCAAAGTCAATACTTTATAGAGCCACCTTTTTCAGCAATTACAGCTACAAGTCTCTTGGGGTATGTCTCTATAAGCTTGGCACATCTAGCCACTGGGATTTTTGCCCATTCTTCAAGGCAAAACTGCTCCAGCTTCTTCAAGTTGGATGGGTTCCGCTGGTGTACAGCAATCTTTAAGTCATACCACAGATTCTCAATTGGATTGATGTCTGGGCTTTGACTAGGCCATTCGAAGACATTTAAATGTTTCCCCTTAAACCACTCGAGTGTTGCTTTAGCAGTATGCTTAGGGTCATTGTCCTGCTGGAAGGTGAACCTCCATCCCAGTCTCAAATCTCTGGAGAATGAAACCAGTTGCCCTCAAGAAATTCCCTTAGCGCCATTCATCATTCCTTCAATTCTGACCAGTTTCCTAGTCCCTGCCGATGAAAAACATCCCCACAGCATGATGCTGCCACCACCATGCTTCACTGTGGGGATGGTGTCCTCGGGGTGATGAGAGGTGTTGGGTTTGCGCCAGATATAGCATTTTCCTTGATGGCCAAAAAGCTAAATTTTTGTCTCATCTGACCAGAGTACCTTCTTCCATATGTTTGGGGAGTCTCCCACATGCCTTTTGGCGAACACCAAATGTGTTTGCTTCTTTTTTTCTTTAAGCAATGGCATTTATCTGGCCACTCTTCCGTAAAGCCCAGCTCTGTGGAGTGTATGGCTTAAAAAAGTCCTACGGACAGATACTCCAATCTCCGCTGTGGAGCTTTGCAGCTCCTTCAGGGTTATCATTGGTCTCTTTGTTGCCTCTCTGATTAATGCCCTCCTTGCCTGGTCCATGAGTTTTGGTGGGCGGCCCTCTCTTGGCAGGTTTGTTGTGGTGCCATATTCTTTCAATTTTTTAAAAATGTTTTTACCCAACAATGATCTGTACTTCTCCACAGCTTTGTCCCTGACCTGTTTGGAGAGCTCCTTGGTCTTCATGGTGCCGCTTGCTTGGTGGTGTCCCTTGCTTAGTGGTGTTGCAGAATCTGGGGCCTTTCAGAACAGGTGTATACAGTGAGGGAAAAAAGTATTTGATCCCCTGCTGATTTTGTACGTTTGCCCACTGACAAAGAAATGATCAGTCTATAATTTTAATGGTAGGTTTATTTGAACAGTGAGAGACAGAATAACAACAACAAAATCCAGAAAAACGCATGTCAAACATTTTATAAATTGATTTGCATTTTAAATGAGGGAAATAAGTATTTGACCCCCTCTCAATCAGAAAGATTTCTGGCTCCCAGGTGTCTTTTATACAGGTAACGAGCTGAGATTAGGAGCACACTCTTAAAGGGAGTGCTCCTAATCTCAGCTTGTTACCTGTATAAAAGACACCTGTCCACAGAAGCAATCAATCAATCAGATACCAAACTCCCACCATGGCCAAGACCAAAGAGCTCTCCAAGGATGTCAGGGACAAGATTGTAGACCTACACAAGGCTGGAATGGGCTACAAGACCATCGCCAAGCAGCTTGGTGAGAAGGTGACAACAGTTGGTGCGAATATTCGCAAATGGAAGAAACACAAAATAACTGTCAATCTCCCTCGGCCTGGGGCTCCATGCAAGATTTCACCTCGTGGAGTTGCAATGATCATGAGAACGGTGAGGAATCAGCCCAGAACTACACGGGAGGATCTTGTCAATGATCTCAAGGCAGCTGGGACCATAGTCACCAAACAATTGGTAATACACTGAAATCCTGCAGCGCCCGCAAGGTCCCCCTGCTCAAGAAAGCACATATACAGGCCCGTCTGATGTTTGCCAATGAACATCTGAATGATTCAGAGGAGAACTGGGTGAAAGTGTTGTGGTCAGATGAGACCAAAATCGAGCTCTTTGGCATCAACTCAACTCGCCGTGTTTGGAGGAGGAGGAATGCTGCCTATGACCCCAAGAACACCATCCCCACCGTCAAACATGGAGGTGGAAACATTATGCTTTGGGAGTGTTTTTCTGCTAAGGGGACAGGACAACTTCACCGCATCAAAGGGACGATGGACGGGGCCATGTACTGTCAAATCTTGGGTGAGAACCTCCTTCCCTCAGCCAGGGCATTGAAAATGGGTCGTGGATGGGTATTCCAGCATGACAATGACCCAAAACACACGGCCAAGGCAACAAAGGAGTGGCTCAAGAAGAAGCACATTAAAGGTCCTGGAGTGGCCTAGCCAGTCTCCAGACCTTAATCCCATAGAAAATATGTGGAGGGAGCTGAAGGTTCGAGTTGCCAAGCGTCAGGCTCGAAACCTTAATGACTTGGAGAAGATCTGCAAAGAGGAGTGGGACAAAATCCCAGAGATGTGTGCAAACCTGGTGGCCAACTACAAGAGACGTCTGACCTCTGTGATTGCCAACAAGGGTTTTGCCACCAAGTACTAAGTCATGTTTTGCAGAGGGGCAAATACTTATTTCCCTCATTAAAATGCAAATCAATTTATAACATTTTTGACATGCGTTTTTCTGAATTTCTGTTGTTGTTATTCTGTCTCTCACTGTTCAAATAAACCTACCATTAAAATTATAGACTGATAATGTCTTTGTCAGTGGGCAAACGTACAAAATCAGCAGGGGATCAAATACTTTTTTCCCTCACTGTATATACTGAGATCATGTGACAGATCATGTGACACTTAGATTGCACACATGTGGACTTTGTTTAACTAATTATGTGACTTCTGAAGGTAATTGGTTGCACCAGATCTTATTTAGGGGCTTCATAGCAAAGAGGGTGAATACATATGCACGCACCACTTTTCCGTTATTTATTTTTTTGAATTTTTTGAAACAAGTTCTGTTTTTCATTTGACTTCACCAATTTGGACTATTTTGTGTATGTCCATTACATGAAATCCAAATAAAAATCCATTTAAATTACAGGTTGTAGTGCAACAAAATAGGAAAAACACCAAGGGGGATGAATACTTTTGCAAGGCACTGTAAATAAGGTATCTGTTTTTGGTTTTTAATAAATTAGAAAACAATTCTAAAAACCTGTTTTCGCTTTGTCATTATGGGGTACTGTGTGTAGATAGCTGAGGAAATTGTTTTATTTAATCCATTTTAGAATAAGGCTGTAACGTAACAAAATATGGAGAAAAAAAACGGATGATTTGCCAGTTCAGCCATTGAGACACAAATACACTTGTATATTCAAATTAACTCCCACGTGGGGGCACTGGGGCAGACTGCCCGAGCCTGCCTGCACCCAGTCAAATAGTATCGATGGTTTCAGGATTTCAAACACGATGGAACTTGTCTCTCAAATACATCGTTACAGTTGTTGGTTAGCTAGCTAGATAGCAATTTTTTTGCCATATTAGCATAGACATGACAAGAGTCAACACACCTCAAAACAAGACATGGTATCAATAACAAGATACAATGAGCTGAAACGAGCCACCTACGATTCCCCACATGGCAGCTTCTTGTCATTGTTGCTAGCTATATGACCGTCCAGAATCATCACACACAGATTTTCTGCCCCATCAACGCATGCGCATCATTTTCGTGATGTTGTCAGCTAACCCGTCTATAGGCTTAGTCCTTTTTGCTAACACCAGTTGTGGATTCCAGGAACTTTCAATAAATTCCCTGCTTTTCCAGAAATCCTGGTTGGAGGATTCCGGATGTCCTGCTTATTCCCTCCTGATTCCGGGAATCCTCCAACCGGAATTTAGGAAAAATAAGGAATTGATAATTTCCTGAAATTTTGCAACCCTAGCCAAGTGGACCAGGAAGGGGAGATGAATGTGGCAGACAGATTGGCACTGAAAGGCGTGATCAAAAACAGAATGTCCAGGGAGAGGGTGCATGGGTTGATCAGATAGGAGGCACTTGTTAGCCCAGCCCAGCCCGGCGTGGGGGTTCATACGTCCACATGGAGGGATACACATACCCAAGCCGGGATCCCCAGGTCGTATCTGGTGCCGGAGATAAGAAGAGGACTCACACAGCAGCCAGTCAGCGACCGATCAGCTTCACCAACTGTCCAACAGGCACACTTTTCTGAAAACACCAGTCATCGTATCTGCCCAGAATTTTGATATTGGCACATCCTTATTCAAAACCATATCATAGGAGGCAATTCAAAAGCAGTTACATTAGAGAGGGAAAAAATATTTCATTGTCTACATACAAGAAATTCACATAAGATATGTGAAACATTGTTTCATTTATTAGCCGATCTTTGATAACCCATTAGGCCTACTTCTCCAATCAAATCAAGCCACCAAAGCTCTGAATGTCCTTGAATTTAGACTCAAACAAACCTCCTATTACAAGAACCCCATGATCTTGAATTATAATTTAAATAATGTTTGTGAATGTGCTTGGAGTGAATGAAAACTAACCCTCAGAGTAAGACCAGACACCGCTTCTGGATAGCCTCTGGCCCTGCTAGCACAGGATGTTGTGATAGCATCAGTCCAATTAGTCACATCTGACCAGTGTTGGCGTAGTCTCTAATCTTCTTCTTTAATGAAAACATCACATGGGAGAAGCTGACAGAGACGGAATGAGGCACAGAGACGGTCAAAGCCTCTGGGCAGTCACTGTGGCCATTATACTGGCGCGCTAGCGTCAGATAGCATCAGATGCTAGGAATGAGATGCTGCCCAGCTGCGTATCTCAATGTCATTCTCAGAGAGAGGACTGCTTACTGCTCCACTCAAACGTCTAAGGGGTATTGTTATGCACTCTGTGTTACTTTAAGCTGCTTGTAGTGATAAAACAACATCATAGTTTATCCCCAAATGCCGTACTGTCTATAAACGGACTTCGCAACATTGCTAGATGGCACAGAAAAAAACTAACATTTTGGCATTGCCTTGTTGTTATGGACAAGGCATTGTCTTGGTCAACCATAACCTCAAAGCCCACCATAAGCTGTGGTCCCTTAACACGAGGCCTCACTAACATGACACCATCCGTTATACAGGCACTCAACTGAACACATTCTAAACAAACATTTTCTCCATTCTCTAAGCTCAACATTCCTCCACCTTGACTACAGGGCGAGACAAGTTTTTAATATTATCAAATCAGAAGCTGCAAGGCAAGAATCATTTTAAGGATCATTTTCCAGAAAGAACAAACATACAGTGGTGAGTTCTACCGTATGTTGCATGAGATGAGCTTAAAAATTGATAAACTTTTGACTTATCCCTTGGAGACAAGCACTGCTCACAGCTATCACAAAGTATCTCAACTAGGCTTGGGCAATATACAGTATACCGGGGTAATTGGAAATAGCCACGGGATAGTTTTTCAACACCAACAAAACTATTTATTTGAAGTTTTTCAATATATTTTAATATTTGTAGCTACTTTTTAAGTAAATACCTGCTGTCAACTAGTGCAATACATTAGGAGATCAAGCAGATCGTGTTCTTCATTTCTCCTGTTACATTATTTTACATTATGAAGCTTAACATATTCCCCCAGAACAGTTGAGCCAGTCACGTGTTTGTTTATAAATAGCACAACGGGAGAAAACGGGAGTAGGTGAGTCCAGCTGTGTATTGACAGGGGACGCATTTTATATTGAAAGTCAACAGTGTTTTTTTGCTTCAAGAGTAATCAGGGACTATAGTTTTCCTTCACAGAAAATACATTAGTGCAACACATTCGGCAGAAAATACACTACATGACCAAAAGTATTTTGCTACCTGCTCGTTGAACATCTCATTCCAAAATCATGGCTATGAATATGGAGTTGGTCCCCACTTTGCTGCTATAACAGCCTCCACTCTTCTGGGAAGGCTTTCCACTAGATGTTTGAAAATTGCTGCGGGGACTTGCTTCCATTCAGCCACAAGAGCATTAGTGAGGTCGGGCACTGATGTTGTGCGATTAGGCCTGGCTCGCAGTCGGCATTCCAATTTATCCCAAAGGTGTTCGATGGGGTTGAGGTCAGGGCTCTGTGCAGGCCAGTCAAGTTCTTCCACACCGATCTCGACAAACCATTTCTTTATGGACCTCGCTTTGTGCACGGGTCATTGCCATGCTGAAATAAGAAAAGGCCTTCCCCAAACTATTGCCACAAAGTTGAAAGCACAGAATCGTCTAGAATGTCATTGTATGCTGTAGCGTTAAGATTTCCCTTCACTGGAACTAAGGGGCCTAGCCCGAACCACGAAAAACAGCCCCAGACCATTACTCCTCCTCCACCAAACTTTACAGTTGGCACTATACATTGGGGCCGGTAGCGTTCTCCTGGCATCCGCCAAAACCCAGATTCGTCCAATCGGACTGGCAGATGGTGAAGCGTGATTCATCACTCCAGAGAATGTGTTTCCACTGCTCCAGAGTCCAATGGCAGCGAGCTTTACACCACTAGACGCTTGGCCTTGTGCATGGTGATCTTAGGTTTGTGTGCGGCTGCTCGGCCATGGAAACCCATTTCATGAAGCTCCCGACGAACAGTTCTTGTGCTGACGTTGCTTCCAAAGGCAGTTTGGAACTCGGTAGTGAGCATTGCAACCGAGGACAGACAATTTTTACGCACTACGCACTTCAGCACTTGGCGGTCCCGTTCACGGCTCCTAGATGTTTCCACTTCACAATAACAGTACTTACAGCTGACCGGGGCAGCTCTAGCAGGGCAGAAATTTGACGAACTGACTTGTTGGAAAGGTGGCATCCTATGACAGTGCCACGTTGAAAGTCACTGAGCTCTTCAGTAAGCCATTCTACTGCCAAAGTTTCTATGGAGATTGCATGGCTGTGTGCTCGATTTTATACACCTGTCAGCAACGGGTGTGGCTGAAATAGCCGTATCCACTAATTTGAAGGGGTGTCCACATCCTTTTGTATAGTGTAGCTTCATTTTCATCAGATGACAACAGAAGGACTCCTGAGTGGCGCAGTGGTCTAAGGCACTGCATCGCAGTGCTAGCTGTGCCACTAGAGATCCTGGTTCGAATCCAGGCTCTGTTGTAGCCGGCCGCGACCGGGAGACCCATGGGGCGGCGCACAATTGGCCCAGCGTCGTCCAGGGTAGGGGAGGGAATGGCCGGCAGGGATGTAGCTCAGTAGAGCATGGTGTTTGCAATGCCAGGGTTGTGGGTTCGATTCCCACGGGGGGCCAGTATGAAAAAAATAATGTATGCACTAACTGTAAGTCGCTCTGGATAAGAGCGTCTGCTAAATGACTCAAATGTAAGTGAAATGCTATTTGGCTGGAAGCCACACAAGTAAATGAGCTTACAATGAAAAAGCAAGGTCTTTTATACAAAAACGATGCATGGCCATCATATTTCTAATGTTTATCATAGAAAGAATGAAGCCAGCTAAATTTCCTAATGTTTTTCTTAAAGTTAATCTTGCATTTTACTGGAGAAAAGTAGACTGGCTACACTGAGAAAAGTACCAGAGAAAAGTAACTACACATCAGTCAGAGTGCAGTCTGCTGATAGAATGCCCGTTCGTAAATTCTCATCCAGTGGAGAAGTGCAACTGAAGCATAAAATGTATCTGATGCTGAACAGAAATTACAATAAGAAACATTTTAGATCTATGTTTACAAAACGCAGCAAGATATTTCTTATGCGGGAAAAATGCAGAATTCTACGTTAACGTGACCCATAAGTTTAACTTGCTAGTTATCTAAGTAAGTGGCTGAATTAATAAGGTGACGGGGCATCATACTGTGTTAGCTTTCGGCCATGTTTGAGAAGTCAAAGCCCTTTGGATGAGTTATCTGTACAGCTGCCACTGCTATCTTGATTTTCTAGAAAAAAATAATAATTCTCTGTCCTCGGCCCGTCGGTTCCTCCCCCCTTCTCTAAGCAGAGCAGGCAGGTCCGTTGCCCTAGCAAATCCAGATTCCACACAGACACAGCGTGTACACAGAGCTAGTACTGTTGTTCTTCCTTCAGACAAGCATGCGTCAAAACTTTGTTAATTTGCACAATGTCTCTCGTTCACATTTGCTTGTAAATGTCCAAACTCACCAAAAATGAAATTCGTTAGCTCCTACCTACACTCTTAGAAAAAAGGGTTACAAAAGGGTTGTTCTCTTCTCCCCATAGGATAACCATTTTTGGTTCCAGGTAGAACCCTTTTTGGTTCCAGGTAGAACTCTTTTCAATTCCATGTAGAATCCTCTGTGTAAAAGGGTTCAACATGGAACCAAAAGGGTTCTACCTGGAACCAAAAAGGGTTCTTCAAAGGATTCTCTTATGGGGACAGCCAAAGAACCCATTTAGGTTCTAGATAGCACCTTTTTTTCTAAGAGTGTAGATACAATATGTATATCTTTATGAGCTAGATTGCCTGTCTTTGCAATTCGTTTATTTTTCATTGTGCTCGTTAGCATATTTAGCCTCCATGGAAATTCACTATTACTTGTGCAAATGTTATTAGCATTCTTGTAATACACGCCCAATAAGCTTTTTTTGCCCCCCCCCCCCTTGTGAACTAAACCAGTAAAACGGTAAATCCCGAGATGAGAGAAGGATGACGATATGAAAATCTGGATACCGCCCAACCCTAATCTTAACACTAGTCTGTGACAAAGTGTGAGAGAGAGAGAGAAAGAGAGTGGAGTTGACAAAATAGAACTGAGGGAAAGGAAACTAAACTCAGGAGGGGCGCCTCCACAGAGGCATGTCAGCCCAAGCCCAAATCCGACTGAAGACAGCCATTTTGAGTAAGCACTGCCATCATCTAAAGAAGGTCGATAAGGTGTCCTGTCAAACAATGCCTTTCAGACGGTGACTATCTGTGGAAGCAGATTCACAGCAGAGGGGAATGAAAAATGAAGACTGCCTTTCGAGGCACAGTGTGTGGTTAAAACATTTGGCAATGAAAAACATTTGCAAATTTGTACATAAACGTCTTTACGGTACAGTGCCCTCTCTCAATCCTCAATTCTGCACAGCCGTGGAATTATTCATGAGCTTTTGTGATTTCTCTGCTAAAACTCACAGCATCCTTATTTTCCCTCCACCTCCCCTATTAAAGTCAGGGATGCCTGGTGATCCATATGTCAACATGGAGGAAATGAAACGAACAAAGGCGGCCTACCTGAAACCAAGAAGTTCTGTGCTGTACGGTAATAATAGATCTGGGTCGTCAATTCAGAGGCTCCATCTAAACAGCTTTTTGGGGGCACTACTGTGATATGGCTTTCCATGAGGGGAAAGTTGCAAATTACTTGAATAATCTGGATATAGGCCTACATATGGTAATATTACACAGTTCAGATGTTCAATTACTCAGAGAAATGCCTCCACACATGAAACAGGCTAACCAATAAACTCCTCCTTGAGAGAGGCCAATGAAAAGAGTCCTATAGTATAGTGAATGAATATAGTCCATTGACTGCTGTTCCTGTAATTACCAAAATGGTGTTCGGCTTGAATGACAACCAACAGTAAAGCTGAAATAATGCACATCCATTTTGTCTATGGCCAGGTATCAAGATCCTGATCCATGATTGATATATGCAGGAGGAGAAAATGACAGGACTAAATGGCAGAACACCTTTGAAAGGCGTACCTTGAAGGGTCTAGAATGCTCCATTTCGTTAATACAGTGCTGGCACATTCCTCAAAAAAACCTGTCATTTCAAACACATTTATCGCTCATTTAATCAGCATTACAGGTACATTTCCATAATCCAAAAGATGAATATGGGGATACAAGGCCATTGGCCCTACTTCCCAACGAATAAGCACCTCCGTGATTCCTCCACACTGCCATGATAATGCGAACTTAAACGCCACACAGCTAATGCACCCAACATGTGAGGTCATATCTTCAACTCTTCATGAAGTCACGATGCGTCTCATCTGGTGCCACGAATCACGAGACGAGGCAAGAGCTTCATGCCTTTCTCCCACAATCAGGCTCTTGTGCATTGTAAACAACACTGTGGTGAGACGCCCATCCAGATCCTGCCTGCCCTGCTGATGACCACTGGGCGCCAAAATCAAGCCCTGAGAGAAACCTTATCCCTGGAGAAGCCAACTTGCAGCACTCTGTCTGAAGTCGGTCAGCTAGCTACAGCCCTGTGGGACGACAGACAGCTACTTCACTGAACAAAAAAATTAACGCCGCATGTAAAGTGTTGGTCCCATGTTTCATGAGCTGAAATAAAAGATCCCAGAAATGTTCCATTAGCACAAAAAGCTTATTTCTCTCAAATGTTGTGCACAAATGTGTTTACGTCCCTGTTAGTGAGCATTTCTCCTTTGCCAAGATCATCCATCCACCTGACAGGTGTGGCATATCAAAAAGCTAATTAAAACAGCATGATCATTACACAGGTGCACCTTGTGCTGGAGACAATGAAAGGCCACTCTAAAATGTGCAGTTTTGTCACACAACACAATGCCACAGATGTCTCAAGTTTTGAGGAGAGTGCAATTGGCAGTTGACTGCAGCAATGTCCACCAGAGCTGTTGCCAGATAATTTAATGTTCATTTCTCTTCCATAAGCAGTCTCCAACAACGTTTTAGAGAATTTGGCAGTACGTCCAACCGGCATCACAACTGCAGACCACGTGTATGGCGTCGTGTGGGTGAGCGGTTTGCTGATGTCAACGTTGTGAACATCAGCACTCACTAACTGTAAGTCGCTCTGGATAAGAGCGTCTGCTAAAATGACTAAAAATTTAACAAAATGTAAACAGAGTGCCCCATGGTGACGGTGGGGTTATGGTATGGGCAGGCAGGCATAAACCATGGACAATGAACACAATTTCATTTTATCTATGTCAATTTGAATGCACAAAAATACCGTGACGAGATCCTGAGGCCCATTGTGAGGCCCATTTTTTAAAAAGGTATCTGTGACCACCATATGCATATCTGTATTCCCAGTCATGTGAAATGCATAGATTAGGGCCTAATTTATTTATTTCAATTGACTGAATTCCTCATATGAACTGTAGCGCAGTAAAATCAATGAAATCGTTGCATGTTGCATTTATATTTTTGTTCAGTATACATCACAGGAGGCTGCTGAGGGGAGGACGACTCATAATAATGGCTGGAACGGTACAAATGGAATGGCATCAAACATCTGGAAACCATGGAAACCATGTGTTTGATACCATTCCACTCCAGTCAATACCAGGAGCCCATTCTCCCCAATTAAGGTGCCACCAACCTCCTGTGGTATACATTGTCTCTGGCTGCTGCTGCTAAGCTACTTCCATTAAATTATACTGTTTTGCTTCTGCATTTTCATTGCACTTTTCTCAAACTGAAATTGGTCACTGAATGGGGTAACCCCCTTATAAATATATAGGACTTTATCACCACAATGGGAAGCATCCATCTGGTACAGAATGTGAATAGTAATTTGGAGAATGATCAAAAAGCTGTTTTCATGTAGTTGCCAGTTGATCTGCAGATGGGCTATCCAGTTGTAAGGATGTTGGTTACCTCTCTGTCTTCACTGCAGATCTTGCACAGCCACTGAGTTCTCTTCTGACTGCACTGGGTCTCTATGCCACACTTAGTGCACACTTTCTGTAAGAGAGAGAGAATAACGTTTTTTAAATAAGACCCGATTTTGAATTGACCATGAGTGGCGTACTGAGTAATGTGGACAAAACACAAAAAGGTTATACAATACTTATATATACTGTAATATGTATTATATACTGTAAGTTCTAAAAGGTAATATAAATACTTAGCTATAAAGTTAAGTTGTTGCACTTTGCCGCTGTCTTTTGTAACAGTAAAAAAAGCACATGATAATTTTACAGTTTGGCTTGAATTACTATGCAATTTCATACAAATTGCAATGTTCCATATTGAAATTGAAAACAGTCAGTGCCAAGTGAAAAACTTTTAGCAAGTCCAACAACTTCATAAAACTGGAGAGTCCCTGATAATATATATTCTGCAATAATGAAATGAATGTCAATAAATATAAAGCTTTTGAAAGGACACTTATTTTTTTATATTGTTCAAAGAACAAAACAGAATAAAATCACTGATATTCGATTCTAGAGTACCATCAGTAGTTAGTGTTGGAAATTTGCTGAGCCATCACAGCCAAGTTTGTGACATTGAAAAGTTCACAGAAAAGTCACTGTGACACATTATGTATTTCCATGATGTCAAGTCATTGCACAACTCAACACAACACTGCTCCACCTCCTCCCACCACAAATAAAGTGGGTGAGTCATGTCAACATGCAGACTTCTGCTGAATTTCAAATGGGCTCTAGCCCCTACACACTAGGAACTTCTGAAGACAGCTTCCTTCTGCATTCTGCATGGCTGGCTGGGTGTAGTTTTCATCATATTGCATAAATCTATCCAGTCCTCTCCGATCTACAGCAGTGGCTAGGGAGTAAGGGCTAAGGGATTGACTTGGAACTGAGCATTAATACAATCATCAGAAACATATTTGTAAATGTTGAAAGTGCGTGGGAGACGGAGAGAAACAAAACGGAGCAGTTTGAGGCCATGTGGTGGAGAGTGATGCGGGCGCTGGAGATAGTGGTGTGAGCAGGTGGGTCTGAGCAGGGGTGATGTTGTGGATGTTTGTGTGAGTCTGTATGTTGTCATTTGTATGCGCATGTTTTGTATTGTTTAAAAAATAAGAAATACATTATCTTACAAAAAGAAAGGAAACATTTGTATGTCCCTAGAGAGCAACAAAACATGGAGCTAGCTCTTCAATGTGTTCACCTAGCGTAGCCTTTGACAAAGCGAGAGCTTGGTCGGATGCAGCAGTGTAAAAACCATCCAATTACGTTACCTTAAGAATCGATTTGGAAGCAGGGTTGATTATGTAAAGCAAGCATTTCGCTACACCCACAATAACATCTGCTAAATATGTGTATGTGACCAATAACATTTGATTTGATTTGAAAAAGTCACAGGAAGGAAGCTTTAATCAAGCCTTACGCAATGGAGGAGAGAGCTTGGCTGAAGTGCTCATAATTGTCTTTCCTGAAGTAGCTCAGTATTTTTTGTCAGAGAGAGAGTAGAATATCTGGGTCTCCACCTCCTTAGATCAAACATTTTTGGTAAACTGCCATCAGCTAAAATAAACTGTGACA
This sequence comes from Coregonus lavaretus, assembly GCF_964263955.1. Lineage (NCBI taxonomy): Eukaryota > Metazoa > Chordata > Actinopteri > Salmoniformes > Salmonidae > Coregonus > Coregonus lavaretus. The sequence goes on along the minus strand of NC_140002.1, from coordinate 11,394,514 downwards.
CATCTGCCTCAATTGTCTCTTGTAACAGAATGTGAATATAAATGCTTTATTATGCCAAAAAGCTGTCCAGCGCACGTAGGATTTGCTTCTGGGGTCCAGGATAACTGGCTCAAAGACGCCTGACCATAGCCATCTCATCTGTACTCTAGCTAGTGCATAGTCTGATGGATGTGTACACCTGTCAGTTCACACCCAGAGCACGTCTTCATCTGAAGACTCTACACAGTCACCTAGCGACCAATACATCTGTCTACCTTCCAATTACATACTAACAAATCTGGGCTATGTGTTTAGACTGGGGGCATTTATTGACAAGACTATAAAAAGTCAACAAGTAGTAGATATGCAAACACATGTACATATTACCTCAATTACCTCGACTAACCGGTGCCCCCACACAATGACTCGGTACCGGTACCCCCTGTATAGCCTCGCTATTGTTATTTTTACTGCTGCTCTTTAATTATTTGTTACTAATATTTTGTATTATTTTATATTGTATTTTTTGGTGTGATTCTTTTTGGTATTCTTTCTTAAAACTGCATTGCTGGTTAAGGGCTTGTAAGTAAGCATTTCACTGTAAGGTCTACACATGTTGTATTCGGCGCATATAAATGTGACATAGAAATATGTATCTCTACTGTGGGGAATTCCGTTTTTCTTTACTGAGTAAGCAGTAGCTTACTTCATAAGAGAAGTTGAAAGGAAAACGTAACAAGTCTAAAATCACAGTGTGTCAATGTCAATGACCTAAAGTGTGTGTGGTGTTATACTGAGACAGATTCCACCGCTCCCACACCTGAAGCGAACTGAGGGTCATATCAAATCAACGTTTATTTGTCACATACACAGATTAGCAGATGTTAAAGCGGGTGCAGCGAAATGCTTATGTTTCTAGCTCCAGCAGTGCAGTAAATGTCTAACAGTATTATACTAATACAGAAATAAAAATAAACATAACTTTTTTTAAACATAATAACTAGAAATTAAGAAATATCAGAATGAGCAATATCAAAATGAGCAATGTCAAGAGTCCGGAATATAAATACGTGGTGTGTATAGACAGTATGGACAATAAAGAAGTAGGAAAAGGTATGTACAGCAGTAGTTATATAGGATGAGCTATGTACATATAAAGTGAGTAATCAATGAGCTTAATTTCTCAGAGATCAAATGCCATTTCAACAAAATAATGTTGCAGGAATAGCAATCATATCTGTTTATTAAACGATTTCAGAACAACAAACATTTACGTAAACATTATTAAAGTGACCAGTGTTCAATGACTCTATATACATAGGGCAGCAGTGTTTAAGGTGCAGGGTAGAGTACCAGGCGGTAGCCGGCTAGTGACAGTGTCTAAGGTGCAGGGCAGAGTACCAGGCGGTAGCCGGCTAGCAACAGTGTCTAAGGTGCAGGGTAGAGTACCAGGCGGTAGCCGGCTAGTAACAGTGTCTAAGGTGCAGGGCAGAGTACCAGGCGGTAGCCGGCTAGTAACAGTGTCTAAGGTGCAGGGTAGAGTACTGGGCGGTACCCAGCTAGTGACAGTGTCTAAGGTGCAGGGTAGAGTACCAGCCGGTAGCCGGCTAGAAACAGTGTCTAAGGTGCAGGGCAGAGTACCAGGCGGTAGCCGGCTAGTGACAGTGTCTAAGGTGCAGGGTAGAGTACCAGGCGGTAGCCGGCTAGAAACAGTGTCTAAGGTGCAAGGCAGAGTACCAGGCGGTAGCCGGCTAGTGACAGTGCCTAAGGTGCAGGCTAGAGTACCAGGCGGTAGCCGGCTAGTGACAGTGTCTAAGGTGCAGGGTAGAGTACCAGGCGGTAGCCGGCTAGTGACAGTGTCTAAGGTGCAGGGCAGAGTACCAGGCGGTAGCCGGCTAGTAACAGTGTCTAAGGTGCAGGGCAGAGTACCAGGCGGTAGCCGGCTAGTAACAGTGTCTAAGGTGCAGGGCAGAGTACCAGGCGGTAGCCGGCTAGTAACAGTGTCTAAGGGGCAGAGTACCAGGCGGTAGCCGGCTAGTAACAGTGTCTAAGGTGCAGGGCAGAGTACCAGGCGGTAGCCGGCTAGTAACAGTGTCTAAGGTGCAGGGCAGAGTACCAGGCGGTAGCCGGCTAGTAACAGTGTCTAAGGTGCAGGGTAGAGTACCAGGCGGTAGCCGGCTAGTGACAGTGTCTAAGGTGCAGGGTAGAGTACCAGGCGGTAGCCGGCTAGTAACAGTGTCTAAGGTGCAGGGCAGAGTACCAGGCGGTAGCCGGCTAGTAACAGTGTCTAAAGTGCAGGGCAGGGTACTGGGCAGAGGCCGGCTAGTAACAGTGTCTAAGGTGCAGGGCAGAGTACAAGGCGGTAGCCGGCTAGTAACAGTGTCTAAAGTGCAGGGCAGAGTACCAGGCGGTAGCCGGCTAGTAACAGTGTCTAAAGTGCAGGGCAGGGTACTGGGCGGAGGCCGGCTAGTAACAGTGTCTAAAGGGCAGGGTACTGGGCGGAGGCCGGCTAGTAACAGTGTCTAAAGTGCAGGGCAGGGTACTGGGCGGAGGCCGGCTAGTGACTTCATTAGCTGTGTGTGTCCGTCTCCACCTAATTCCCTGGATTGGCCTATATTTGCTCTATGGCACAGCTTTACACAGTCCAACCTTTCATCAGAGCATCACACAGTCCCTAGCAGCATACTTAAGTTTGTGATTGGACACACTTAATATACTGGATGCCTCCACACCTGTCCCTCCCAGTTTGGATGGTGAAGATATCCACATGTCCATTTCCTATGAGACTGTGAACACAGCCTGCTCTACGCTCCTCGTTTAGGGCTTTGCTGCCCTCTCCTGGGCCTTAAGCTTACTCTCTGGCGTTTCCTTCCGACAAACTTAAAACTGACCTCTCAACATTTGCTTTCATTTAGCCGAGTGATATATAAAACAGTCTAGCATAGACCACTTAAGGAGTTTGTATAACATCATGAGTACACCATTTTGAACATATCATGCAATGTCAACAAATCTACAGAATTTTTAAATTTTTTACAGGGACATTTGTAGGGGAATGAGTATATTCAGAAATATTTGCCAATTTGATTTGATATGTTATTTTACATAGGTTATCATAAACACTCTTGCCTTCATGCTTTAGGTAAGCAACTTAGGCATTCACATCTGAGGTCTCTGCTGCAACCCTATGGTGAAAAGTGATTACTACAAGCTGGCTATCCAGTCAAGTCCATGCTTTGGAACAGTGAATTGAATTGCTATTCACTACAATTCTACAATATTCCCCAATTATGAGTCCCATACATTCTGTTTACGTCTAATAGGCCTTTGCCTTGCTTGGCGAGAGTTATTACGTTATAGACATGACAGAGCTCTTGTAAGTATCTGTTTGAGATGAGAATCCCCATTATAGGCACTATTGAACAGCAGAATGAACCCCCTCTTATCTGGTTTATACAGTCTAATACCACTTATTACATTTCCTCTCAGAGACCCACATAATCTTTCCCCTGGGTTGTTTCACTTCCTCCCTTCTGATCTCATTACGCCCAGTGCCACTGGCCTCTAGCACATGGAGCAGAGGAGTTGGAGAGAACACTCGGAAAGGCTACTGGTCATAGGAGAAGTTCAATGGGCATCATGGCCAATATGTCAAACCCACAATATCTGTAGGAGAATACTGCAATTGTAATGATTCACGGTTATAAAGAGTAGTGAACACATCTCCTCATCAAGCCTTTAGTTGAATCAGGTGTGTTAGTGCCAGGGCAAAAACAGAAATTGTTTTTTTTGTATTTCAACAAATTGACATCGGACAGAGATCTCCTGAACTAGAGCTGGTCAATATGGACAAAAAGTAATATCATGCTAAATTGACCCATTTTGCTTGACATCGTCGATAAATACAAAAACCATATTTTTTTTATGCAGTTACTTTCCATTAGCGGCAGGGCTCTAGACTAACTTTTTCCAGTGCCATCAATAAGTAAGACAATAAAAAGTTGGCATGTTCAGGGAATGCATGATTGACATTTTGATTTGCAACATTTCAAAATAGGATCCAGAATGATCAGTTATTTTTGGCTCTTTAGAGATTAATTTCCCTTCATTTTTTTTTGTGCATATTGATTTAGGCTATGTGCTACATATTCACCACCTGATGAAGACGGTCCTCAAAACACATTAGCTAGATTTCAAACTTTAAATAGGATATTGTTGCTAGATAGCCATGTAATTGATCTAACAGTAAATGTAAAGCGGCAATCTGCAGTTCAAACAATAAAGTGAGGGATGGGGCTGGAGAAATGTAACCACTGAAATTCATAAACAGAGCTATGGATGCAAGGACTGACCATCTATCAAAAGTAAGTAAGTAAGTTTTAACCAAACCATGTTTTGAGGCTATATAGTGTTTGCTTACAATTACCTTGCTTACAAACAATGGAGTAAATCAATCTTATTTTTGGGGTTCTGATGAGGTACAACAGTTGAACTAAGCTCATAAGGCATTTATAAGTTATATTCTTCAAGAATCAATGGGTATACTGTATGTCATTAATTTAAAAGTACAAGAATGGATGTAGCAATCGCAGATTGAACCTTTAATGTCCTACAAAAACGTTCCATTGCTAGGCTACTTGATGTATTCACCCCAAATCACGTGCTCCGTTCCACCAGTGCATCATCTCAATTACATACTCTGGTTGTAAACTAGTGCCATTGCCTAATCACGAAAATGACCAGATGTAAGCAAATTTGTTTGGATAAGAGGAAGGCAATGTCGGTATCAGTAATTTATCGTCCTAGCTCTATCCCCTAAAGTACTTTCAAATGCTGGGAAGAGTTACGGATTAAGAGGTTCGGATGAAAACCAAAGACACTGCAACCCTTCAGGACTGTTTGGGCCTCTGCTATAGTAGAACAGAAGAGTAGGAGGTGCGGTGGCCTTTACCTTGCAGCAGTCCTGACAGAAGACGGAGGGGGTTCCCAGGAGGCCCAGGACCTCCCCACACAGCAGGCACTGGGACAGGCCGTTTCCCATCGCACTCTTCTTCATGTTGTCCAGACGCTCCACCAGCCTCCTGGGACACACACACAGTTACAGCCTGGACACAGAGGCTAAAGTTGGCTATGTGCTGCAACTGACAGCTTAAGGATAGTCAGTCCAGATAAACTACCAGAAAGTCATGGTTTTATTCTAATATTCAATAGCATTACCAACCGTGTGTGTGTGTGGTGTGTGTGCGCACTCGTCCTACCCGATGCGGAGCTGTTCAATCTGTTCCAGCTCCTCAGCCCTGCGGATGACACTAAGGATATTCTCCACCTCCTGCTGCTCCAGCATCTGGCTCTTCCTCTGTCGGTCTGTACAGAAGGTGTGCACAGACCAGCCCGTCTGCAGCCTGGGACACAGACACACAAGTTGCTTTACGCTGTCCATCAATTGTATTGTTTATTATTTTGTGTCATTACATGTGGCAGTGCAGGCCAAAGTGAAACATGTGATGTGACTAACACAGGCTTATGCATGCATGTATGCACACCTTACGAAAATATATATCCTGCTAGCAAAAACATCTCCTTATATGACTGCACTGCAAAACAAACAAACTAGTCCACGTGCAAAATGTTGTACCAAATACATAAATATACATTAAAGTGTAAGATCAAATGGTCACAACGGTTTTATAAAACAGAACTGCCAATGCTATCAAAAACAAATTTCAACAAAACACACACTCAGTTCTACAACAAAAACAATACAATGTGATGAAAATAATGATGGGCACAGGAATACTTTACACAACCAAAACACTTCCACATATTCAGTGAGATGGTAGAGATTTGAGTGCATACTCACTTGGCTCGAAGGGCCAGCTGCCGGTCATTGGGACAGACCCACTGATCGTTCCCTGTCCCAAACATGGCCTCCGTCATCTTTTGAGGGCTGATGACAAGGGCTGCAAAAACACATCCAGACACTCAGTCCTCCAAAATGAAAGGCTACATCCCATCTGGGAAAAATCACTGTATTTCCCCCTCTAATTGATGTTAGTTGTATATACCTGTGGCTTTTATACATAGATCGCAATAGGAAAGAAGTTTGTATGACATTATCAAAATAAGTTGATAAATGAATGAGTACTGCTTGGGAAGAAAGTGAAAACCAAACCAACAACATGATAAAAGGGACCTACAGATAATAAACTGAACAATCAGTAACCAAAGAAGGTGCAGGGTTATGTTCATGAAGAGAGGGACATAAAAGTGTGCCTCTTTCTCGGCTCTGAAGGGCAGCTAGCAGCTAACACTAGACCAGACGTCAGTTCTGGGTGGATCTTCACAGTGTAGGCAGAAATACAACAGTCTCTGTTGCCAGTGACAACTTGAATAATGCTTCCTGCCTTGGGCAACAGATCGCTGTGATAGTCACGCCATCTCCATTTGTCTGCCAGACAATACATCCATTGTTTCAGTTGTTTGTGTAATATCTTCAACAGATGTGCGTATGAAATGGTCCACTCACGTGAGCCAACAACAAAATGTTATACAGTGCCTTCGGAAAGTATTCAGACCCCTTGACTTTTTCCACATTTTGTTAGGTTACATTCTTATTCTACAAACATACAAAAAAAATGTCACTCATCACTCTACCCCATAATGACAAAGCAAAAACTGTTTTGTAGAAACTTTTGCAAATTTATAAAAAAAAAAAATATATATATATTTTTTTATATTACATAAGTATTCAGACCCTTTACTCAGTACTTTGTTGAAGCACCTTTGGCAGCAGTTACAGCCTCGAGTCTTCTTGGGTATGACGCTACAAGCTTGGCACACCTGTATTGGGGGAGTTTCTCCCATTCTTCTCTGCAGATCCTCTCAATCTCCCTCAGGTTGGATGGGGAGCGTTGCTGCACAGCTATTTTCAGGTCTCTTCAGAGATGTTTGATCGGGTTCAAGTCCGGGTTCTGGCTAGGCCACTCAAGGACATTCAGAGTCTTGTCCCGAAGCCACTTCTGCGTTTTCTTGGCTGTGTGCTTAGGGTCGTTGTCCTATTGGAAGGTGAACCTTCGCCCCAGTCTGAGGTCCTGAGCGCTCTGGAGCAGTTTTTCATCAAGGATCTCTCTGTACTTTTCTCCGTTCATCTTTCGCTCGACCCTGACTAGTCTCGAAGTCCCTGCCGCTGAAAAGCATCCCCACAGCATGATGCTGCCACCACCATGCTTCACCATAGGGATGGTGCCAGGTTTCCTCCAGGCGTGACGCTTGGCATTCAGGCCAAAGAGTTCAATCTTGGTTTCATCAGACCAGAGAATCTAGTTTCTCATGGTCTGAGAGTCTTTAAGTGCCTTTTGGCAAACTCCAAGCAGGCTGTCATGTGCCTTTTACTGAGGAGTGGCTTCCGTCTGGCCACGCCACCATAAAGGCCTGATTGGTGGAGTGCTGCAGAGATGGTTGTCCTTCCGGAAGGATCTCCCATCTCCACAGAGGAACTCTGGAGCTCTGTCAGAGTGACCATCGGGTTCTTGTTCATCTCCCTGACCAAGGCCCTTCTCCCTGACCAAGGCCAGCTCTAGGAAGAGTCTTGGTGGTTCCAAACTTCTTCAATTTAAGAATGATGGAGTCCACTGTGTTCTTGGGGACCTTCAATGCTGCAGAAATGTTTTGGTACCCTTCACCAGATCTGTGCCTTGACACAATCCTGTCTCTGAGCTTTACGGACAATTCCTTTGACCTCATGGCTTGGTTCTTGCTCTGACATGCACTGTCAACTGTGGGACCTTATATAGACAGATGTGTACCTTTCCAAATCATGTCCAATCATTTGAATTTACCACAGGTGGACTCCAATCAAGTTGTAGAAACATCTCAAGGATGATCAATGGAAACAGGGTCTGAATACTTATGTAAATGTGTTTTAGAATAAGGCTGTAACGTAACAAAATGTGGAAAAACTCAAGGGGTCTGAATACTTTCCGAAGGCACTGTACATATTGTCCACAAATATGTTTTTTTCTTTAGAGTTTTTTTATTTTCTTCTTTACTTTTGGAGTGCACAAACATGTGCTACTAGCAGAACAATAATGTCCAGTAAATGGGTAGCTCCTGGAGAAACCCATTACTGATTATCATTTCAAATGGAAAAGGATGAAAGAAGGACTTCAAAAGAAAGACAATTTCTATCCAAACAAACAGAAGACATTCTTGTTGGGAGCGTATTGATGTGCGTATCTTAGAGGGCAATGCAAAGGTAAAAGCACTTGTCTCTGTGAAGTAGAGCAGAGGCAGCTATTTATCACAGACCCAAACAATGAGTCACCCAGTTCTCTGGTATGTGGGCACACATGCAATCAACCATTACAGCTGATTTCACCCTGCTGGAAAATGGTTTGCTTTACTGGGTACTGTTGCCAGACTATCAATAAAGAATTATAAGCACTGTGGAAAACATCTGACTACTTCCCTCATACAGGAGGACAGCACAATAACCCACATGCACACACACAACATTCATTCATTCACATTGTGTACCCTAGTTATATCATGTCAATATCCAAGTCACTGTCCTAATTTCTAAATGTTGTTGGGACACACCAAGGGTCTGAGTGCCCCACTCTCATTTGCTCGAAGAGGGGTTTATTTAAAATCATGCATTCTTTGATTCTCCTGCCTTCCCCTCTTGTTCCCACACTAACAAACACACTAGATGCAGAGCCCCTGGTGTAAAGAGTCATGCTCCCCTGCTCTAACCACACATAGGCATACTCCCCCGGAGACCGGGGTTCAATCCCTCCACCATCCATTCAAGCTATTTTCCCCCAATTGCTTGTATCCCTCTGTCATTTAAAATTAGTCTCAAAGTGAAAATACTTATGGAGGGGAATTCTAAAAAAAATTAAAAATTGCTTTAAAAAACAACACTGATAAAACCTGTACACTGCGATGGACTTTTAAATGGGATTTGGGCATGATCTGACATCTGCAGAGACGTTTACAGCGAACATAATCTCCATAAAATGTCCTTTAAACGTCATTGTGTGCAGGTCGTTAATCTTTTAAATTGAATTCAATGCCGGCCTCAGGCTACATCTCAGTAGACAAAAGTAGAAACCTCTCCTTGCTTTTTCTCTTTCATTAGCACTAATCGTAAAAGACAGGGCCACATATATCATATAGACTTCTATGAATTGACCAGGACAGAAGCCACTTTAGACAATTTAAATATGCATTTTATGAACATGTTGCTTATTTTTTTTACTCTTTCCCTCGCTAACACTTACAACCTCCCTACCACTAATATTATCTGGTTATAAGCCTAAAACGCCATGTCACAGCGATGCCACCGTGTCCTTTTTAATGGCTGAGCAATTAACTATATTTACTTTTCCAACCCACCTAATGGCCTTTGTTCAACACTAGTGCTTTGGCCTCAGGCCCGGCTGACTGCATTATATACGGCTTGAGCACAGCAAACAAAAACAGCAGAATTCATTAGGACACACACACGTTTACAGGCTTCAGATTGAATTTGCCAAGTCAGTGAGATTTAACTTTACGTCAAGTTTCATAGTGCTCACAAACTTCCCTATTTTACCCTGTAACATCCTGTACATAAACAATTTTCAAGAAGAAAATATAATATTGTCAGCTTGCTACATCAGGTAATTCAATTATGTATTTGCATACAAAGAGATATGCTCAATCTATAACACACTGCCTTGTGATGTACCTCAAACTTCAAAGTGCACTTATTGAATCCAAGGGAATAATCTTTTTCCAACGAATTGGCCATAAAACAGAGCAACATTAAAGCAGTCATCATCGGCTCTTATCTGGCAGTAATACCTGACTGATTCCCAGCACACAGGTCTCAACCTAATCAAACAGTCTTTCCATTACATAAGCGACAGGGCTCTATCTAGCTCTGGGGAATCGCTCTCTGCACCTTTTCAAGGGGAAAACCTGCCTTGGCACGAAAGATGTTGGCAAACAGAGTCAAAGGAAGGGAGAGAAACTGTTTACCTGTAAAATCTCCCCCTTCATTTGAACGAGCGAGAGCAATGAGAGCCGGTTAAATCGCCTAGCTCCGGGCTAGGCCTGTGAACAAACGAAAGGCGAGAGCGAAGAAAATGAGGAAACAGTAAAGTCTGGGGTTGAGCTCTCAGAAGTAGTTCACAGCCTGCCTGCCTTGTCTGACAGGCTGGTCACATGACAGAAGAACAATTCCCCACAGAAACATCCTGTTCCTTCCAGATTAATGCACTGTAAGTCACTGATTTATAAGAGTGTCTGCTAAATGACTACTGTAAATGTAAAACAGACTACTGTGATTGACTGGGATAACAAAAGCAGTGCCATGGCTCTCCAACCGATGCAAGCCCACAGGAAAAGGCTAACACGGTTACCATTGACATGCTCTTTCCAAAAATTCTGAGAGTCTCCTTTATTTTATTTGGGGAGAGCCCTTTGTGCACAATGCAAGTAATTGAAATTAAATATGACAGTGTTGCTTTCAATTGCTGTAATTCGTCTGTTGTTGTAATTTGTATGCCCTGGCTTTAAGTCATTGAGGTTGAATGTGAACTCTACCTGAGGACCCAGACCTCTGTGATTCCAGAGGGGATGATATACAAACGATGTGTAGGCATCAAATTAACTCTAAATATATTTTGACTGAAATTAATACATTTGTTTTTGTGGCCCATTCAAAACATACTGTTTTTAGCACATGCAACCACATAAAGCAATGCAATTGCCATCAAAATTTTACCAGGTGGGATATAAAAAGTGATACAAATGTGATTTCCCCACCCCCCAAAAAAATAAAAAATAAAAAATACAATGCCTACTTGCCTAGAGATCATATCATGTGTAGCACAGATTTTACCGTCAGGCCTCTGACAGATTGCTAATCTACCTGCTTGTTTTTAGGCGATTTTAGAGTGGCGCGTTTCTAGTGACAACAACTTTACTTATACAGTCTGTCCCTACACAGGATTCCGTGTCTCTTGTGGTTTTTGTACTTGTTAATTTAGGCGGCAGGTAGCCTAGCGGTTAGAGCGTTGGGCCAGTAACCGAAAGGTCGCTGGTTTGAATATCTGAGCTGACAAAGTGAAAAATCTGTCGATGTGCCCTTGAGCAAAGCACTTAACCCTAATTTGCTCCAGGGGCGCCATTCTACTATGGCTGACCCTGTAAAATAACAAATTTCACTGCACCTATCTGGTATATAAAACAAATTATGTCTTTGAGGCATTTTCTGTGCTGTAAACTATTCTTTCCAGTTCAAAAGTATTGACACGTTGCGCTCAAATCTTCAGTCAGCTATTTAATTGATGAATGAAAATAACATCTAAAAAGGTACTTCAGGCCAAGGTGCATGTTTGTATGCATAAAGTATGTGCCATGAATTGTAGCTCATACAAAACATTGCTTTAGCTTGAAATACTATTAAGAGGTACATGTTATCTTACGTGTGTCCGGAGATAGAGGTTAATAGCGGATCCTTGAAGGTTTTCCCTTTCTCTGCTCCAGCTGCTCCTGGAACTTCACGTGAACTCGGCACAAAAACAATGAAAACATCCAATTCAGGGAGGCTTTGGAGTGGACTTCTTGTACTGTTTCCTCCTGTCAATTTATTATAAGGGATATGGGAACAACAATTTCTAGTGCCACAGGGAGCAAACGACAGGCATGCAGTGGTCTAATGTTCCCTCTGCTTCCTGGTGTCGTTTCCTTGACACAGTGGACGAGTGGTTGGGGTTATCTGGTGCCGGCTGTTCCCCCCACCCACCAGAGAAAGCCATTAGCCCACGTGTGCTCTGCTCTCCACGGCAAACAGCAGCCTCTCTCTCTGGTCTTATGGAAATGGTAGAGAGACAGAGAGAGGATTGCATGTGTTCGACCAGTGTTCTGTGGCATGATAGACATCATATTTACATGTTCCATTATAAAGCCATTGCTGTCATCATAATTGTGTATAATGCAATGATTGTATTTAGTGCCTTAAATGTATGAGCATTAAGAAATATACAGTGCATTCGGAAAGTATTCAGACCCCTTGACTTTTTCCACATTTTGTTAAATTACAGCCTTATTCTAAGATGGATTAAATAAATACAAATCCTCCATCAATCTACACACAATACCCCATAATAACAAAGCTAAAACAGGTTATTTGAATTTTTTGCAAGTGTATTAAAAATAAAAAACAGAAATACCTTATTTACATAAGTATTCAGACCCTTTGCTATGAGACTCGAAAACTGAGCTCAGGTGCATCCTGTTTCCATTGATCATCCTTGAGAGATCCTTGATGAAAACCTGCTCCAGAGCACTCAGGACCTCAGACTGGGGCGAAGGTTCACCTTCCAACAGGACAATGACCCTAAGAAACACAGCCCAAGACAATGCAGGAGTGGCTTTGGGACAAGACTCTGAATGTCTTTGAGTGGCCCATCCTGAGCCTGGACTTGAACCTGATCGAACATCTCTGGAGAGACCTGAAATAGCTGTGCAGCAACGCTCCCCATCCAACCTGACAGAGCTTGAGAGGATCTACAGAGAAGAATGGGAGAAACTCTCCAAACACAGGTGTGCCAAGCTGGTAGCATCATACCCAAGAAGACTCGAGGCAAAGGTGCATCAACAAAGTACTGAGTGAAGGGTCTGAATACTTATGTAAATGTAATATCAGTTTTTTATTTTTAATACATTTGCAAAAGTTTATCAAAAACTGTTTTTGCTTTGTCATTATGGGGTATTGTGTGTAGATTGAGAAGGAAAAAAACAATTTAATCAATTTTAGAATAAGGCTGTAACATAACAAAATGTGGAAAAAATCAAGGGGTCTGAATACTTTGCGATGTTGGCAATTATTTTAATGATTACTTCATTGGCAAAGTGGGCAAACTTAAGCAGGAAATACCAACATCGAACAGTGAGCCATTGTATTCATGCATAAAAATGCAAATAATAAAAGAAAAGCATTGTAAGTTTGAATTTTGTAAAGTAGACTGTAGAAATGTGTCCACAAATATATTAAATGCATTGTTAAATGTACATGTTTATTTCTTAATACTCGTACTTTAAGGCATTAAATGCAATCATTGCATTATACACAATTATAATGACTGCATGCTTTATAATCTATTCGAGACACAAATAGGATAAAGGTGTGATGACCATCAGGATTAAAACAGCTGAAAACTAAAGTCAATCATGCATAGGTCAACTTCATTATAAGGGATCAATGAGCATGCCCTTCAAAAGTATCTAAGCAACTAAAGGGCAAGCATCGCTAATCACAACAGAGCACATCTGTCACACACTCTCACTCACTCACCTCTCAGGAAAAACATTGGCCAAGTCAGTTGCATTATGTCCTTACATCTACAATAACCACTCAGATCAGAGGGGTAGGTAGGTTTACTGTGGATCTGTTTCAGAAGGCATGATGTCTTTAGGATGGGTTTACTATGGATCAGTTTCAGAAGACATGACAAACAAAGGCCTACCACGCGTGCTACCCGGAAATGTAGCAAAATAGCCTATCAATTAAAAAAATTTACTAAGGAACGCACAGTGAAAAGATTTACATTGGTTCTCCTATATCTAGGAGAACCAAGGTTCCAAAAGATGGGCCTAAAATAGTGTATAAGAGATCATACAAAAGTTTTTGCTGTGACTCTTATGTGGATGATTCCAATTATTAATAACATCCACCTGTTAAGAAACTGACTGTTAGAATTGTTAAGGCTCCATGGATTGATGAGGAATTGAAACACGGTATGGTTGAAAGTGATGGGGTAAAAGGAGTGGCTAATAAGCCTGGCTGCACATCTGACTGGCTGACTTACTGCAAATTGAGAAATTATGTGACTAGACTTAACAAAAAGAAGAAGAAACTGTATTATGAAGCCAATAATATAAAGAATGATGGAAAAAAAACGTTGGCGTACTTTAAATGAAATTATGGGCAGAAAGACAAATTCAACAATCAGATGGCTTATTCATCACAAAACCATTTGATGTTGGCAATTATTTTAATGATTACATTGGCAAAGTGGGCAAACTTCAGCAGGAAATACCAACACGAACAGTGAGCCGTCGTATTCATGCATAAAAAAACAAATAATAAAAGAGAAGCATTGTAAGTTTGAATTTTGAAAAGTGTGGAACAGGTGGGGAAATTATTGTTATCGATCAATAATGACAAACCTCCTGGCATTGAAACTTAGATGGAAGGCTACTGAGGATGGTAGCTGACTATATGGCTACTCCTATCTGTCATATCTTTAATCTGAGTCTAGAAGAAGGTGTTTGTCCTCAGCCTGGAGGGAAGCCAAAGTGGTAAATCGGTCTTTACTGGTTCTAACAGCAGACCAATCAGCTTGCTGCCAGCTCTTAGCAAACTGTTGGAAAGAATTGTGACCAAATACAATGCTGTTTCTCTGTAAACAAATTGCACTGACACAAATGACTGATGATTGGTTGAAAGAAATTGATAATAAGAAGATTGTGGGAGCTGTACTGTTAGATTTCAGTGCATCCATTGATATTATTGGCCATAACCTTTTGTTGAGAAAACTTACACTACCAGTCAAAAGTTTGGACACACATGATTCCATATGTGTTATTTCATAGTTTTGATGTCTTCACTATTATTCTACAATGTAGAAAATTGTAAAAATAAAGAAAAACCCTTAGATGAGTTGGTGTTTCCAAGCTTTTGACTGGTAATGTATGTTTTATGACTTTTTAACCTCTGGCATATCATGGATTCAGAGCTATCTATCTAATACAAGAGGGTTTTCTTTAATGGAAGCTTCTTTAATTTCAACATGTAGGGTGTGGTGTACCGCAGGGTAGTTCTCTAGGTCCTCTACTTTTTTCTATTTTTACCAATGACATGCAACTGGCATTAAACAAAGCCTGTGTATGCTGATGATTCAACCATATATGTGTCAGCAACCACTGCTAACGAAGTCCCTGAAACCCTTAACATGAAGTTGCAGTCAGTTTTGGAATGGGTTGCCAGTAATAAAATGGTCCTGAACATCTCTAAAACTAAAGGCACTGTATTTGGTACAAATCATTCCCTAAGCTCTAGACCTAAGCTGAATCTGGTAATGAATGGTGTGGCTGTTGAACAAGTTGAGGAGACTAAATTACTTGGTGTTACCTTAGATTGTAAACTGTCATGGTCAAAACATATAGATTCAATGGTTGTAAAGATGGGGAGAGGTCTGTCCGTAATAATGAGATGCTTCTGTTTTTTTGACACCACACTCCACAAAGCAAGTCCTGCAGGCTCTAGTTTTGTCTTATCTTGATTATTGTCCAACCGTGTGGTCTAGTGCTCTGGCCTAGAACAGAGCGGCACGTCTTGCTCTTCATTGTAATCAGAGGGCTAATATAAATAATATGCATGCCAGTCTCTCTTTGGTAAGACTTGAGGAGAGACTGACTGCATCACTTCTTCTTTTTGTAAGAAACATTAATGTGTTGAAAATTCCTAATTGTTTGCATAGTCAACTTACGCACAGCTCTGACACACACACTTACCCCACCAGACATGCCACCAGGGGTCTTTTCACACTCCCCAAATCCAGAACAAATTCAAGAAAGTGTACAGTATTATATAGAGCCATTTTTGCATGGAACTCCCTTCCATCTCATATTGCTGAAATGAACAGCAAACCTGGTTTAAAAAAACAGATAAAGTAACACCTCATGGCCCAACACCTCTATATTGTTTGTATGTATTGATATGTAGGCTATGTGCGCCGTTTTTGAATGTATGTAGTTCTGTCCTTGAGCTGTTCTTGTCTGTTAATGTTCTGTATTATGTCATGTTTCATGTTCTGTGTGGACCCCAGGAAGAGTACAGTGGCTTGCGAAAGTATTCAGCCCCCTTGGCATTTTTCCAATTTTGTTGCCTTACAACCTGGAATTAAAATAGATTTTTGGGGGGTTTGTATCATTTGATTTACACAACATGCCTACCACTTTGAAGATGCAAAATATTTTTTATTGTGAAACAAACAAGAAATTAGACCAAAGAAAAGAAAACTTGAGTGTGCATAACTATTCACCCCCCCCCCAAAGTCAATACTTTGTAGAGCCACCTTTTGCAGCAATTATAGCTGCAAGTCTCTTGGGGTATGTCTCTATAAGCTTGGCACATCTAGCCACTGGGATTTTTGCCCATTCTTCAAGGCAAAACTACTCCAGCTCCTTCAAGTTGGATGTGTTCCGCTGGTGTACAGCAATCTTTAAGTCATTCCACAGATTCTCAATTGGATAGAGGTCTGGGCGTTGACTAGGCCATTCCGAGACATTTAAATGTTTCTCCTTAAACCACTCGAGTGTTGCTTTAGCAGTATGCTTAGGGTCATTGTCCTTCTGGAAGGTAAACCTCCGTCCCAGTCTCAAATCTCTGGAAGACTGAAACTGGTTTCCCTCAAGAATTTCCCTGTATTTAGCGCCATCCATCATTCCTTCAATTCTGACCAGTTTCCCAGTCCCTGCCAATTAAAAACATCCCACAGCATGATGCTGCCACCACCATGCTTCACTGTGGGGATGGTGTTCTCGGGATGATGAGAGGTGTTGGGTTTGCGCCAGACATAGCGTTTTCCTTGATGGCCAAAAAGCTCAATTTGAGTCTCATCTGACCAGAGTACCTTCCATATGTTTGGGGAGTCTCCCACATGGCGTTTGGCGAACACCAAACGTGTTTGCTTATATTTTTTCTTTAAGCAATGGCTTTTTTCTAGCCACTCTTCCGTAAAGCCCAGCTCTGTGTAGTGTACGGCTTAAAGTGGTCCTATGGACAGACACTCCAATCTCCGCTGTGGAGCTTTGCAGCTCCTTCAGGGTTATCTTTGGTCTCTTTGTTGCCTCTCTGATTAATGCCCTCCTTGCCTGGTCTGTGAGTTTTGGTGGGCGGCCCTTTCTTGGCAGGTTTGTTGTGGTGCCATATTCTTTAAATTTTTTAATAATGGATTTAATGGTGCTCCGTGGGATGTACAAAGTTTTGGATATTTTTTTATAACCCAACCCTGATCTGTACTTCTCCACAACTTTGTCCCTGACCTGTTTGGAGAGCTCCTTGGTCTTCATGGTGCCGCTTGCTTGGTGGTGCCCCTTGCTCAGTGGTGTTGCAGACTCTGGGGCCTTTCAGAACAGGTGTATATATACTGAGATCATGTGACACTTAGATTGCACACAGGTGGACTTTATTTAACTAATTATGTGACTTCTGAAGGTAATTGGTTGCACCAGATCGTATTTAGGGACTTCATAGCACGCACCACTTTTCCTTTATTTATTTTTTTACATTATTTGAAACAAGTTATTTTTTTCATTTCACCAATTTGGACTATTTTGTGTATGTCCATTACATGAAATCCAAATAAAAATCCATTTAAATTACAGGTTGTAATGCAACAAAATAGGAAAAAGGCCAAGGGGGATGAATACTTTTGCAAGGCACTGTAGCTGCGGCTTTCGCAACAGCTAATGGGGATCCTAATAAAATACCAAGAATACTAACAGTGCGAATGAAAGGACAATTTCTGTAGCCTTTTAGGATAGAATCACTTTCAATGTAGGCCTAAAAATGTTTTCCGCGTGCTAGGCTACACCATTCAAGAACGTTTGTAAACAAACTAAATTAATCATGAATGATGATTCAAGAAAACAAATTTTAAACTAACAAATATATCATATTTGAGTCAAATGAACTAATTTGAAATGTTAGGTAACATCATTGAAAATAAATGTGTCTGTATTATGTAAACTAGCAAAAGCAAAAGTCACCTACCATACGGGCTAGAGGAGAAGAAAGGCATTTGAATGAAAGCGTGATTGATTGGATCAACCTACATCAGCAACGCATATCATCTTTTGAGGCCGAAATATTCTCATCCGCGATACAAAATCAAAAGTCAAAATGTTCAACAATTCCTAGTCTGGGCATTTGTAGGTGTTTGTATATAAGCAAATGTCAAAAATATTCAATTCTATGAACAACAACAAAAAATAAATAATAAATAAAAAAGTATTTAAATTCCATCAACCAGGACTCAAACCCAGGTCCATTAACTGTCAAGTCAACACCTTAACCGTTACACCAACTTGACAAGGTCACTAGATGTTGAGTTAGGGTTATTATATTACTCACTTCCTTCAGTAAGTCCTTCACGTGTACATGCCTCTCCGATGGCCACCGTTGCGACATCCCACTTCTGACACCAATGTAGCGAACGGAGGGAGTGGGAAGCCACCATCTGAGACCCAGACCTCATTTATGTGGTCTCAAAACCAAGACAATGATATCTAGACTCCATCTCTGGAAAGGGACACTAGGGCTTTGTTCTGTGTATATGTAGCCTTCACAACTGGTCTGATGAAGGAGAGATATGCATAGATGTTGCCTTGACTTCCCTCCCCCCTATCTGTTAGAGAAGGGCCCAGAAATCCATCTGAAAGGTCAGAAACATATTCTCCAGGTTAAGGGCCTCTGGCAGTCAGGGAATCCATTATTGACAACAAATAGAATTAGCAACAAACAGATGGCCAGGCTCAAAGTGCCCCATGTAATTTATTTTCCCCTCCAGCCATTTTGAAACACCTAGCTTCGCTTCAAGGCAACCTGAAAAGCTTTGATTTGTATTAAGGATAATCTCCCATTTCCTTCTCGAACTCTTGTAGTCCAGATACCAGAAAATCAAGCAATTTGTGGTAGAAAATGTGATTACTATACTTAAGAAAACAACTTGTTGGTGTTGTTTATTGTAAGTCTTATCATTATGGTACCTACTACTTTTCGGATGATATCCAATGTAGCCATGGTGGGGTTAGATTCTAGCCATAAAACAGGGGCCTGTTTAGTGGGGTGCACTACCCAAAATGTTCCATATAGAAATGTGTATAGAGCTGACATTATCCGCTTTTCTGCATTAGAGTGGTCTGTACTTCTCAATACAGTTCTATCTAAACGTTCTGTAGCGTTGCACCCTCTTGAATAAGTCCCAGATGTGCCAGTGTCCTTCACCAGGGTCATAAAAAGATGGGTTGAGTGCCATGGTCACCAAGTATCAATTGAATTTGACAGTGGAACATATTCATCAGTAGTCCATCTTTGATTTTATTCAGCAAAGCATACGCCTATTTTACAAACAGTACAGAAACAAAGGGATTGTCAATCATCATACAAACGGAGCAGCGGTTGTTAATATTTCAATCATGCAACAAGACAAGTGAAAGAATTGCAATGGCATCATACTTGTGTTTTGAGTTGGAGTGTTTTGAGTTGGAGTAAACCATCCACAAATACAATTACTGAGCCACATGAGAGGGAGATCAATATGATCTGAACAACAGCCCAGGAGGCGGTCTGTCTTCTGTCAATTTCCGTTTAATAAGATAGACGTCACCAGAACCATCACTGCCATTTCAGTGCCAGCAATAAAATGAATCTTTCTTCACAGAAAAGCAGGTTGCAAACTGGAATGGAACCAGCCATTGCTAATGCATGGTATTCAGTAGTTTTTATAGGTCACCTACACTGAAAGAAACAATAAAATTAGTTGTGAGGGCGCATGGATAGAAAACATGAGAAATTCCTTATGGTGGAAAATGTGGGAGGCTTCATTAAAGACAGGATGATAATATAGTTGATGGTGATGAATGTTGTGAAGGACAAAATATGTAATGACTGAAACAAATGTCTGACTTTAATTTGAGATTCACATAGATCATGACATGCCAATGTTATTGTGGTAGGACCATTTGTGGTAATGGTTGAAATTCAAGCTGAATGTTATTTACCTTATTACATAGATACCGTCCCAATTGTTGAGCTGTAGTTTAAGATGGCATATATCGTCAGTTAACTGTAGGTAGGATGCTAAGGTGAAGAGACATAGAACATGTTGGGATAGAGAGGAAAAATGTGAACGTGAACAAACATTTTCTCAACAGATGACAAGTTTATTTCAACTCAAATAATTTACAGCAGCTGCACTGGAGAAAAGTTTTGGTCATCGTCACCTTTGACCCCTTGTATTCACATTTAAAACAGAGGAGCTATTTACTGTGATGGTGCAGCAGGTTAGTGCAAAAGGCACAATGTGCTGCTATAAGAATGGAAGGAAAACAAAGGTCAAATGGTTGCCATGCACAGTATTGGGGGATGGATGTCATAACATAAGGTCAGGGTGAGAACACATAAATATCCTGTGGTGTGAGAGTTAGGTCAAATTCATATCTAACATACCTCCTGTACCATCATACAAATGTTGGTGATCGTGTGGTCAATTATACTACATACAGGGGGTGACGAAACCCAGAGACACCTTTGGCAAGCTAAGCCTGATGTGACGCCTATGGAGATGATAATTCTGAATGACAGGGTATGATGAGCATGAACTGAAAACAAAACAGACAGACATCAATCCATCTACTTTGAGGACAAAAACAACAAAGTAATATTAAGGCAATCTTTAAAATGGCCAGGCATTTTCCACAGGGAAGAAAATGAGAATCATTGCATTACAATGAATGGTTGCTGGGCTAACAACTCAATGCTTTGTCACCCATCAACCCAGGACAGTCTTTACTCTCTACTTATGAAGTGACACACTACAATGTATCTATAATGCAATATATTCAGCCCTGACTGAAAACACTAGACAAAAAGGATATGGATGCACCCACCTACAGCTGCATAGTCTCAACCTTAACATGAACTTCAGAACTAACAAGATACAGGAGATATCAGTGGAATTATGCAGTGCTATGGAGGGGGGAAGCATGTATTGTATGCCACGCTCAGTTAGCTACTGTAGGAAAACCAAGTTGATATGACAGCACCCTTAAAACCCATTGAAAATGAAACTCGAAAACCAATTCTCAAAATGATAAGGGATCAATTCAATCATCTGCAAATAAAACAAAGCTACAAGCTAGGATGTCTTTTGAGAAATTAATTGACAGATGAAAAATACGCAATTTAAAAAAGGAAGTAATTGCAACAAGAAAAACAATATAATGAGAATACTGTTCTGTCAAAACTGGAAATTAAAGTTTGGGGTAAAGGCTCATTGACAAAACAAAAATCTAAATAAAAAAAGGTACATCACATTTCAAATAGTTTGGAATGAATTGTTTTACATTTAATTATCATAGTTGTAATGCTGGTTCGCTGCTGTAAATTGATTGTGTTGCTTTTACATTCATTAAGTATATCAATAATGGAACAAATTGAAATAATTTTAAATACAGAGGGGAATCAAAATAGATGAATCGTTGCCAGTGAAGCGCTTTATATCATATACAGTAAATCATTCCACAATTACACACTTTTCCATCCCCTGAACCTACATTAAAACAAACATAGTTCTTAAAATAGAGCACAAGCAATTATTAACATGCATCCCAACTTTCAATTACTCAAGGGCCTACCAGTCATCAGCATACACTAAATTCAAGGAAAAATAGCATTCTTTCTGCTATGCATGACAAGATGTCAGAAGCATCACAAAACTTGATTTGAAGCAACAAGCTCAACTTATTGGAATAACATAGGAGTAAAGGAAAACTATGGTTGTAAAAGGAGGAAGATTGAGGTCCACTTGACATAGCCGGGCCTCTTGTCAGTTAAAATGGACCTTCCAGGTGCTATAAAAGGCTTGTGGCCTAAAACCCTTCTGGGGGCGAATAAGCCGGCCTTCCACCCACCCACCATTACAGGACTTTCAGAATGCAAGCAAGGATAAACCACTCAAGAACACACAAGTGAATGATGAAGACACTAAAGGGGAAGAGAAAGGCAGCGAAATCATATTTCAGTGTAACAACGGCCCGTTGTCTCGAGGAAATCAAAGGCTTTCACCATACACACATGAAGAGACACAGGAACTTGTATTACCCTGACTGGATTATGTGAGGGTCCAATGTGGGACGAAAATGGGACAAAGACTGGTGACAATGTGGAAGTGCAGTTCCCATTCAGTCAATTTCGCATCAGGACTTCTAGCTTTGCTGATATTGCATTTTGGAATTTTGTCACCAACGGCACGGGGGGCTCAGGCAAACTGTTTCTGTACTGAAATCAAGAGTTCCTACACATATTTACACAGTAGATACAGGCACTTATATGTCTTTGGTTGGAGTGACCCAACATTGCAGAGAAATGCATTCACAGAGCTTTACACCCCAGTATTATTTTCAGGGTTCAGTAGGCAACTGGTCATATTTTCTTCTACTTCCTCCTCGGCTATATTTCAGTTCTGACGGCGATCCTAGAGTTCTTCTTACCCCTCTGACAAGGCCACCTGAGAGGAGAGAAAAAATAAATTAATGCCGCTGCAGAATCATCCCTCTAACCGACTAGACCGTCACAGCGTACAAATGAGGACCCCAGGGATGTTATGCTGAATAACAGTGTCGTGGGAATTCCCTAATGAGCAGAGTCAACTGTAAAACAGGCGCAACCAGATTTTCGTAGTACTCAGGCATTTCAGGAATGCTCTGTCATAGATACTGTAATCAGACACCTGGAAATCTCAGTGTTTAATTTTCAAGTTTCCGTTTCAAGTTTTAATGTCACATGCACAAGTACAGTGAAATGCCTTTCTTGCAAACTCAAAACTCAAGAGAAATAAGAAGAAATATGAAAAACACAATAAGTAAGCAAGCAAGCAAACATATAGGGTCAGTTCCAATACAATATTTACAATGTGCAGGGATACTGGAGTGATGGAGATAGATATGTATAGGGGTGAGTAGGCAACAGGATGTAAGATAAACAGAGTAGCAGCAGCTTGTATGTGAGTGGGTGTGTGTGTGTGTGTGTGTAGAGTGTGTATATTATGTGTGAGTGAGCAGATGATGGACTGAGTATGTGTGAGTGTGCATAGAGTCAGTGTAAAAATAAAAGGTCAATAAGGATACAAGGTTAGTCTGTGTAGCTATTTCGTTAGCTATTTATCAGTCTTATTGCTTGGGGGATAGAAGCTGAGAGCCTGTTGGTGCCAGACTTGATGCACCGGTACCGCTTGCCATGCGGAAGCAGAGAGAATAGTCTATGGCTTGGGTGCTTGGAGTCTAACGATTTTCCGGGCCTTCCTACCACACTGCCTGATAGAGATGTCCTGGATGGCAGGGAGCTGGGCCCCAGTGATGTAATGAGCTGTCCGCACCACCCTCTGTAGCGCCATGCGATCGAGGGCGGTGCTATTGCCAAACCAGGCACTGATGCAGCCAGTCAAAATGCTCTCAATGGTACAGCTGAATAACTTTGAGGATTTGAGGGCCCATGCCAAATTTTTTCAACCTCCTGAGGGGGAAGAGGCGCTGTCGAGCCTTCTTCATGACTGTGCGCGTGTGTTTGGACCATTTTAAGTCTTTTGGACACTGAGGAACTTGAAGCTCCGTCGATGTTGATGGGGGTGTGCTCCCCCCCCCCCCCTCCCCTCCCCCCTCCCCCCTTTCCTGTAGTCCACGATCAGTTCCTTGGTCTTACTGACGTTGAGGGAGAGGTTGTTGTTCTGGCACCACACTACCAGGTCACTGACCTCCTCCCTATAGGCTGACTCATCATCGCCGGTGATCAGGCCTACCACCGTCATGTCGTCAGCAAACTTGATGATGGTGTTGGAGTTGTGCGTGGCCATGCAGTCGTGGGTGAACAGGGAGTACAGGAGGGGACTAAGCACACACCCATGTGGGTCCCCAGTGTTGTGGGTCAGTGTGATGGAGGTGATGTTGCCTACCCTCACCACCTGGGGATGGCCCGTCAGGAAGTCCAGGATCCAGTTGCAGAGAGAGGTGTTCAGACCCAGTCCTAAGCATGGTGACGAGCTTGGAGGGGACAATGGCGTTGAACGCTGAGCTGTAGTCAATGAACAGCATTCTCATAGGTATTCCTCTTATCTAGGTGGGTGAGGACAGTGTGGAGAGCAATTGAGATTGCTTCATCTATGGATCTGTTGGGGCGGTATGCAAATTGGAGTGGGTCTAGGGTGTCTGGGATGGTGGAGTTAATGTGTGCCATAACCAGCCTCTCAAAGCACTTCATGATTACAGAAGTGAGTGCTACAGGACAGTAGTCATTATGGCATGAAGCATTAGAGTTCTTGGGGACAGGAATCTTAAAACATGTGGGGATTACAGACTGGAACAAGGAGAGGTTGAAAATGACAGTGAATATGCCTGCCAGCTGTTTTGCGCATGCTCTGCGAACACGCCCTGGAATCGGGCCCTGTGGCCTTGCGTGTGTTGACCTGATTAAAGACCTTTCTCACATCGGCCTTGGAGAGCGAGATCCCCCAATCCTCTCGGTCGGTTACTGCCCTCACACCCGGCACGATGTCGGTGTTGTCAAAGTGTGCATAAAATGCATTAAGTTCGTCTGGTAGAGAGGTATATTTGGGCAGATCACTTCCTTTGTAATCGGTAATGGACTGTAGCCCCTGCCACATGCGGCGGGCGTAGGAGCCTGTGTAATATGATTCAACCTTATTCCTATATTGTCCTTTTGCTCGTTTGATGACTCTGCGGAGGTCATAGCGGGACTTCTTGTACTTATTCCTGTCCTCCACTGTTGCCTCAGGATTGTCTACGATAGCTCTGTGTGTGGTAGCCCGGTCCTTTAGCGCCAACCTCAGTGTTAATACAGGGCTTTTGATTGGAGAAGCAGCGATCCCTCACCGTGGGGACAATGTCGCTGATACATTTTCGAATGAAGCAGGTGACGGTAGTTAGCTCGTCAATGTTATCGGTGGAGTCTCTAAACATATTCCAATCAGCGCTAGCAAAGCAGCATAATCTCAGATTCTGGTGACCATTTCTCAGAGCGAGTCACGGGTACTTCCGGTCTGAATTTCTGCTTGTAAACAGTACGGAGTCATTATCTGATTTGCCGAATGGCGGACAAGGGCGGGCCTTGTAAGCTTGCTTGTGGGTAGAATAACAGTGGTGTAGGACTTTATCGCCCCTAGGGGCATTGGAGACGTGTTGATGAAAATTGGGCATCACGTGTCCTAGTGACACTAAATAAAAATCGCCGACAACCAGAAAAGCAGCCTCGATGTAGGTTTTCTTGCTTGTTTATAGCCTTGTACAGTTCGTTAAGTGCCAGCTTGTTATTTTTCTTGTCCTGAGGTGCAATGTATACAACAGTCACGATAACAGCTGAAAACTCCCTCGGGAGGTAGAAGGGTCGGCATTTTTTGGTTTTATTAACAAAATGACAGTTTTACCCCAGAGACTCATCTTGGCAATATCTTTTCACACTGTCTAATGCGATATAAAAAAGATGACTAGCTGTGTTGTGCTGTGTATTATTGCTCTGTTAGTGGGGGAAATGTATAAACTGACCCAAGATCAGTGTCTAAGGGCAACTTCACCTTACACCTACCTTTTCAGGGCAGAAGTCGGGGTTGGTGGTTGTCCGTACTTTCCCTGGCCGGCCCTTGATGACAGCATAACAGAACATGGTGATGACCATCACAAAGAGGAAGTAGCTGGTGTGCATTAGGTGCAGGTTGATAAGTGAGCGGTCGTCCTACAAAGAGAGAGAAATAGCCTCAGCGACAGGTAAACTCTCTCATGAAGGACGACATACTGTATACTGTACTTGGAAACTGGCTATTTCCTCTAATAGCAAAACCCATTTATTGTTCCTGTCACTTCAAATATAAATATGTTTTAGGAAAACTGGTTGGTAATTGAATAATGCTACTGGTCCCCTAGGATACATCTGGTTAAAGTCAAATGTAATTTAATTGCAAATAGAGCAATATTGCAGAAGCACAATCTTTAGTCATTTAGAACATATTAGCTAATGCTCACTTGGGGATTTAGATTTACAGTTGATATTATGAATGCATTATAGAATTGAATTGGAGAGAACACACAAGGAAGATAAAAATCACTCATTCATGATATATGAAGTTACACATAATTAAACTACACAAGAGCTTATGTCCAAGGTGTGTACCAAAAACAGTACTTTTCTTCTTCTTAAAGGACTCATTTTGATTACATACATTAGTACACAAAAGTATGTGGACACCTGCTCGAACATTTCATTCCAAAATCATGGGCATTAATATGGAGTTGGTCCCCCCTTTGCTGCTATAACAGGGACTTGCGTCCATTCAGCTACAAGAGCTTTAGTGAGGTCGGGCACTGATGTTGGGCAATTAGGCCTGGCTCACAGTCAGCGTTCCAATTCATCCCAAAGGTGTTCGATGGGATTGAGGTCAGGGCTCTGTGCAGGCCAGTCAAGTTCTTCCACACCGATCTCGACAAAACATTTCTGTATGGACCTTGCTTTTTGCACGGGGGCATTGTCATGCTGAAACAGGAAAGGGCCTTCCCCAAACTGTTGCCACAAAGTCTGTCTAGAATGTCATTGTATGCTGTAGCGTTAAGATTTCCCTTCACAGGAACTAAGTGGCCTAGCCGAACCATGAAAAAACAGCCCCAGACCATTATTCCTCCTCCACCAAACCTTACAGTTGGCACTATGCATTAGGGCACGTAACGTAATTGCCCAACATCAGTGCCCGACCTCACTAATGTTCGTGGCTGAATGGAAGGAAGTCCCTGCAGCAATGTTCCAACATCTAGTGGAAAGCCTTCCCAGAAGAGTCGAGGTTGTTATAGCAGCAAAGGGGGGGACCAACTCCATATTAATGCCATGATTTTGGAATGAGATGTTCGACAAGCATACTTTTGGCCATGTAGTGTATAAGACTTTACTCTCAAAAGTTCTGTCTAAACCCTCAGCAAGATCATCCACAGACACAGTCTGCGTCTGAAATGGCACCCATAGGGCACTGGTTAAAAGCTGTGCACTATATAGAGGATACGATTCCATTAGGGAGTCGGACATAAAATACCACTGCTGCAGACAGTGGCTGCTGACTCACGTCTGGCACAATGACGGTCAGCTTGGGGTTGAGGGTGTGGTACACCTTCCCGATTGCTCCTTTGTAACACCAGAAAGGGTTGTAGTCCTGCGTGTACTTGGTGTCTGAGTCGCGGGCCGTGGTGAAGATCTTGTACCAGGACGTGGCGTTGGTGTACGTCTCTGGGACACAGTGGGGCGGCTGCCTGGAAGGCAACATTTAATACACTTTAATACCTTGCCCTGTTCCATTCTATTTTGTTATGGTCAGGTGACGTGGTCATGAAAAATCTCTGGGTTCTGTGTTAAGACTATTCTGTTTGGACCATGACGTTTCGCACCAAAGCTTAGTATTCAGTTTGATAAAACGTTAATTTAATACAAAATACAAATGTCCCCTTGTACCATAGGACGACTGATATTCTACAAACAGTGTGCACTTAGTTGTCACAGTGTTACTGATGTGAGGTTATTCACTGTCATGAGCAATTGACTGATGATCAGTTTTATTCCAATGTCAAATATTTGTACTATTTCACTATACATATTACAAGATTGCCTAAATGATAGTCCAACATTGACTTTCAAATACCGGGCCTAGTCATGAAATACAAAGATAATTTAGTATATGGATGCATCACAATTCAGGGGTATAGTGGCACTCACACTGTGACAGGGAAGACGTTGCTGGCAGCAGTGATGGTCATACAGGTGCTAAACACCACTTGCTCACAGTGGCCGTGCAGCACGCACTCATCAGAATTCCATGACGCTGGCAGCGTGAAGGTGATGTTCATCTCCTCGTGGGCGTCCCTGCCTTTGAGGACACACACGTAAGCAATATTCCCTCTAAGCTGCGTGCGCGCAGCTCCCCTCGGACTGCAGCGCAGAAGAAATATGAGCCCGTGCAGAGAATCACGAGATTGAACTTCACTCAACTTAATACCAGGTTCCCCTTTAGTTAACACTATCAATGTTTCGCTCTACTGTGGGAATTGTGATCGAATCAACGCAATATTAGCCACTTTCAATGTAATATACCAAAACAAAAACAAACTATGCAAGATTTAGTATGCAAAACTAACTGTGCAAGAGATTTTCTTGTAGGCAGTGCGCATTGAAGTAGGATACTATTGCATTGACAGGCACGACTCAGGCCCATACTCTACACAGATTGAATCACCATAACCAATCAGAGCTGCAGTAGGCCTATATGCAAATAGCCATTGCCATATATGGATCTGTGCCATTCACTTTGAACTGGACTGTGTTTAGGCTACAGTATGAGCGGTCTGAGTAGATGCGCTTGTTTTGAGCTCAAAGTGAGAGCTGCATGTAGCCACGTGTGCACATTTGTTCATATTCTTTGCTAGTTAGTGAGTTATTAGCCCAGTTATAGCTAATTTCTAGTCAACAATGGGGAGTGGTTGCTTCCAACAAGAGCACAATATGTGTGCATTTCTAGCCATCTTTGAAAAGCAAGTCAGGTAAAGAGCTTTTTTATGTCTTAAAGTGGAAGTGTTGTATTTTGAGACGGTCTTGAATAAGCTAAGTAGCCAATAGGCAGAGCGTAGAATAATTTGTCTGATTGTCTGTAATAATTGTATGGGAATAATAATACATTTTATTTTGTAAAGTGGTTTCTTGCATCAAACACAACATTTTCAGTCAACACCTTGTCTGAAGTACAAGTGCATACACAGGTTAATGTCAAGCCCTGCATGTTATTTTTTTTTTTTTAAGTCTCATGGAATGTAAGCATGGAACACCACAGATACGCTGCTACTGTAAGCTATTTCCATGTTAAAATGTTACGAGATGTATTTTTCTCCATTGTTTTAGATGGAAGGCTGCTCTGGTAGGCCTACATTATGACTAAATAGCCAAAGTAGCCTACTTAGCCACTTAAAACGGGTACAGCCTCAGTGTTCACAGTAAATGCGTTGCACAGAATTTTCACAACGTTCAAGTTTGCGCTCAGCAGACCTGATATTTGCTCAGTACCTAATTTTTTGTGCGGAAACATTGCTTGTAAGTACTCCGACAGGTAAAACAGCATCACGGTTGGCCCCTGGACATGTAAAGATTGAGCAGGTGACATGAGCTCCACTGTAAGGAATATGACTTAACATGTGTCCTGCAACAGCCCATATTACCCTCCATCAATACAGTGAGGGAAAAAAGTATTTGATCCCCTGCTGATTTTGTAAGTTTGCCCACTGACAAAGACATGATCAGTCTATAATTTTAATAGTAGGTTTATTTGAACAGTGAGAGACAGAATAACAACAAAAAAATCAAGAAAAACGCATGTCTAACATTTTATGAATTTATTTGCATTTTAATGAGGGAAATAAGTATTTGACCCCTCTGCAAAACATGACTTAGTACTTGGTTGCAAAACCCTTGTTGGCAATCACAGAGGTCAGATGTTTCTTGTAGTTGGCCACCAGGTTTGCACACATCTCAGGAGGGATTTTGTCCCACTCCTCTTTGCAGATCTTCTCCAAGTCATTAAGGTTTCGAGCCTGACGTTTGGCAACTCGAACCTTCAGCTCCCTCCACAGATTTTCTATGGGATTAAGGTCTGGAGACTGGCTAGGCCACTCCAGCACCTTAATGTGCTTCTTCTTGAGCCACTCCTTTGTTGCCTTGGCCGTGTGTTCTGGGTCATTGTCATGCTGGAATACCCATCCACGACCCATTTTCAATGCCCTGGCTGAGGGAAGGAGGTTCTCACCCAAGATTTGATGGTACATGGCCCTGTCCATCGTCCCTTTGACGCGGTGAAGTTGTCCTGTCCCCTTAGCAGAAAAACACCCCCAAAGCATAATGTTTCCACCTCCATGTTTGACGGTGGGGATGGTGTTCTTGGGGTCATAGGCAGCATTCCTCCTCCTCCAAACATGGCGAGTTGAGTTGATGCCAAAGAGCTCGATTTTGGTCTCATCTGACCACAACACTTTCACCCAGTTCTTCTCTGAATCATTCAGATGTTCATTGGCAAACTTCAGACGGGCCTGTATGTGTGCTTTCTTGAGCAGGGGGACCTTGCGGGCGCTGCAGGATTTCAGTCCTTCACGGCGTAGTGTGTTACCAATTGTTTTCTTGGTGACTATGGTCCCAGCTGCCTTGAGATCATTGACAAGATCCTCCCGTGTAGTTCTGGGCTGATTCCTCACCGTTCTCATGATCATTGCAACTCCACGAGGTGAGATCTTGCATGGAGCCCTAGGCCGAGGGAGATTGACTGTCTTTTGTGTTTCTTCCATTTGCGAATAATCGCACCAACTGTTGTCACCTTCTCACTAAGCTGCTTGGCGATGGTCTTGTAGCCCATTCCAGCCTTGTGTAGGTCTACAATCTTGTCCCTGACATCCTTGGAGAGCTCTTTGGTCTTGGCCATGGTGGAGAGTTTGGAATCTGATTGATTGATTGCTTCTGTGGACAGGTGTCTATTATACAGGTAACAAACTGAGATTAGGAGCATTCCCTTTAAGAGTGTGCTCCTAATCTCAGCTCGTTACCTGTATAAAAGACACCTGGGAGCCAGAAATCTTTCTGATTGAGAGGGGGTGAAATACTTATTTCCCTCATTAAAATGCAAATTAATTTATAACATTTCTGACATGCGTTTTTCTGGATTTTCTTGTTGTTATTCTGTCTCTCACTGTTCAAATAAACCTACCATTAAAATTATAGACTGATAATTTCTTTGTCAGTGGGCAAACGTACAAAATCAGCAGGGGCTCAAATACTTTTTTCCCTCACTGTATATGTCATTCAATTCACATGTAAAGTTGTATTTTGGGGGGGAAACACACACTGACTGCATGGATTTTTCTGACATTGAAATCTTTGGGCGGCCAAAAAAACTATTGGGATGGAAAAACACTGAATGTAAACTACTTAAATCAGATTTCAAGTATGTAGAAAAGACAATGGACCTATATATTTTTTTTTATAATATCATATTTGAGAACTAACTACCTAGATAAAAGTCAGGGATAATTAAAAATTCCAAAAACAATGGATTTAGCAGTATTGATTTTATTATTATGTTTGAGAGAAAAGAACAGTACTTGCCATGGCAAAACGCACAGAATTTTAGGAAATTTGCTTTAAAAACTGCAAAATTCTATCAGCTCAATGGCAGACTATGTAGAATAGCATGAAATAAGCTTTAAATCTGAAAAGAATTTTCTCAACTTTATGGAGAAATTTGTAGAATTGCAGGAAATTGGCTTGAATTCAATAATGTCTCTACACCGCCAAGATGATGGCCTTTAAAATGATGCCACGCCTCCTACCACCCCCTAAGCCCCTTTTGATCCAGAAAACCCTGGACTGCAAACATACATACTCAAACAGTCAGACAGCTTTGAGACTGGCCTGCTATGCCCATGCAAAGCCTGGCCTGCAGGTGACATGCACAGAGAAGGCATTTGGCATTGATTTCTAATAATCCTTATGTTGACAAGGGACTATTGTTTCAGTTGAGCCGCAAAATGCTAAAAAAAACGGAAAACAATACATCAATACCTCTTCAGTCTGGGCCTGAACCGCACTCCCTAGCAACAGAGGCCGACGGCACTTTGTTCTGCTCCCTACCACGGGACAGACTGGGAGGAGTATCCGGACTACTAGCGACTGATTGACTATACAATGCTTCACTGTTCACTTCCACTGAGCCACTCTTTAAGCTCCCCGTGAAAAGTGGTAACTCAAAACCGATCGATAAAGGATTGACTGAACCACCAAAGAACTGGCTAACAGCAACACCCAGAGTCCTGAGAAGTTGTGACAAAAACACAAAACAAATGCTTACACAAAGGATGGCTACTTACAGTCATAAAGCCACCGCTTTCCTGCATCCACCTGCAGGTGAAGCGAACACACAACTAAAATAATAATGTATTGGCTTGGACTGTCAAATAACACACTTCAACACAAAGGAGCTTTTTTAGACTTTGCATCCACCATAGTTGCTGGACCTGTGCTGAAAAGGACAATGTGAAAGAAAACATTTGAGCAGTTCGGCACGATAGTGTGAAAAGGATTAATACACATAGACCCTGTAACATGTGGAGGAAGTAGGGACTGAAGACGCAAGTGGACTCACCAGCCAGGCCGACCTGTCCCACCAGCACGGTGGCGTAGAGGTGGGTGATGTTACGCGAGTAGCCCCCAAAAGGCCTCAGTGGGTCCAGGGTAAGGGTGATGGGCACAGAGATATTGATTGGGCCCGGGTCCTCCAGAAGCAGCGGGGCCTGCGTGCTGGAGCGCGCCTGGCCGCTGGTCACCGTGCTTTCGGGCGTGGTTGACTCGTTCAGGCTGTGCTTGAGCGTCTCATTCTCTGATACGCAGAAGTCAATCTCGTTGAAGCGCAGCAGGAAGATGTTCCAGTCCTGGAGAAGAAGGGGAGGAGACTGAGCCATACATCTATCCATATGTGGCTCTGGTCTTGAATAGCACAGCTTATGGCTGTTTACTATTTTTTTTATAATCATCACCAATAGTATGTTAGGTTAATTGTGACTATCACATCACAATTCATGAAATGAGCTTGGCTAAATGAACTAATAACTTTGATGTATGACAGCCATGTATAGTTCAACTTCAGAAATCAAGAAACCTCCTGCTGCATGGGTTTTGTACATGTTCCTATGATAGCATCAGCATTGATTTACCAGTGGGAGGTGTGTCCCTCCTACCTCAGTCATCTCTGGGGATTTTATCTCCTTGATCTTGAAAAAGTAGCCGATGGTGAGGAAGGCGATGGCCACGGCGCTGACGCTGACCATAAAGATGACCAGTGGCGGACGATTATTGATGTAGCTCCTCAGGTTCTCCAGAGGATTCAACAGGTACACCTGCAGACAGACAAGGCATGCACACTTAATTTGATTTCACTGTGCCTCAGGCTCACACAATGCCAGGTCTCAACGCATCAAGCTTGATGAAAAGTGTCACGAAGACAAACACAATGGACACAAATACTCAAAGGCATTTGCTGTGTGGCTAACTGGAGAAAATAATGAGCTTGAGATACTGGCAGAAACTTTATGAAAAAACAGCATGGTTGATTAGCTCAACTGGGGCACAGAGAGGGATTGTTTATGACAATCATTAATTTGCATTTGCTCCACAAAGAAGTGGTTTTCATGGTTCAAGAAACGTATTGCTGCAAAGCGGGAAGAAACAGTATTAGAGTTTGGCATCCTTGTCAGAAAACAAACGAATTAGATGGCGTGAGGTAATGAGAATGTCTACTTACCTTTTTCATCAAAGACATGAACACACATCTGACATAACTCCATAGTGAATTGCGTGAGTACATCACTGGGCCCTCAACAGGGCTGCCAAACCACTATGCACGTTGCCAAAGAGAAACTATTGCGCTGCTTCCCCGTTCTTTGAATACAGCGAAAATGCCTGAAAGTCAATGTCCTTAGTTCAAGCTCACACTAAATGGGGTGCCATGCAACCTTGCATAAGACCTGAAAGACAAGGGATACTCCTGTTGAAACATGCTGCACACACTTTGATTGTTGTTGTTTTTTTACTTAAGGATCTCTTTTAGCCTCATCACAGGCTGCTTGTTGGCAAGTTCTTCGGGATCCAATTTGACAATATAAAGGCATGAATGACAACAATAAACCTTGGTTGGTACAATTCTAGTTGAGTTGGTTTACATAGCTAACTAGCTCCCCATCTATCTGCCAAGTAAAGTAGAATTACATTACTAAACGTTAGCTTGCGCTGGTTGCATATTAAAAACGACAAATTCACAAACGTTAGCTAGTAGTTAGGTAGCTAGTTAATTCAAAATGACCTGTGTCGATGTGAGTATGATATAGTTAGCTAACTATGGCTGCAATTAGTTAACGTTAGCTAGCTAACGTTAATAAATGTAATATACATGAATGGCAAGACACTGCCACTGGTAATGATTTTAGCTAGTTTGTTAGCTAACATGTGGATTGCAAACAACCGAGTTGATTACTTGTCAACTTCCTAAACTAGCTACCAGCTAGTCAAACGACTAACTAGCTAACGTTAGCCAAAACAATCAACATTTACAGCAGATGGTTTACTGTAACTAACGTAGGAATGCTAACGTCGTTAGCTACCTAGCTAGCCAAATACACCGAAACCGGTTTTAACTAAAGTTAGCCATAGTAAAATGCATTAATTACGTGGGGTGCATGGAGTTAGTTATATCGAACACATTAACTATAGATAATAGTTCTCTATAATACAAATTAAAAACAACTCACCATTTTCTCAGTGCGCACGAAGTTAGCAGATATTGTGTGGCTTCGCTGACGGGCTAACTAGCGCGCGCTACTTGCTAACAGAGTAGTCGCAGAGTCCGGGGAAAAGTAAAGGCCGGGGAATGGGGACAGTCGGGATTTTAGTTTTGAAATAACCACTTACTCCTTCTCATTATTTGCCTGTCCCAGCGAGGCTCAAATGTTACAAATCCGTTTGTTTATTAACCTTGTTTGACTCAAGTCACTCTGCCCCTATGTTTGACACGGTCGTTTCCCCGCACTGCGAAGATGTGTAGCTAGTTTTACGTACTATTTTAATATTCCGAAGAATTTACGCCAAATTTCTCCATAGGTGCGTTCACAAGCTACACATTTAGCGTATGCGATGACAGAGCATGTTCAGAGTGTTTACACATTTTCATATCCGGAAGTACGTCACGACCACTTTCTCTGGAAGAGCTTCCGAAACATATAGCGGTATTATATATCATTTCAAAAACTTCAAAACACCATGGATAGTTTGTCAAAATGTAAAGTTGTAGTGTATGTAGACCATGTAACCATTTAGTCATCCCAGATTACAGTGAACGGCTTGCTAGCTTCTTTCTGGACATAGCTAGCTAGGCAGCTAGCAGTAGCCATGTGCCATGGTTGTTCTCAGAGATGGCATGTGTCCTGGATTGAGTGAAGAATTAGTTGTGGCTTTACGGGCAGCAGACATTACAACAGGTACGTGGGTTTTGATCAGTTTGTTCACTCTGGTTAATCTAGCTAGTTGACGAGGCAATGTTTGTATGACAAAGTATTCAAATACAATAATAATACAATCATAAAGTTACATGATCCTTTGTTTTTTTAAAAGTGGAAGATCTGGTGTCATCAGATACAGAAGACCTTGCCCAAAAATGTTCCGTGTCCTACAAGGTAAAACATGCATGAAATAATGCATTTCTATAATCATTATGTGATCTTGCAGACATTGATTCAGCTTTGATCTAACTTTATTAAACGTGCACCATGACCATTCGCCAGAGTAGGGTTGTGACTAGATGGAGTACAGGCACGACCGGAAGTGACGTTTCTTAGCAGGTTAGGAGAGCATTTTAGCTAACCCTAAACCTTTTCCTAATCTTAACCTAATGCTCCTAACATGCTCCGTTAGTTCTCCTAATGCCGAGGTGTCAAACTCATTCCATGGAGGGCCTAGTGTGCTGGTTTTGGGGTTTTCTTACTAATTTGTGACCTTAATTCATCAGTCAAGTACAAGGGAGGATCAAAAACCAGCAGACACTCGGCCCTCTGTGGAATGAGTTTGACCGGGTCCTAACATGTTGCTTAAGTTCTACTAACCTGCTACGAAAAAGTTACTTCCGGTTGTAGCTGTATTCCACCTAGTCAGAACCTCTGAGTAGCCGGTTCTCTGCACATAGAGAATATACACATGCGCAGAACGTGATTCGCACATGTGCAGATGCCTCGGGAAGCTCCAGATCTTTTATTGCTCCAGACAAAAGATCATGAAAAAGTCAGATCCGCAGCCACTCCGTTTCTATAATGAGACAATGTTACAAACACTTTTGGCCACTGACTAACTTTGCATTTCAGGGCCTGCTGGCTGTACGCAGAGTGCTCCTGGCCCAGCACACAGCATTCCCTGTCTCAGGTGCTGATCTATATGAAGACCTGCTGAGTTCAACAGCCATCCTCTCCACAGGCAATCCTAGGTGATAATCTGCACATCACGTTGAAGGCCCTACATCGAAACTGTCTGAGGGACTTTCTATCAAGTGCCTGTAGTCTTGATGAGTATAAAAAAACTGAAGTAGTCTAGCAGGAGACAAAAATTATTGGGTTAAGTCTTGAGGGTCAATAATTATGTGCTCGAATCATATCAAAATGCAACACTGTTAAAAGATTGTTGCTTATCGAATTGAACCCTACTGATCCCCAGAGGGATAGGCTAGTAGTTTGTCCCAGGCTAACACATAGTGCTACTACATGCAGTAGTTTGGCTAAACATGTATACATACACCAGATGACACGGGAAGACCGGATACATACACAACAATGTAGATCACTGTTATGTGACGGTATTACAACAGACAGCAGAAGACAGATTTCTGTTTCAATGGGCAATTAAGGTTGTGGGCGATTCCAGCCTTATGGATGTTACATTTGCATGCAAAATCTCAACTTTAATGTCTCACAGAATGGACAAACAAAATATAAATAACACTTTTGAAAAAGTCTGAGTTTGTAAGTCTAAGGTCAAAGCGGTATTTATTATAATCCTCAGCGTTTCATCTTTCAGAACACACCGACTCCTCTTGATTTACAGCATTTCCCTCACTCAAACAACAAATGTGCAAAAGAAGCCGAATTAGCGGGAGGGGTGGGGGCATCTTCTAGTTACGTGCGGTGCTCAAATTAATAATGGCTTTCATTGAAAACTATACAGTGCTGTGAAGCGGAGAACAATTTAGTCGCTTATTAATGACAAAATCTGCCATTTTCAACCTGTATACAGGATGACGGGCTGTGAGTGGAAAGGGCTACCTGGTCAAATAAAACCTGCACTCTTACA
Organism: Coregonus lavaretus; assembly: GCF_964263955.1. NCBI lineage: Eukaryota > Metazoa > Chordata > Actinopteri > Salmoniformes > Salmonidae > Coregonus > Coregonus lavaretus. The sequence continues at coordinate 11,357,742 of NC_140002.1, read as the reverse complement.
TTGAGACCTTAAGGATAATTATGAAAGTGGTTTCATTTGGAAATAACTAACTGTATTTTGCATGCTCAGGTTGACTTTCCCACTGAATATCCCTTTTATTATTCTACTGGGACTTGATGGGTTGGTTTTAGCACCTAGCAGGACATCATAGCCTTGGTGAATGATTGTGTGTTTATTTTCCTCCAGTCTAGATAAGCTCCTAGACTCTGGCTTGTATACAGGAGAGCTCACAGAGTTGGCAGGAGGCCCTGGAAGCGGAAAAACCCAGGTGACCTTTTTCCCACAATTGTATATCATGTCATTGGCAAAGTTTACACCTTGCTTATCAATGTGGTTGGTTTTCGTAGAATGACCCAATGGATGCTGGTAGCACTACTGTCTAGTCTATTGAATGCAACATGTTTATGCTGCCTACATTTCCCTCTCTTTTAGGTGTGTTTTGGTGTTGCAGTGAATATATCTTACCAACTGAAGCAGAGCGTGATATATATCGACTCAACAGGAGGACTGTCGGCAAGTCGCTTGCTTCAGATGCTCCAAGCGAAGTTGTGCAATATGGAAGAACAGGTGAGCTGGAAGAGGCTGTGTGACAATGAAAATATAGTTGAATTAACATATTCATTTTCATCAAATAAATTCTCACGGCGCACAATTGGCCCAGCGTCGTCTAGGGTAGGGGAGGGAATGGCCGGCAGGGGATGTAGCTCAGTTCGTAGAGCATGGCGTTTGCAACGCCAGGGTTGTGGGTTCGATTCCCACGGGGGGTATGAAAAAAGTAATGTATGCACTAACTGTAAGTCGCTCTGGATAAGAGCGTCTGCTAAATGACTAAAATGTAAATGTAAAATGTTGTGCAGATGGAGGCTCTTCAGAGAATCCAGGTATTTCGAGTGTTTGACATCTTCTCGTTACTCGGCTGTCTACATCATTTTCGATGCATTGGACTTCAGCAGGTAGGCCTTTGCTATGGCTGTGTCCCAAATGGCACCTTATTTACTAGTGTACTAATTTGGACCGGGCCAATAAGGCTCTGGTCAAAAGTTGTGCACTATATAGTGAATAGGGTGCCATTTGGGATGGACTGTATGTGATGTTGCTGAAATATTGAGGTAGTTTAAGATCACTATAATGACACACACACAACTGAAAATGTTAACATAACTGATTATTCATAGCGTTATTCAATCATTCTTGCATCCATGTCTTTTACAGGCATCTGCGGGAGGTGGCTCAGTCAAAGCTGTGATTGTGGATTCAGTGTCAGCAGTTATTTCTCCCATACTGGGAGGCAAACAAAATGAAGGTACTATGATGAAGTTTCTCGTGATAACTTATCACAATAACATATTCCCTTTTGAAATAACAAAGTTATAGTATCTGATAACACTAAGCAATGCCATATAATATACTGTATAAAGGACAACCAGTGGAACGTGAACTTAATGTAATTGATTTAGTGAAGAGAATGGCATAATTGTACTCTCTTCAAAGGGAGTCACCGTTGTGGTTTACTTGATATAAAAGGCAATTTGAGCATTTATTGCATTGTGTATACTTATAGCGCCATAATGACCTTTGGTGATTGGAATTTCTAGGCATGTCCATGATGATGCAAGTGGCAGGGCTGTTGAAGACAATCGCCAAAGACTTCAATGTAGCCGTTCTGGTGAGGGCAACTGATTAACTATTGTTTTTGGTCCTGTTCGGACATCTACACTATACGTGGGGGTTTATTTATTTATTTGATATGATAGTGAAGACGAGACATGAAATGTAGGAGAGATTGAGTCAGATTCAAACCATGCTGACTGGTAGCCTAGGCTGTACATGTGTAGCAGGGTCCACACATACACATGGATTTTGTGTTGTAGATATGTAGTAGAGTAGGGGCCTGAGGGCACACAATGTGTTGTGAATGATTTGTAATGTTTTTAAAATTGTATGAACTTTCTTAATTTTGTTGGACCCCAGGAAGAGTAGCTGCTGCCTTGGCATCAGCTAATGGGGATCCATAATAAATACAAATACAGGCCAAAAGTATAAGTGTGCTATGACCTATGAGCCTAAACAAATGCCAGTGATAAGAATCATGTACCCTCAGGTGACAAACACTGTGACCAGAGACGGCAATGGGCAGCTGAAAGCCGGACTGGGCCAATCGTGGAGTCACGTACCTAGAATTCGGATTCTACTGCAACGGTTCGAGAGGCCGGGTTCCACTTGTTCTAGCTTACGCACTGCCACTTTGGCCAAGTCCTCAAGACAGGTAACCTATTGAAGTGTTGACATGGGCTTGTCCATGTTAGTATTCATTCCTAGTCCAAATAAGATGGAAAATGTCATACATATAAGGCCCATTATTTTCAGCCTCAGTTCCGTGCAATCCCAAGAAAGTGGTCTGATGGAAATCAATGGTGTAAAAATGTGATGGTATCCTTTCCTGCAGAATGACAGTCCTGTTGCACTGGAGATATGTTCAAAAAGGACCAAACTTAATGGAGATTTAACCTGTTCTCTCTCTCAGCCTTGTCATCTGAAAGAGGAGTTTGACTTGCAGTGCTGGGGCAGGTCTGAAGACCAGCTGTATGGAGCATCAGCAGAGGAAGCTGGACAACACTGATCTCAGCTAGGCCTCAACATCCATGGTGGTAGGCTCATTGGGTATCGGAAGAAAACTGACTGAAACGGAGAAAGGGATATTCAAATCGGTTTATTTTAAACATTAGCACATCAAAGGTATTTTGTGAATTAAAGGATATTTCTGACATCATAGATTTGTCACCTGGTTGCACTCTGGTTTACAAAATTAACAAACCTTAATTTAGTGTTCCGCTTGGCCGTAAAAAAATAATAATGGTGACATTGTATTGTGTCCTGCTAGTCCTTTTTTTTGTGCATTTCATGTGGAGAACATGCATTGTCAGAAGAAGCCCTCTCCTAGATACTATGACAGATGCTACTTTCATGATTCGCATCATTGGACATGTCCATATGACATGTTTACAACAAACTACCTTTGACTTGCTAAACTACTTTTCAACTCTTACTAATTGGTAAAAGTATTGATATCTACACTACACACTCGATCAAAGGAACCCCGTTTGAAGTGAGAAAACCTTCACCTTGAGGTAGGTCAGCTGGACCTAACTCGTTCTGACAGTGGTTCACACAGCATGGGCACACAATTGCAGAAACCAAACTGAAAGACTCACTTCAAACAAGTAATTATGGTTTACTTCAACCAATGCTACTCGGATACGAAAAAGGACTGGAAACAAAATAAATTGAAAGATGCTTGGATGGAAACATTACTCCTAGCCTGACGTAGTACTGTAGTTAGGCGTATATCTTTCTTAAAATCTAAATCATACACTGCCATGACCATTACAATATCTCATGATCTGGTCCTGTGTCCTTGTGGTTCTATCATTCATATGCAACATTCAACTAAGTTTATATCGGTTTTAGCTTGCATCAAGCTCGGCTGTAAAACATGATCAGGGTATAAAGGTCCATTGTTTGTGAAGCCAGCACACTTCAAAATCGCACCAGTCTCCAGAAGGGGTGTATTCAGCTGCTGGGGGGGGGGGGGGCGTGTAATTAATGTTCATCAGCAGGGGGGCACCACCCGTCTCTTGCGGATACACTCCCAGATCCAGCCGGGGGTGACTCTCTGGGCGTGGCTGTCCTCCTCGGGCTCTGTCAGGGTGTGTGTGGCCGAGGCGGCATCATACTCCGGCACTAGGTCCCCGTCGTAGGCCACAAAGTAGCGCCGCAGCTTGGTGTGGTCCGGCACAGAGTCTGGCAGGACCAGCTTCACCCCACTGAAAATGTCCAGTAAAGTCTGGGGAGAGCAGAGAGGAAGTCTTTAAGCCGTCATTCATTAAAATGACAGTAAGTATTGCAGATTGCACCTTTAACTAAATACAATATTACAGATAGATCATCCAATAACAGACCAACCGTTCAAAAAAATATATAAAGCTTCCCAAAACAATCATACCAATAATGGCTTACTAGAGCACCATCATAAAGAGGAACTTGAAAAGTGTGTTACTCTTGTACAGGCAGCATCACAGCATGATATGTAGATTACTATTTTTGTTAATGTTAACATTGACTTTTAATAATTTTATGTTCTAATATTTAATCTACTAGCATGTCTTGTTAGAACTTTTTGTTTAGAAGAATAAGAGCGTGAATCGCAGTTGGTGACAAATGGAACAAACAATGAAGCACCCACCTTGTCATTCCTGGGTTCTACCAACTTGGAGGGCGTCGTCTTTGTCTTGCTTTGTCCATTACTGTGATGGACAGTTTCAGTCTTTACCTGGAATACATTGGAGCCCAGATACATTTCGGGGGATGCAAGACTGAAATCTAATCTGGATGACTGAAATGTAATGACCCAATTAAAAAGAATGAAACAGTCTACTGATGCTACTTTGTGGATCACCTATGCAGCATCCTAAAACATATTGCCAAATAGGATAACACCAGTTGCTATGGTTGAGTGTATGGTACCTTCTTTGCGCTGGGCTCTTCTGAGGGCATTTTCCTCTTGGTTGCTGGAACAGGGGAGGGAGGCTCCAGCTTCACTACCTTGGCTTTGGGGGTATTGCTGTTGCCTGTCCGTAAGGTAATGGAAACATCACGTTGAATCAAAATATATTATTAAGAGTCGGGTTGGAACGAGGAACGGAAACGAAAGTTCTTTAATGTTCCGGAACAGAACAATTATTTTCAAATCTTGAGAACCGGTTAATGTTACTTTATGTTCCAAAAATATTCCTAATGTCTAGTATATAATTCTGTAATTCAGTGAAGTTATGATGCTAGTAATAGCCTAAACACATTCCAATTCACATCATGATGTTCAGCACTTCAAGCCAACCCCCCTCCATGTCCACCCTTCTCTCTCTCACCCCACCCGTGAAATTTCAGTCGCATCTCGCGCCTGCACTTAACTGACCAATTAAACATGTTAACTAGCTTTCCCATTCCATATCAAGCTGCTATATCTGTGCTAATTGGTGAGGTAAAATAATGAGCTAAATGTCAAAACTATGTTGATTTCAAGGGTTAAATTAACGTAGAAGAACTATATGAACATTACTTTTTTGGGGTTCGAACCGGTTCAGAATTTTATGCTGCTCGGAACACTGGAATGGAAGAACATTGGGGTTCTGTTCGGAATGGAATGACTGGAAAATAATTTTTGGTTCCAACCTGTTAAGAGTACATTATTACTATCATGCGGGGGGCCAGTATTAAAAAATAAATAAAAAATGTATGCACTCACTAACTGTAAGTCGCTCTGGATAAGAGCGTCTGCTAAATGATTAAAATGTAAAACATGTGTAATTTCCCTAAAGTGTCAAACAAAAAGGATGAAAATCTCAAACCAAGGAGTGTTGTCATACCATATTTTTTCTTATTTATTAGTGGGGTATACAGATGATGCAGTACTCCCCAATAATGAATTCTAACAATACAAACGTGTAAATAAGTATGTGAATATATACGTCTGCGTCCGAAATGGCTCCCTTTTCCATATATAGTGCACTACATTTGAACAGGGCCCATAGGGAATATGATGCCATTTCAGACACACCCATGTATATACTGTACATTAACATACTTATTGACATACAGTAAAAGTCAAAAGTTTGGACACCTACTCATTCAAGGGTTTTTCTTTATTTTTACTATTTTCTACATTGTAGAATAATAGTGAAGACATCAAAACTATGAAATAACACATATGGAATCATGTGTTAAACAAATCCAAATATATTTTAGATTCTTCAAAGTAGCCACCCTTTGCCTTGACAGCTTTGCACACTCTTGGCATTCTCTCAACCAGCTTCATAAGGAATGCTTTTCCAACAGTCTTGAAGGAGTTCCCACATATGCTGAGCACTTGTTGGCTGCTTTTCCTTCACTCCGCGGTCCAACTCATCCCAAACCATCTCAATTGGGTTGAGGTCTGGGGATTGTGGAGGCCAGGTCATCAGATGCAGCACTCCATCATTCTCCTTCTTGGTCAAATAGCCCTTACACAGCCTGGAGGTGTGTTTTGGGTCATTGTCCTGTTGGAAAAACAAATGAGTCCCACTAAGCGCAAACCAGATGGGATGGCGTATCGCTGTAGAATGCTGTGGTAACCATGCCTTGAATTCTAAATAATATCACAGACTTTCACCAGAAAAGGACCATCACACCTCCTCCTCCATGCTTCACGGTGGGAACCACACATTCAGAGATCTGTTCACCTACTATGCGTCTCACAAAGACACGGCAGTTGGAACCAAAATTCTCAAATTTGGACTCAGACCAAAGGACAGATTTCACCGGTCTAATGTCCATTGCTCGTGTTTCTTGGCCCAAGCAAGACTCATCTTCTTATTGGGTGTCCTTTAGTAGTGGTTTCTTTGCAGCAATTCGACCATGAAGGCCTGATTCACGCAGTCTCCTCTGAACAGTTGATGTTGAGATGTGTCTGTTACTTGAACTCTGTGAAGCATTTATTTGGGCTGCAATCTGAGGTGAACTCTAATGAACTTATCCTCTGCAGCAGAGGTAACGCTGGGTCTTCCTTTCCTGTGGTGGTCCTCATGAGAGCCAGTTTCATCATAGCGCTTGATGGTTTTTGCGACTGCACTTGAAACTTTCAAAGTTCTTGAAATTTTCCGGATTGACTGACCTTCATGTCTTAAAGTAATGATAGACTGTCGTTCTCTTTGCTTAGTTGAGCTGTTCTTGCCATCATATGGACTTGGTCTTTTACCAAATAGGGCTATCTTCTGTATACCACCCCTACCTTGTCACAACACAACTGATTGGCTCAAACGCATTAAGGAGGAAAGAAATTCCACAAATTAACTTTTAACAAGGCACACCTGTTAATTGAAATGCATTCCAGGTGACTACCTCATGAAGCTGGTTGAGAGAATGCAAGTGTGTGCAAAGCTGTCATCAAGGCAAAGGGTGGCTACTTTGAAGAATCTCAAATATAAAATATTTTTTGATTTGTTTTAACACTTTTTGGGTTATTACATGATTCCATATGTGTTATTTAATAGTTTTGATGTCTTCACTATTATTCTACAATGTAGAAAATAGTAAAAATAAAGAAAAACCCTGGAATGAGTAGGTGTGTCCAAACTTTTGACTGGTACTGTATGTTCATATTGTTTGTATGCATTATTGGAGTAAAGCGTAATCTACATACCCAACACTTATCACCCGAGACCAGACCCATGCCTATGGTACTCACTGGTCTTTCTGGGTGTGACTGGTCTGTGGGAGGTGGAGGGTGGAGAGTTGCTCCCGCTGTCTCCTCCTGAAGAGCCCTTGTCATCCTCACCTCCTTTGGAGGGCCCTGCTGTCACCTCAAAGTCACACCTCTCCTTGGAGATGCGGAAGAGCTCCTGAGAAGGAGGGAGAAAAACAAAAGCTGTGAAGTTAAGTGTTACTAGGGGGAATGCAAATTATATTTCTGAGGAATAGTTGTACGGCGTGCACCAATGGACAACAACCGTTTACGACAGGAAAGGTCTTGCATCATATAGTAGAGATGTAATAACAAAAATACTCCATGTGAGTTTGAGCTATTGCGTATAAACGTCTATTCAGCTCGAAAGACTAAACCTTATCACACCAAAACCTCCTCAGCAGCAAACCAAATGAAAATACACATTTTGGTTGCTATTGGAATATCGATATACAATTATAGTACAAGTTCCACTGTACTCATATCGGTTTGACTAAACGACAACGGGTGACCAAGTGGTACTGTTTCTATTGTTGATTACATTTTTGAATCCTTTACTTCTACATGGACATTACGTCTGTTGCACAGAGCACCTATAAATAAATATTCAATTGTTTTACATTACAGATTGAAAAACGTCCCAATAGAAGCCCTACATAGTTGCATCCTCAGGGTGTTCCTTACTTTGAGCTGCGTCAGGTTGGTGGCGCTCTTCCAGTCCTTGTCGTCACGGACACGCGTCATGCGGGGGAAGCGGATGGATATGCCGTCGGCTGTGTGCATCTCCGACTTGGAGAACTCCGCCCCCGTGATCTCCCACACCGGCGCTTTCTATCTCAGGGAGAGAGACATACAAGGATACAGACTGTAGAATTCAGGCTGCGTCCCAAATTACATTTTAGTCATTTAGCAGACGTTCTTATCCAGAGACTTTGATTTAGTGCATTCATCTTAAGGTAGCTAGGTAAGATAACCACGTCACAGTCATAGTAAGTACACCTTTCCTCAAAGTAGACTCTGCTGTCCTAGCTTCAGGGGAAGCTGGTTCCACCATTGCGGTGCCAGGATTGAGAAGAGCTTGGACTGGGCAGAGCGGGAGCTGCCCTGACGTAGGGGTGGGAGGGCCAAGAGACTAGAGGTGGCAGAACGGAGTACTCGGGTTGGGATGTAGGGTTTGAGCATAGCCTGAAGGTAGAGAGGGGCAGTTCCTCTTGCTGCTCCGTAGAAAAGTACAAGGTCTTGTAGTGGATGCGAGCTTCGACTGGAAGCTAGTAGAGTGTGCGGAGGAGCGGTGTGACATGGCAGAATTTGGGAAGGTTGAATACCAGGCGGGCTGCAGCGTTCTGGATAAGTTGCAGGGGTTTGATGATGCAAGTGGGGAGCCCAGCCAACAGAGTTGCAGTAGTCCAGACAGGAGATGACAAGTGCCTGGATTAGGACCTGCGCCACTTCCTGTGAGGTAGGGTTGTACTCTACGGATGTTGTAGTCAGGATCGAGGGAAAGATGAACGGAGCAAAGTACAGAGAGATCCTTGATGAAAACATGCTCCAGAGCGCTCAGGACCTCCGACTGGGGCGAAGGTTCACCTTCCAACAGGACAATGACCCTAAGCACACAGCCAAGACATCGCAGCGGTGGCTTCGGGACAAGTCTCTGAATGTCCTTGAGTGGCCCAGCCTGAGCCTGGACTTGAACCTGATCGAACATCTCTGGAGAGACCTGAAAATAGCTGTGCAGCGACACTCCCCATCCAACCTGACAGAGCTTGAGTGGATCTGCAGAGAAAAATGGAAGAAACTCCCCAAATAAAGGTGTGCCAAGCTTGTAGCGTCATACCCAATAAGACTAGAGGCTGTAATCGCTGCCAAAGGTGCTTCAACAAAGTACAGAGTAAAGGGTCTGAATACTTATGTAAATGTGAGTTTTAGTTTGTATAAATTTGCAAAAATTTATAAAAACCAGTTTTTGCTTTGTCATTATGTGGTATTGTGTGTAGATTGAGGGGGAACAAACTATTTAATCAATTTTAAAATAAGGCTGTAACTTAAAATGTGTGAAAAGTCAATGCACTGTGTATAGTGCACGACTCTGGTTAAAAGTTGGGGGAGGGTGGTCTATATATACACACACAACTACTTCCTATCAGTATCAAATCTTGTTCACAAGGGCTGGCTTGAGCTATATGTACTGCACAGATTGGCTAATCTTGATAACGTATAGATCTGTTCCTGCCATGTATGGAAGTTGATAAAGTACAGATCAGCCTTGCCATGAATAGCAATTACATTTCTGTGCAATTAAAGAAATGCTGACGATTACAGTATAAATAAGTCAGTGATATACATCTTAAGAAAACAGACTTTATAGCTTCCTTGTATAATGACTCAAAGCCACATCTAAATCACATTTACATTTGAGGCAATTTGTAGACGCTCTTATCCAGAGCGATTTACAGGAGCAATTAGGGTGAAGTGCCTTGCTCAAGAGCACATCGACAGATTTTTCACCTAGTCAGTTTGGGGATTCGAACCAGCAACCTTTCGGCTACCTGCCGCCCCACTATGGGTAACCTAACTTCATTGAAAAGCCTAAAGAAGTCTGGAGATTCACCATTTTGTCCTTGAACAGAACCCAATAGGAGATTCAAATGTATTAAACTATGTTAAATCTCACCTCGGGATCACGGATAATAAAATCAGGGTAATAGTTCTTGATGATTTTCAACCAGCCAGGGATTTTGCTGGGTTCCTGGAGACAGAAATGAGATCCACACATACATATATTAAAGAACAGTCCTCACACTTGTTGAATTCCAAATACCCTCCTAGCCCCTAGGCACTCCTGTAGATCTGAAAGGAGTGAATAGGTTTAAACAGCATGGAAATTGCTCCAACTTGCCTTCTGATAGGCTGGGTGGAATTTTCGCCATCCTGCTTACGCCTATTCAGGGGTGCCTAGGCGTAGGGGCTAGGGGTTGGAATTCAGAAAACCCTATTTCACAAACGGGCCACTCAAGAATGCACTGTTGGGCGGTCCCCCCCCCCCCCAAGCTGCTTGGGTCACCTTGCTGATTTTGATCACGTCCAGCTCCTTCTGGAGTCGGGTCAACATGGCGTCATCGTAGCCTCCGGAGCACTTGGTCACGGTGCACCACTTCTTAGAGTGAGGGTCATAGCAGCCCATTAAGAAACTGGACATTATCCCGCCTGGTAGAGACATACAACATTATAAAAAGACATTCTGACTTCAAGTGAGGTCTTTTTCTATCCCCACAGCCCAAAATGGTCAGATCCTGTAGATGCTGGATATATACAGTCGTGGTCAAAAGTTTTGAGAATGACACAAATATTAACTTTCACAAAGTCTGCTGCCTCAGTTTTTATGATGGCAATTTGCATATACTCCAGAATGTTTTGAAGATCACTCTGTCATGCTGATTGACTTAGAATAACAGACTGGAAGCTTTAAATGGAGGGTGGTGCTTGAAATCATTGTTCTTTCTCTTAACCATGGTTACCTGCAAGGAAACACGTGCTGTCATCATTGCTTTGCACAAAAAGGGCTTCACAGGCAAGGATATTGCCGCTAGTAAGATTGCACCTAAATCAACCATTTATCGGATCATCAAGAACTTCAAGGAGAGAGGTTCAATTGTTGTGAAGGCGGCTTCGGGGCGCCCAAGAAAGTCCAGCAAGCGCCAGGACCGTCTCCTAAAGTTGATTCAGCTGCGGGATCGGGGCACCACCAGTGCAGAACTTGCTCAGGAATGGCAGCAGGCAGGTGTGAGTGAATCTGAACGCACAGTGAGGCGAATACTTTTGGAGGATGGCCTTGTGTCAAGAAGGTCAGCGAGGAAGCCACAGGGACAGACTGATATTCTGCAAAAGGTACAGGGATTGGACTGCTGAGGACTGGGGTAAAGTCATTTTCTCTGATGAATCCCCTTTCCGATTGTTTGGGGCATCCGGAAAAAAGCTTGTCCGGAGAAGACAAGGCGAGTGCTACCATCAGTCCTGTGTCATGCCAACAGTAAAGCATCCTGTGACCCTTCATGTGTGGGGTTGCTTCTCAGCCAAGGGAGTGGGCTCACTCACAATTTTGCCTAAGAACACAGCCATGAATAAAGAATGGTACCAACGCATCCTCCAAGAGCAACTTCTCCCAACCATCCAAGAACAGTTTGGTGACGAACAATGCCTTTTCCAGCATGATGGAGCACCTTGCCATAAGGCTCACCAAAAGTGATAACTAAGTGGCTCAGGGAACAAAACATCGAGATCTTGGGTCCATGGCCAGGAAACTCCCCAGACCTTAATCCCATTGAGAACGTGTGGTCAATCCTCAAGAGGCGGGTGGACAAACTAACACCCACAAATTCTGACAAACTCCAAGCATTGATTATGCAAGAATGGGCTGCCATCAGTCAGGATGTGGCCCAGAAGTTAATTGACAGCATGCCAGGGCGGATTGCATAGGTCTTGAAAAAGAAGGGTCAACACTGCAAATATTGACTCTTTGCATAAACTTAATGTAATTGTCAATAAAAGCCTTTGACACTTATGGAATGCTTGTAATTATACTTCAGTATACCATAGTAACATCTGACAAAAATATCTAAAAACACTGAAGCAGCAAACTTTTTGAAGACCAATACTTGTGTCATTCTCAAAACTTTTGACCACGACTGTAGACTACATCCCAAATGACACACTTTTCCCTATATAGTGCACTACTTTTGACCAGAGCCCTATGCGCCCTGGTCAAAAGTAGTGCACTAGATAGGTAAAAGGGAAAGGGTAAATGTGCCATTTGGGATGTAACGTACCCATAGACTATACAAAGCCATGAGTTGCCATAAGTGAAACGAATGTTAGAGAAAATATTGGAGCAGATGTTTGACAAATACACTGAACAAAAATCTAAATGCAACATGTAAAGTGTTGGTCCCATGTTTCATGAGCTGAAATAAAACAATCCCAGAAATTTTACATAAGCACAAAAAGCTTCATTCTCTAAAATGTTGTGCACAAATTTGTTTATGCCTATTGGTCAGCATTTCTCCTTTGCCAAGATAATCCATCCACCTGACAGGTGTGGCATATCAAGATGCTGATTAAACAGCATGATCATTAAACAGGTGCACCTTGTGATGGGGACAATAAAAGGCCACTTTAAAATATATGTAATTTAGTTTTGTCACAACACAGATGTCTCAAGTTGAGGGAGTGTGCAATTTGCATGCTGACTGCAGGAATGTCCACCAGAGCTGTTGCCAGAGAATTGAATGAATGTTAATTTCTCTACCATAAGGGGGGGGGGGGGGGTGCTGAGGAGTATTTATGTCTGTAATAAAGCCCTTTTGTGGGGGAAAACTGATTCTGATTGGCTGGGCCTGGTTCCCCAGTGGGTGGGCATGGCTGCCAAGTGGGTGGGCCTATGCCGTTCCAAGCCCACCCATGGCTGCATCCCTGCCCTGTCATGTGAAATCCATAGATTAGGGCCTAATACATTTATTTCAATTGACTGATTTCCTTATATGAACTGTAACTCAGTAAAATCTTTGAAATTGTTGCATGTTGCGTTTATATTTTTGTTCAGTATATATTAGCAGAGAATCATGGTTGATCCTACTAATTCTTCTAGGGCAACCCACTCCCAACCCACTCTTGGGGGGACTGCCAGACAGTCCACATTTAAAAAAGTTGATTAGCTCAGTCAGGTCAGGTGTGTCAGTGTAGGGCTAGAACGAAAATGTGGACTGTGTGGTGGCTGTCCTAGGAGAGGGTTGGGAAACACTGTCTAGTGTAGTGTTGGGTCGTATTCATTAGTGCTAAACGTAGCAAAATGTTTTACAATGGAAACTGTTTGCATAACATTGTAGAGTCTAAGGTAAACAGTTTATGTTGCAAAGCGGTTTGCTACGGTGTAAACTCATGAATACGACCCTGGAGTACTGACCGTTTGAGCCTTTGCCATAGAAGGCTCCCAGCACCACCAGGTCTGCGGTGTCGGCCATTGCTCCCTCGTTCAGGTAGTCCTTCTTTACCTTCAGCCAGTGGCGCTTCCCTGGCTCATAGGTGCCCTTTGAATTCACACAGATTATGATCAATTCACATTTATGTATTGTTATTTTTTTACATAGGTTTGTTTTTTCATTATGTCAACCCTCTATTCAGGAGAAAGAAATACATGTTTGCCATTTCCCACAGATAAAAAATGCTGTAGAAAAAAAGACTAAGACTTGGCTTCTTGTTTCACATTGTTCATAATAACATCACTTGCTCATTCCCAAGCCCCCAGATTTACAGCCTAACAGACTAAGTAGGAAAGATGTGTACAGTAGAGTCAGGGGCCTAGTCCAGAAACAACCCCTAGCCCTACTACCTCGGCACTTAGGTAGATTTAAGAGGATTGGATAGGAATAAGTAAAACAGCAAACATTACACCTAGCCTATCAAAGGGCAAGATTGGAGCTACTGCTGTAATTGCTTAGATCTATCCAATTCTTTCAGATGTACATTAAAAGTTACTACCTAGGTGGTAGGCGCTAGAGGTCATTTCTGGGCCGGGTTAGGAGTTATTTATGTCTCACCTTGAGGTCTTTGAGGACCAGCCCCTCCAGTCCCTCTCTGATGACCCGTGTGATCATCTCGGCCAAGTCAGCCGCCCTCTGTGAGACCGTAAACGCAAACAACCAGCACATCAGGGTCATGTTCAGTAGGCACAAAACGTTATGAAACAGATTGAAACGGAGGTACTATGTGAACTTGCCCAATAAACACTTGTTTTAGTACTCCGTTGCAGTTTCACTCTGCTACATCGGGGAATCCATTGGCTTGGTTGATTATAAGTTAGAAAGACCTAGACTACAGTTTTGGTTTAATTCATTCCATTTAAGAGCTGTCAATTTATTCATTGTCTTTTGTTTGATGCGGTCTTGTCAATGTTGAGTAGGGACGCGCACCTGATTACGCATAGAAGTAGGCCTAGGCTACCTGGCCTGCGCACAAATGTAGGCCTATAAATGTGCCCATTTGGGGATCTGATAGTATTTCTGATTGTGTTAACTCACCACCACTGTGGAGCTTCTCAAAGTAATTATTTATTCGCCTCAAACACCAAGTAAACAAAGTCTATTTTTACATCCATTGAGAATAACAATAGTTCCTCAATGTAGCCTATTTGAAAAATAATTCCAGCCCTCTTTCGATAACTATTTGGCATGAAACAGTTTTTTTTTCTCCTTCTGGTTAGGCCGTCTTGATCTTGGCTCCCTCTAGTAATTTGTGTGTATTCATTATTTAAATCACAGTGTGCTTAAAGCATCAGACAAGCTCAGTAGCCTACATATAGTTGATTTTATTAAAAACACATAGCGTGTGTCTATATAGGGAAAAACATACGTTTAAAAATGTAGACCAATCTATTGGTTGAAAGAACAGGCGACTCTCAGTCAATCAAAAAAAATGTGGGGTCGGGGACAGCCCTAAAGGAGAGAAGTTTCAGACATGACGTGGGTCTACATACAGTGACGTGCTTCATCTCGGAGAACAGGATCCTGTTGGGGACCTCCACCATGTTGTCATGGAGGAACTTCCTTCGTTCGTACAGGGGCCTGTGGAGAAGAGAGCACGGTTGTGTTCAAATAGACACACAATGGAAGAAAGTGCTCCAAAAATCGAGTGAAAGAGGGAGGTAACATCTAAACTTGTCCAATAAGAGTTGCTCATTTTCCATTGCAAAATGTTTTGCTATGGTGAGACCCAATGAACATGACCCAGGCTGTGGCCAAAACACACAGACGATGGAAACCTTCATTTCCATCCAATAACATTGAGACAGGTTTGAATGTTGAAAAAAACAGACCGCATTAGACCACAGAAATTAATGCAGACAGACAATGAATATGATATTCACAACAGACAAACGTTTCTACAATAGGGAGGGGTAGGAGTTGAGTGGACACAAGTAAACTGTCCATGCAGTTGTTTAAAAAATACAACAAATAGTTCAGCCAACTCAAGGATGAGTGAATGTAAGCTCAGAGTGAATTCAATACAGACCTCAGTGTTGTAAATCTAAAGAGAGAAGTGACTACAGACAAACGTACTTCTCCATCAGGCTCAAGCCGTTGAAATAGATGCAGTCGAACACAAACAAGCACACTTTGGCGTCTTCGAAGGCTGCTTTCTAAAGGAGAGAAAAATAATTTATCCTGACACACACACTTACATTACATTTTAGTCATTTAGTAGACGCTCTTATCCAGAGCGACTTACAGTTAGTGAGTGCATACATTATTTTTTTATTTTTCATACTTGCTCTGTATCACACACACACCAGCCCCCATCCACCCCACACACACACAAACAGCCCCCCTACTATCAAACACACACACACAGACAGCCCCGCAAACCCAAAAAAGCGTACACTCCACAGAGAGGTCAGTGGAACGATAAGTTGGGCAGGCATGCTCACCTTGTGCACCCCCAGCGTCCCGAAGGGCAGTGGCTTGCTGGTGTTGGTGTCGATGAGGAGCACCTCGGCATCCAGGATCATGCTGTTGCCACCGACGAAGGCCTGAGGGATGAACTCTTTAAAATGGGCCACCTGGAACACAGAGAGGCTTTGTGTTCGATATGGAAAGGCATCAAAACACCAAGGGACATCAGTGGGGAAAATGCCTTAAAAAAGAAGATAAATACTTATTTGGATCAAAAAACACATTTAAGGCTAGGGATCAGTCTAGGGAATCAGTGAAAGTGATGGCCTTGAAAAACAAATGGTCTATGCTGCCCAGTCCTCAAAACCGTAATCAAATAGAGGATTTGTTTGACACTTTCCGATTTGCTAATCCAGAATCGGTAAAGAGTTCTGGTGGAATTGAACAATGCAGCTTCTCTCACTTAGAGTGTGTGTGTGTGGTCTGACCTTGTGCGGCAACACAGGTTTGAGGCTGCGGCTGAAGTAGCTGAAGTGGTCTCCATTCTTGTGGACCTGCACACGCTCACCGTCGTACTTGATTTCAGAGTACATGCCGTTGGGACACTTCTTCATGGCGTACTCAATGGACTTGCATGCCTCGGCCTGGGAGGGAGAACAAATGACTTGTATTAGCCCCATACATTGGACTAGGGAACCCTATCATTTTAGTTGGATCTGCCTTCAGTGTATTCGCGTCTTCCCAGCTTTGCAGACCCTGCATTGGAAACCTGGGGCTGTATGTATCAAGCGTCTCCGAGTGGAAGTGCTGATCAGTTTCGCCTTTTAGATCACATGGACAGGGGGACCTGATCCAAGATAAACACTTCTACTCTGAGACACTTGACATATACTGTAAAGTGCATTCGGAAAGTATTCAGACCCCTTCACTTTTTCCACATTTTGTTACGTTACAGCCTTATTCTAAAATGGATTAAATCGTTTTCTTTCCTTATCAATCTACACACAATACCCCATAATGACAAATCAAAAACAAGTTCAGAAATTTTTGCAAATGTGTAAAAAACAACAACTAAATATCACATTTACATAAGTATTCAGACCCTTTACTCAGTACTTTGTTGAAGCACCTTTGGCAGTGATTACAGCATTGAGTCTTCTTGGGTATGACGATACAAGCTTGGCACAGCTGTACTTGAGGAGTTTCTCCCATTCTTCTCTGTAGATCCTCTCAAGCTCTGTCAGGTTGGATGGGGAGCGTTGCTGCACAGCTATTTTCAGGTCTCACCAAAGATGTTCGATCGGGTTCAAGTCCGGGCTCTGGCTGGGCTACTCAAGGACATTCAGAGACTTGTCCTGAAGCCACTCCTGCATTGTCTTGGCTGTGTGCTTAGGGTCGTTGTCCTGTTGGAAGGTGAACCTTCGCTCTGGAGCAGGTTTTCATCAAGGATCTCTCTGTACTTTGCGCCGTTAATCTTTCCCTCGATCCTGACTAATCTCCAAGTCCCTGCCGCTGAGAAACATCCCCACAGCATGATGCTGCCACCACCATGCTTCACCATAGGGATGGTATTGGCCATGTGATTAGCGGTGCCTGGTTTCCTCCAGACGTGACACTTGGCTTTTAGGCCAAAGAGTTCAATCTTCATTTCATCAGACCAGAGAATCTTGTTTCTCATGGTCAGAGTCCTTTAGGTGCCTTTTGGCAAACTCCAAGCGGGCTGTCATGTGCCTTTCACTAAGGAGTGGCTTCCGTCTGGCCACTCTTCCATAAAGGCCTGATTGGTGGAGTGCTGCAGAGATGTTTGTCCTTCTGGAAGGTTCTCCCATCTCCACAGAGGAACTCTGGAGCTCTGTCAGAGTGACCATCGGATTCTTGGTACCCTCCCTGAACAAGGCCCTTCTCCCCCGATTGCTCAGTTTGGCCGGGCGGCCAGCTCTAGGAAGAGTCTTGGGGGTTCCAAACTTCTTTCATTTAAGAATGATGGAGGCCACTGTTCTTGGGGATCTTCAATGCTGCAGAAATGTTTGGTACCCTTCCCCAGATCTGTGCCTCGACACAATCCTGTCTCGGAGCTCTACGGACAATTCCTTCAACCTCATGGCTTGGTTTTTGCTCTGACATGCACTGTCAACTGTGGGACCTTATATAGACAGGTGTGTGCCTTTCCAAATCATGTCCAATCAATTGAATTTACCACAGTTGGACTCCAATCAAGTTGTAGAAACATGAAGGATGATCAATGGAAACAGGATGCACCTGAGCTCAATTTTGAGTCTCATAGCAAAGGGTCTGAATACTTATGTAAATAAGGTATTTAAACCTGTTTTCACTTTGTCATTATGGGGTATTGTGTGTAGATTGATGAGGGGGAAAAAATATTGAATCCATTTTAGAACAAGGCTGTAACGTAACAATGTGGAAAAAGTGAAGGGGTTTCAATACTTTCCGAATGCACTGTACATATGGCCCCTGGTTGGGAAATAGGTCTGACCCTGGTCTTACCTAGGTCTGCTTCAGTGTATAAGAGGAACCTAATACACTGAAGCAGACCTTTGTTAACATTTAGTTGAGGGATGATAAGCCACTCACATTGGGGCAAAACATATTAGAGCACTTTCCAACCCATACAGTATTACTTTAGTGGGTCGTATTTAGTGTTCTGTACATGGTATGCTGGATGCAGCATGCTTCAAACGTGAAAGAGCTTATACAATTTTACTGTGAGGATACATTTCAATTCCATTCATATTTCTGCTGTGTGTATGCGTTGTGTCTGAAGTGACTTGCGTAGTACTGCATGGCTTGCAATAAGATCAACCCCCCCACCCCAAAAAAATAACATTCAGAATTCATGCTCTATCATTGAGATCTCTCAGTTGCAGTCAATTGCCCTTGTGGGATTACGCTCAGTGTTTTTCTAATCACAGATTCACTTTCTCAACCAGCTGAACCATTAAATTAGCGCATTCAGTACCAGGTGTGTGTACTGACAGTGTGTGTCTGTGAGAGTGAGTTTGTGTGTGTATGCGTGTCAACTTCATGTGTACAGGGCGAGTATGCGGAGGGTGAGTGTGAGCACGTCTGCTGAGTGTATGTGTGCATCTGTGTGTGTGAGAGCATGTGTGTGAGCTCACCAGCATAGGCTGCACTGGGGTCATGAGGGAGGCTTCAATAGTGAGGAGCTTCCTGGGGCCTGAGCCGTTGGTGACGTCCTGCTGGTTCTTCAGCACACGCTCTATCACGTCCCCTAGGTTACGGGAGGCCTTGAAAGCATCGTAGGCATTCGGGTCCACTGCATCCAAGCTGTTCATAAGATACATTTGACTGAGAAGAGGGTTCAAATATACTGCAATATGTTTGAAAGTTATTGTATGCTTTAAAAGCTCTAGTATATAGGTTTATAAGTTGCAGCACAGAGTTGTATTGTTGTCATGTCAGGTTAGGAGTAAATCTGTCACTTACACATGCTTAGCTCCAGAGTTCATCTTCAGATCATGCTTGATGAGTCTGATGATACATTTCAGGTCATTGCCAGTGCATCTGCAACAAAGACAGGGTTGACTTGTGTGAGTATATTCGGAAGTTGACTCTGTCCCTTAGTCTTTTGATGCATAATATCTTATGTGCAGTAGAAGGAATTGTGGACAGACACGGATATAATAGGAATTGTGAGATGTCAAATCATTAAGTACAGTATAGATCTGCTAATAGAAGAAAATTATTACTTTTTGGATATGTCCTCTAGCTCTTTCTGCTGGTCATCCTCCTTGGTTAACTGGGCCAGACGGGTAAGGGACGCATCCACTTCCTGAATCGTGAGCAGACTCTTAGCGGCCGGCGGGAAAGACTTGCTTTCTTCAAAAAACATCCTCACTGTCTCCGACACATCCCCCTGTACGCCCAGAATAAAAATATACTCAATACACGCCAGTCCTGAAACCCTCGGTTCTGGGGCCACATGGGCTGTATGTTGTGATAGATCCTACTCTATAACATACCATGTCTGACTATGTACTGTTGTTTGTTCCCAGCTGTGTTTTGTGTATGCAATGTGTGAGTTGTGCAAAGATTTCCTCTTATATGACAATAAACATGAACAACTTGTCAGAAGCACTGACTGTCATGTTTTGGACTCAACACTGACCTGTTCCAGATCTCGCACCATCTCCTCCTGGTTGCAGTTGAAGATGCGGCTGAAGAGCTTGACTATCTGTTTGTCGTTGAGGTTGTACACACTCTTCACCACCCCTGGGAGAAGCAGCTTCACCGTCAGGTACACATCTCCCTTGAATTTATCTGGTAGGGAGAAGAGAAAAAGAAAATTAGGTATTTCAGTAATACTACTTGCCTACTTTAAAAAAACTACCTTTTTGAGGACAACATTCAATGCAGTACAATACTGCAGAGTACAATTTACAACATCATAAATTAAGCTACGCACGCACGCACACACACACACCTCCCCCAGAGCCTTTCTTCAGGAAGTCGTGGATGATCTGCGTCTTGACGTTGTAGCTATTCTTGTCTGCCACCATGGCACACAGCTTGCGGAACTCCCGGAGCAGGCTATCCTTGTGTTTGGGGTCACAGAGCTGGGCGGACAGAGGACTGCCCTGGTTGGGTTTGGCTGGGGATGGGCCTGGGCTGCTTGAGCTCCCAGCCTTAGTAGCTGATTGGACAAAGGACAATATGATTGAAAAAATAAAGACGAGATAATACAGCAGGGTTATGTTTTGGTGGAATGGACAGAGGAAAATAGTTTTGAAACTGAAAACACAAACATTTGCACTTTTGTAGCAGGACTAGGCTAACTAGTTTTCAGATGTGCACACTGGTTGATCCAGCCACTGGAATGCCCTCTCACCTGTGAAGCCAGAGAACTTCCGTGGTGCATTCAGAGGAGGGTCAGCAGGCGGAGCTGATAGCTGACCACTGTTGTTCAGCTTGGCTTGCACCTTCTTCTTTGGGCTCGCGTTAGCTTTGGCCATCAAGTCTATATAAGTGAATGAATGAGAGTTGTTAAGTGGCATCTCAATTAACATGACAAGAAACAAGAAAAGTGAAAAGAGGTTAACATTCTTCTTCCATGGTGAACAACACCAATGTGAATGCCATGACATGCAGCCTATGAGGAAATATGTCTGTCAGTATATGCATTACAAAACTCATTTCACTTCTGCATGTGGAACTTAATCCGGCTAAATTGACGGGAGAATATCTTTTTTTTACATTTAAAATTTTAGTCATTTAGCAGACGCTCTTATCCAGAGCGACTTACAGTTAGTGAGAGCATACATTTTCATACTGGCCCCCCGTGGGAATCGAACCCACAACCCTGGCGTTGCAAACGCCATGCTGTACCAACTGAGCTACACAGGGCCAGTATGAAACATTGTACCTCCAACAAGTTTGTTGATGAGCTCCTTGTCCTCATCCTGCAGCTCCTCCCAGCCCTCCAGGTCTGTGATGTCCTCGATCTTCTTAGTGGTGGCCCGGGCCCGCTCCATCTTCTCAAAGATACACTTCACATGGTACCACTCCTTCATCTCCCCAGCGGACTCACTGAACGGGTTAGGCACAATCTTCCCGATGCGGGTCAAGCCCTTCATGATTTTGTCCTTACACTTCTTACATCCCGCAGTGCCACGTTTGGCATACTCCACACAGTATCTCTGTTCAGCCATGTCTGTCTGTTTAGTACAATAGTGACGCCAGCAAACCTTGAAATTAGAATCTATTGAAAGACTGCGATTCCGAGGGGGCTGGGTGCACTGATAGAAGTCCAAGGGATAGGGGAGGATGCCCCTACAATGGGGTAGAATTTGGAAGTTTGCAGATAAGGGATAAGCGCCAAACAGTTTCCAGGTGGGTTGACACCTGCACAGTTTCCCAAAATGTCTATTGTAGACAGTCTTAAGTGACAATGAAATTAAGAATCGCAGCATCCAGTATGGTTTGGTGAGATCTAAAATGTCAAAAGGTTTAAGGTTATTCACAACGATGCATTGCAGTACTGATAATAGCCAACTATCTGCCTGGAATTTAGATAGCTAGTTAAGTAATTTGCTAGCTAGATGGTGCTTACAAATTACCCTCCCCCCTTGCATTTGTCGATTAGCCAGCTAACTAACAGTTAGATAGCACAGCTAGCTAGCTAATAACAAACCCATAAAAACTAGTTCGTTTATGGAAATGTAGATGCTGTCCAGACAACGCCAAATAGTATGTATGAAGTAGCGTATTACTCCCAAAACTAATGAAAGTTTCACAATAATAGCTAACCGTTGCTAGCTAGAAATATGACAACTCGCTAAAACTCGCTACGTGTACATGATTGCAGTTATTGGCTAACTGGTTGCTTGCTAGCTAACGTTAGCTTTTAGCTAGCTTTAACCAAATGTGGTAAGGTTAAAAATGGGCTCATAGTTTCGCTCAAATATGTTATTTACCTTGTTTTAAAGTGGGGGAGGAGGCTAATGACCCTAAATGTTACAAACGAGGTTCGCTTTTATTAGCTAGCAGCTAGGTATAGGCTACACAATCATTTTAAAGGCAACACTCCGTTCCCTTTAAATCCTAGCTAGCTACCACGCTTCTTCTTTGTTCGCCCGCGTTTCCTGTGTTTTGCGCATGTGCGGGTATGCGGACAGATATGGTAATGAGACGCGAGACCAAATGAAATTGTATTCTTCTTCTTCTTTGATGAGGTTTAACGGCGGTTGGCATCCAATTTGTTGCATTACCGCCACCTACTAGACTGGACTACAACTCCCTTATATTTGCTTGAAAAATAAAATAAAGAAATACCCTACCATCTAACACTACACTCACAAATTCAAAAGTATTATTAATCATTAACACCACCCTACTCCACTATTTAAATATATTCATTCCTACCTCATGCCCTCAACCTGAAATGATGGAACATTACATTTACATTTTAGTCATTTAGCAGACACTCTTACAGTTAGTGAATGCATACATGTTTTTTTGTTTGTTTTGTTTTTTGTTTGTTTTCATACTGGCCCCCATGGGAAACGAACCCACATCCCTGCCGGCCAAACCCTCCCCTACCTTGGACGACGCTGGACCAATTGTGCGCCACCCATGGGTCTCCCGGTCACGGCCGGCTGTGACAGAGCCTGGACTCGAACCAGGATCTCTAGTGGCACAACTAGCACTGCAATGCAGTGCCTTAGACCACTGCACCACTCGGGAGTCAAGTGGAGACATCACCACTTAACACTCCCTGTAACTCTTCTGATGTCAAGTCTTGCACACCCAAATACCTCTCTGCAGCTGCCACCACAACCTCCATTTTCTTCGACTTACGTTCCATCCCTGCAGTACAATTAATAACCATTGCTATAAATGCTAAAAATCCAATCTTACTGAAACATATCACTTGTTGGCCTATCTCTCTGTACTGGTACATATCTACTACTCTCACCACTCCTCCCCCTTGACCCATCTACTTTCTTCACTGCCTCAGCATATGACAACTTCTTCACTACTCTTACCCTGGAAACCTCAACCTGCCTCTCTCGCACGGGACATTTCTGATCCCCAGCCCCATGGGCACCCCTACAATTAGCACATACCACTACTTTCCCCAATGCTACACATTCCTTTGTCTCATGCCCTTCTGCACACTTCTCACACCTTGGAACCTCCCTCCTACACACTGCTGACACATGCCCATAAGTTTGACACCTGTAACATCATAATGTATTCGGCACATAAGCTCATGCAGGATAACTTACATATCCTATCTTCACTTTGTCAGGCAAAGACTCAACTTCAAAACTCAAAAGAACAGACAATGACTCTTCTGTTTCCCCACTCTCGCCACCCTGTTTGCGTCGCACCAAATGACAAGCATCACAAACACCGGGAATCTTCCCCTTCAGTTGGTCAACTTTTACATTTTCAAATTGTATTTGTCATATGTGCCGAATAAAACGGGTTTAGATTGTACCGTGAAATGCTTGCTTACGAGCCCTTCCCAGTGATGGAGAGTTAAAAACAATAATACAAAGACAATAGTAACACAAGCGGAATAAAATACACAAGAATGGAGCTTTATACAGGGAGTAGCAGTAGGCTACCAGATCAATCTGCAGGGGTACGAGGTATTTGAGGAAGATTTTATATGTACATGAAGGCAGAGTAAAGTGCAGGCAAAGATGACATGATTGAAGATTACTCTAAATTCTGACTCTGTGTCATTATTCCATTAATTATTACTACACAAACACTGCCAGAGTGCCACACTGAGGGTCCGTTACTGCAGGGTTTCCCAAACTCGGCCCTGGGGCCCTAACCAACTCATCATCAAGCTTTGATTATTTGAATCAGCTGTGTAGTGCTAGGGCACAAACCTTAAAGTGCACCCAGGTGGGGCCCCAATACCGAGTTTGGGAAACCCTGCTTTACTGCTCCACACAAATACTTTATCTAAGAGTATAGAGCTCGCCAGCTTGTAGTTCTAAAAACCAGAAATTAGTTACTGGTTCGTTCAGCCTTCTATGGGGTAAATGAATGGGGGAAAGAATGGGGTTTTGGGATAACTGCCGAAAATAAGGTCTGAGGCTTAGGAGATTTTATACATTTTGTACTAAGAGATAATATCAGTCTGTCATGACCTTTATGAATTAAGAAGCCTTTGTGCTTTACATTCTTGTTTTGATTAAATACATTTTTAATTTATTTTTTTTATTTAACCTTTATTTAACCAGGTAAGCCAGTTGAGAACAAGTTCTCATTTACAACTGCGACCTGGCCAAGATAAAGCAAAGCAGTGCGATAAAAACAACAACACAGAGTTACATATGGGGTAAACAAAACATAAAGTCAAAAATACAAACAGAAAATATATATACAGTGTGTGCGAATGTAGTAAGTTATGGAGGTAAGGCAATAAATAGGCCATAGTGCAAAATAGTTACAATTTCGTATTAACACTGGAATGATAGATGTACAAAAGATTATGTGCAAATAGAGATACTGGGGTGCAAATTAGCAAAATAAATAACAATATGGGGATGAGGTAGTTGGGTGGGCTAATTTCAGAATGGCTGTGTACAGGTGCTGTGATCGGTAATGTTATGTGGGCAGCTTGTCTCTCCCTTTTCTGTTTCCCTTCCTCCTTGTTTTGTCCCCTCTTTTTCTGTTGTATGTGTGTTTGTCCCCTTTATGTGGGTGTGTCTGGAGTGGAGCAGGGGGCGTGCTCAGGATCTGCCTCTCCTGTGCAGCTGCGGGTTGTTTCCAGTGATTCCTGCCTACGCAGCTGCATCCTATTCTCTCATCAACCTGCACTACTTATTCCTGGGCATGGCTCTCCACCGGTGCCAGATCGTTGTTCTTACCAGAGCGGTAACTTGGCTCACCAGTAAAGTTATTTTGTCTTTGTCTTCAGCCTGGCTCTCCACTCTCCTTTACCTGTCGTTTGTTTTGTCTTCAGTTCGGACATACCTCCCAACCTGCCTGCCTTCCTGCCGGTCGGTCTGCCTGCCTGCCTGCCTGCCTGCCTGCCTGCCTGCCTGCCTCAGCCTCTCCTTCCTCCGGAGCCGACTAGCCCACTCTGTTCCTTTACGTCAGTTGTTTTTGGACTAAGACAATTTGAACTTTTATTAAAACATTTTTGTTTCTTCCACTCCCTTTGTCGTATTGGTTTCTCTGAGTGCTGGGTTGAACCATAGCCATAACAGAACGATCTGGCCATGGACCCAACAGAGAAACAGCACGGGGCAAACAAAGACAGCTTCCAACAAGCTATCCAGGCTCAAGGAACGTTGCTAGGACAGCATGACCAGTTGATTCAGACTCTTGTGGAAGATAATCATCAACTGCTGAACCAGGTGACTCAGTTAACTACACACGTCTCTAAATTGTCTGTTATCAGTTCTCCATCTCTCTCTGACCCCCAGTTTGATGCACCCCAAGTTGTTTCCTCGGACACTAGGCAGGCTTCGTTCCGTCGGGAACCCCCTGTCACGTCGCCTGAACCGTTCAATGGAGAATTGGACAAGTGCCGGGGATTTTTGCTTCAGTGTGACTTGATTTTTCGGCAGAGACCACTGTCGTTTTCTACTGATTCATCTAAGGTACATTATGTTCTGGGGCTGTTAAGAGGGAAAGCTCTGGTTTGGGCTGAGGCTGTGTGCTCAGATCAAACTTTGACTGGATTGACTTTTGCTGATTTCTCTGCTAAATTGAAGACTGTTTTTGACCATCCTGACCATGTGGGTAATTCCTCCAAGATACTTTTTAATTTGAGGCAGGGTTCTAACAGTGTGGCAGAGTACTCTATTGAGTTCTGGACGTTGGCAGCGGACTCCAAGTGGAACAATGTGGCACTTCAAGGAGCATTTCTAAACGGTTTGAATGAAGCCATTAAGGATGAACTGGCTGCTCGTGATGAGCCACATGATTTACATTCTCTCGTTTCCCTGTCCATCAAGCTAGACAATCGGTTGCGGGAGAGGCGTCGGGAGAGAGGCGATCGGCCACATCTAGGAGGACGAGTTCCCCAGCCTTCAACCACTCGAGTCTCGCCTCTCCGGAGTCGGCAGCTTCTTGTTCCTGATTCCATCCCGAGCACAGAGGAGGAACCTATGCAAGTGGGTCGAGCTCGACTACCTCCAGCTGAGCGGCAACGGCGCCTCCAGGCGGGTGAGTGCCTGTACTGTGGAGACGCCACACACATTCTGGCTACATGCCCTAAGCGGCCAAAAGACAAGGCTCGCTCGTAACGGTGGGTCTACTTGCGAGCCCAGAGTTAGATCCTGAACCCATCATTCCCCGATTACAAGTACCTGTAACCTTAAGTTTCCAGAGTCATTCCCTGCCACTCTCAGCTCTCATAGACTCAGGTGCAGAAGATAACTTTATTAGCCACCAGTTCGTTACACAAGCTCGTATCCCCATGGAGCCACTACCTACCCCCATCCGGGTCACAGCCCTTGATGGGCGCCTCCTCGCGGAGATAACTCATCAAACCACCCCCGTTTCCCTAGTGATTTCTGGCAATCATTGTGAAAGCATTCAGCTAAGAGTTATGTCTGGCTCAGCTACCTCCCTAATCCTTGGCTTCCCCTGGTTGGCTCTTCACAACCCACAAATTGATTGGACACGTCACACCATTCTCAGTTGGAGCACTAACTGCCATTCCGAGTGCCTGAGGTCAGCGGTTCCCCCCACTAAGTGTAACCCAACTCCTCCCTCAGCTCCTCTTGATCTGTCATCTGTCCCCAAAGAATACCATGACTTAGCGGAGGTTTTCAGTAAGGACAAGGCTCTGTCTCTACCACCACATAGGCCTTATGATTGCCCTATTGAACTGCTCCCTGGTGCTCCCTTGCCCTCTAGTCGGTTATACAATCTGTCCCGACCGGAAAGAGAGGCAATGGAGCAGTACATTGGTGATTCTCTGGTCTCGGGCATAATCCGTCCCTCGTCGTCTCCTTTGGGTGCAGGTTTCTTTTTCGTGGAAAAGAAGGACAAGTCGTTACGCCCCTGTATCGATTTCAGGGGTTTAAACAACATAACTGTTAAAAACAAGTATCCCCTTCCACTCATCAACTCAGCTTTTGAACCTCTGCATGGCGCCACAGTGTTTTCCAAGCTCGACCTCAGGAATGCTTATCACCTTGTCCGAATCCGAAAGGGAGATGAGTGGAAAACCGCTTTCAACACTCCACTGGGACATTTTGAGTATTTGGTCATGCCCTTTGGGCTTTCAAATGCCCCTGCGGTTTTCCAAGCCATGGTGAACGATGTTCTTAGGGATTTTTTGAACCGTTTTGTCTTTGTATACCTGGATGATATTCTTGTTTTTTCCAAGTCACCCGAGGAGCATGAGTCACACGTCCGTCAAGTCCTTCAACGGCTCTTGGAGAACAAGCTGTACGTCAAGGCAGAGAAGTGTGAGTTCCACAAACAGTCTACATCGTTCCTTGGATTCATAATTGAGAGCGGGCAGGTGAAGGCGGACCCCGAGAAGATCCGGGCAGTGACGGAATGGCCCACACCCACCACCCGTAAGCAACTTCAACGATTTTTGGGCTTTGCTAACTTCTACCGTAGATTCATTAAGGGTTTTAGTAGAGTGGTGGCACCCCTTACAAGACTCACATCTCCTAAAGTCCCTTTTCGGTGGTCCCCTGAGGCGGAGCAGGCGGTAGGGGTTTTGAAGGAACTGTTTTCCACCTCCCCCGTGTTGATACACCCCAATACCTCTCTGCAGTTTGTTGTGGAGGTGGACGCGTCGGACTCAGGTGTGGGAGCAGTCCTCTCCCAGCGCTCCCCCACTGACCAAAGGCTTCACCCCTGTGCTTTTTTCTCCAAGAAATTGTCACCCACAGAACGGAATTACGACGTTGGAAACCGGGAACTGCTGGCGGTCAAGCTTGCACTGGAAGAATGGCGGCACTGGCTGGATGGAGCTGAATTGCCGTTTGTGGTCTGGACTGACCACAAAAACTTGGCTTACATCCAAGCCACTAAGAGACTCAACTCACGCCAAGCCAGATGGGCCCTGTTTTTTAGTAGGTTTAACTTTATTCTTACATACAGACCGGGGTCAAGAAATGTTAAACCAGATGCTTTGTCCCGCCAGTTTGCTGACCCTTCGGAGACCAGCGAGCCTGAGGCAGTCCTGCCTTCCTCATGCGTTGTGGCGGCTGTTCAGTGGGAGATCGAGTCTCTTGTGAAGACTGCACTTGCCACGGACCCGGGACCGGGTGATGGACCTCCCAACCTACTCTTTGTTCCCGAGACGGTCCGGTCTCAGGTGTTGCAGTGGATTCACACCTCCCGTTTTGCTGGTCACCCTGGGATGAGACGCACGTTGACGCTGCTTAGGAGACATTTTTGGTGGCCTTCAATGGAAACTGACGTTCGGGCTTTTGTGGCAGCCTGTTCAACCTGTGCTCGGGGCAAAGCCTCCCATCAGTCCCCTTCGGGGCTGCTGCTACCCCTCCCAGTTCCCAGCCGTCCCTGGTCCCACATTGCCATGGATTTTGTCACCGGCCTACCCAAGTCTGAAGGTAATGATACTATACTTACCATTGTGGACAGATTCTCTAAATCTGTCCACTATATAGCATTACCAAAATTACCGTCTGCCAGTGAGACAGCGGACCTCCTAGTCCAACATGTATTCCGTCCCCATGGAATACCTGTGGACATCGTATCTGATAGAGGCCCACAGTTTACTTCCCGTGTTTGGAAGGGTTTCTGTTCTGCTTTGGGTGCTTCCGTTAGTCTGTCCTCAGGGTTTCATCCCCAGACCAACGGTCAAACAAAGAGCCAATCAAAACCTCGAAGCAACCCTTCGTTGTGTGGCTGCTCAACATCCATCATCCTGGGCTAAACATCTGCCCTGGATAGAGTACGCCCACAACTCCCTCACCGCCTCTGCCACCGGTCTTTCACCCTTCGAGGTTACCATGGGTTATCAACCCCCTCTGTTTCCTGCTCAGGAGAAGGAATTGGCTGTTCCTTCGGTTCAGGAGAACCTCCGCCGCTGCCAGAGAGTGTGGAGCGACGCTCGGGAAGCATTGCTTCGGACCACCGACAGGAACAAGACAACAGCGGATAGGAGCAGGACTCCCGCACCTGTGTTTCATCCTGGTCTAGAGGTTTGGCTGTCATCTAAGAACGTACCTCTTCGTACCAAATCACGCAAGCTGTCTCCTCGGTACCTGGGTCCGTTTGTGGTGGAATCCATCATTAACCCCGCTGCGGTTCGTTTGAAGTTGCCTTCAGCCATGAAGATACACCCTACCTTCCACGTCTCCCAACTGAAACCTGTGTCCTCCAGCCTTTTGTGTCCGCCGGCTGATCCACCTCCACCTGTTCGCCTCATTGACGACCATCCGGCCTACACCGTCAGTAGGCTCCTGGACTCTCGGAGGCGGGGTAGGGGTCTCCAATACCTAGTCGATTGGGAAGGTTATGGACCAGAGGAGAGGTCTTGGGTCCCTAAGCGTTTTGTGTTGGATCCTCAGCTGATCACGGACTTCCATCACGACAACCCTGACAGGCCTGGTGGGTCGCCAGGTGGCGACCATTGAGGGGGGGGTACTGTTATGTGGGCAGCTTGTCTCTCCCTTTTCTGTTTCCCTTCCTCCTTGTTTTGTCCCCTCTTTTTCTGTTGTATGTGTGTTTGTCCCCTTTATGTGGGTGTGTCTGGAGTGGAGCAGGGGGCGTGCTCAGGATCTGCCTCTCCTGTGCAGCTGCGGGTTGTTTCCAGTGATTCCTGCCTACGCAGCTGCATCCTATTCTCTCATCAACCTGCACTACTTATTCCTGGGCATGGCTCTCCACCGGCGCCAGATCGTTGTTCTTACCAGAGCGGTAACTTGGCTCACCAGTAAAGTTATTTTGTCTTTGTCTTCAGCCTGGCTCTCCACTCTCCTTTACCTGTCGTTTGTTTTGTCTTCAGTTCGGACATACCTCCCAACCTGCCTGCCTGCCTGCCTGCCTGCCTGCCTGCCTGCCTGCCTCAGCCTCTCCTTCCTCCGGAGCCGACTAGCCCACTCTGTTCCTTTACGTCAGTTGTTTTTGGACTAAGACAATTTGAACTTTTATTAAAACATTTTTGTTTCTTCCACTCCCTTTGTCGTATTGGTTTCTCTGAGTGCTGGGTTGAACCATAGCCATAACAGGTAAGCTGCTCTGACAACTGACGCTTAAAGTTAGTGAGGGAGATAAGAGTCTCCAGCTTCAGAGATTTTTGCAGTTCGTTCCAGTCATTGGCAGCAGAGAACTGGAAGGAATGGCTTTAAAATTCCCAAAGAGTGACACTAGCTGATGAATATTATCTCATAGAACAAAATGTATAAAATCTCCTTAACCTGTGTTTACCACAGACCTTATTTTTAACAAATAACATATTTCACCATAGGCTTTGGCCAACAAGCCATGGAGGAGTTAGTGCCTACAAAAAAAATGCCATTACTATTGCTCTCCATTGGGCAAATATTGCACAATCCAGGGCACGTTCAGCAAGACGCAAAGTTTTGGAACGTTCAGATAGATTAGTTCTATGTAGAATAAACATGCCTCTCTGATCGCTGCCAAATGTTTTTCTAACATGTATTGACTCTGGAGGTGAATTCTTATCTAATCAAGTATTGTTCTTGTATATTAATTTACTCATACCTGATGCCTTTTATGAACATTTTCGATTACTGAAATGTAATCGAACACATTCATAAAAGGCATTGGGTAGGATTAAATTAATACACAAATATAAATATAATTTTATAAATATATAATTTTAGATTAAATTACTGCGTTTTCATGAATTTGATGATATAATCTTGAAGCTCATTCAAGAGATTATGGGACATGAAGTAAAGTGGAAGTAGCCGTCACTTTCACTGGGTATACCCAGAGACGGTATAGTTCCTCTAATATCTCTGGTATACCCACTTTTAGCTACCTACTTACCTGGCCAGAAATACTTTAAGAGATGAGAAATTCTTAGTGTTTCAGGCCTGGCCATAGACTAAGATAAACATCTAAACTTTGTATCTGTCCCATTATGGCATCTGTGAGATTGGGCAGCTCTATTGAGGCCATCTTCATTTTAAAGTAGTCAATTTACTTCTTCTACTACTTCTATGAGTTGGCAAACAAACTGAAAGGGTACATACTGCCACCTCGAGTGTGTTGTTTGAACAGGTATAAAACAGGTATAAAGCCAAGGTTGGTAATTTACTGCCACCTGCAGTTATGGAATTTTTGCTCATGAGTATAATTCATTGGCTGATCTGTCCTGATGACCTGGATGGAATTATGTGATCCTTTCTTAACCCATAGGTAGTCCCACCTAGTTGACTACTTCATGGCTCTGCTCAGAGCCATATATTAAGAGAGTTGGGCCAGGTTTTACAACGGACTCCATGTTAATGCCTTTATTCTCAACATTTTGGTGATGTAACAATACAAAAGCGTCTCCGACAGTTCCCTATGAAATGACCCGCTGTAAACAAGCAGAACATAGCAGCGAATTGAACAGATGTTTTCATTGATTAGCATTCGGGATAATGTGTATCCAAGTTGGTACTGTGTTGTGGTATCAACAAATTACATATCTGCTTTCACTGGACATCTTCATAGGTTTAGAAAAATATCAGAAATAAAAACGACACAATGCGGAAGCGTCAATTATCACTTAGCAACAGCTATGGAGGAGAAAGTGGTGCTCTCATAACGTTCAGACAGAAACCGCATTGGCCCCAGCTCTAAATGCAGTATATGACTCTGGCACTGCCCATTCTAAAACATGCTTTTGGGCACTTGAGATATATATCTATCTCTATGGACCTGTCTCATTATTAATATGATTTATTGGTCTTCTTCATGGTGTTAGTTTTTCCACATGTAATGATTTTATTCTATAAAGATCGTTATTCTGTCAATATTTTGTGAATATTGTAGAAGAATTCTCAGAATATACCAATAATGTATGCTCCAAATTTTGGCTATCAAGTTTTCTGACATGGTTTTCCTGCCAGATAATAGATATCTACTTCTACTATTGTACTGTTACTGTACTAAATTAGTTAGATTACTAAAATAACTAAATCCTAACTTAGATAGGTTGGCATATTTTGTATATGGTTCACTATCACTGTCCCTCCATGTGATGGATGAGCTTTTAGATTGTTATCTAGACACAAGCAAAGTGTGAAAGTGTTTGCTGTAAGATAATGTAATTCAGGACAATCTACAGCCCTTTAGTGTGTCAAAAAGTTATAAGTACTGTATGTGTTATGGATTTATGAAACAAAGCAACTAATTACAGTATGTACACAGTGTACAAAACATTAAAGACACCTTCCTAATATTGAGTTGCACCTAGTTGTTTCAAAAAATTATTATTAAGTAACTGGTTCCCCAGCCTTTTTTTGTTTACTCAACTTTTTGGTCCAAGTGTTACCTTAACAACAAAAAAATGTGTCCCAAACTTAGCTCCAACTTGAGAAAACGTAGGCAAAAATTCAATCAATTGAAAAAGATGTGTTTGCTCAACTTCTCTCATATGTTCATTCAACTATAAATTATTATTTGAGCATCTTACCTAAAAAAGGCTGTGGAACTAGTTACACACACAGTGCTTTTAGCATACAATGTTTTCCACTTACATATTTGACACACATTAACATAAAATACATGATTACATTGTGCATGTTCATTTATTATACAGTAATTGTTGTTCAACATGTCCTCACCTGGGATTTGAACTCATAACCTCTTGGTTCATGGCATTCTGAGCTTCCTGCTACGCCACCATGTCTCAATTATTATTTAATCTGACCATTCTCTCATCATGATTTTAGTTTTTTCTGTATCGTTGTCTAATTTTGGTGGGACAGATTACTCTGCTTTAATGTTACTCTTTAATCACTATGATAAATAAAATAGGTTTTTCTTGAGTGTACTTTTAACAGAGCTGAGATTTAAGTTGAAGTGCAAAGTGTAGCAAAATCAGTCATCAACATAGACATGGTGGCATAGCAGGAAGATTGGAATGCCATGAACCAAGAGGTTGTGTTCAAATCCCAGGTGAGGGCTCTATTCAATCCACATTGCGGAAGTTCAGCTTTACAGCATGATTGAGATTTAAAAGCAATGTTCCCGCTTTAGTGGAGACTGCATTCACGGTAAACGCTGCATATGTCGGCTCGACTGGAAATTACCTTTACATTTCTATCACGGAATCTGTAACAAAGATTGAATAGACCTTAATTACTGTATAAATGAACATGCACAATGTCAACGTGTGTCAAATATGTAAATTGAAAACATTTGACCTGTATGTTAAAAGCACTCTGTGTGTGTTCCACAGCCTTTTTTAGGTAAGATGCCCAAATAATAATTTATAGTTGAATGAACATGAGACAATTTGAGGAAACACATTTGAAGTTGACAGAATTGTTGCCTACGTTTTCTCAAGTTGGAGCTAAGTATTTTTTTTTTGTTCAGGTAACACTTGGACCGAAAAGTTGAGTAAACCAAAAAAAGGCTGTGGAACCAGTTACTTAATAATAGTAAGTTGAAACTAGATTTTTTTTTACAGTGTACTGCAATCCCTAAAGAGGAGGAGTCTGGTGACGGCTGACAAGCTCAGGCTCATAACAGATCAGGACATGGAAGAAGAGGACTATGAAGGCATGGACTTCGAGGAGGATCTTCTGGATGCAGAGCTGCTGCATGATGAAAACAGCAATGAAGAGCAGATGGAGGAGGAGCAGCAGACGGAGGTGGAAGAGGAGGAGGATATGGACACTGATCTTCAGCAGAGACCATCATCAGATGGTATGTGTGTATGTAAGTAGATTATGTGTATGTGTTGATATGTTTTGTTTTCTTGTATGAATAATATTCACGTCTGGAACAATCTGTTAGTATTTACATGTAATAATACATATGTTAATGCCAATATATCCTCGTTCAATGCAGAGATTCATCCTCAACAGCATTGATATCCATGACAGCCTGCATTACTACATCTGTTCAAAAGATGGCAGTGATGACATTACTTGGGAGTCCTTGCTCTAAAATAATAATGCCATGGTTCAAAACCAACACACACATACTCTGGGCATATCCCACATGCCCTCGTTTACAGACAGAAATATTTTATTCTGAGAGATGGAGCACTTGTGAGAGGGAAAGGGGGAATTAAACCCATTTCCTCGCCAGAAAATTGCGCCCTCTCAGACAGTGCTGAATGGGCATGGGCCCTTAAGGTAAACATGATTAAAAGCAAGACCACAAACACTGCTCACTGAGTGTAGTATGTTACATCACAGACTCAATGTTATGGCAAAGCATTCATTCCCGCCATTTCCCACAGCAAACAGTTGTTTTATACAGCCATGATCAAAGTAAAGAACAAGGCAACAAGAATGTTATAAAAAGAAAGTGCACTGCTAAGTAAATGAATATATGTATGCGGATGCTCTTATACCTGTGTAGTAACACTAATTACACTATTAAGAACACAGTATAAACATAGTACTTTAGTAATTGCATCAGTACTAGACATATATAAGAGCAATTTAATGTAAACCATTGTCATTTAATGTAAATAATTCTGGCGTGTACCTTGGATGTATATGATATGTATTTCATATTCATTTTTGCTGGAATATTTTATTTCCATATGATCTTTCTGACATTATCTATAACACTCAACCTTTCGTTGACAATGGATCAGTTCTTCCTATTCATTCTTTAAGCATGTGGTGCAAAGGTTGCCCCCGGAACCTCTCATTCCCCCCTCTCACAAAGCTGACATCTGTCACAGACATAATTGGTCCTATTAAGCGTTGCTGTCAGACCTCATAAATCATTACATCACCAAAACTAAAAACTGAGTATTGATATTGAGAGCACACAACAAAAAACCTGAGAGAGCCTAACAAGTAACTGACAATCATTACATCATCGTTACAATCATTACATCCCTAAAGCTTAAAAAAACCCTCCAAGTATTACTTTACATCACATTTTCTCAGATCTATTATGATATACTGAAAAGGAAGAATAACCTCACTGTAAGATGGTGAAATATAATCAATATAGCGAGGATACCACCTAATTTGAGCAAGGGAGCTCAAAGATAACATAGGATCTCAATTCAAACCAGAAACCACTTAAGTAATTCATTTTAAAATCTGCAAAAGCGAGTCTCAGTGTGGTTAATGACGCCGAGACCAAATATTCCCCCCTACTGCGACTTGACTGCAGTAGTAATTTAATGCCAGGCATCAGGGAGCTAATGTCTTACGCAGTCAAATGGATAAACATTTGAGCAAGCTAAAGGGAAGACAGAGAGCACCACCTACTAGTGGGAACAGAATTTCATTGCTATCCATTTGTTGTCCATCCACTCCATCAATTGTCAGAGAGGACTCTCAAGTCATAGAGGATGCTGGAGGCTGAGATTTCTCAAGTATCCCCCGACGGGGCCTTGTATCACTCTTTACTTTTTAAAGGGCCAGTGCAGTCAAAATTAATTTCCCCTTGTGTTATAATGTACAACAGCTGAAACAACTACTGTAAAGGTGTAATAAAAAAAAAAAAATGGATCAGTGTTATTTTGTGATAGTTGCTGGTTGAAAATACACACCTTCTAATTAGTAGGGTTGCATGGGCAGGAGTTTGGGCTTTCCATGGTGACATCACCATGTGGAAAATTGGTTAATAGACCAATGACAAAGGGAGTTCCAAACTGCTAATAACAGCTAGTTTTCAGTTTTCCCCTCCCCACTCAGACCACTCCCAGACAGTCCTAGCAAAATTCTTGCTTGAGAAATGGTTTGCTAAAAAGCTACTTTTGCCATTTTTTATGGAAATCTGTTACAGTAAGGTACTTAACTGTTACCCAGAAATTATTTGATATTGGTATAAAACAGCTGCGTTGGGCTTTTAAAATGCATAGCATCAAGCTAAAGGTTGGTACTACTAGGCTATATTATTCCAAATGTTAAGGTTTCTGAATTTGAAAATATACTGAGCAAAAATATAAAACACAACATGTAAAGTGTTGGTCCCATGTTTCATGAGTTGAAATAAAAGATCCCAGAAATGTTCCATACGCACGAAAAGCTTATTTCTCTCAAATGTTGTGCACGAATTTGTTTACATCCCTGTTTGTGAGCATTTCTCCTTTTCCAAGATAATCCATCCACCTGACTGGTGTGGCATATCAAGAAGCTGATTAAACAGCATGATCATTACACAGATGCACCTTGTGCTGGGGACAATAAAAGGCCACTCTAAAATGTGCAGTTTTGTCACACAACACAATGCCACAGATGTCTCAAGTTGAGGGAGCGTGCAATTGGCATGCTGACTGCAGGAATGTCCGCCAGAGCTGTTGCCAGAGAATTTAATGGAATTTAATGTTAATTTCTCTACCATAAGCCGCCTTCAACGTAGTTTTAGAGAATTTGGCATTACGTCCAACTGGCCTCACAACCACAGACTACGTGTAACCACGCCAACCCAGGACCTCCACATCCGGCTTCTTCACCTGCGGGATCGTCTGAGACCAGCCACCTAGCCAACGGATGAAACTGTGGGTATGCCTAACCGAAGAATTTCTGCAAACTGTCAGAAACTGTCTCAGGGAAGCTCATCTGCATGCTTGTCATCCTCACCAGGATCTTGACCAGACTGCAGTTTGGCATCATAACCGACTTCAGTGGGCAAATGCTCACCGGCATGCTGGAGAAGTGTGCTCTTCATGGATGAATCCTGAACTGTACCGGGCAGATGGCAGACAGCGTGTATGGAGTTGTGTGGGTAAGCGGTTTGCTGATGTCAACGTTGTGAATAGAGTGCCCCATGGTGGCGGTGGGGTTATGGTATGGACAGGCATAAGCTACGGACAACAAACACAATTGCATTTTGTCGATGGCAATTTGAATGCACAGAAATACTGTGACGAGATCCTGAGGCCATACAAACACAATTGCATTTTATCGATGGCAATTTGAATGCACAGAAATATAGTATTTCTGTGCATTCAAATTGCCATCGATACAATGCAACTGTGTTTGTTGTCCGTAGCTTATGTTTGCCCGTACCATAACCCCACTGCCACCATGGGGCACTCAGTTCACAACATTGACATCAGCAAACCGTTTACCCAAGGATCTGTACACAATTCCTGGAAGCAGAAAATGTCCCAGTTCTTCCAAGGCCTGCATACTCACCAGACGCCACCCATTGAGCATGTTTGGGATGCTCTAGATCGACGTGCAAGACAGCGTGTTCCAGTTCCCGCCAATATCCAGCTATTCGCACAGCAATTGGAGAGGGGTGGGACAACATTCCACAGGCCACAATAAACAGCCTAATCAACTCTATCGAAGGAGATGTGTCGCGTTGCATTAGGGAAATGGTGGTCACACCAGATACTGACTGGTTTCCTGATCCACGTCCCTACCTTTTTTAAGGTATTTGTGACCAACAGATGCATATCTGTATTCCCAGTCATGTGAAATCCATAGATGAGGGCCTAATGAATTTATTTCAATTAGGCCTTCATTTATCCCAAGATGGCGTAGCAGTGCGGTCGTGTTCTTTGTTGTGTGTCCGTGTAAATAGCCAGTTTTTTGTATTGTTTTGTAGTTTTCGTACATATTTCCCTATCACACTTTTCATTCTTCTACTAAATATACTTTCCTGCAACCCGCCTCACTCAATGTGGAACGGATTCTATTATTTATTCACCTTTATCTAGAATCTCCAGTTGAAACTAGCTATCCAGCTAACTAGCTACTTGCCACCGTTAGCGGTTTTCATCCAGAACATCGGATTTTCTGCCAGAATAACTGAATCACTGGACCCTAACACCGGATCGCAACTAGCTAGCTGCAACCGAATGGATGTTGCTGTAGGCTAATCACCACTGCCCCCGAAGCAAGCACCAGTTAGCCTTGAGCCAGGCCCATATCCCGGCTATCTACCTCTTTGTCTACCGGACGGGAGTAGCCAAATAATTAGCTACTTGCTATTAGCCACCGTTAGCGGTTTTTCACCATTGTCCGTGGCCTGCACTACCTACCAGCCAGCTCTAGCCTGGACTATTATCGGCCAGTCTGCACTGTCTGCACAGCGCGTTATCAACCCAGAACATATCGGATTTTCTGCCCGAATCACTAAATCACTGGACCTTTAACACCTGATCATCGCAACTAGCTAGCTGCAACCAAATGGATGTTGTTGTTGGCTAATCAGCCTTGAGCTAGCCTCGAGTCAGGCACATCTCCCGGCTATCTACCTCTCTGTCAACCGGACGGGACCTCCTAGAGTCGACACGGAGCCCCGCCGATCCAACACGACTGGTCTGCCGACGTGATCGCATGTGGTTTCAACAAGCTTCCCGTTGCAACGACCACGAAGATCCATCTGCTAGCCCCGGCCCGCTAGCACACGCAAACAACAGCCGTGCTTCCTGCTCGCTGTGCTTTAGCACCAATTCGAACTGCTCTCGGACTCACATATTGCTGTTCACTGGACCTTATGATCACTCAGCTGCACAGCTGATGCCTGCTGGACTGTTCCTTTACACGGTACCCTGTTCTGTTTATCTGTTTAGCCTCAGCCCAAACTTTCATCGCCATTACCAGTTGTTGTCTTAGCTCTCTCTAATAACACCTGTGATTGCTTTATGCCTCTCTCCCATGTCAAAATGCCTTGCCTATTGCTGTTCCAGTTAGTTCTTATTATACAATTTCAATATAGAACCCCAAGTCATTCTCAAACTGCCTCAAATAGCTCCTTTGTTCCACCCCCCATACACGCCGAGACCGGCTCAATCGGTGCCTCCAGTGATGCTATCTCTTTCATTGTTACCCAACGCTTAGGTTTACCTCCACTGTACTCATATCCTTCCATATCTGTACATAATGCCCTGAATCTATTCTACAACGCCCGGAAATGTGCCCCCTTTATTCTCTGTACCCAACGCACTAGAAGACCAGTTCTTAATGCCTTTAGCCGTATCCTTATTGTCACAGCGACGTGTATGCGGTAGGCGAAGTCAAGAGCAGGACACCGAGCTACTGGCAGAAACTTTACTGGATGCAGTGCAAAATACAAAGTACACAGGCAACCTCAAACAGCGAGGAAATAATAAGACCCGCACACATGGGCAACTGCCGCAAAGACCAAAACAATTACGCACAATACACAATGAGAAACAGAGGGTTATAAAGGGAACACAATAAAACATAATGGGAAACAGGTGTAAACAATAAAGACCAAACAAGACAAACACCGAAACATCGATCGGCAGCAGCTAGTACTCCGGGGACGACGAACGCCGAAGACTGCCCGAGCAAGGAGGAGGAGCAGCCTCGGCTGAATCCGTGACACTTATTCTAGTCCTCCTCTGTTCCTCTGGTGATGTAGAGGCAAGTTTTTGAAAGCCAAGTTAACAAACAGATCACCGACCATTTCGAATCCCACCGTACCTTCTCCGCTATGCAATCCGGTTTCCGAGCTGGTCATGGGTGCACCTCAGCCACGCTCAAGGTCCTAAATGATATTATAA
This sequence comes from Coregonus lavaretus, assembly GCF_964263955.1. Taxonomy (NCBI): domain Eukaryota; kingdom Metazoa; phylum Chordata; class Actinopteri; order Salmoniformes; family Salmonidae; genus Coregonus; species Coregonus lavaretus. Next base: position 11,317,931 of record NC_140002.1, on the reverse strand, counting down.
CCGCGATCGATAATAGACAGTACTGTGCAGCCGTCTTCATCGACCTGGCCAAGGCTTTCGACTCTGTCAACCACCGCATTCTTATTGGCAGACTAAATAGCCTTGGTTTCTCAAATGACTGCCTCGCCTGGTTCACCAACTACTTCTCAGATAGAGTTCAATGTGTCAAATCGGAGGGCCTGTTGTCTGGACCTATGGCAGTCTCTATGGGGGTGCCACAGGGTTCAATTCTTGGGCCGACTCTTTTCTCTGTGTATATCAATGATGTCGCTCTTGCTGCTGGTGACTCTCAGATCCACCTCTACGCAGACGACACCATTTTGTATACATCTGGCCCTTCATTGGACACTGTGTTAACAAACCTCCAAACTAGCTTCAATGCCATACAACACTCCTTCCGTAGCCTCCAACTGCTCTTAAACACTAGTAAAACTAAATGCATGCTCTTCAATCGAACGCTGCTGGCACCCGCCCACCCGACTAGAATCACTACTCTCGACGGGTCTGACCTAGAGTATGTGAACAACTACAAATACCTAGGTGTCTGGTTAGAGTGTAAAGCATCTCCAATCCAAAGTTAAATCTAGAATCGGCTTCCTATTTCGCAACAAAGCATCCTTCACTCATGCTGCCAAACATGCCCTCGTAAAACTGACTATCCTACCGATCATTGACTTCGGCGATGTCATTTACAAAATAGCCTCCAACACTCTACTCAGCCAATTGGATGTAGTCTATCACAGTGCCATCCGTTTTGTCACCAAAGCCCCATATACTACCCACCACTGTGACCTGTACGCTCTTGTTGGCTGGTCCTCACTACATATTAGTCGCCAAACCCACTGGCTCCAGGCCATCTATAAATCACTGCTAAGCAAATCTCCACCTTATCTTAGCTCATTGGTCACCATAGTAACACCCACCCGTAGTATGCGCTCCAGCAGGTATATCTCACTGGTCATCCCCAAAGCCAACACCTCCTTTGGCAGCCATTCCTTCCAGTTCTCTGCTGCCAATGACTGGAACAAACTGCAAAAATCTCTGAAGCTGGAGACTCTTATCTCCCTCACTAACTTTAAGCATCAGTTGTCAGAGCACCTTACCGATCACTGCACCTACATTTACATTTACATTTATGTCATTTAGCAGACGCTCTTATCCAGAGCGACATACAAATTGGTGCATTCACCTTATAGCCAGTGGGATAACCACTTTACAATATTATTATTATATATTTTTTTGTGGTGGGGGGGGGGGGGGTTAGAAGGATTACTTTATCCTATCCCAGGTGTTCCTTAAAGAGGTGGGGTTTCAAATGTCTCCGGAAGGTGGTGAGTGACTCCGCTGTCCTGGCCCTTCTGAAATTAGCCCACTCAACTACCTCATCCCCATATTGTTATTTATTTTGCTCATTTGCACCCCCAGTATCTCTATTTGCACATCATCTCTTGCACATCTATCATTCCAGTGTTAATACTAATTGTAATTATGTCACGATCGTCGTTAAGAGAGGAGGACCAAGGCGCAGCGTGATGAACGAACATGTTTATTTATCATTAGCGATAAACACGGACAGTAAACAAAAACAACAAACGACTCGTAACGTCCTAGGACATAGACCAACACGGAACAAGAACCCACAACCACAAAGGGAAAACAGACAGTTTAAATATGGCTCCTAATCAGAGACAACCAGCCCCAGCTGACACTCATTGCCTCTGATTGGGAGTCACTCTAGCCAACATAGAAATAAACACAACAGAAAGAACACACCCTGGCTCAACATATAGAGTCCCAGATCCAGGGTGTTACAGTACCCCCCCTAAAGGCGCGGACTGCGACCGCGCCTCAACTAGAGCAAAACAGGGGAGGGCTGGGTGGGCATTCCTCCTCGGCGGCGGTTCTGGCTCCGGTCTTGCCCACCACCCTCCAATAAACCCCCCATAGCGCCCCTGGTCCGGTCTGGCCCCGCTGGCTGGAGCTGAACTGGACTTAGCAGGAGCGGTTAGCTTCAGCTCCGTAGTGGAGCAGTTGACCGGTACCTTACCAGGCACCGGTGACCCAGGCACGGGTTGTGCGGGACTGACGACGCGCACCCCTGGCTTGGTGCGTGGAGTAGGAACGGGCCGGACCGGGCTGACGATGCGCACCCCTGGCTTGGTGCGTGGAGTAGGAACGGGCCGGACCGGGCTGACGATGCGCACCCCTGGCTTGGTGCGTGGAGTAGGAACGGGCCGGACCGGGCTGACGATGCGCACCCCTGGCTTGGTGCGTGGAGTAGGAACGGGCCGGACCGGGCTGACGATGCACACCGTAGGCTTGGTGCGTGGAGCAGGGACAGGCCGGACCGGGCTGTGGAGACGGATAGGAGACCTGGAGTGAAGAGCTGCCACAACCCGTCCTGGCTGAATGCCTACCTTCACACACTCTGTGTGAGGCATCAGCACAGGACGTACAGGGCTGTGTGCCCGTACTGGCATAACAGCACGTGACACTGGCGCAGGATATCCGGGACCGAGGAGAGGCACTGGAGGCCACGAGCGCTGAGCCGGCACACTCCGTCCTGGCTGCATGCCCACCTTCGCACAACACGTGCGGGGTGCTCGCACAGGACGTACCGGACTATGCCGGACCACTCGTGGCACAGTGCGCAGCTCCGCATACCGCGGAACCTGCCCAGTCTCATGCTGCCATGCCTGAGTACGGGGAGTTGGCTCTGCTCTCCATCCAGGCTCCGCCAACCTGCCTTCTGGCCCCCAAAACCCGGTGGCCTCCTCTCCAAATCGCCCTGTGGCAGCCTCCTGCTGCCCAGCCGCCCATGCCGTGTGCCCCCCCTAAATTTTTTTTGGGGTTGCCTCTCGTCCATCCGACGATGACACTGCTGACGCCGCTGCTCCTCTCTCACCAGGGCCTTAATCCTAGCCCATGGCCCTTTTCCCCCGAGCATGTCCTCCCAGGACCACGATTTGCCCACCTGGGCCATCGCCAGCCTCTCCATCTCCTTTCCCGGCGCTTCCTCCCATGTCCAGTCTGCCTGCTCCTGGACACGCTGCTTGGTCCTTGTATGGTGGGTTCTTCTGTCACGATCGTCGTTAAGAGAGGAGGACCAAGGCGCAGCGTGATGAACGAACATGTTTATTTATCATTAGCGATAAACACGGACAGTAAACAAAAACAACAAACGACTCGTAACGTCCTAGGACATAGACCAACACGGAACAAGAACCCACAACCACAAAGGGAAAACAGACAGTTTAAATATGGCTCCCAATCAGAGACAACCAGCCCCAGCTGACACTCGTTGCCTCTGATTGGGAGTCACTCTAGCCAACATAGAAATAAACACAACAGAAAGAACACACCCTGGCTCAACATATAGAGTCCCAGAGCCAGGGTGTTACAAATTATTTTGCACTATGGCCTATTTATTGCCTTACCTCCATAACTTGCTACACTTGCACACACTGTATATATATTTTTTGTGGAATTTTTGACTATGTTTTGTTTTACCCCATATGTAACTCTGTGTTGTTGTTTTTATCGCACTGCTTTGCTTTATCTTGGCCAGGTCGCAGTTGTAAATGAGAACTTGTTCTCAACTGGCTTACCTGGTTAAATAAAGGTTAAATAAAAAATAAAAAATAAAAAATGATTTCCTTATATTAACTAACTCAGTAAAATCTTTGAAATTGTTGCATGTTGTGTTTATATTTTTGTTCAGTGTAGTTCAACTTTAAAGGGAATCTGAAATAAACAATAAACAATATGAAAGGCATTGCTATTCTGTGCAGCATCCTAATGTAACACAATGTAATTCAACTTCTCTACAGAGTAAATAAAGCCACTCTGATTAAGCATATGCATGCATATGAAGCCAGTTGAATTCTGGTAGTGAAGTGTGTTCTCAGAGGCTAGTTGCCAAGGCCAACAGAAACATCCCGCCCAGTTGATTTACATTTCACAAAACTGCATGTTAATAATACAGAGCTCATCAGATTGAGGATGACTTCACAATCAAATTAAAATATGACCAGGCTTGTGCTAGCCTCAATTAAAGACACCCCCACACTGCATATCTTCATTAGCAAATTGTCCGGGTCTGTTCTGTGGAGGGAATTCAAAAACAACTTCTGAGAGAGATATGGAAAGTGTATGAAAAGGAAACTTTATGGGTACTGGTTATCAGTGGTGTAAAGTACTTAAGTCAAAATACTTTAAATTACTACTTAAGTAGTTTTTGGGTATCTGTACTTTACTTTACTATTCATCTTTTTGAGAACTTTTACTTTTACGTCACTACATTCCTAAAGAAAATAATATACTTTTTACTCCATACATTTTCCCTGACACCCAAAAGTACTCGTTACATTTTGAATGCTTAGCAGGACAAGAACATGGTCCAATTCATGTACTTATCAAGAGAATATCCCTGGTCATCCCTACTGCCCCTGATGTGGCGGACTCAATAAACACAAATGCTTTGTTTGTAAATTATGTCTGAGTGATGGAGTGTGCCCCTGGCTATCCGTAAATAAATACAAAAACAAGAATAGTGCCATCTGGCTTTCCTAATAAGGAATTTGAAATGATTTATACTTTGACTTTTGATACTTAAGTATGTTGTAGCAATTACATTTACTTTTGATACTAAAGTATATTTAAAACCAAATACTTTTAGACTTTTACTTAAGTAGTATTTTACTTGGTGACTTTCACTTTTACTCAAGTATGACAATTGGGTACTTTTTCCACCACTGCTGGTTAGCGATGGAAATCTAATGAGACCCTGTGAAACATTGTCTTTTACTTGAAGACCTCTTGTATAATGCCGCAAGGAGGTTAATTGTATTAACTGGATGCAGTGGCGATTTTAGCATGTCAATCTTGGTGGGGCAAACTGATTTAATTTTAATTTTATGCATGCCAGCAAAGCCACTACACAACACTAAACAATACATTAATTGCACTATAACGGTGACAAACGGTGCCCACAAACTGTTAGGGCCTACATAAAGCTGTCCGAACAGCAGAGCTTTCTTTTCAGCACAATGGAGTGAATCCTTACTGTACATACTATGGCATAAGGGAACAATGGGCAGATAAGAGGCAATCCGTAATTTCGATTAAGACATTAATGAGCGAGCTAAGACAGACGTAGTCAATACAACTATTTGTTCAGCACTTTTGAAATGTACAGCGACAGAATTCAGAACATGGGCCGTTCTTACAGTATTCTCCCTGTACACCAAGTCAGAACCGTAGGATAAATAAAGGGGTCATATAATAATAATAAGCCATTTAGCAGACGCTTTTAACCAAAGCGACTTACAGTCACGTGCGCATACATTTTTACATATGGGTGGTCCCGGGGATCGAACCCACTACCATGGCGTTACAAGAGCCATGCTCTACCAATTGAGCTACTATAAGCAGACAATGAAAGCTCTTACAATATTCGATGATGACATTTCTCTAAAACAGGCTATAGGCTACATGTGCACCACGAAGTCAGAACAGTAAGTTAGTTATGACGGGGAAAGGGACCAAATTATTAGGGTGAGGCACATGGGCTACTAACAGCTTACTACACAACATACAATTAGTATTATCTTCTTACTGACAGTATACATATCTCCCTGGCATATTACATAATTTATGCAGCAGCATACAATACATTTTTGGACTCACCTTGTTGTACTGTGCTCACTTGAACAGGAAGGCGGCACAGCGGTCCTTCTTGTGGTCAAATTGTGTCATCAAACTTTGTCATCAATGTCTTGCATTCTCTGGATTTATGGTTCTTTCAAGACAACTGGGAACTCTGAAAAAAACAAGGTCGAATCATGACGTCAGTGATCTTCAGGGCGGAGCTCTAGAAAGAGGCCGAGTTCCCGACTTGCAATTCCGAGTTGGATGACCATTTAAAACGTGTTTTCCCAGTCAGAGCTCATTTTTTTCAGAGTTCCCAGTTGTCTTGAACTCACTGAAGTCTGAGATTTCCCAGTTCTGAGTTTCCAGTTGTTTTGAACGCGGCAGAAGTGATGCTGGATTGACAGCATGGCCAATGTATTCAATCTTTTCTGGCCCATGCATGTGAATGTTTATCCTTTTAAGCTTGGAAAAGAGACCCTTAAACCCAGACTTGAACCAAACACCCTCTCCACTGAATAGCAGGCTAGTGATTGCTTTGCAATGCTTGCAGTTAGCCACTGATTCCTTCCAAACCACTCATTGTTGAGTTTGCGATTTCCAACTTGTTGTGTAATGTTTATGTTCAATGGCCGATGAGCACCAATACGTTTTATCTATAATTTATCTTCATAAGACAAGGATTGAAAAGGATTTGCCAGTAGATTGTCGACTTGATTCATGATGACTGCTTGTCTAGCTTGCTAGCTAAGATTTTTTAAAGTATGATGTTGACGTGATCAGTCCAATCAAAGCTACGGTAGATATAACGTGATTTGACGTCATTTTATCTGTGGCCAATGACCTTGAGCCTTCTTGGATGGGCACTTCTAATGTAAATCTATGGCAGCACCTAAGGGGCTTGCATTTTCGAGCTCTCCCCGTAGATTTTGCGGTGACGTAGTGTACCAATGAGTGACAGATCACTGAGCCACTCACGGCGCAACTAGAGAACATTACCAACCTGTGTCTGTATATTTCGCTGGCTGCCCCACCACCACAGAAAGCACTGAGCTAGGCTGAAACACCTGCATTTTGGAGCTGCCTTACTCAAGAAAGCAAAAAAAGAGACCATGTTTGTATGCCGCTTTATTAACTCAATTATACAAAATAAAAAAAATTGTTTGCAAATTGATATGTGACACGTATTAATGTCAAAATAACATACGAAACAGGCAGCAAAATAAATAAATATATGTATATATAAATTATATATATTTTAGCTAAACAGGTGGGGCTGCCCTGAATGACGGGTCGCCACTGACTGGATGTCACTTTTTGATGAGCGCACACTTGCAATCCCTCCCTGTTGTTGGCCATAGTAGGTTAGTAAGGTAAAGCCAGGAACCTCTTGCCAAAGATGTTGATATCAATCAGTCAATGTCCGTGCTAAGCACAGCTCTGTCAACTGAAGTATAGATTATAATAATAAATTACATTTCTAAAGCGATTTCATTACAAGACTAATCTCACAATGCATTTAAAAAATATATATATTAGAATTTGGGGTAATAAAAATAAAAATGATTAGGCTAATGATTATAAAACAAACAAGAAATGTAAAATTATAACACCACAACATTAATACAACAATCAAAGTCTAATTATCTAATATACGTTGTCACGCCCTGACATAGAGATCTCTAGTTGGTTTGGTCAGGGTGTGAATATCTATGAGTAGATCTATGTTATTGTAGTTCTATGTTGGCCGGGTGTAGTTCCCAATCAGAGGCAGCTGTCTATCGTTGTCTCTGATTGGGAATCATACTTAGGCAGCCATTCTGCCTACCTTTAGTTGTGGGATCTTGTTTCTGTTTGGCTTGTTGGATGTTTAGCCTTTTGAACTTCACGTTCAGTTGCTTTGTGAAGTGTTTATTCTTATAATTAAACGACTATGTACGCATACCACGCTGCACCTTGGTCCAATCCTTTACTCAACGAACGTGACAGAAGATCCCACCACCAACGGACCAAGCAGCGTAAACAGGAAGAGCAGACAACATGGACATGGGAGGATATTTTGGACGCTAAGGGATCCTGGACTTGGGAGGAGATCCAGGCAGGTATGGATCGCTTTCCTTGGGAGCAGATGGAGGCAGCGAGGAAGGATAAACGGCGACAACGAAGGAAGCCCGAGAGACAACCCCAAGAAAATGTTTTGGGGGGGCACACGGGATGGTTGGCGGAGCCAGGTTTCAGACCAGAGCCAACTCCCCGCACTCGCTTCAGGGAGTGGGTGACCGTGCAGGCACCCTGTAATGTGGTGATACGCACTATGTCTCCAGTGCGCATTCACAGCCCGGTGCGCTTGGTGCCCGCGCCCCGCACTTGCCGGGCTAAAGTGAGCATCCAGCCAGGACGGATTGTGCCGGCTCAGCGCTCCTGGTCTCCAGTACGCCTCCTCGGTCCAGTATATCCTGCGCCGGTCCTACGTACTGTGTCGCCAGTGCGCCTTCACAGCCCAGTGCGTCCTGTGCTAGCGCCCCGCACTTTCCGGGCTAAAGTGAGCATCCAGCCAGGACAGGTTGTGCCAGCTCCACGCTCCAGACCTCCAGTGCGCCTCCACGGCCCAGTATATCCTGCGCCGGCTCTACGCACTGTGTCGCCAGTGCGCCTTCACAGCCCATTGCGTCCTGTGTCTGCGCCCCACACTTGCCGGGCTAAAGGGAGCATCCAGCCAGGACGGGTCGTGCCTGCTCCTCGCACCAAACCAGTGGTACATGTCTCCAGCCCGGTGCGCCCCGTTCCTGCTCCTCGCACCAAACCAGTGGTGCGTGTTGCCAGCCCGGTGCGCCCCGTACCTGCTCCCTGCACTAAACCAGTGGTGCGTGTCACCAGCCCGGTACGCCTCGTCCCTGCTCCCCGCACCAAACCAGTGGTGCGTGTCTCCAGTCCTGTATGGCCCGTACCTGCTCCTCGCACCAAACCAGTGGTGCGTGTCGCCAGCCTGGTATGCCCCATACCTGCTCCCCGCACCAAACCAGTGGTGCGTGTCTCCAGTCCTGTACGGCCCGTGCCTGCTCCTCGCACCAAACCAGTGGTGCGTGTCCCTAGCCCGGTACGGTCCAGTCCAGGGTCAGAGCAGTCCGCTCCACCGGTGCCTAGTCCAGCCCCGGTCAGCTGCTCTAGTCCAGAGCCAGAGCAGTCCGCTCCACCGGGGTCTAGTTCAGCTCCGGTCAGCGGCTCCACTCCAGTGCCAGAGCAGTCCGCTCCACCGGTGCCTAGTCCGGGTCCGGTCGTCTACTCTCCCACACCAGGGTCCAGACAGGACTTGGTGCATCGCGGGAGGACTGCAGAGCCAGAACCAGACGTCAACCCCTCTCCAGGGTCGGGGCCTCCCACACCAGGGTCCAGACAGGGCTTGGTGCATCACGGGAGGATTGCCGGTCCAGGCCCAGACGTCAGCCCCTCTCCAGGGTCGGGGCCTCCCACACCAGGGTCCAGACAGGGCTTGGTGCATCGTGGGAGGACTGAGAGGGGAAGCATCGCGTTGGGGTCCAGACCGGACCAGGTGTGCAACGGGGAGCCAGAAGAGGAGAGGACAGTAAGGGTGACGTCGCGCCCGGAGCCGCCACCGAGGCTAAATGCCCACCCGGACCCTCCCCTAATGAGTCAGTTTTGCGGCCGGAGTACGCACCTTTGGGGGGGGTACTGTCATGCCCTGAGAGATCTCTAGTTGGTTTGGTCAGGGTGTGAATATCTATGGGTAGATCTATGTTATTCTAGTTCTATGTTGGCCGGGTGTGGTTCCCAATCAGAGGCAGCTGTCTATCGTTGTCTCAGATTGGGGATCATACTTAGGCAGCCATTTTGCCTACCTTTAGTTGTGGGATCTTGTTTCTGTTTGGCTTGTTGGATGTTTAGCCTTTTGAACTTCACATTCAGTTGCTTTGTTATTTTGTCAAGTGTTTATTATTATAATGAAACGACTATGTACGCATACCACGCTGCACCTTGGTCCAATCCTTTACTCAACGAACGTGACATAAGTCTACTTATTGCTTTGTTTTATGAAAGATTGTACAATAATTTAGAATAAGGCCATGGAAGCATGCCTCACTGATGCTGTGACACTTAACTTCCGCCAATCGGTATGATGTTGGAGATCAATATCCCAGTTAGAAAAACTGGTTGAAAAGAAGCAATCACAACCGTAACGTTATACAAAAGTCATATCGAGCAGTTTTGATTTGTTTTACGCACTGTGATATCTCAGACTCTGTTGAAGCTGTTGGACTTCTGACAGGTGATTTAATAATATTGTTTTGTAATAATATTGTCTGTTGCATAACGTTAGTAAAGAAATCACACATTTCAATGCATGACCGCTGACTCATGTCGTTGACTTGTTTGTGAGGGATCTACATGGCTGTCACTGTAACCGGTGTGAAATGTCTAGCTTGTAGGCAGTGTGCGCTAGTACCGTTTAAGTGATGACATCTCTCACTCAGACCTTGAAGTAGTTGATTTCCTTGCTCTGCAAGATCCACTGCTTTTTTGGAGAGATAGGTAAAGATGCTTTGAGGGTGACTGTTGACGATGTGTTCAGAGGGTCCCTGGTTCAAGCCCGGGTTGGGGCGAGGAGAGGGACGGAAGTAAGACTAACATCACTTCACAGCTGGGATTGTGTGAAGCACAAAAAGCTATTAGTAGGAGTCACGAAACCCCTACCTGTCCCAGACCTGCTGTTTTCAACTCTTAATGATCGGCTATGAAAAGCCAACTGAGAGACCTGAGCCCTAGGACCATACGTCGGGACTACCGGCCGTGGTGACTCCTTGCTGTCCCCAGTCCGCCTGGCCTTGCTGCTATTCCAGTTTCAACTGTTCTGCCTGCGGTTATGGAACCCCTACCTGTCCCAGACCTGCTGTTTTCAACTCTTAATGATCGGCTATGAAAAGCCAACTGAGATTTATTCCTGATTATTATTTGACCATGCTTGTCACTTATGAACATTTTTGAACATCTTGGCATGGTTCTGTTATAACCTCCACCCGGCACAGCCAGAAGAGGACTGGCCACCCCTCATAGCCTGGTTCCTCTCTAGGTTTCTTCCTAGGTTTTGGCCTTTCTAGGGAGTTTTTCCTAGCCACCGTGCTTCTACACCTGCATTACTAGCTGTTTGGGGTTTTAGGCTGGGTTTCTGTACAGCACTTCGAGATATTAGCTGATGTACGAAGGGCTATATAAAATAAAATTGATTGATTGATTGATTGATATATCCCAGAAGACATTGAGAAAGACAATTATTGATTTCCCCATTTTGTAAATTATCACATTACACTTACTTTAAATGTGGATGTCCCACAGTACACATGTAAGAGGAGGACTAATGAAATGACTCATCCATTCTATGATTGCTGGGCCACAATTAAGAAGAAAGTAAATGGCTGTATCCCAAAAGGTACCCTATTCTCTATATAGTGAACTACATTTGGCCCAAGCCCTATGGGCCCTGGTCAAAAGTGGTGCACTTCATAGGGAATAGGGTGCCATTTGGGACATATACAATGACACTGCAACCACTCTCCAAGGGGTAATAGCTAAGCTCATATTACATCCAGAGAGGAAAAAAAGCTAGATAGAGGTCTGCTGACACTACACTCACACCTACTGTGACATATGCTTTGATTAGCAGTGACATGATATTTAGCAGTTACATGCCATTTAAATTACAGTATTCCCATTTAGTTCCAGTACATCAATCAGTTCCAGTACATTGGTTGAAGGTAACAACGCACTGCTCACAGAAGTTTGGCAATTTCAACAGATGCCCCATTACTTTATGAAAGCATATGACTATTTTCATTTGAGATATTGTGCTATACCTAGCATGTAACATTAAGGGTACACACCAATACATAAAGCTATTAGCTTTGACAAGATTATATGCAATGCAGACTTTTTTTTTCTCCTCTTTGATGAACATTTGCATTGTAACATTATCATACACATGGATTCCTGCCCAACCAAATGACAAGGTATTTCATCTTTTATTTAGTATTAGCTGCTTTCCTCCTGCTCGCTTTCTCATTTTCCCCCTGAATGTAAATCAATATTGGCCTTGAGAGTTCACTATTGCACCTAGGCTTTTCCCTGAGACTTGTCCCCTTCTGCAACTCACAATTAATCTCTGCTCTCTTTGAGTTTGTGTTTAGGCTGTTTGATTTCTAATTAAGCCGTCCTGTAGGCCCAACCTGGCTGAGTTTTTACCTCGTTGAGTAATGGAGTGGCGACATACCGGAGGCCTGATCTGAGACAGAGATAGTGGTTAAATAATGTTATATAAATACAGTGTAGACGTTAGAAGCATTACCTAACACTCAAGCTCAGTGGTTCCTAAGGCTGGGATTCAATTCGTGGCGCATAGTGCAGGTCACTCACTATACAGCCGACAATGCAGCTTTTAAAGGCATTTTCCCCGACATTCACGGAGATCGCATTCATGGTAAATGTCGGCTAAATCATAAATGATCTTTAAAAGGTTGTTATAGTGCGCCACACTATAACCCGGCTTACATTGACGCTCAGCCTTAAGTCTCTGGATCTGTCATAATAACAGACTTACCAAGTACACGGCTATCTCTGGCGAGACTCCTTGGTCAGCCAGGCCAAGCAGTTCGCAATGTTTGTATTGGTGACAAAAATAAACAAAAAAGGAAACAATAGAGGGCATGCCAAAGCTAAACATTTAACCAAGGCCCTGCCATGCCGAGTTGCTTCTGTCCACCTCTCTCTCACTGATTGCCGGTTACAAACACCTGTGTAATCAACAGTTATCAAGCCCGGCACAGCACCTGGTCTGTTTGCTGTCACCACCTAGGGATGGGGTGTGGAAGTGGAAGTGTTTATTTTTTATTTTACCTTTATTTAACTAGGCAAGTCAGTTAAGAACAAATTATTATTTACAATGACGGCCTACACCGGCCAAACCCAGACGACGCTGGGCCAATTGTGCGCCGCCCTATGGGACTCCCAATCATGGCCGGTTGAATACAGCCTGGAATCCAGGGGCGGTGTGTTCAATAGGGCGATATGGGCGACGCACTGCCAAACGGGAAAAGGAAGGGATTTTTTTTCTAATCAATTATATCACGGCAACAGTAGTTATCAGTGTTGTAATCTAGACGTCTGATCTGCCACAGTGCCACTAAATGTCCAATCAGGCTAAAGTCGTGCTTCAAATGGCCCCCCCCCCCCTTTTGGGGCGATTTCAGTCAGGTTGAAAATCGCCCAGAAGTCTGTCATAGACTCCCATGTAAAATCTATTTTTTTCAAATATCAGAGCTTTCAATACAATCTCTATGGGTTTCTGAGGGCTTGCACTTACGCGCTTTCGTCATACGTAACGTAACCATGAACGTAACTAAGAAAAGAGCGGGTAGCCTCATCAATCAATTCACTACTACTGTAAAAATGGCTAGGCTTCAGTGCAACTCGATTGTGTCTTTGAAAGAAGTTCCTTTTTGTCGGCGAACAAATGAAGATAAATTGGCAACGAAACAATTAGGACCTCCCAGACCAAATTTAATAATTCAACAGGTTTCTACTAAAGGGGGGAAGTCCTACACCCGAGGATTTTCCAAAAATTGGTACGAACGAAAAACCTGGCTAGCAGGCTGCGATGTAGCTAATGCAGTCTTCTGCTACCCCCTGCTTACTCTTTCACCCTGAAGGCGGCACGGCAGACAGCACCGCTTGGACAGCGACTGGTGTGTAACGGACATGCACCATCTTTCAGGAAAGATTAAGAAACATGAGCTGTCAAAGACCCACATGTATAGCTGTTTGAGATTGTCTGCTTTGGGGAGAGTGAACATTCCCACTCAACTGGATGAGGGATACAGGCTAGCTGTCCGCCGCCACAACGATGAGGTTAGTGTTGATAATCACAAGTTTACTGGAGAACTGAAACTGACAAGGCTGACAAGATAGGACCCTTTTGTCCATTGTTATTGGATAGGAACAGAACTTATAACCAGCTCCTGACCTAAATAGATCTTAGCACAACATTTTACTCAACATATCATATTCCATATTCACTATAACAAATATATTTACTACGACATTAGCAAGAACCGCCACATCCTCAGCCGGCTAATCCAGTGTGTGAAGTTTTGCGGAGTGTTTGAGTTAGCTTTGCGAGGCAAAGATGAAACTGAGGGCTCCACCAACCCTGGTAAGCCAACACTTTTGAGATCAGTCAATAAATGCTTCTGGTATTGACTTATATGCTGCCCCTGTCTTCATGTTGTTGCTGGACATATCTTTTTTAAAATGTGTGTAGGTCACCTAAATCATCAGAAAAATTGCCCCCCCTGAGAATTTTTTCAGGAGCCGCCACTGCTGGAATCTAACTAGGGGGTCTGTAGTGACGCCTCAAGCACTAAGATGCAGTGCCTTAGACCACTGCGTCACTCGGGAGCCCAGTATAGTGACCACCAGTGCACCTAAGCATGAACTAACCTAACTAACCTCCATTGGTAAAACTAGCAAGGCCTACATATAGTAAGAGTTCATCTAGCATAACCTTGCATGTGGCTGGGCTCATCATGGTCCATTACCATGTTAAGATAACGTAACATGACTTCAGAGGGAAAAGTGTTCCATTCCACATTGTTCTAATTGTATAGTTAGATTTCATCTGGCCACCTACCAACACACATTGACAAATCATACTGTACATGCTGTTACTGAAGAAAGTTTAGTTTACTGAAATAAAAAGGGACGAGGAGTCTTTGCAGTATAAACCACAGTCACATTTATCCCAGACTCTCAAAAGTGCTGAGCTGTTGACTGGATTAGTGAGCTTAAAGGTGCTCTTTAATTCAGTCCTAACCTATGGGAAGACTAATAGTGGGGTGTTGTAATGATCTTAATCCTCTTAAGGCCTTCATTTCATTGAGAGCACTCCCCGGTGTATACTTCAAAAGTCATCAAATGTCAAGGTTTATGATATGCTAATTATTATAGGTCAGACATGGCGGTAGTGTATTCTGAGTCCACCTGCTGAATGAACCAATAGCCCAATACCAGGTGTGCATTCTACTCTTGATCATAGAAACCTGTTCACATACATGTGCATCTTCATACGGTGTACCTACACCTTAGCCTGGGTTCCAATAAGGATGAGTTTGTCAACACAATACAACCTAAAATTAGAGGTGTAAAGATGACCACCTTTATTTTCCAAAGAGGCAGTTTTTAACTGGACTGATATTTAAACGGTCAACAATCAGCCCACTTCTAATGTTGAGGATATACATTAATACGATGTGCAATTATCAGGAAGACAAAACGGTGAAGTATCACCCAATTGTACGGCCACACATGACCTTTTAGTTGCGCTAAACAGCCATGCATCAGAATTTAGCTTTTGGTTCTTGCGGAAATCTCCCACAGCCTGCATTTGCCACTATATTATCGGAGATGAGATAAAACGAAAATGGGAACGGAGACAATAATGGGATCGAGGCTCACAGTGATGCGTAAACATAGCCTAGTGAGAGCTATACTTTACTGTATATCCCCATTTATTCTCACCTGCTGTGTATATCCCCCTTTTTTCGGAGTACCATCTAACCCTTTGTCTTTCCCCAGGGGACCCAGGTGTGTTTAAAAAATAATGTTGATATATGAAGGTGGGTGCAATGAGAGACTTTTGAACTGAGGCAATAACACAGCGTTGTTTTTCCGGCATCAGCCTTGAAACAGGATAGTCAATAGATAGACTTGGATAACCTCAGGATTTGTAATTTTTAATCCTACTGACAGGCAGGTGACAAACTAACATGGAGCTGTAACATAGGGTAGTAATAAAAAAGAGGTATACAGAATGAAAAATGTGTGGTTTTGTTAAGTTTTGTGGTTCTGGTTGCCTGCTAGGAGCTGCTCTATTGGTAATATACAAGTGATTGATTGAGGTGGGTTGCAGCATAAAAAGGCGACATATTTTCTTCTTGTACATTTTGGATCCTAGTGCATTCGGAAAGTATTCAGACCCCTTGACTTTGTCCACATTTTGTTACATTACAGTCTTATTCTAAAATTGATGAAATAATTCCCCCCCCTCATCAATCTACACACAATACCCCATAATGACAAAGCAAAAACAGGTTTTTAGATTTTTTAAAAACATTTATAAAATAAAATACATTTACATAAGTATTCAGACCCTTTACTCAGTACTTTGTTGAAGCACCTTTGGCAGCGATTACAGCCTCTAGTATTGGGTATGACGCTACAAGCTTGGCACACCTGTATTTGGGGAATTTCTCCCATTCTTCTCTACAGATCCTCTCAAGCTCTGTCAGGTTGGATGGGGAGCGTCGCTGCACAGCTATTTTCAGGTCCCTCCAGAGACATTAGATCGGGTTCAAGTCCGGGCTCTGGCTGGGCTACTCAAGGACACTCAGAAACTTGTCCCGAAGCCACTCCTGCATTGTCTTGACTGTGTGCTTAGGGTTGTTGTCCTGTTGGAAGGTGAACCTTCGCCCCAGTCTGAGGTCCTGAGCGCTGTGGAGCAGGTTTTCATCAAGGATCTCTCTGTACTTTGCTCTGTTAATCTTTCCCTCGATCCTGACTAGTCTCCCAGTCCCTGCCACTGAAAAACATCCCCACAGCATGATGCTGCCACCACCATGCTTCACCGTAGGGATTGTGGCAGGTTTCCTCCAGACGTGACGCTTGGCATTCAGGCCAAAGAGTTCAATCTTGGTTTCATCAGTCCTTTATGTGCCTGAGATGGTTGTCCTTCTGGAAGGTTTTCCCATCTCCACAGAGGAACTCTGGAGCTCTGTCAGAGTGACCATCAGGTTCTTGATCACCTCCCTGACCAAGGCCCTTCTTTCCCGATTGCTCAGTTTGGCCAGGCAGTCAGCTCTAGGAAGAGTCTTGGTGATTCCAAACTTCTTCCATATAAGAATGATGGAGGCCACTGTGTTCTTGGGGACCTTCAATGCTGCAGACATTTTTTGGTACCCTTCCCCAGATCTGTGCCTCGACACAATCCTGTCTCGGAGCTCTACGGACAATTGCTTCGACCTCATGGCTTGTTTTTTGCTCTGACATGCACTGTTAACTGTGGGACCTTATATAGACAGGTGTGTGCCTTTTCAAATCATGTCCAATCAATTGAATTTACCACAGGTGGACTCCAATCAAAATGTAGAAACATCTCAATGATTATCAATGGAAACAGGATGCACCTGAGCTCAATTTTGAGTCTCATAGCAAAGAGTCTGAAAACTTATGTAAATAAGGAATTTCTTTTTTTTCTTTGTCATTATGGGATATTGTGTGTAGATTGATGAGGGGAGAAAAAAAAACATTTTAGAATAAGGCTGTAACATAACAAAATGTGGAAAATGTCAAGGGGTCTGAATACTTTCTGAATGCACTGTACATGCTATTTAGAGCAAGTTGTTTTTGTTCTACAGATGTAGGATCTTAATTTGATCACCCTGCAATGCAGGAAATGTAAGACTAGTAGTGTATTTGAGGTTTTAAAAGGCTTCTGAAAAGACTTGATTTTCCCTTACGAAAAATGTATCAACACCTGCAAAAATCTCCATGAATTACAATCCACACAATAATTCACATTACAGTGCCTTGCAAAAGTATTCAATCCCCTTTGGCATTTTTTCTATTTTGTTGCATTACAACCTGTAATTTAAATGGATTTCTATTTTGATTTCATGAAACGGACATACACAAAATAGTCAAAATTGGTAAAGTGAAATGAAAAAAATTACTTGTTTCAGAAAAATAAAAAAAATCCATAACGGAAAAGTGGTGCGTGCATATGTATTCACCCCCTTTGCTATGAAGCCCCTAAATAAGATCTGGTGCAACCAATTACCTTCAGAAGTCACATAATTAGTTAAATAAAGTCCACCTGTGTGCAATATAAGTGTCACATGATCTGTCACATCATCTCAGTATATATACACCTGTTCTGAAAGGCCCCAGAGTCTGCAACACCACTAAGCAAGCGGCACCACCAAGCAAGCGGCACCATGAAGACCAAACAGGTCAGGGACAAAGTTGTGGAGAAGTACAGATCAGGGTTGGGTTACAAAAAAATATCAGAAACTTTGAACGTCCCATGGAGCACCATTAAATCCATTATAAAAAAATGGAAAGAATATGGCACCACAACAAACCTGCCGAGAGAGGGCCGCCCACCAAAACTCACGGACCAGGCAAGGAGGGCATTAATCAGAGAGGCAACAAAGAGACCAAAGATGGAAGGAGCTGCAAAGCTCCACAGCGGAGATTGGAGTATCTGTCCATAGGACCACTTTAAGCCGTACACTCCACAGAGCTGGGCTTTATGGAAGAGTAGCCAGAAAAAGCCCTTGCTTAAAGAAAAGAATAAGCAAACACGTTTGGTGTTCGCCAAAAGGCATGTGGGAGACTCCCCAAACATATGGAAGAAGGTACTCTGATCAGAAGAGACTAAAATTGAGCTTTATGGCCATAAAGGAAAACGCTATGTCTGGCGCAAATCCAACACCTCTCATCACCCCAAGAACACCATCCCCACACTGAAGCATGGTGGTGGCAGCATCATGCTGTGGGGATGTTTTTCATCGGCAGGGACTGGGAAACTGGTCAGAATTGAAGGAATAATGGATGGCGCTAAATACTGGGAAATTCTTGAGGGAAACCTGTTTCAGTCTTCCAGAGATTTGAGACTGGGACGGAGGTTCACTTTCCAGCAGGACAATGACCCTAAGCATACTGCTAAAGCAACACTCGAGTGGTTTAAAGGGAAACATTTAAATGTCTTGGAATGGCCTAGTCAAAGCCCAGACCTCAATCCAATTGAGAATCTGTGGTATGACTTAAAGATTGCTGTACACCAGCAGAACCTATCCAACTTGAAGGAGCTGGAGCAGTTTTGCCTTGAAGAATGGGCAAGCTTGCCTTGAAGTGGCTAGATGTGCCAAGCTTATAGAGACATACCCCAAGAGACCTGCAGCTGTAATTGCTGCAAAAGGTGGTTCTACAAAGTATTGACTTTGGGGGGTGGTTTATGTCTCTATTGTCTTATTTCTTGTATTTTGCATCTTCAAAGTGGTAGGCATGTTGTGTAAATCAAATGATACAAAAGCCCCAAAAAGCCATTCCAGGGTGTAAGGCAACAAAATAGGAGAATGCCAACGGGGGTGAATACTTTCGCGTGCCACTGTACCTGTTGCTGCAGGATTATTTTCCTGCTGTGAGAAACTGGTCATATCTGTATTTGTTGGCTAAACTGGGGTTTCCTGTGGTAATAAATCTAAACCAATACTTTCCCCTGTATAAAACCTATTGAATAAAAAATAACATAGAGCAGCCATGACATACCATAAAATTAGCGAAAATAACAGGTGAGAGGAATTTGCTGCTGTGTTGTGAGATGCTTACAGATGTAGGATCTTAATTTTAATCTGTTTGCTACAGCAGGAAAATAACCCTGCAGTAGCAAAAAAAAAGTGAATTATGTGGATTATAATGAATGGAATTTTTTTGTAGGGGTTGATATATTTTTCATTAGAGCAAATCAAGTCTGATATTTTAAAGTGGAAATTACAAACTTTAGAAGCTTTTTAAAACTTCAAATACACTACTTGTTTGCATTTCCTGCTGTGCAGGAAAATTCTCAGCAACAAAAGAGTGATCAAATTAAGATCCTACATCTGTACTTGTTGAATTTCTCCTAGATATGATGCAGGCACACAGGGAATGTGGTCTAGCTGGGAGAAAAACAATAACAATGGAAGGAAGATAGATGAGCAAGAGCTAAAAGAATGTACAGATGGGAGGGTCTGGATGGGTTCTTAATAACGTGACATTAAAGTTAGATTAGGGAGGGAGGTTCAGCAGATAGTGAAACTGAGCCTTGAATATATTGTGATAGAAGAGACATGATGCGCAGATAGGTAAGCAGAGATAGCTGAGCTTTGGCGAAACAGAGGTGAGTAATGAGGAAAAAAATTGATTAGAGTAGAGATTGGGTAATGTGAGGAGGGAGGAGGTGGGAGAGAAGTCTCAAGTGAATGTATGTTTGTGAACAAGACAGACAGAAGGAGGAGGTACATTTCCTTTAAAGTGGGAATGTGGAGGAGTAGACAAAAACCGTAGTTGATTATTGTTTAGATTATAGGTAAGGCATGTCAGCAAGGGAGAGAAAGCCCGAACAAAGAGCCAAGACACAATGATTCCCAAGAAACTGCCAGAGGCAGACAGTCAAAGAATTGAAAGAGCTGAGAGGGAAGTATTGAGTGGCACCCGGTCAAATTGGTGTCGTACACCTGCATTCATTGTTGATAGGGAATACTTTCTTGTCAGAGTCAATAGATTTCTGCATTTTGTCTGAAGTATCCCTAAACTCTTTACCTTTTGCACTCCATATAATCTTGAACTTTGACAACAAACATTCATTTATCACATGATTTTCATGAAAATAGATAGGGATCTGACCATATCTTTTAGCGACGACTAGGAGTTTTTCCTGACTACATGATGTGACCAGGAATAACTCCAACCTCAAAGATAATATAGTTTTTCCTGGTCAGGTCTCCTGCTCCTGGTCTAGATGACTAG
Source organism: Coregonus lavaretus (assembly GCF_964263955.1). NCBI lineage: Eukaryota > Metazoa > Chordata > Actinopteri > Salmoniformes > Salmonidae > Coregonus > Coregonus lavaretus. The sequence continues at coordinate 11,297,651 of NC_140002.1, read as the reverse complement.
TTTTGGTTGTTTCTCAGTTTCCTTTTAAGCCACAAGAGAGCACTACATTCTCACTCAATTTGTATGCTGTGCACATACAGGCTGGGTTGGCTAAATCTAATGGAATATATCAAATTCGATGATCATACATTTAATATGTATGAGGAAATGGCACAACAATGAGCATACAGCAAAAATCATGTGGTACTGTTTTGTGTTATGTTTTGAACGTCTTAATAATCACAATTCAAGTTAATGTATACTCCCTTGATTAATGAATTGATGTCACACTGTACGCTAGATAAGTAAAAATGGCATCATAAAAGCTTTTCTGTCTCTAACTTACCATAAAATAGGTTCCTTAGAATATGACCCCCGTGAGTTCAGTGGTGGTATTTTATCACATATTTCCATTGTATCTGTGCTACCAAAACATACTTGAATCTTAAAAGGGGCAATCTGGGATTGGTACATACATTTTGGGACTTTTAAATTAATGATACATAGCCATTGATTCTTGAAGAATATACATAAGAAAAGCCTCATGAGCTTAGTTCAACTGTCGTACTCAATCAGAACCCATAAGATACTGATACATTCTGATAAAACTTGATGTTGACATGCTGCTTGAAAGAAACACCCACAAGCAATGAACCATTGCATTCCCTCTGGGCAAAAACTGGTTGAATCAACGTTGTTTCCACGTCATTTCAACCCAAAATAATCAATGTGATGACGTTGAATCAATGTGGAAAACTAATTGTACTTGCAAAAAGTCATCAATGTAAGGGCATTTATTTTCACTCAACTTTTAACCTACGTAAATCCAAAGACGCATTGAATTCACATTAGACAACTCAACCAAATGTAAATCAAAACTAGATGTTGAACTGATGTCTGTACCCAGTGGGTTGGCTCTATTGAAAACTCACATTCAATAAGAAAGTTTACACTGTATCTGATGTATTTTACCACATTAAAACCAGCACACTTCCTATTGTGGACAGTGTCATTGAATATTAGCATCAAACCACAACTCTCTTTAAGATCCAGCATTTCTGAGTGAATCCACAGTGAGGTTCTGAAGTGTATTGAATTGGGGCCTTGGTGTTTTTTGTGCATTTAAAACATAAATGGTTAAAAATGAATAAAACCATGTCGTGCCCAGGGTGCACTGAAATAGGCACCCTGGAGGCAAAGGCGTATCTCTGCAATGCAGATAAAACCAGTCGAAGCTCAACTAATCTAGCTCTGAGGAAGAGAGTGTATGCCCAGAGACTGGGCCAAGACTGCTGACACGAGGCATAGTGACTGCATGTAGAACAACTTAGATTTACATTTTTGGAACTGAAGCAGGTCCAAAGAAGTCCATACATGGACAAATATCATCATGCATGACCTTTAAAATAAAAAGATGGTAGGCTTGTTCACATCATTTCAAAAATCTATATTATAATAAAGAAGGAGCTTGATACCATGTGATTAGGTGTTTTCTTCTCCTACAACTACCAGTGGAGGTCCCAAGAGAGTCAAGCAACAACAATCAATGTCACGCCCTGGCTCTGGGGACTCTTAAATGTTGAGCCCTGTACGCCCTGTGCTGATGCCTCACACATATTGTGTGGAAATAGGCATTCAGCCAGGACGGGTTGTGTCAGCTCTCCGCTCCAGACCTCCAGTCCGCCTCCACAGTCCGGCCCGGCCCGTTCTGGCTCCCCGCACCAAGCCAGTGGTACCCCTGAGAGTACTCCAGTGTACTCCTGAGTGGCGCAGTGGTCTAAGGCACTGCATCGCAGTGCTAACTGTGCCACTAGAGATCCTAGTTCGAATCCAGGCTCTGTCGCAGCCGGCCGCGACCGGGAGACTCATGGGCGGCGCACAATTGGCCCAGCGTCGTCCAGGGTAGGGGAGGGAATGGCCGGCAGGGATGTAGCTCAGTTGATAGAGCATGGCGTTTGCAATGCAAGGGTTGTGGGTTCGATTCCCACGGGGGGCCAGTATAAAAAAAAAATGTATTCACTAACTCTAAGTCGCTCTGGATAAGAGCGTCTGCTAAATGACTAAATGCCAGTGGTGCGCGTCGCCAGCCCGGTCCGGCCTGTTCCTGTCCCTCGCACCAAGCCAGTGGTGCGCGTCGCCAGCCCGGTCTGGCCTGTTCCTGTCCCTCGCACCAAGCCAGTGGTGCGCGTCGCCAGCCCGGTCCGGCCTGTTCCTGTCCCTCGCACCAAGCCAGTGGTGCGTGTCGTCAGCCCGGTCCGGCCTGTTCCTGCTCCCCGCGCCAAGCCAGTGGTGCGTGTGTCCATTCCGGCACAGCCCTCCACTCCGGAGTCAGAGCAATCCGCTCCACCGGGGTCCGGTCCAACTCCAGTCAGCGGATCCACTCCGGAGCCAGAGCAATCCGCTCCACCGGTGTCCAGTCCAGCTCCGGCCAGCGGCTCCAGTCCGGAGCCGGTAAGGTTTGGTCCACCGTCGTCGGGTCCAGCTCCAGTCAGTGGGGCCAGACCAGACCAGGGGCGCAACGGGGAGGTGGAGAAAAGGTGGTGGTCACGCCCGGAGCCGGATCCGCCTCCGAGGCGGAATGCCCACCCGGCCCCTACCCTCTTGTGTTTGTGTGGCGCGGTCGCAGTCCGCGCCTTTGGGGGGGGTACTGTCACGCCCTGGCTCTGGGGACTCTTAAATGTTGAGCCAGGGTGTGGATTTTTCTATGTTTAGTTTTCTATGTTTTTAGTTCTAGATCGTTTAGATCTATGTTGGCCAGGGTGGTTCCCAATCAGAGGCAGCTGTAGCTCGTTGTCTCTGATTGGGGACCATACTTAGGCAGCCTGTTGGCACCAGTTAGTTTGTGGGATCTTGATCCGTAAAGGTTTGGTGTGTGTAACCTCAGGACTTCACGTATCGTTTCGTTTTGTTGTTTTGTTCGTGTGTTGTGTATCAATAAAGATGTACGCTTATCACGCTGCGCCTTGGTTCCACGAGTCATCAGTCAACGTTCGTGACAATCAAAGAGCAACGTTTATTTATTAGCGTCTGCAACAGAGATCATAAGATATACCTTGCATTGAATCTAATCAAATTATCACTACAACATAAGATTCATTGCCACCCCCTCACCTTTTCACTAACAGAACAGTTCTGTAACCTACCTGACACTTGGACACAATGGCCATGTATACACTCAAGTTGGGCAACTGATGTACAACGCATTTGGCACAACAGTTGTGATACAACGGCGAGTTGTTATGCACAAAAATGATTAAACAAGCATTTGGGAGATATCAGTTGAATCACAACGTTTGTGTCAAATGTTCTGTAGATCAGTTGTACAACCTTAGTGTGTACAGGGCCAATGAGTCCAAACCAGCAAGGCTTGGAGAAAAAGCACATTTGGCACTACTGGTTTTCATACAAATACTGTATAAGCATTTACCAGTCTAACAAAGCAAGCTCCCACAACACACTAATTGACATAAAGCACATATACAAAACAATAATGAGCTGAATATGAAAGGGGAGAGAATAACAACAACCTTGCCAATCTTTATTAACCTCCAGCACCATGTGTACCTTTTACAATTAGAGTACAATTAGAGAGAACATTTAATCAAGAAGGTACGGAGGTTGAAACATAAAAGTAACTTCAGTAATCAAAGTGTTGTATATCGTAGAGGACTCAAACGTGTCATAGATGACTCAATATGAATGAGTAGTGCAGGTGAAGGCAACATTTGAATATTCTGGTGATATTGTGGTGCCGGTTAGTTTTCCATTCTAATATATTCTATTATTCCATTGGCCACTGAGGCATGATTGATCATCTGCCGAGGCTACAATCTGTAGATACCGCTGGTCTCCCTCGTACCTATCAGCATGAGACAAAGGGGTACATGTGCCAGCCCTGTTAACTGCCTGTGCTGTCCTGCTAGGCTCACACAGCGGGCAGGAGAGGAGATACGGCCTCTTCCGGAGATGAAGCTAAAAACAACAAAGTGGCTCAAACAGTTACCCGTCAAGGTTGCATTATCTCCCCCTACTATTTTAAACATCACCAAGACAACCACAAACCCCCCTTGAGAGAAACCATTTGCATGCTCTACCCTTAGTAACGCACACTAAAAAAATATTGGGTTGAGAATCCTCCACCCATAAAATTGGTGGACGTGACTTTTCTTTTATCTAGCTATTCTTTGTGCTCTCTTCCTATCCACACCTATTACTACCCTATCAGTGGGTTTAGTGTAGAGCGTGTTTCTACAACACTCTGGGATGGAAAACACAGAATCATGGGGGTAAATGCAGTCCCATAATAATTCTGACTGTGTGTCTCAAATGGTACCCTATTCCCTATATAGTGCAATACATTGATTGATATGCCACCTGCGTAGTTTATTTTATGTATTTTATTTGATGACAAGTTCATACATATGTTGGTAGGCATGCTGAAGAGCTGATTTATAAACCAATAAGATCAATGAATAGATACTAGCTGCTTTAATTTGTGTTCTGTTGAAATGACAGAGTACACAAACAAGAATAGAAAAAACAAGAGAACCATTTACAGCAGAACATTGGTACAGTTGAAGTCAGACGTTTACATACACTTAGGTTGGAGTCATTAAAACTTGTTTTTCAACCATTCCACATATTTATTGTTAATAAACTATATCGGTTAGGACATCTACTTTGTGCATGACACAAGTAATTTTTCCAACAATTGTTTACAGACAGATTATTTCACTTATAACTCACTGTATCAGAAGTTACACTAAGTTGACTGTGCCTTTAAACAGCTTGGAAAATTCCAGAAAATGATGTCATGGCTTTAGAAGCTTCTGATAGGCTAATTGACATCATATGAGTCAATTGGAGGTGTACCTGTGGATGTATTTCAAGGCTTACCTTCAAACTCAGTGCCTCTTTGCTTGACATCATGGGCAAATCAAAAGAAATCAGCCAAGACCTCAGAATTTTTATTTGTAGACCTCCACAAGTCTGGTTCATCATTGGGAGCAATTTCCAAACACCTGAAGGTACCACGTTCATCTGTATAAACAATAGTATGCAAGTATAAACACCATGGGACCACGCAGCCGTCATACCGCTCAGGAAGGAGACGCGTTCTGTCTCCTAGAGATGAATGTACTTTGGTGCGAAAAGTGCAAATCAATCCCAGAACAACAGCAAAGGACCTTGTGAAGATGCTGGAGGAAACAGGTACAAAAGTATCTATATCCACAGTAAAACGAGTCCTATATCGACATAACCTGAAAGGCTGCTCAGCAAGGAAGAAGCCACCGCTCCAAAACCGCCATAAAAAAGCCAGACTATGGTTTGCAACTGCACATGGGGACAAAGATCGTACTTTTTGGAGAACTGTCCTCTGGTCTGATGAAACAAAAATAGAACTGTTTGGCCATAATGACCATCGTTATGTTTGGAGGAAAAAGGGGGTCGCTTGCAAGCCGAAGAACACCATCCCAACCGTGAAGCACAGGGGTGGCAGCATCATGCTGTGGGGGTGCTTTGCTGCAGGAGAGACTGGTGCACTTCACAAAATAGATGGCATCATGAGGAAGGAAAATTATGTGGATATATTGAAGCAACATCTCAAGACATCAGTCAGGAAGTTAAAGCTTAGTCCCAAATGGGTCTTCCAAATGGACAATGACCCCAAGCATACTTATAAAGTTGTGGCAAAATGGCTTAAGGACAACAAAGTCAAGGTATTGGACCATCACAAAGCCCTGACTTCAATCCTATAGAAAATGTGTGGGCGGAACTGAAAAAGCGTGTGCGAGCAAGGAGGCCTACAAACCTGACTCAGTTATATAATATTTGTCTCCCAAGTGGCGCAGTGGTCTAAGGCACTGCATCGCAGTGCTAGCTGTGCCACTAGAGATCATGGTTCGAATCCAGGCTCTGTTGTAGCCGGCCGCGACCGGGAGACCCATGGGGCGGCACACAATTGGCCCAGTGTCGTCTAGGGTAGGGGAGGGAATGGCCGGCAGGGGATGTAGCTCAGTTTGTAGAGCATGGCTTTTGCAACGCCAGGGTTGTGGGTTCGATTCCCACGGGGGGTATAAAAAAAATAAAATAAAAAAATTATGTATGGCCTAACTGGAAGTTGTTCTGGATAAGAGCGTCTGCTAAATGACTTAAATGTAATGTAAAATGTAATGTAATATAATATAATATATACAATAATATAATATAATATATACACCAGCTCTGTCAGGAGGAATGGGCAAAAATTCACCCAACTTATTGTGGGAAGCTTGTGAAAGGCTACCTGAAACGTTTGACCCAAGTTAAACAATTTAAAGGCAATGCTACCAAATACTAATTGAGTGTATGTAAACTTCTGACCCACTGGGAATGTGATGAAAGAAATAAAAGCTGAAATAAATCATTCTCTCTACTATTATTCTGACATTTCACATTCTTAAAATAAAGTGGTGATCCTAACTGACCTAAGAGAGGGAATGTTTACTAGGATTAAATGTCAGGAATTGTGAAAAACTGAGTTTAGATGTATTTGGCTAAGGTGTATGTAAGCTTCCGACATCAACTGTATCTACAGTGAGCTCCAAAAGTATTGGGTCAGTGACACATTTGTTGTTGTTTTGGCTCTGTACTCCGGCACTTTGGATTTGAAATGATACAATGACTATGAGGTGACTGTCAGCTTTAATTTGAAGGTATTTTCATATATATACAGTGGGGGAAAAAAGTATTTAGTCAGCCACCAATTGTGCAAGTTCTCCCACTTAAAAAGATGAGAGAGGCCTGTAATTTTCATCATAGGTACACGTCAACTATCGCAGACAAAATGAGAAAAGAAAATCCAGAAAATCACATTGTAGGATTTTTAATGATTTTATTTGCAAATTATGGTGGAAAATAAGTATTTGGTCAATAACAAAAGTTTCTCAATACTTTGTTATATACCCTTTGTTGGCAATGACACAGGTCAAACGTTTTCTGTAAGTCTTCACAAGGTTTTCACACACTGTTGCTGGTATTTTGGCCCATTCCTCCATGCAGATCTCCTCTAGAGCAGTGATGTTTTGGGGCTGTCGCTGGGCAACACAGACTTTCAACTCCCTCCAAAGATTTTCTATGGGTTTGAGATCTGGAGAGTGGCTAGGCCACTCCAGGACCTTGAAATGCTTCTTACGAAGCCACTCCTTCGTTGCCCGGGCGGTGTGTTTGGGATCATTGTCATGCTGAAAGACCCAGCCACGTTTCATCTTCAATGCCCTTGCTGATGGAAGGAGGTTTTCACTCAAAATCTCACGATACATGGCCCCATTCATTCTTTCCTTTACACGGATCAGTCGTCCTGGTCCCTTTGCAGAAAAACAGCCCCAAAGCATGATGTTTCCACCCCCATGCTTCACAGTAGGTATGGTGTTATTTGGATGCAACTCAGCATTCTTTGTCCTCCAAACACGACGAGTTGAGTTTTTACCAAAAAGTTCTATTTTGGTTTCATCTGACCATATGACATTCTCCCAATCCTCTTCTGGATCATCCAAATGCACTCTAGCAAACTTCAGACGGGCCTGGACATGTACTGGCTTAAGCAGGGAGACACGTCTGGCACTGCAGGATTTGAGTCCCTGGCGGCGTAGTGTGTTACTGATGGTAGGCTTTGATACTTTGGTCCCAGCTCTCTGCAGGTCATTCACTAGGTCCCCCCGTGTGGTTCTGGGATTTTTGCTCACCGTTCTTGTGATCATTTTGACCACACGGGGTGAGATCGAGGGAGATTATCAGTGGTCTTGTATGTCTTCCATTTCCTAATAATTGCTCCCACAGTTGATTTCTTCAAACCAAGCTGCTTACCTATTGCAGATTCAGTTTTCCCAGCCTGGTGCAGGTCTACAATTTTGTTTCTGGTGTCCTTTGACAGCTCTTTGGTCTTGGCCATAGTGGAGTTTGGAGTGTGACTGTTTGAGGTTGTGGACAGGTGTCTTTTATACTGATAACAAGTTCAAACAGGTGCCATTAATACAGGTAACGAGTGGAGGACAAAGGAGCCTCTTAAAGAAGAAGTTACAGGTCTGTGAGAGCCAGAAATTTTGCTTGTTTGTAGGTGACCAAATACTTATTTTCCACCATAATTTGCAAATAAATTCATGAAAAATCCTACAATGTGATTTTCTGGATTTTCATAGTTGACGTGTACCTATGATGAAAATTACAGGCCTCTCTCATATTTTTAAGTGGGAGAACTTGCACAATTGGTGGCTGACTAAATACTTTTTTCCCCACTGTATTGGGTGAACCATTTAGAAATTACAGCACTTTTTGTACATAGTCCCCCCATTTTAGGGGACCAAAAGTATTGGGACAAATTCACTTATAGTCCTAAATGAATCATGTTTAATGATGAGTTTTTTATTAAATTTTTTATTTCACCTTTATTTAACCAGGTAGGCCAGTTGAGAACAAGTTCTCATTTACAACTGCGACCTGGCCAAGATAAAGCAAAGCAGTGCGATAAAAACAACAACAACACATATGGGATAAACAAAAACGAACAGTCAATAACACAATAGAAAAATAGAAAATCTATATACGGTGTGTGCAAATGTAAAGAACACACTGCGAGTAAGTTACAGTGAGTGAGACAGTTACAGACGCACAAATATCATACCCCCCTAAAAATGCTAACCTCCCCTGTTATTGTATTGGTGAGAGGTTAGCATGTCTTGGGGGTATGATATTTGTGCGTCTGTAACTTTCTCACTCATCATTATTCATGATTCATTCAGGGCTATCCGTAATCATGGTACCATCCACATTAATGTAGAAGTGTTTAGAAGCATATTCTATTCTTATTTACAATACAAGTGACTCCAAAATGACGCAATACATTATTTACCATTCATTTCCATTGGGCACAAAATAATCCGAAACACAACCAAAACAAACCGTAAATGCATCCAACAAGTTTGTAGTCACAAGCTTGATATAATCATTTTGTGCTAGGAATATGGGACCAAATACTAAACTTTTGACTACTTTAAAACACATGAGTGAATTTGTCCCAATACTTTTGGTCCCCTAAAATGGGGGGACTATGTACATAAAGTGGTGTAATTTCTAAACTATATTTATATGGATGAACATACCCTCAAATTAAAGCTGACAGCCTGCACTTTAACCTCATAGTCATTGTATCATTTAAAATCCAAAGTGCTGGAGTACAGAGCCAAAACAACAGCAAATGTGTCACTGTCCCAATACTTTTGGGCAATTTTGTTTGCCAGCTGCGGTTTTTATAGGATGTGTTTTAACAGCCTGCTCAACAGGCTGGGGGTATAATTATACACAAACAGAAAAAAGAAAAAAAAAGTCCTGGACTGCAGGAATAGGGTGACATTTGAGACCCATCTCTTGTTAAGTGCACAGTGTTTCATAACGCAGTATTTTAGGCTTATTTTCTGGCAGGGTTATTCAATGAGGCTATAGCAACGATCGCACAATTCCCTTATCAAACAATTACAGTGCGATTTAGAGTCACAGATACTTTTACAACAATCCACCAATACGACATACAGTATTTGTTTTGTTTGGCTCTACACAGCCAAAATGTGTGATTTTCTACTTAATCTCCTCCTTTGATGTATGTGGGTGTGCTGCACAGTCTTCAACTGATCAGCTTTCGTTCTAGTTCACTCCACTTTGGCATGGTTGAACTAGCTTTATTACTTAATAACCTCTGTTGGGGTTGTATACCGAGATCAGGTTGACTAATTTAGGTATAAAAAAATTATGCACACATAACGTAATACCAAGGCTTTCTTGAATGTTTGATTCTGGTTGTTCTAAAAGTAGTTCCAACCAAAAATGCCTTATTAGCCTACCGTTCCATATCACTAAACAAAACAGACCTTACTGGCAACGAAGTTACAGGTATCGTTGGCAACCATAGAAACTGAAATGACATTTCTTATCCCCGCTGTTGAGGTAGGGAGAGTAGTATGGAAAATCCCATTCCTCCAAACGTACTCATTCTATGTGATCTAAAAGTGATGGCTAAATGTAAATGTAACGTGAACTCAATGTAAGCCTCTACATCTTCTCACCCTTTTACTAAGGGCTCCTTGCTTCATTAGATGGCAAATTGACCACCCTCAGCTTTTCACTATTGTAGCTCACTTTCTAATTTCCCTCTGAAAAACTCCATGCCATTAAGTACATGATATGCTCGTTTAAGAACTCACAGCACTGTTTAAAGTTAGGTGGAGCAAATAATAAATGGCAATTAGAGAGGGTGGAAGCCTTCCTTTGATGGGTGGCTATCTGTCACTAAGGTTTGGTGGGCCTTTGCTACATCTCAATCTATGTTTGTCAAGTTACAGTAGCTACTAAGGCACAGCAGCACTGCTTCCTCTGTTTGATGTATCAATCCCCATATCGGTTCGATGATGTGTTTCATATTATGCCAGTTTGTTTACCAAAGTGGACATATAGTACTATTATTGTACCTTTGGAGATCAGTCCAAACATTTGTCATTTTAACTGCCACCACTGATTGTAAACAAATCTATATATAGACCACAATTCAATCAATTGCAGGTACAGGACAACCTCACTATGGGTTCACCTAATCGGAAGTATTGATTGTGTTGAAATGACACCCGCTACAAGTTGTTCCTCTTGAGGATGTAGCGGCTGTAAAATGGCTAGCTAGTTAGTGGTGCGCGCAAGTAGCATTCAATTGGTGGCGTCACCCGCTCTGAGACCAAGAAGTAGTTGTTTCCCTTGATCCGCAAGAGTCGCAGCTTTTGTGGAGTGACAGGTATCGATGCTTCATGGGTGACAGTTGTCGATGTGCTCAAAGGATCCCTGGTTCGAGCCCAGGATGGGGCAAGGAGAGGGACAGAAGCAACACTGTTACATTATTTTTCTTAAATCTGCATTGTTGGTTAAGGGCTTGTAATTAAGCGTTTCACGGTAAGGTCTACACCTGTTGTATTCGGCGCATGTGACAAATAACATTTGATTTGATTTTGATTTGATTTGGTGCTGTTGACCCAGATCACTCAATTGGGCTCTGCCCCAGCTGCTGGGGTTGCCTCGGAGAAGGTAAAAGGGGGGTGAGTGCAGCCGATGTGAAATGGCCAGATAGTTTTCATAGTTTCATTGTTTCATTTATTTTAGGGGCAATGTTTCAGTTCATTTGCACTTTATGCTTTCATGGTAAAGTGTAAACATTATCAGTGAACCCGCAGTGTGTTCTTTAAAATCTGAAATTCATTGAATTGGATCTATATTGTACGCCGTCCATACTAAGACAGTCACACTCCCAATGACATGGAAGTTGTAGCCTAGAGTTGAATGGAAGCCTAGGAAAGCAGCTCCATATGATTTCAGTCCCCTTCAGAACAATCTCCTCTGTACTAATGAATACCTTTGTTGAGAGAAAAAGGCTTCATCCACATCTCAATGTCTCATACTCCATTGTTGTAGACAGTGTTATTACAAAGTACACAACCACCAATGGTTCCTATACTCAGGACAGATCAAACTAGAATGCTTTTCATCTTGCATCTATCTTACACCCTCTCCTCTGAACTTTTTATTTTATTTTAAGATAAATGTTTATCTTCAAAGACACATTTGATATGGATGTAGACAGCCACATTGATCATTCATCAAGTCTACTTTCAAACAAGTGTATGAGCTTTTGTATTATGCAGTTCAGGGAAGCATTTCTTATCTGAGGCCTGAGGATGTACTTTCTTCAAAATCGGGATTATTGGCAGATGAGTTAAAAATAAATATGTACAAGAGGCTTTGAAAGTGATTTGCCTTTGATATTCATTTCTGATGTCTGTGCTGACATGTAATATCTTTAATGAGAAAATAAAATGAATTAAATTAGTTAAGCAGGAGATAAACAAAAGTTTCTAAACATCATTTCACAAATCTTTTTGGTTTCACGCAAGGGGCAATCTTTTTGGTAACCAGCTGAGGGATGGGGCTGGAGAAATGTAACCACTCTCAAATTCATAGACAGAGCTATGGATGCAAGGACTGACCACAGATGATATAAAATCCTTTCCATAATGTTTACAAATAACAGATTAAAACAAGCTTATATTTTGGGTTCTGAAGGGCTACGACAGTTGAACTAAGCTCATGGGGCATTTACAAGTTATATTCTTCAAGAATCAATGGGGTTTATCATTAATTTAAAAGTAAAAAAATGGATGAAGCAATCACAGATTGCATCTTTAAGCACTTGGGAAATGTAACAATGGCCATAACTCAACAACAACAACAATGGTGGAACTGCAATGCAATGGGCTCCATTTAATTGCTTATTCATAAACTGGGCGCAAACCTTTGTCAGCTTGATTTACTCGTTCAAAAAGAAGCAGTCGCACGTGTAAATTGTTTCCATTGTAGAAGCCCAATAAGAATTTTCTCTCATCAGTGGGCCCATTCCCACATATTGTATTACTGATGAGATCGTTGGCATACTTCTGACACCCCATAAAGTACAGTATGCAACACATACGCAATAAAGGGAGAGAAATTATGCATGACTAAACAGTATAATCATGTTAATTATGGGCAGTGTGCACAGATGCACTCGGGTAATGTCAAGCACTGTTGAGGGCATCTATTGCCTTTTGAACAACAGGGAGTATTTTCAAGGGGAACATCAGCGGCCGTCCTTACACCCGTAACCTGATGGTAATTATAGCTACACGTGGCTGCAGTCAGCCATGACTCCTTCGTTTTGCACATGGAAACTTTTGACTTCCCTATGACCTGCAGTACAGTATAATCCACATGTGTAGGCCTATAACAATTTAGAGATTGTAGTATCTGAACATTCCAGAACTTGGCTCTGCTTGCGGAAACATCTGGAAAACATTACTATAGGGGCCCCCTAAAACAGAGGAGAGTCTGCTATGTAGAGGCCAGGGATTGGTCTATTAAAACCACCCATATTATGTTACATAGGATATAAATACCATGTTTTTGAACAAAGGACGGGGAGAATAACATATTAGAGATTGGATCAGTTGTTCTCCAGATGTCTGCAGGAATCTGTAAATTGATACTGTAATCTTTGATGTAATAAACCATTATAATCAAGGACAGTGTCAGCGGATTTCTTGTCATCACAGCATATCAGCATCGTTGTCTCGACACCACAGAATGGCGACGAGGATTTGGGACGTGTTGCGTCTCCTCAGCGTTCCATTCATGAGCTACGAGGTGACTCCCGCTCAAGACGCCGGCAGATAAGGTGAGATTTCTCACAGCTTTGGGCGCTGGTCAGTTCTAGTGCTTGTGTGTGTGTGTGCGTTGGGGGGATGTACCGTTTTTGGACTTGCGTGTGCGCTTTGCTCTTATTTGCTGTGTGTTGAGAATCCGTTCTAAATTTCTAAATGTGTTTGCGTTGGGAACAACGCAAACAGGGGGGAGTGTCTATAGTAATTTTTAACACTGGGCACACGGATATTTGGCTTGAATAAAATTAAAATGAGTGTCCAGGGATAGCATGAAGGAATAAGGCCAGGAAATAAGGAAAAAGTATACTTTTAGGACGTCGCTGATTTAAGGAAGCCCTCAAATGAGGCGATCATTAGGATGGGCCGAAAATCCTGAAAACTCACTAGGTTGATTTTTAAGGTCAGTTCTGGGAACTGGAGTTTGTGGAAGATACATTCCATTGTAAGTTACCTCTCGACATATAGTTGAATATCTGCAACTCGAGGTAGCAGAAATTTAGGAAGGAACAATGAGAAATAAGGAGCGACGGTAGCATGCTTAGTGTATTGTATGAACGGATGCATTCCTCTTGAATTGTGTGTGTGTGAGAGGCAGACAGCCTATGCATGTGTATAAAAGGGGAGGTCTCTGCTGTGTGTCGACTAAGGATATGACAACAGGGGTTTTAGTTTTTTGTAAGGAAATATGTTAGTTAAGGTTAAAATCTTATGAGTCTCCATTAGAGAGAACGTTAATAATTGTTAACTATATACAGTGGGGAGAACAAGTATTTGATACACTGCCGATTTTGCAGGTTTTCCTACTTACAAAGCATGTAGAGGTCTGTAATTTTTATCATAGGTACACTTCAACTGTGAGAGACGGAATCTAAAACAAAAATCCAGAAAATCACATTGTATGATTTTTAAGTAATTAATTTGCATTTTATTGCATGACATAAGTATTTGATACATCAGAAAGGCAGAACTTAATATTTGGTACAGAAACCTTTGTTTACAATTACAGAGATCATAAGTTTCCTGTAGGTCTTGACCAGGTTTGCACACACTGCAGCAGGGATTTTGGCCCACTCCTCCATACAGACCTTCTCCAGATCCTTCAGGTTTCGGGGCTGTCGCTGGGCAATACGGACTTTCAGCTCCCTCCAAAGATTTTCTATTGGGTTCAGGTCTGGAGACTGTCTAGGCCACTCCAGGACCTTGAGATGCTTCTTACGGAGTCACTCCTTAGTTGCCCTGGCTGTGTGTTTCGGGTCGTTGTCATGCTGGAAGACCCAGCCACGACCCATCTTCAATGCTCTTACTGAGGGAAGGAGGTTGTTGGCCAAGATCTCGCGATACATGGCCCCATCCATCCTCCCCTCAATACGGTGCAGTCGTCCTGTCCACTTTGCAGAAAAGCATCCCCTAAGAATAAAGTTTCCACCTCCATGCTTCACGGTTGGGATGGTGTTCTAGGGGTTGTACTCATCCTTCTTCTTCCTCCAAACACGGCGAGTGGAGTTTAGACCAAAAAGCTATATTTTTGTCTCATCAGACCACATGACCTTCTCCCATTCCTCCTCTGGATCATCCAGATGGTCATTGGCAAACTTCAGACGGGCCTGGACATGCGCTGGCTTGAGCAGGGGGACCTTGCGTGCGCTGCATGATTTTAATCCATGACGGCGTAGTGTGTTACTAATGGTTTTCTTTGAGACTGTGGTCCCAGCTCTCTTCAGGTAATTGACCAGGTCCTGCCATGTAGTTCTGGGCTGATCCCTCACCTTCCTCATGATCATTGATGCCCCACGAGGTGAGATCTTGCATGGAGCCCCAGACCGAGGGTGATTGACCGTCATCTTGAACTTCTTCCATTTTCTAATAATTGCGCCAACAGTTGTTGCCTTCTCACCAAGCTGCTTGCCTATTGTCCTGTAGCCCATCCCAGCCTTGTGCAGGTCTACAATTTTATCCCTGATGTCCTTACACAGCTCTCTGGTCTTGGCCATTGTGGAGAGTTTGGAGTCTGTTTGATTGAGTGTGTGGACAGGTGTCTTTTATACAGGTAATGAGTTCAAACAGGTGCAGTTAATACAGGTAATGAGTGGAGAACAGGAGGGCTTCTTAAAGAAAAACTAACAGGTCTGTGAGAGCCGGAATTCTTACTGGTTGGTAGGTCAAATACTTATGTCATGCAATAAAATGCTAATTAATTACTTAAAAATCATACAATGTGATTTTCTGGATTTTTGTTTTAGATTCTGTCTCTCACAGTTAGAGTGTACCTATGATAAAAAATTACAGACCTCTACATGCTTTGTAAGTAGGAAAACCTGCAAAATCGGCAGTGTATCAAATACTTGTTCTCCCCACTGTATGAGCCCCTGGGAGGACGTTAAGGTTAAAACCTTATATGAGTCTCTATAAAAGAGAACGTTTAATAATTGTTAAAAAACTATGAGCCCCTGGGAGGACGCTAAGGTTAAAACCTTATATGAGTCTCTATAAAAGAGAAAGTTTAATAATTGTTAAAAAAAACTATGAGCCCCTGGGAGGACGATTATTTGTAATGGATAAGAAAATAACTATAAATCTGCAGATTAGGATAAGTGAAGATAAGAAACTTCGAAGTAGGATGTGTTCTATGCTATGTGTTCGTTTGTGAGTTTTGTTAAGTGTTACTGTTTGTCTGTGTTGGAAATAACGGAGGGACAGCTGGTCTGTCTGCTTTCTGTTGTTTAGCTTGGAGAGAGCTGCTTGGGAGAGCTCCTCTCGCTTTGAAATCGCACTGGTGAATGAGCTGCGCATGCGTGAGATTTTATGAGTTTAGAGTTACGTAGAGCAAATATGCCACTCCCCTGCCTGCACTGAGCTGCTGTGACACGCAGATTTAGTGCTGCAGGGATGTGAAAAGGGGGGAGATTTTGAATACACACGGATAAAGTATTCTGTTTGATAAGTGGCTGTTGCTTAACTATGAAACTATTTGATTGAAATCTATTAAATTTATAAATGAGAGACATGTTGACGGATTAAAAATAAAAATAAATAAATAAATAAATAAAATAAAATGTTATTGCGCTATTTATAATATTCCTGAGTTAAGCTGTTTGCTTATTTCTTAGCGCGAATGTGAACATAGGTATGCATAAAATATTACATTGTTGTCTGTTTCATTTGTTCTCCTGTCATGTGAGAGACGAGAAGGAGGAGACAGAGAGAGAGAGGAGGTGCTGACCAATGCGTCACGCGACAGTGTGTGCTTCCCCGGATCCAGTCCAATCAAGGCTAGTACTGTTCTGTTCACAAACTTACTTTCCCATACAGGATATTGTGTGTGCCTGGCATATTTCATGTTGTGACAATTTAACAGGGACTTGGCAACAGACTGATCAATTGATGTAATTAAGAATTGCACATTGGAGTTTTTTGTGCATGGGTTGGTTTGATTAGAGTTGTGTTGGAAATCCAGCACTGACATTATTCTGTAAGATTAAGGTAATTGGGTGCTTATTAAGCAATTGGTTTGTGAGTGCTGTAGTGTTGCTGGATTACAGGTCTTTCTTTTTTGGATTGCTCTGAAGTTGACTACTTTCCTTTACTTTTCCTGATCGGATGTGGTAAGATTGCCACTAATCAATAATTTGGTAAAATAAAATAAAATGTAATTAATTAATTAATTAATTAATTAATTAAAATATATATATATTGATACATTAATTAATTGATTAATTAATTGATTAATTAAATAATTAATTAATTTATTTATTTATTAATTTATTAATAAAAAAAGGAGGGAAACATAAGCTACATAGTCTAAAGTATTTTTTGGTTTACAAATTAATTGGTTTAAAATAATAATAACAATAAAATAATTCACAATAAAGGAATATAAAAGAGTTGTTACAATGGGGGAAAAGGACATCAAAACTACGAAAGTAATTACTCCTATTGATGTAGTACAAAATAGTAATCCTCTAGTTAATGGTATTGCAAGGTTATCTGGAAAATTGAATAAACGTTGGCCTGACATTGAACAACCATGGCCAGTGGAAGGGACTCTTAACCCAGACGTCATCAAGATAATGAAAGTGCTTGTGGCCACATATAAGGTTGATCAAAAGAAGGGGAAAAAAGGGGAACAACGTAAAGAAAAGAGGCAAAGAGAGCTGGGTGTTCTTAAGCTGTTTGAAAATGAAGGACAAAAACTGATAAAATATACAAAAGATAAAAGAGATAGAGGTATAGAGAAAATGACAAAAGAGGTGAAGGTGACAGAAAAACTAATGGCAGAAGTCAATACACCTTTCTCACATACGGATTCGGCAAAAAGACCCCCACCTTACGAGGAAGAAGTAGAGTTTAAGGACGTCTATCCTCAGCTTCCAGTAATCATTCAGGAGGGTGATTATTGCATCAGAGATGAAGATGAACGAATAATAGAGAGAGGACAAGCAGAAACGACCATAAAGATGAATCCAAACTCCAAAAGTAAGAAGAAAACGAGACGTCTGGAAACTAAGGGTAGAGTGAGGTTCAGGAGGATGGAATTTGAAGATGATGATGATGATGATCAGAGTGATTCAGAAGAGATCATGGGTGGATATGACCCTGTGATCAGACGGAGGTTGGCCAGAGCGGAAAGAAGGGGTGATGGAAGTTGGAAGGAGAAGAATACAAGAGATTCGAGTTCTGATGAAAGTGAAGATGAAGACAGCGATAAAGATTTGGAGATTAAAGGTGCTTCATATTCAAGAGGATTTTATCCTACAATGACTAGCACAGAAGAAATAGAAAAAGATATAGACCGATGCATATCATGCTTGGATAAGGCCAATAATTTAGAAGAAGTAAGAGAACTGGAAGATCAACTCAAGAAGCTGAAGATACAGAAGAAAAAACTGCTGAAAAAAGGATCCCAAGAATTGGAGAAAAGGTATACATTGAGGCCAAGACAAGGGAGCACAAGTAAGAAGAGGATGCCAGTGATAATTCGAGGACAGAACCTGGACTATAAGCCTTTGCAGAATACTGATATGTCAGATATACTTGAGAAGCTGCCTACTCTTCAAGATGGAGCATATCCTTGGATTTCAAAATTGGAAGAAATTACGGTGGGAACACAATCTGCCATAGGAGACATTAAGATACTTTTGGCTAATCTCCTTGGGATTCCAGGTATGGAAGATATTTTTCAGAGAGCTGGACTTCATCGATATGTGGGGACTGCGGTGAATGATCCTGAATTGTTGGCTGCAAGTAGAAATCGGCTGTGGAGAGCACTGAAAGATACGTTTCCAACAAATGTGCATCCTGACAACATTCTGATTGACCCACTAGGACAACAAGAAAATCCGAGAGCCTATGTGTCAAGAGTTCATCAAGTGTGGAGAAATATTACCGGAAATGATCCAGATGTGAGTCAAATTGAGCAGTCAATTTTGAGAGCTAAACTGCAGATGGGACTGCCCTCACCAGTAAGGAGCAAACTGGCAGAGGTGGTTGGACTTGGAAGCATGACAAAAGGTGTCTATACAGATCATATAGCCCATCAAGTGGATCTGTACCGGAAAAAGGAACACAACCAGAAAGAACAGGACCAAGAAACTCTCAGAAAACTCAATGAAATACAACTGGTGGATAATAAGAAGGAGAAGAAACAAGCTTTGGTTATGCAGAATCAGTGTGCACCAAATCAACAATCACTGCCACAGCTTCAACCGAACCAGTTCCAACCGCAATTTTACCAGCCACCAATAGCGGTACCAGTTGTTTCATATCCACAGCCAGTTTCTGGACAGACACAGAATTGGAGAGGAAGAGGACGAGAAGGCTTAGGAAGAGGAAGAGGAGGAAGATTTAAGCCATACTTCCAGCAATCTTCAGAAGTGTGTTATAATTGTGGACAGGTTGGTCACTTTGCCCGTGAGTGTAATGGGCCAGGAGGAAAAACACCAGAGGGAATTTCAGAGGAAGATACAGGGGCCAGTCAAGATCATCTGGAGGACCGGTGAACCCTTATAGGGGCCCGGAACAAGGATTCTAGAGGTGCCCAGAAGATCCGAAAGGGGGGTGTCAGCTGGTAGCATCAGGACCGGAAAAAGATCCAACAATTGAGGTGAAAGTAAACAACCAACCATTGGAAGTGATGGCGGATAGCGGAGCTGCTTTTACCTGTGTTCGGCCTGAAGATGCTACACATCTCCCTATGTCCAATCAACTAATTAGGACAATCGGATTTGAGGGAGTGAAACAGCTGATTCCTCTTACGGAACCAATTGAGCTCTGCTATGAAAATCAGAAAATTACAATACCCATACTGGTATCAGAACATACACCTATTGCATTGTTGGGAAGAGACGCATTGTGTAAATTGAATTGTACAATAAAATGTACACCAGACGGCTGTCTGGTAGAAGTGCCAAAGGAAAAGGTTTACCAATTGTTGATGACGACAGAGATGGATTCTTCTTCAGTATTCTGGATTGGAAATCTCAGTGAAGATTTTTTGAAGCTGGCTAAGATATGGGAGAAATTCATTGTGGCAAATATGCCAGATGCGAGGCTTCCGGAATATCCATTTCATTGTACGCTCAAGTATTTTAAGAATGCTGCCCAATCGAACTCAGAGGAATGGTTGAGTCATCAACCAAAGAAAGTTCAACTCAGCTCATGTTGCATAATTTTAGGACCACAAGGAGCAGCTATGAAGATAAACACAGACGATTATCTGGATAAAGAATTTGAGATTGAGAAGAGTGTGCCACATGTGACCTTGTTGGTTTCTGAAGGCTATGAGCAGAAGCAAATAGGAGAAATGATGACAGAAGCAGAGAAAGCTGTTTTCGTACTGATGAAAGAGAATTTGGGGATTTGGTGGAGTGAAGATCAGCGATTTCTCAAAATCATGATTTCGGCTCAAGGACAAGGACAGCCAAAATCTGTACGGATGACACATGAATCTATTTGCAGTGCGAAGATGGATTCAGACCCTATGAAAGAGGAGATGTTGCAACAAGTTCCAGAATGTTTGTGGTCTCAACACAGTACCGATATTGGACTTGTGAAATCAGCCCAACCAGTGAAAGTTGAACTTCGACCAGGATCCAGACCTTGGAAGAATCAGTATCCATTGAAAGATGAAGCAATCCAAGGGATTGAACCACAAATTGAAGGACTTTCGAAAGCAGGTGTTTTGAAGACAATAAAAAATCCTCAGAATAACAATCCTTTGTTGTCTTTGGAGAAACCATGAGGGGTTGATAGTAGCGCCTCTAGACCTATTAGGTCTGATGATTTAGGAAGCACATGGGTTAGCTAATGTTGCAAGGGGGGAGGTTAGGAGAAAGATCACAAAGGAGTATGGTTTTTGGGAACCATATTTGCTTGAACAGGTTGACTATGTCATAGGCAGGTGCACAATATGTCTGAAAAATAATGTTCGCAGGGGTGTGACTGTTATTCCTGGTTACATTCCTACACCAAGAGGTGCATAAGATGTCCAACTAAGCTAAAAGATGCTCAGTCGGTTGCAAAGTTCTTGTGTAAAGAAGTCATAAGCAGGTGGGGACTTCCCGATCAAATATCCTCAAATTAGTGGGAGAGAGTTTTGTGGATAAATCAGTGAAATGAATTTTGAAAAAATTGGGGAAAAGTCAGAAGAAAAAAAAAGTTATGAAAACTAGGGTTGAAATAACTCCAGGAAATTTTGAATATCTGATTGTGGGATAATTATATTATTGTGATATTTAGTATTTTCTTATGAATCAAAGGGGGGAAATGGAATGTGATTCATTTTATATATCATTTTATATATCATTTTTATATTATTGTTGATATTGATGTTTTAATTTGCATGTGTTGTTTTGCAAAAGATACTGGTTGGTGTTTTCTTTTCTTCCAGAAGCATATGAGGGAATGTGTAGAGGGGATTCAAATACTCAAACATGGACAATATGAATGGATTGGAGGAAGCAGAACAAGGACGGTGTGGAAATGTTCAGATTCCATCATCGACGTTGCATTGAAAGTCGACACTGCTGAGGAGATGCAGTGTAGTGGACTACATTCCAGTGTCTGCAATGATATATAGACATATTTGCATGTGTAATACATAATTTGTGTCATATTCTTTCTGTATTAATTTTTTGAAGAATTATGTTTTCTGTTGTTGGGTACATGTGGGGACCTCAGATGTTTTAGTTTTTTTCGTGGATGCTTAGGGATATTGGGTCTAGGCAGGGACAGAGAGAATCCACAGGAGGGTCCGATGGGTCGACCAGCCTGAATGTGGACAAGTTTGATTGTACTTTGTTTTCTGAGGCTTTCATGTGTATTCAATTGCATCATAGTTTAAAATGCATTGATAAAGATTTATAAATTGATCTGAAGTACTTAGGTGGTCGCCTGGGGCAGAGGGGCCGTGAGAGAATTTTACTGTCTTGATTGATTGATGGATATTTGGAAAGAAAGCTGCCAGACAGGTTTTTCGCTCTTACACTCCATAACAATTTATTTACACTCCATAGAAATGTATTTACACTCCATATAAAAGTGTGTCTATATAAAAATGTGTTTACACTACATACATTTTGTTTTATTGTTAAAGTTACACAAGATTTGTCATAATCCTATTCTTTTTGTTTTTGAGACTTAATTAGTCTCGAAGGGGGGAAATATGTAGTATCTGAACATTCCAGAACTTGGCTCTGCTTGCGGAAACATCTGGAAAACATTACTATAGGAGCCCCCTAAAACAGAGGAGAGTCTGCTATGTAGAGGCCAGGGATTGGTCTATTAAAACCACCCATATTATGTTACATAGGATATAAATACCATGTTTTTGAACAAAGGACGGGGAGAATAACATATTAGAGATTGGATCAGTTGTTCTCCAGATGTCTGCAGGAATCTGTAAATTGATACTGTAATCTTTGATGTAATAAACCATTATAATCAAGGACAGTGTCAGCGGATTTCTTGTCATCACAGCATATCAGCATCGTTGTCTCGACACCACAAGATAAGGATAATTGCACCATTGTTACTTCGGTATCACATTTAGCATTCTAAGAGTTGTGTAACATTGTTGTAGTCATTACCAATTAATTCCACTGAAAGATTAGTGTCAATCAATTTGTTATGATCTAGTGCATAAATGGTATTTGCAAAAAATTATTGGTGTTAAGAAAATTCAAGTATAAATGAAGACAATTGGAGGTTGTAGAATACTTGTTTTTCTTCCATTGATTCACCAAGGCAACCTCCTTCAAAAGGAAAATCTTACACTTGGCCAATGGAAGCTGTGTTTTACAGGAGGGGGTCGCAGTTCCGTAGTGACCCACTAGGTGTCATCCTCTGACAACCTTAGCCTCCTCCTCACTCACAGTCTGGACTAATCAGTATCCTATTGGTGTCACCTGTGTCTACCTGTTCACCTGTGTTTTTATGCCCTCACTTCCCTGTGTTCCCTTGCTCAGTTTTCTCTGTTAGTTTCTCTATGTCCAGCAGTACTACTCAGTGTCTGATCGGAGACCTATGTACAGGTACTTGAGAAGTGTTCTCCCTGTTTCGTTATTTGTTTCAGTCGTAGGTAATATTTCGTATTTTGGCTGTCAGCCGGTTTTTGGAGACTTATTTGCTCCGCCTTTCTTTTATCGTGTTAAGTCTGTTATTTTGTATTCTGGCTTTGGGACCACCAGTAAACATCCTTGTTTCACCATCTCTGCCTACTGCCTACTGTATATCCTGCATCGCACCTGGGTCACACCTCACACCAACCCTTACACTGTGTGTGTTTTTGTTTTTATGGCTATCAGAAAGACACCATAACATCAGTTTGAACTCACTGATTTGACACTTGAAATTGTTTCAGGTCCTTAGCTTGAGCCCCATTCCCTATAATATCAGATATTGAGATATATGGCAAATAGTAGGATTTACTGCAAATGCACCCTTACACATTAATTATGCAACCTTATGACATAAAATATCTACCACAAATTGCCCTGAGAAATAAGATGAATCATCTGTTGGACAGAGCCAAGTGGAACTACATTCTAATTGGCTTATTTTGTATTGCAACTACCCGAAAGT
Source organism: Coregonus lavaretus (assembly GCF_964263955.1). Classification (NCBI taxonomy): domain Eukaryota; kingdom Metazoa; phylum Chordata; class Actinopteri; order Salmoniformes; family Salmonidae; genus Coregonus; species Coregonus lavaretus. Next base: position 11,274,333 of record NC_140002.1, on the reverse strand, counting down.
TTGATGGTGTGATGTTAATTGTATTTATTCGTTCATATAAAGGAACTCGACATACTCACACTACTGCATAAATTATGTCTGGGGAAAACGTTTTCCATTATAATTTTCTTCTCCATCTAGTCATGTGTCGACTGCAGCATGTTCAATGTTGATCTGCTATTGCCATTTCGTGCTCCTTACCGTAGATTGTTTGTACACGAAAGGTCATAATGGGTTAACAAAGAAAGTGATTAGCTATAAAATCCAGAAGCAGCTCCGGGCGTTAGGCTATACCTATTGTTGACATTTCCATTGGATGCACCGACCCGCATTACGGGATTAGAAATCCCATGCAGCCGTGTTACAAATTCAAACACTGGAATGTGTGATGTAATCTACACCCCAATTAGGCTGATATAATCCTCAATTTGAGTGTCATTATTTATATATTGCCTACACTTGCCTACGCTAATGCGGGTGGGATGGGTTTGGCTTTGTTACAAGAGCAGCCGCTCACAGATTTGACTTCTCAAACGCAGAGACACCTCCGATATTGCCTAAACAAAAACATTGATATCCCACTGGGCACACCCAATGACGTTTACAAACCCTGGATAGTTACGCTATGCCTTGGCCAATAAGAGCCTTAGAAGCTACCAGTCCACCATTATCATACTCCTCCTTTCAGGGCGTTGAGTAATGGAAGTGGATCAAGGAAAAACAATATCTCACATTAAAATAGCCAACTTGTCAACAATGCCACAATGTGTGGCATATGAATGCAGCCAGCACCAATTCAAGGGATGTTGGAAGACATGTCATATGTTAGTGTAGAAAATGTACTTTTTGGTCTATTTTGAGAGACAGACTTGTCCTGACAGCTTGTGGTACTGTGTAACAATAGCAACGCATGCATGCAAATTTATTTTTGGTGAATTTTGAAGCATTATGTAGTTAAAAAAAGCACATAAAGGCTTCATAATTCATAAAGGTCATGTTAACTGACTGATATTAAATATGCCACAATGTACTTCATGTGCTTTATTAAATATAAGTTATGAGCTTTTTCTGGTTACTTAAATGTTTCAAAATTCACCAAAAATGATGTTAGCTGATGAAGATTATCTCATAGAACAAAACGTATAAGATCTCCTATGCCTGTGTTTACCACAGACCTTATTTTTGGACATTATCAAAAAACCCTACAAAAACTCCATTCATTTTCCCATAGGCTTTGTCCAATGAACCATGGCGGAGTTAGTGCCTACAAAAAGACGCAATTACTATTGCTCTCTATGTCCGTGTATGCTAGCTAGCTTACAAAAATGATAACCCATTGTTGATGTTATTAAGCATGGATGACATGATGATACAGTACATGTGTAAAATGTAACTAATGTTCTTATGGATTTTCTAATTGTCCTTTCACCTGTAGAGATCTGGAGAGACCTGGTCAGTCAATTACTAATATACTAATACTCTTAGTAAAAGTATTTATGTTCAACTCGCAATCTGTGGATTCTATTCGATTAGATAGATTCAAATTGTATATTAAACATCACAGCATAGTTGAAAGATATATGGCGCATAGAAATCCAAAGAGGGTGGCCAGCAGAGATAGGTGGGATGGGCTGAGGGAAGCTGAGGGTTGGGATGTGGAACTGGAGACAAGTGGGAGTGGAGTTGCTGTGCGGGGGATAGAATGTCGGTCAAAGATAAAAGTCAAAAATAAAGTCAAAATAAACAAAACAAAAAAGTATGTTTGAATGACACTGAGGGGTAATGCTGTTACATCCAATGCCTGTTTGCCTGAGGCTGATATCGCGCAGGTGCTTGTACGCGTGTACACATGCATATACACACGCTCGCATTCAAATGCACACGTGCACACACACGGACACATACACACATGTACAGTGGGGAGAACAAGTATTTGATACACTGACGATTTTGCAGGTTTTCCTACTTACAAAGCATGTAGAGGTCTGTCATTTTTATCATAGGTACACTTCAACTGTGAGAGACGGAATCCAGAAAATCACATTGTATGATTTTTAAGTAATTAATTTGCTTTTTATTACATGACATAAATATTTGATACATCAGAAAAGCAGAACTTAATATTTGGTACAGAAACCTTTGTTTGCAATTACAGAGATCATACGTTTCCTGTAGGTCTTGACCAGGTTTGCACACACTGCAGCAGGGATTTTGGCCCACTCCTCCATACAGACCTTCTCCAGATCCTTCAGGTTTCGGGGCTGTCGCTGGGCAATACGGACTTTCAGCTCCCTCCAAAGATTTTCTATTGGGTTCAGGTCTGGAGACTGGCTAGGCCACTCCAGGACCTTGAGATGCTTCTTACGGAGCCACTCCTTAGTTACCCTGGCTCTGTATTTCGGGTCATTGTCATGCTGGAAGACCCAGCCACGACCCATCTTCAATGCTCTTACTGAGGTAAGGAGGTTGTTGGCCAAGATCTCACGATACATGGCCCCATCCATCCTCCCCTCAATACGGTGCAGTCGTCCTGTCCCCTTTGCAGAAAAGCATCCCCAAAGAATGATGTTTCCACCTCCATGCTTCACTGTTGGGATGGTGTTCTTGGGGTTGTGCTCATCCTTCTTCTTCCTCCAAACACGGCGAGTGGAGTTTAGACCAAAAAGCTCAATTTTTGTCTCATCAGACCACATGACCTTCTCCCATTCCTCCTCTGGATCATCCAGATGGTCATTGGCAAACTTCAGACGGGCCTGGACATGCGCTGGCTTGAGCAGGGTGACCTTGCGTGCGCTGCAGGATTTTAATCCATGACGGCGTAATGTGTTACTAATGGTTTTCTTTGAGACTGTGGTCCCAGCTCTCTTCAGGTCATTGACCAGGTCCTGCCATGTAGTTCTGGGCTGATCCCTCACCTTCCTCATGATCATTGATGCCCCAACGAGGTGAGATCTTGCATGGAGCCCCAGACCGAGGGTGATTGACCGTCATCTTGAACTTGAGCTTGCCTATTGTCCTGTAGCCCATCCCAGCCTTGTGCAGGTCTACAATTGTATCCCTGATGTCCTTATACAGCTCTCTGGTCTTGGCCATTGTGGAGAGGTTGGACTCTGTTTGATTGAGTGTGTGGACAGGTGTCTTTTATACAGGTAACGAGTTCAAACAGGTGCAGTTAATACAGGTAATGAGTGGAGAACAGGAGGGCTTCTTAAAGAAAAACTAACAGGTCTGTGAGAGCCGGAATTCTTACTGGTTGGTAGGTGATCAAATACTTATGTCATGCAATAAAATGCAAATTAATTACTTAAAAATCATACAATGTGATTTTCTGGATTTTTGTTTTAGATTCCGTCTCTCACAGTTGAAGTGTACCTATAATAAAAATTACAGACCTCTACATGCTTTGTAAGTAGGAAAACCTGCAAAATCAGCAGTGTATCAAATACTTGTTCTCCCCACTGTAAATAGTGCCACACATGCACTCAAACGTTGGCCTTGCTGTTTAGATTTTTTATTTTTATTTTGCATTGTTGTTTTCTGTTATTTTCCTTAGTTTTTCAATTTTTTCTCTTTTGTTCATTTTGTTGGTTGTTGGTGCATTGGAGGACGGTGGGTGGGGGGTGGGGCCGGTGGCCGATAGGTCGCTGGCTCGGGTCCCCGTTTTGACTTGGTGGGAGGGCGTTGACCCTGGTTGCTTCTGTGGGTCGCTCTGGATGGGAGTCTGTTAGATGACTGAATGTAATGTAAATGTTGAGTGGCTTCACTGCAGGTAGATATTCAATAAAATAAAATAAATATATTTTTTATAATAAATAGTCCTTTAACAAATGTTGAACATATATTGTGTATTGACGATGAATGTAACGCTAGCAGCCAGCCTAGTACCTGTATGACATGATGTATACAAAAAAGGCCACCAGTGAACCCAGTGTTTTTTACAGTCTGAGTAAACCAGTTCCTAGGTTTATTGTACTCAAAGTAATTTATTGAGCTTGACTCTATTGCCATTTCTTTTTACTGGCTTCATAGGGGAGTAACTTTACATCAGATTGATCTTAAATTGGTCAGCAATATTGAAAACATATTTTTATGGGATCATACATTAACTTCTCCAGCTTTACATTATAGTAATCAACATTGTGTTTGCTTTGTAGTGTAGAGAGCTGAGCTACATGTTTTAATTTCAACAGCTACAGGTTTTGGAAGATAAGTAATTTTTTATTAAATAGTATTGTATGAACTGAACAAAATCCAATCATTTCTGAATATAAATGGAAAATAGAAAAACATTTAGAGTTCTTATGTTGCAGTCCCCACTACAACAAATAAATAGTTAAATGCATGTATTTTTGTCCTTGAAATACATTGACATACTGTAGATTCCCATTAATTTCCGTGGAGGCTGTTCCTTGTGAGGAGTATCATAATGGTGGACAGTGACTTCAGAACAGCACCCCCTGTCAGTCATCTAGGGAATAAATATATATCATTGAGCACACCACGTCATTTCAACATGGATCATTTGGTATTATTTGGTTGAGACGTTGATCAATAACAGAACTCCATACACTGAGTGTACAAAACATTAGGAACACTTGCTCTTTCCATGACATAGACTGACCAGGTGAAAGCTATGATCCCTTATTGATTTCACGTGTTAAATCCACTTCAGTGTAGATGACGGGGAGGAGACAGGTTAAAGAAGGATTTTTAAGCCTTGAGACAATTGAGACATGGGTTGTGTATGTGTGCCATTCAGAGGGTGAATGGGCAAGAAAAAAGATTGAAGTGCCTTTGAACGGGGTATGGTAGTAGGTGCCAGGCGCACCGGTTTAAGTATGTCAAGAAATGCAACGTGAATCCAACATATCATTTGTGAACTTGTCGACAAGTTAATAGGCTATTTACTGTATTTCAAAAGTGATATTGAATTGTGTTTGGTTGTGAATGAAACCAAATGTTGACATTTGAAGGAGATGTATCTTCTGCTTGGATAGTTCCATCTGTGGCACTGACTTAGTCTGGCTTTAATTCCAGTTTGTCTACAAATGTATAATTGATATGTTGGATTCACGTCTCCATTTCAACCAAAAATCTAAGTTAAAGAATAGGACTAAATCCAATCAAATCAAACTTTAAATGCACTTTAAATAAAGTTAGATTTTATTTAGTCGTTTTCTTTAACTTAGATTTTTGGTTGAGATGGAGACATGAATCCATCATATAAATTATTAATTTGTAGACAAAATGGAATTAAAGAGATTAAGTTAGTGGCACAGATGGAACTATCCAAGCAGAAGATACATGTCCTTCAAATGTTGATATTTGGTTGCGTCGACAACCAAACTATTCAATATCACTAAATACAGGATCATTACATTTGAAATCAACCACAGCTTGAAACACTAGGCTTATGTATTGTCTATTTTTTGCAGAATCTTGGGTTGAATTGAAACAATAGCTGTTGATGACTTTGCAAATGCTATATATAGGCCTAAATAGCATAATTGATGATATGAGTGATAAAGTATGGTCACATTTATTTGCTCTGTTAAACGTACCCTTTAGAATGACTTCAATAGCAACTGTGAATCTATTTCGTTTTTTAAGTGGAGATCTATCAACAATCATTCTCACGATAGCACATTGGCAATAGTAAGTGACAAATATCATAGCTAAGCAGGGCTGGGCTTGGTTAAAACCCTGGATGGGAGACCAAAGGGTAGCGTTACCAAAGTGTTACCTGAGTTATTTATGAGAACCCATCATTTAAAAAAACACTTAACAGATTACATACAGTACAGTACATTCAGACATGACAACAAATTAAGATCATATGCTGGCTTCGTTTAATCAAGAACTAGCCGGCTTATAACGTTCCTACATTTCTGTTACCATAGTCTCTCCTAGCACAGACCTCGAGTTTAGGGTCATTATTCTCCTTTTCCTTTAGCCTCAGACAGGTGGCTGTAGACACAGACAGATGTTTGCTATCAGTGGGGTGCACTGACCACAGCAGACAATTCTCCCAAATGTCAGGTGGCAACCGAGCAGGGCACATTTGCAGGGTACCTGTCCAATGACTCCACTGTGAGTGTGCCCCCAGTTATGAGGGCAGACAACCGTTTATTTGAGGCCAACCTTTCGCCATCTGATTTGGGTCAGTGATTATCACTGAAGGGGAAAGTGTCCAACTGCCCCAAAGAGATTCACCTATGAAGATGGACACTGCTATGGAGTAGTGAATTACAAAACAAAAGGGGAGAAGTGGAAAATAAAGAAATTAACCATAATACTACTGCAACTAAGTAGATCTGAATATTAACAGTGAGCACTGAAACAACATGAAAGCTTTCAGCTCTAGAGATAAGCCAGCCCTTTTAGAGGGACCTACAGTGCATTCAGAAAGTATTCACACCCCTTGACTTTTTCCACATTTTGTTATGTTACAGCCTGAATTTAAAGTGGATTAAATTAAGATTTTTTGTCACTGGCCTACACACAATACCCCATCATGTCAAAGTGGAATTATTATTATAGATTTTTTTTTTTTTTTTTACACATTTATAAAAAAATTGAAAACTGAAATTTCTTGTGTAAAATAAGTATTCGACCACTTTGTTATGGAAGCCTAAATAAGTTCAGGAGTAAAAATGTGCTTAACAAGTCACATAATAGTTTGCATGGACTCACTCTGTGTGCAATAATAGTGTTTAATATGATTTTTTTTACTACCTCATCTCTCTACCCCACACATACAATTATCTGTAAGGTCCCTCAGTTGAAAAGTGAATTTCAAACACAGATTCAACCACAAAGACCAAGGAGGTTTTCCAATACCTCGCAAAGAAGGGCACCTATCTGTGGATGGGTAAAAAAAAAAGCAGACATTAAATATCCGTGAGCATGGTGAAGCTATTAATTACATTTTGGATGGTGTATCAATACACCCAGTCACTACAAAGATACAGGCGTCCTTCCTAACTCAGTTGCCTGAGAGGAAGGAAACCGATCAGGGATTATACCATAAGGCCAATGGTGACTTTAAAACAGTTACAGAGTTTAATGGCTGTGATAGGAGAAAACTGAGGATGGGATCAACAACTTTGTAGTTACTCTACAATACTAACCTAATTGACAGAGTGAAAAGAAAGAAGCCGGTACAGAATAAAAATATTCCAAAACATGCATCCTGTTTGCAACAAGGCACCATAGTAAAACTGCAAAAAATGTGGCAAAGAAATGAACTTTTTGTCCTTGTTGGATTCTAGCTTGAAATATGCTTATTCATGTTACCACACTGGAACTTATTGATTACTTTACATGTATAATGAAGGTATATGTTGGGGTCAATGAAGGGTGGATAGGAACTTGGTGTATGGAAAGTTACTGAGTGAGACAAGGGGAAGTGCAGAAAGTTAATATTCTGTTCAAACATGTTATTGTTGAATATCAATGTTTCTAAAGAGGGAGGCAAAGGGCAACAGTCTAGTTTCAGTTTCTGATAAGGCAGGCCAGCTGCGGAACTAGGGAGGAGCGAGGAATTCGGCTCGAGGTCAAGTCAACAGATGAAGTGAGAAGAAACCTCTGGGAGGGGGGCCAGAGGGGCACACCCCAACGACCCTCCTACTACAGTCCTATATCATACACATACACTTCCACGCCCACAAAGGTTCTAGCATCAGGAAGGGCCATGACTACACCACTGAGAGGAACCAATTAAGTTCCTGTCTAGCAACAGAGATGTATTGGCTGTCTTGATGTGTAAGGAGTTTACCCCGCCTATTAGGAGGTTATAAATACAGTGGGGGAAAAAAAATATTTAGTCAGCCACCAATTGTGCAAGTTCTCCCACTTAAAAAGATGAGAGAGGCCTGTAATTTTCATCATAGGTACACGTCAACTATGACAGACAAATTGAGAAAAAAAATCCAGAAAATCACATTGTAGGATTTTTAATGAATTTATTTGCAAATTATGGTGGAAAATAAGTCTTTGGTCACCTACAAACAAGCAAGATTTCTGGCTCTCACAGACCTGTAACTTCTTCTTTAAGAGGCTCCTCTGTCCTCCACTCGTTATATGTATTAATGGCACCTGTTTGAACTTGTTATCAGCATAAAAGACACCTGTCCACAACCTCAAACAGTCACACTCCAAACTCCACTATGGCCAAAACCAAAGAGCTGTCAAAGGACACCAGAAACAAAATTGTAGACCTGCACCAGGCTGGGAAGACTGAATCTGCAATAGGTAAGCAGCTTGGTTTGAAGAAATCAACTGTGGGAGCAATTATTAGGAAATGGAAGACATACAAGACCACTGATAATCTCCCTTGATCTGGGGCTCCACGCAAGATCTCACCCTGTGGGGTCAAAATGATCACAAGAACGGTGAGCAAAAATCCCAGAACCACACGGGGGGACCTAGTGAATGACCTGCAGAGAGCTGGGACCAAAGTAACAAAGCCTACCATCAGTAACACACTATGCCGCCAGGGACTCACATCCTGCAGTGCCAGACGTGTCCCCCTGCTTAAGCCAGTACATGTCCAGGCCTGTCTGAAGTTTGCTAGAGTGCATTTGGATGATCCAGAAGAGGATTGGGAGAATGTCATATGGTCAGATGAAACCTAAATAGAACTTTTTGGTAACAACTCAACTCGTCGTGTTTGGAGGACAAAGAATGCTGAGTTGCATCCAAAGAACACCATACCTACTGTGAAGTGTGGGGGTGAAAACATCATGCTTTGGGGCTGTTTTTCTGCAAAGGGACCAGGACGACTGATCCGTGTAAAGGAAAGAATGAATGGGGCCATGTATCGTGAGATTTTGAGTGAAAACCTCCTTCCATCAGCAAGGGCATTGAAGATGAAACGTGGCTGGGTCTTTCAGCATGACAATGATCCCAAACACACCGCCCGGGCAACGAAGGAGTGGCTTCGTAAGAAGCATTTCAAGGTCCTGGAGTGGCCTAGCCAGTCTCCAGATCTCAACCCCATAGAAAATCTTTGGAGGGAGTTGAAAGTCCGTGTTGCCCAGCGACAGCCCCAAAACATCACTGCTCTAGAGGAGATCTGCATGGAGGAATGGGCCAAAATACAAGCAACAGTGTGTGAAAACCTTGTGAAGACTTACAGAAAACGTTTGACCTGTGTCATTACCAACAAAGGGTATATAACAAAGTATTGAGAAACGTTTGTTATTGACCAAATACTTATTATCCACCATAATTTGCAAATAAATTCATTAAAAATCCTACAATGTGATTTTCTGGATTTTTTTTCCTCATTTTGTCTGTCATAGTTGACGTGTACCTATGATGAAAATTACAGGCCTCTCTCATCTTTTTAAGTGGGAGAACTTGCACAATTGGTGGCTGACTAAATACTTTTTTCCCCCACTGTATATGTGCTTGTGTAATCATACCTTGTCTTTGCAGCTGAATGACCCAGTGGGTGAATAAACTTGGTTTGAGCTTTTCCTAGTCGCCCGTTTTGAGTTTTTACTCTGTTTGTTCAGAACCTAACATCCTGAATACAATGTGTTATGTTTGGGGCAAATCCAACACCACACATCACTGAGTACCACTCTTCATATTTTCAATTATGGTGGTAGCTGCATCATGTTTTGGGTATGCTTTTCATCTGCAAAGACTAGGGATTTTTTTTGATCAAAAGAAATGGAATAGAGCTAAGCACAGGCAAAATCCTAGAGGAAAACCTGGTTCAGTCTGCTTTTCAACAGACACTGGGAGACAAATTCACCTTTCAGCAGGACCTAACCTAAAACACAAGGCCAAATATACACTGGAGTTGCTTACCAAGACGACATTGAATGTTCCTGAGTGGCCTAGTTACAGTTTTGACTTCAATCAGCTTGAAAATGTCTGTCTAGCAATGATCAAAAACTAACTTGACAGAGCTTGAAGAATATTGTACAATCCAGGTGTGCAAAGCTTAATCAGCAGCACCTGTCTTTTTACTAAAGAAATGTGTTAAAGCTGCAATATGTAACTTTTCGGGCAACCCGACAAAATTCACATAGAATTGTGTGGTATAGATCAGTCATTCTCATTGAAAGCAAGTCTAAGAAGTGGTCTATGTACGTATTTCTATGGCCCCGTTTGTAGCCAAATTTCCTCATCTGCTTGCATGCGCCTTCCGTACAGTGGGGAGAACAAGTATTTGATACACTGCTGATTTTGCAGGTTTTCCTACTTACAAAGCATGTAGAGGTCTATAATGTTTATCATAGGTACACTTCAACCGTGAGAGACGGAATCTAAAACAAAATTCCAGAAAATCACATTGTATGATTTTTAAGTAATTAATTTGCATTTTATTGCATGACATAAGTATTTGATACATCAGAAAAGCAGAACTTAATATTTGGTACAGAAACATTTGTTTGCAATTACAGAGATCATACGTTTCCTGTAGGTCTTGACCAGGTTTGCACACACTGCAGCAGGGATTTTGGCCCACTCCTCCACACAGACCTTATCCAGATCCTTCAGGTTTCGGGGCTGTCGCTGGGCAATACGGACTTTCAGCACCCTCCAAAGATTTTCTATTGGTTTCAGGTCTGGAGACTGGCTAGGCCACTCCAGGACCTTGAGATGCTTCTTACGGAGCCACTCCTTAGTTGCCCTGGCTGTGTGTTTCGGGTCGTTGTCATGCTGGAAGACCCAGCCACGACCCATCTTCAATGCTCTTACTGAGGGAAGGAGGTTGTTGGCCAAGATCTCGCGATACATGGCCCCATCCATCCTCCCCTGAATACGGTGCAGTCGTCCTGTCCCCTTTGCAGAAAAGCATCCCCAAAGAATGATGTTTCCACCTCCATGCTTCACGGTTGGGATGGTGTTCTTGGGGTTGTACTCATCCTTCTTCTTCCTCCAAACACAGCGAGTGGAGTTTAGACCAAAAAGCTCTATTTTTGTCTCATCAGACCACATGACCTTCTCCCATTCCTCCTCTGGATCATCCAGATGGTAATTGGCAAACTTCAGACGGGCCTGGACATGCACTGGCTTGAGCAGGGGGACCTTGCGTGCGCTGCAGGATTTTAATCCATGACGGCGTAGTGTGTTACTAATGGTTTTCTTTGAGACTGTGGTCCCAGCTCTCTTCAGGTCATTGACCAGGTCCTGCCGTGTAGTTCTGGGCTGATCCCTCACCTTCCTCATGATCATTGATGCCCCACGAGGTGAGATCTTGCATGAAGCCCCAGGCCGAGGGTGATTGACCGTCATCTTGAACTTCTTCCATTTTCTAATAATTGCGCCAACATTTGTTGCCTTCTCACCAAGCTGCTTGCCTATTGTCCTGTAGCCCATCCCAGCCTTGTGCAGGTCTACAATTTTATCCCTGATGTCCTTACACAGCTCTCTGGTCTTGGCCATTGTGGAGAGGTTGGAGTCTGTTTGATTGAGTGTGTGGACAGGTGTCTTTTATACAGGTAACGAGTTCAAACAGGTGCAGTTAATACAGGTAATGAGTAGAGAACAGGAGGGCTTCTTAAAGAAAAACTAACAGGTCTGTGAGAGACGGAATTCTTACTGGTTGGTAGGTGATCAAATACTTATGTCATGCAATAAAATGCAAATGAATTACTTAAAAATCATACAATGTGATTTTCTGGATTTTTGTTTTAGATTCCGTCTCTCACAGTTGAAGTGTACCTATTATAAAACTTACAGACTTCTACATGCTTTGTAAGTAGGAAAACCTGCAAAATCGGCAGTGTATCAAATACTTGTTCTCCCCACTGTATATCAAGGTGTTTTGGTACTTCCTTCATGCACTATGCTTTTCCGTGTGGTAACTTTTACTATAGGCCTACCACAGGTCAGTATAGTCTACCAGTCTAATGGTCTATCCTGCCCTCTATTCACCATTCATAGTGACAATAGTGGTAGGTGGATCTTTTGTCCAGATCTGCAATAGGCTAATTAGCAATCATACCACACATAAAAGTATTCAAAGCTGCATCAATTTTAATATGAATCGACAAGAACAAATAGGAATAGCTGATAGGTAGCTGAAAGGTCAGGTGCATAGTTGCGCATGAAAGAACAGTGAAGACATGAAACACACAGCTCAAAAAGCCCCTCCTATTGATCTTGTTTAGGGACAATACAATGATCCTACCTAGACTAGTCTACACCATCACAATGCAATGAATAATTGCATTATTGTTTTCAAGTGAGTACAAAATCAATCAATCAATCAATCCAAACTGTGCAGCAGCAATTTGATGAATGGAAAGAGACATCTGTTACAAAATACCAAAAAGTTGAATGACATTGGGAGATTGTCAAGCGAAGCCTTCGATACTGGGTAAGCCTACAAGGTAGGGAGGGATGTGTTTTCTGTTTGTCCAGATTGATACAGTCTATTTATTGTGGTGTTGAAAACGCAAACCACGATATTGAAATGCCCGAAGTCGGTGTGTTTTGTTTATTGGTTGTGTGGTGCATTGGCACAGAAACTGTTGTGGAAAATAACCACTATACTTTATTACAAATAAGGTCTTACAGAGTTTTTGTTGCATCAAGAAATGACTTTATTAAAGTTTTCAACAAAGCCCATACCAGTCTGCAGAGGGGCACACATCCTTACGGTCTCCCTCCATCTTATATAGTCCTCTTCAGTTTTCCCGCTCTTTTATTGCTCCGCCCACTTCCTTTGTCTCTGAGAGCGGCTAAACTCAACTTTCATTAAGTTCAGAGTACTACAATCAATCAATCCTTATCTTGCAAAAACACTCATGTTTAGTTTAAACTCTGTTCAACCCTGGCTCTTTTCACTGTGTTTGAAGACAAAAACTAACGTCCCAATTCAGTTAGCCACAAATAATGTTAACTATATGTTCATGATTAACTCAATTTTATCTGATAATCCATTAAATATACACATCATATCCCTCCCAATGGGATTACTAATCCCATACATTTATAAAAGTATATTATGTTCATGCTATCAATCCCAATCTTTGCATTCAAGGTTATACTCATAATAATAATATCACTATTTCTACTCAAAATAATTCCAACATAAGTGTTAGTCTCCTAACACATTAATACTAGCGTAGCATTGTTTTAACCATACTACCTAGGACATGTTTAAGAATAGTGTCAACATCTTTGACTCACATATCTTCATTCAGATCAATCAGTCAGCTTACAATTCATAATCATACTCAAATTAATTACCCAAAACAAATTTAGAATGACAATTCTTAGTCAGTCACCTTGGTTCCATCATTCAAAGTTAAAACTCTCACCTTGGCACATACTGACACTAACATACTGTATAGTTATATTAACACAATTCTAACATGACCTTCCTCATAACGAGAATTACAACAGATCAGTATCCCAATGCATTCCTAGTCTAAATTACTATACATTTAGCAGTGTATACTACCTCCTCAATTCAACATACTACCTCAACTAACACTCCCTTCCTCAACCGGCACTCAATCTTCTGGCGTCCGCCTTATGTTCTTCAGATAGCTTCATAGTTCATCTTGGATTGCCCATGGCAATGTCACAATTCCAATGTCACAAATGAGCCGCCCCACCTCCACCATCATTCTTTTTTGTCCATTTTGCCAACCAGTATACCCAATACTATGAAGAATGTTGTATTGGCATAGATCTTTCTTCCTGCTCACTCCACATGGACTCCTGTCACATTCTTGAGAGAAAAGGCACAAAAGAGAAGGCAATTGATTGCTTTGATTTGATGCTGGATTCAGGTCTCCTGGCAGAGGTGGTGTCGGACAGGAACGTCTTCAACGCCTTTGTTGCTCCTCTTCAGCCGGGTAGAGGGTTTTTGGTTTTTATTGAGGTTTACACCGTTCTGGATTACGACACCATCTTTAGTAACCTCAGGAAAGGGCAGATCATAACAGTTTAGTTGAGTTAATTTCCAATCCAAAACATCCCTATAAGCATTGACTATATGACAAATCATTATGTTTCACCACTCATTCTTAATACCCATTTCTAATACTTAATCCTGCTGCCTGATAGATTTTTCTTTGAGGGGTCCCTGTATTCCAAAGGCTATCTGTTTAAACGCCCCCTAGTTTCACATTCTCCCTTGTATTCTCCCAAATTATATAACCCAATTGTTTTATTGTAACATTCCTATATTTCCTCATAATCTATTTGATATTACTCTGGTGTTTCCCTTTTCCTTGTTCCTATTCTAACAATTGCTTACACTAATCTCCTCATCCTGGTTGATCCTAAAATTGTTTATAGTTAGAATTTCCTAAATATTACAAAAGTTGTGATTGAATCCTAGCACACAGTCCTCGTAACTGTGAATATTTTGAACTACTGTTAATTATTTAAATGGAGATGTGGTGCATATTAGACTATTTTCTTTATTTAATTGTAATGTAATATATTGTACTCATCTATACCAATCATTGTTTAACGGCTCCTTCCATTCCCTTTCTTCTGTATTTGGTATGGCTCTAACATGTATAGGGTTTAGTGCACTTTCCCAAGGAATAACTACTCCAACAACACTTCCCCCTGGAACTCTAACACTAAGTACTACATCAAATTGTTTATCTAAGTATTGAACTGTTATCCTTATGTCTATGATCCATCTGTCTTTTCTTTTCTTATCTTAAGGTCACCGTGTGATTTCCCAATACTCCTTGTGCTGGTTCTTCCCACACCAATAACCATTTAACCCTTGTATTTGAATAGTGATCCCTTTCTGTATTTTAGTTATGGTTCCTGCCTGTGCAGGAATATACATTCTAATCCTGTCTATATCCCTTCTATGTCTTGTTCTTCTGCTCTTTACTATTATCAGTACCCCATTCCCCTTATTCTCAGGGAACTAGTCAAGTGCAGAGAAATCAATGATGAGGATATCTGGTGCGTCTTGGAGGTCTGGAATCTCTCGGTGGTCTGGAAAGTCTTGGAGGTCTTGAAAGTCTTGGTGGTCTCTTAGTCATCAGTTCCCTCACTCTGGTACAATGGTTTAGATGATACCTGATCACGCTCCCCTCTATCCATACCGCCGTTGGTGTAACCGGGACGATGATGTATGGTCACTTTAGCTGTTAACCTTCTTCCGTCACTAGGGTCTCCGGATCAGCCAGAGTCCCTCTCAATCTATCGACATCGGTCTGCGAAGAGTGTCCTTCTATCAGCCTACCCATAAGGAAGCTCGGAGTTACTGCTGCAAGGACACACAAGCACAGACACACACAAAATACAACAATGCTACCCAATGGCTGGGGTTGGAACACTCCTATAGTGGGAAACATGGATCTAAGTATCTGTCTCTGCCACTTTTACCATCATTGAGGTAGCCAACAACACCTGGTACAGGCCCCTCCACATAGGGTCTTTCCATCTCTTTCTTCCGTAGTCTTTTACCATCACATAGTCTCCAGGGCGCAGAAAATACTCAGATTCTCCTACTCCGTTGGGCAGAGTTCCCTTCACCCATGGGAAAAAATCTTAAGAACATTGTTAGGTTAGGTGAGACACAGTATGCTACTTATGTCCTCTCATCCGTCAGGAGAAGCCTTGAGATTATGAAGCGCACCTATTTCCAGCTTGTTGTAGTCCACTCATTTCATAGACAGACCTCCTATCACAAAAACAAAAAAGATTTAACCTAACCCATAACACATTATTACTACTGCTCATATTCTTAATACAATTTGCATATCTTACCACAAAAACATTAAAACCATTAAAAACCATTAAAAACCATTAAAACTTTTAAGCCCAAAAATCATTAAAACACCTGTAAAACCCCTGTAAACCCCAAAAACAAAATCGTTAACACCTTCCCCCCTTTGGACACATGCATCACATCGTGATTCATGTGTTCAAAAAAACAAAAGAACAACAACATTGCTTGTTAAACCAAAAATAATAACTGAACTTAAAATGACAACCCTTGATGATATCTTAACCCAATTGCATTTGATAACATTATTCAAGGATATCTCTCCTTTAAGACTAACTCTCCCACTTCATCTTTGTCCTGTTTGGGATGATATATAGGATTAATGCCAAATTATATACTTCTTTACAATTCCTTATTATAATCAACCCCCTAATTCAACATGCCTCCGGATTTACAGTGTGGATGATCAGGCCACACTAGAAAGCCAGGACAGATCGCAGAGGTCATTGAACTCATTCAATTAATTGTTCCATCAAATAGTATACTACTCATTAACAACCGTCAAAACATTTCATAAATGTTGTATCCCAAGTGTACAGTATGTCTTTAGTACAGCTCTTTTCAAAATAAATCACACGTATTTACTTATCCCTCAGTAAATAAAAAAGCCCAAATTACATGTGTTTGCCCCTTCAAGATATTTCACTTCCATCCCGCGAAAAAACCTAAAATACAAATAAAAATCCTATACAGCTAACATTTCATACTAAGTGGTTTGTTTGTGGTTATTTGAACACCATATACAGTGGGGAAAAAAAGTATTTAGTCAGCCACCAATTGTGCAAGTTCTCCCACTTAAAAAGATGAGAGAGGCCTGTAATTTTCATCATTAGGTACACGTCAACTATGACAGACAAAATGAGAAAAAAAAATCCAGAGAATCACATTGTAGGATTTTTAATGAATTTATTTGCAAATTATGGTGGAAAATAAGTATTTGGTCAATAACAAAAGTTTCTCAATACTTTGTTATATATCCTTTGTTGGCAATGACACAGGTCAAATGTTTTCTGTAAGTCTTCACAAGGTTTTCACACACTGTTGCTGGTATTTTGGCCCATTCCTCCATGCAGATCTCCTCTAGAGCAGTGATGTTTTGGGGCTGTCGCTGGGCAACACGGACTTTCAACTCCCTCCAAAGATTTTCTATGGGGTTGAGATCTGGAGACTGGCTAGGCCACTCCAGGACCTTGAAATGCTTCTTACGAAGCCACTCCTTCGTTGCCTGGGCGGTGTGTTTGGGATCATTGTCATGCTGAAAGACCCAGCCACGTTTCATCTTCAATGCCCTTGCTGATGGAAGGAGGTTTTCACTCAAAATCTCACGATACATGGCCCCATTAATTCTTTCCTTTACACGGATCAGTCGTCCTGGTCCCTTTGCAGAAAAACAGCCCCAAAGCATGATGTTTCCATCCCCATGCTTCACAGTAGGTATAGTGTTCTTTGGATGCAACTCAGCATTCTTTGTCCTCCAAACACGACGAGTTGAGTTTTTACCAAAAAGTTCTATTTTGGTTTCATCTGACCATATGACATTCTCCCAATCCTCTTCTGGATCATCCAAATGCACTCTAGCAAACTTCAGACGGGCCTGGACATGTACTGGCTGTCACGCTCTGGCTCCGGGACTTTGTATGTTGAGCCAGGGTGTGTTCGTTTCGTTGTGTTCTGTTTGGTTGGGTTGTTCTATGTGGTTGTATTTCTTTGTTTGGATGAGTGACTCCCAATCAGAGGTAACGAGTGTCAGCTGTTTGGCTCGTTGTCTCTGATTGGGAGCCATATTTATAATGTCTGTTTTCACCTTGTGTTTGTGGGTTTTTGTTCCTTGTCAGTCATTGTCTGAGGACGTTACGTATCGTTTATTGTTTTGTATTCGTGTTTGCACTTTAATATTAAAGTATGTTCGCTCAACACGCTGCGCCTTGGTCCTCTCTAACCAACGATCGTGACAGAAAAACCCACCTTAACCAGATCAAGCAGCGTGACGAGGAGATAGGATGGACGTGGGAGGAGATGATTGCGAGTCTGGCAAGAGGGAGAGAGGCCTGGGCCACGGGGAGGAGAGACCCCCAGGAAATTTTTAGGGGGGGGCTCACGACGTCGGGGCAGCAGGTGTACGGGTTAGAGCGGTGCAAAGCGTTGGCAGAGAAGGCCGCCAGGTTAGGGGGGCCACTGGGCACAGAGGAGAGGGAAAGTGTGGAGGCACGGCGAGAGGTACTGGGGTGTGTTACCAGTCCGGTCCGGCCCGTTCCTGATCCCTGCGTGGGGCCAGTGGTGTGTGTCCCCAGTACGGTCCGGCCTGTTCCTGCCATTCCCACCAAGGCAGTGGTGCGCGTCGTCAGCCCAGCCCGGCCTGTTCCTGCCATTCCCACCAAGTCTGTGGTGTGCGTCGACAGCCCGGCCCGGCCTGTTCCTGCCATTCCCACCAAGTCAGTGGTGCGCGTCGTCAGCCCAGCCCGGCCTGTTCCTGCCATTCCCACCAAGTCAGTGGTGCACGTCGTCAGCCCAGCCCGGCCGGTTCCTGCCATTCCCACCAAGTCAGTGGTGTGCGTCGACAGCCCAGCCCGGCCTGTCCCTGCTCCACGCACCAAGCCTACGAGGTGCGTCGCCAGTCCAGCCCGGCCTGTCCCTGCTCCACGCACAAAGCCTACGGTGTGCGTCGCCAGCCCAGCCCGGCCTGTTCCTGCTCCACGCACAAAGCCTACGGTGTGCGTCGCCAGCCCATCCCGGCCTGTCCCTGCTCCACGCACAAAGCCTACGGTGTGCGTCGCCAGCCCGACCCGGCCTGTTCCTGCCACTCGCACCAAACCAGGGGTGCGAGTCGCCAGCCTGGTCCAACCCGTTCCTGCTACTCGCACCAAGCCAGGGGTGCGAGGCGTCAGCCTGGTCCAGCCCGTTCCTGCTACTCGCACCAAACCAGGGATGCGAGTCGTCAGCCTGGTCCAGCTCGTTCCTGCTACTCGCACCAAACCAGGGAATGGAGTCGTCAGTCCGGTGAGGCCCGTTCCTGTTCCACGCACCAAGCCAGGGGCGCGTGTCGTCAGTCCGGCTCCAACCAGCGGGGCTAGACAGGACCAGGGGTACTTTGGGGGGTTGGAGAGGAGGTGGGGATCAGGGCCGGAGCCAGAACCACCGCCGAGGAGGTATGCCCACCCAGCCCTCCCTTGTTTAGCCCTTATTGAGGCGCGGTCGCAGTCCGCGCCTTTAGGGGGGGGTACTGTCACGCTCTGGCACCGGGACTTTGTATGTTGAGCCAGGGTGTGTTCGTTTCGTTGTGTTCTGTTTGGTTGGGTTGTTCTATGTGGTTGTATTTCTTTGTTTGGATGAGTGACTCCCAATCAGAGGTAACGAGTGTCAGCTGTTTGGCTCGTTGTCTCTGATTGGGAGCCATATTTATAATGTCTGTTTTCACCTTGTGTTTGTGGGTTTTTGTTCCTTGTCAGTCATTGTCTGAGGACGTTACGTATCGTTTATTGTTTTGTATTCGTGTTTGCACTTTACTATTAAAGTATGTTCGCTCAACACGCTGCGCCTTGGTCCTCTCTAACCAACGATCGTGACACTGGCTTAAGCAGGGGGACACGTCTGGCACTGCAGGATTTGAGTCCCTGGCGGCGTAGTGTGTTACTGATGGTAGGCTTTGTTACTTTGGTCCCAGCTCTCTGCAGGTCATTCACTAGGTCCCCCGTGTGGTTCTGGGATTTTTGCTCACCGTTCTTGTGATCATTTTGACCCCACGGGGTGAGATCTTGCGTGGAGCCCCAGATCGAGGGAGATTATCAGTGGTCTTGTATGTCTTCCATTTCCTAATAATTGCTCCCACAGTTGATTTCTTCAAACCAAGCTGCTTACCTATTGCAGATTCAGTCTTCCCAGCCTGGTGCAGGTCTACAATTTTGTTTCTGGTGTCCTTTGACAGCTCTTTGGTCTTGGCCATAGTGGAGTTTGGAGTGTGAATGTTTGAGGTTGTGGACAGGTGTCTTTTATACTGATAACAAGTTCAAACAGGTGCCATTAATACAGGTAATGAGTGGAGGACAGAGGAGCCTCTTAAAGAAGAAGTTACAGGTCTGTGAGAGCCAGAAATCTTGCTTGTTTGTAGGTGACCAAATACTTATTTTCCACCATAATTTGCAAATAAATTCATAAAAAATCCTACAATGTGATATTCTGGAAAAAAAATGCTCAATTTGTCTGTCATAGTTGACGTGTACCTATGATGAAAATTACAGGCCTCTCTCATCTTTTTAAGTGGGAGCACTTACACAATTGGTGGCTGACTAAATACTTTTTTCCCCCACTGTAGTAAACCAATAAACAAACAAAAAATGGCTAGGCCTTCTTTATAGTCTCAGAAAATATTTCAATGAAAAGAGAATCACTCCCCCCTTTTTCCTAGAAGAAAAAGTACACATTTAGGTAGTTTCCATTTTGATACCTCTTAATCCATCCACACAATCTAAATTATATATTCTCACTCTCTTGCCACATCTCCTGTTCCCTCCTTTCAGACAACCCTCAAGAACATCACTTGTGACTGCTCCCTTCTCCGGTGAATTCCACAATCTAGTGCACATAAAACAAAATAAAATCCCATAAGATTTAAACCCCTAGGCTTTTCCTTAGCCGCACTGCTACCACTCAATCACCCCCAACATGCTTTGTGACATCAAAAACTCAAATATGCTATCTCTTGCATCGTTGGTTGTACTTTCTCACATGCCCTGTGGCTCCCCTCCTATAAAATCATTTACTAATGTGATGATGGTTTCGCCCATTAGCGTCATCGTCATTCGACACCCATAACACTTTACTACAATCCATAACACACAAATTCAACCCCTCTAGCGATTGTTTAAATGCAGCATGATACACCATTTGACCATTTGTAACCCTCATTCGCGCTGTCACCCATACATACTGTCAATTTACATTTCACCTTTCAGAATGTATTATCTTTCACCCTTGGAAGGATTCTTTAAACCCACTGAATGTACCCCACAAATACAGTCAATTCCTCAGTGTAAGGAATCAGTGATATTTGATCCCAAGTATCTATTAAAATGTTGTTTGAGACGTGGTCTCCTACATCTCCCTCATCATTCATACTGTAGGGGATTTCCATCAATCCGTGAAGAAAGACTCCCAATCAAGACACATCAGACATTTTAATGTTTCATTAAGTGGAATACACACCTATAACATAACAAACCCATAACCACTTTCCAGTATTCTAATCATTTCAACTTGCTGCCTTGATTTTAGTAAAAATATATATTGTTGTGTATTCAATCCAGAACCTACAAAAAGTTAGTCCTGTCCCCTAGTCCAAAATAACAGTTTATACCTAAATGTGATTGTTCTCCTCTCCTTGGTGTGGAAACCTGCTGCTGCCTTTTTTTCTTCTTCTATCTCTACATTCCCTGTTATTGAGACTAAACCTGTGACCTGAGAATACTGCCCCCCTTCTGCGTATGGTGGTGGTGTAGTTGAACCAGCCTTTTTTTGGTTCACTCCCTCTCTCTCTTCTAATTTTCTTGTTATTCTTTGTTCCCTTATCTTATCAATTTCCTCTCACACTGTTACATCAAATGTTCCCTCCTTTGGCCATTTAGTTACTATTTTCCTGGTCCTTTTTTCCCATTTGTCAGAGATATTACCAATATTACTATTTTCTGGGAACCTTCTCTTCATGATTGCTACTGGTGTTCCTGCCATCTCTACTACTTGTGTTGTGTGGTTCAGTGTCTATATTAGGGTGTAAGGTAAATTATTCCTGTTGTCTTTCTCAGCTAAACGTTTTATATCCCTCAGTTAATGGTATTTTTCTTCCTAATATATCTTCATACTCTTCTTCTTTCCTTAAAATGAGATTGTATCCCTTGCCTTTCATTTACTATCCTTCTATCATTACTGGATCAATGACACTTGTAATAACTATTTCGCATTACATTGTGCCTTTTTCTGATAATGTTATATTTGTAGCCTATTGCATTAATTTAGTTTAAAATATAAGTTTGTTATTCAACAAATCTAGAACCCACTATAAGTTGGTGCTATTCCATCAGCATAATAGCTAAAGCTACTTGCATCCCCTGGTCCACGTAACGAAAACAAATTATCGTTTTAGAATTCACCACCTATTTGCATACACCACTGGTGTTAAGCAACCTATCGAATAAAGTAATAACAATTATAATTTGTCAAAGAACTGTTTTCCAGTCAAGTATTTAGACCTCTACTTGAAATCTTACAGCTCAATTCGTACTAGCTGGACTGTCTCTCTTTTACCCGCGAACCAGAGCCATAAATTATTTTCCTTTGATCTCAATTCAAATCATTACCACAGCTCCAGTGCAATTGCCAGCCCCCTATTGCATTTCTGTAACTGTCCTTTCTGATTATGCCCTAATTAGTAAAACAAACACTGGCAATAATTTACAAGCATACATTTAATTCACATCCATATTCAATTCACTATTCCAAATCCAATTATATTCTCAGTAGTTTTCAAATTATCAACTCATTCGGGCGGCAGGTAGCCTAGTGGTCAAGAGCGCTGTGCCAGCAACGGAAAGGTCGCCGGTTCCAATCTCAGAGCCGACCAGGCGAAAAATCTGTCGATGTGCCCCCGAGCAAGGCACCAAACCCTAACCACTCCTGTAAATCGCTCTGGATAAGAGCGTCTGCCAAATGACCAAAATGCAAAAATGTAATTCGGCGCCACAGAAAACAACTAACTATCTTTCTCCTATTCCGGTTGAATACTGGAGTCGTTCAATTTGAAATCAGCCAGCTGCTAAATCGTTCAGTCTTATAACACAAAATGAACACTGATTGTTCTATAAATCTAAGCAACCCATAAACGTAATTGGACTATAATCAGAAAATCTAGATTTTAGTCAGGAATGCAGAATCTATGCTTTATCGGAATGACAAGTAAATCCTCCCCTTTATTCCAATTCTAAATGGTCTGTATTTCTAGTATCTTGCACATACCACATTTATCACAAAATAGCTTTGAAGGACACAGATCTCACACGCTCAACGTAAACAACTTAGCAGCAAACGAGTCAAACCCACATTCATTGATTTGAAAACAGATATAACGACTTAACCAAATTAATTATATTTCCCCCCTAATATACTAAAATTCCTTGACTATATCACCTCTGCTTCTGAAATGATAGATAACTATTATAATGTTTAAAACCTTTTCTACCACACGCTCTATGTACTGTCTTTCACCCCCCACGTCCGTCTACGTGTTTGGGCGCGCAAGCCAGCACTTATATATTATTCCACTTTTATCCACTCTCCATTAATCAATTACCCACACATAA
Organism: Coregonus lavaretus; assembly: GCF_964263955.1. Taxonomy (NCBI): domain Eukaryota; kingdom Metazoa; phylum Chordata; class Actinopteri; order Salmoniformes; family Salmonidae; genus Coregonus; species Coregonus lavaretus. The sequence goes on along the minus strand of NC_140002.1, from coordinate 11,251,269 downwards.
CATACATCATATGTCAATATTATTCATCATATCACATTCACACAACGTTGTTCTCAAACACGCTTCATCACTATTTGCATAACCTACCGGAATATTCCTTTACAATGGTCAATTTTACCATAATCCTATATCCCTTCTAAATTTCCCAACTTTAATTACCCCCTAAAAGCTTGACCGAACATCCAATTTATAGTGTCACCTTCTCAGGATGACTTAATTTTTTACCCGATTCGTTGTCTAATTTGTGCATCCCCTCATCCAGGATGATGCACACCTACTCCGGACGAGCAAACCTACGTATTAGCCTGCTCGTCCACTAGCCTGCGTGTATGCTAGCCTGCTTGTCTACTAGCCTGCGACTATGCTAGCCTGCTTGTCTACTAGCCTGCGTCTATGCTAGCCTGCTTCTTCTACTACTAGCGTGCGGCTATGCTAGCCTGCTTGTGTACTACTAGCCTGCGTCTATGCTAGCCTGCTTGTTCTACTACTAGCCTGCGTCTATGCTAGCCTGCTTGTTCTACTACTAGCCTGCGTCTATGCTAGCCTGCTTGTCTTATTTACACTCATTTACATTGCATGCATGCTTGTTCCTAATTTCAACAAAAACTCTACTTCTTCTGCTAAATTTGGTCCTTATTCTGGAGAGAACCCTTCCGTACCCCACCCTCAGATTCAGCTTGATCGAAACACACAGTTTAAGTAAGAACATAGCTTACCTTTTAAACAGCGGCCACTGAGTCTGTGTGAGTCGCTCAAACTTTCTCCGACGGTAAAGCAATCAAGGATCTCTATAACCAATCACGTCGGGGTCACCAATTATGTTGTGGAAAATAACCACTATACTTTATTACAAATAAGGTCTTACAGAGTTTTTGTTGCATCAAGAAATGACTTTATTAAAGTTTTCAACAAAGCCGATACCAGTCTGCAGAGGGGCACACATCCTTACGGTCTCCCTCCATGTGGTCCTCTGTAGCTCAGCTGGTAGAGCACGGCGCTTGTAACGCCAAGGTAGTGGGTTTGATCCCCTGGACCACCCATGCACAAAAATGTATGCACCCATGACTGTAAGTCGCTTTGGATAAAAGCGTCTGCTAAATGGCATATTATATTATTATATTATATCTTATATAGTCCTCTTCAGTTTTCCCGCTCTTTTATTGCTCCGCCCACTTCCTTTGTCTCTAAACTCAACTTTCATTAAGTTCAGAGTACTACAATCAATCAATCCTTATCTTGCAAAAACACTCATGTTTAGTTTAAACTCTGTTCAACCCTGGCTCTTTTCACTGTGTTTGAAGACAAAAACAAACGGCCCAATTCAGTTAGCCACAAAGAATGTTAACTATATGTTCATGATTAACTTCATTTTATCTGATAATCCATAAAAAATACACATCAAAACCTGTTGGTGGAAAATGTGTTGCATATATTTTATATACACTGAACAAAAATATTGATGAGGAGTATTTTTGTCTGTAATAAAGCCATTTTGTGGGGAAAAACTCAAATCTATGGATTTCACATGACTGGGCGGGTGGGCTTGGCTGCCAAGTGGGTGGGCCTATGCCCTCCAAGGCCCACCCATGGCTGCAACCCTGCCCAGTCATGTGAAATCCATAGATTAGGGCCTAATGAATTTATTGACTGATTTTCTTATATGAACTGTAACTCAGTAAAATCTTTGAAATTGTTCCATGTTGCATTTATATTTTTGTTCAGTATAATTATAAATATGGCAGCAAAATGTTGAAATTCTGATTCCCATTGTCTGCAACCGGCTCTGATTGTGAAGTAATGAAACAAGCAGGGCGAGTGAGCTAGTTTGTGGTGGTGGGTGAACCCTCAAACTTCTGGCCTGTAGCCCTGCGTGGCATCAACCGTGCCACAAAAGCATGTTGAAGTTTCAAAGTCGATATCTACGTTCATAAACACAGGGTCACTACAGTTATTGTTATTTGTGGTCATAAACATTATTTTGAGTTTACATTTACATTTACATTTTAGTCATTTAGCAGACGCTCTTATCCAGAGCGACTTACAGTTAATTCTATAAGGGGATGGTCATGAATAATTTATTTTACAGTACAAGGGGATGGTCATGAATATTTTTTACGTTGGGGAGGGGGGTGTTTGGGGGGTGTTTGTTAGACCATGAGACATCCCGGAAATCGGGTCTTCTCACGAAAATGTCTGTAGCATCCGAATGGTTTGACCACACTATGGAAAGGGGAGACATTCACGATGGTGGTGTCTGTTTTTCTCTACAACCCTCACAAGTGTCAGGGGACTTGTCTGAAGGTAACCGTTACGGGTAAAAAAAAGAAAGAATGGAAGTACAGTATAAAGGTAGTTTTGTGCCTACCCACAAAAGGGGTTAAATATGTATAAAAAACAAATAATATTTCCTGAGCTTTCTTATATCTCCTAGATATAGAACAAAAACTTCAACCATTTTACTGCTGCTGAACCAACCTGCTGAAGCAAGACAGAATGAGAGCGATGACCTGAGCAGCCCACGACAGCGGGTCGTTTGTTGGGGGGTGGTTGGGGGGCCATGAGTGGAGCATTGGGAGGCCTCAAGCAGAGAAATTATATATAAAAAATATATATTTTGTAATTATGCCCAGCTCACGAGGCCCCATGATGATGTGAGGCATGAGGCAATTACCTCTTCTGCCTAATGGTAAGTCCGTCATTGCTCTCATCTCATCTCATCTCATCTTCTGGCCCAGCTAAACTGGGCTTCTTCACTTGGTAGTGTTACCTAAACACCATTGGTATAAGATGTCAAAACACAAGAGCAGCGCCAAAGACACGCAGCCGGAGAGTCCAACAAATTCATTACCATGGCAGAATGGTAATGGCTCTAAAAAGCCAGGGAGAGAATTAGCTTGCCAACTTTGTCATTCTCCATGGTGATGACTCCCCTTGCGGAGAGATGATATTCTGAGAGAGAGCTCTGAGATGGTGTCCATAAAAGATTCATGCAAATGAGAAAAGCTATTTACACTACCGTTCAAAAGTTTGGCATCACTTAGAAATGTCCTTGATTTCCATGAAAACATACATTAAATGAGTTTGAATAGGAAATATAGCAAAATGAATAGGAAATGTAGTCATTGACAAGGTTAGAAATAATGTTTTTTAATTGAAATAATAACTGTGTCCTTCAAACTTTGCTTTCGTCAAAGAATCCTCCATTTGCAGCAATTACAACCTTGCAGACCTTTGGCATTCTAGTTGTCAATTTGTTGAGGTAATCTGAAGATATTTTACCCCATGCTTCCTGAAGCACCTCCCACAAGTTGGATTGGCTTGATGGGCACTTCTTACGTACCATATGGTCAAGCTGCTCCCACAACAGCTCAATAGGGTTGAGATCCGGTGACTGTGCTGGCCACTCCATTATAGACAGAATACCAGGTGACTGCTTCTTCCCTAAATAGTTATTGCATAGTTTGGAGCTGTGCTTTGGGTCATTGTCCTGTTGTAGGAGAAAATTGGCTCCAATCAAGCGCCGTCCACAGTGTATGGCATGGCGTTGCAAAATGGAGTGATAGCCTTCCTTCTTCAAGATCCCATCTTTTCATTTGGTCTGCGTCTCACAAATGTTCTTCTTTGTGATCCGAACACCTCAAACTTCAATTCGTCTGTCCATAACACTTTTTTCCAATCTTTCTCTGTCCAGTGTCTGTGTTCTTTTGCCCATGTTAATTTTTTATTTTTATTGGCCAGTCTGAGATATGGCTTTTTCTTTGCAACTCTGCCTAGAAGGTCAGCATCCTGGAGTCGCCTCTTCACTGTTGGCGTTGAGACTGGTGTTTTGCGGGTACTATTTAATGAAGCTGCCAGTTGAGGACCTGTGAGGCGTCTGTTTCTCAAACTAGACACTAATGTATTTGTCCTCTTGCTCAGTTGTGCACCGGGGCCTCCCACTCTTCTTTCTATTCTGGTTAGAGCCAGTTTGTGCTGTTCTGTGAAGGGAGTAGTACACAGCGTTGTACAAGATCTTCAGTTTCTTGGCAATTTCTTGCATGGAATAGCCTTCATTTCTCAGAACAAGAATAGACTGATGAGTTTCGGAAGAAAGCTCTTTGTTTCTGGCCATTTTGAGCCTGTAATCGAACCCACAATTGCTGATGCTCCAGATACTCAACTAGTCTCAAGAAAGCCAGTTTTATTGCTTCTTTAATCAGCACAACAGTTTTCAGCTGTGCTAACATAATTGCAAAAGGGTTTTCTAATGATCAATTAGCCTTTTAAAATGATAAACTTGGATTGGCAAACACAACGAGCCAGTGGAACACAGGACTGATGGTTGCTGATAATGTGCCTCCATACGCCTATGTAGATATTCCATAAAAAATCAGCAGTTTCCAGCTACAATAGCCATTTACAACATTAACAATGTCTATATACGTATATATAACATATACAGTGCATTCGCAAAGTATTCAGACCTCTTGACCTTTTCCACATTTTGTTACAATACAGCCTTTTTCTAAAATGATGACAAATGACAAAGCAAAAACAGGTTTTTCAAATATTTTGCAAATGTATTAAAAATAAAATAACGGAAATATCACATTTACATACAGTACCAGTCAAGTGTTAAACAAATCAAAATATATTTTCTATTTGAGATTCTTCAAATGGCCACCCTTTGCCTTGATGACAGCTTTGCACACCGGTAATGCTTTTCCAACAGTCTTGAAGGAGTTCCCACATATGCTGAGCACTTGTTGGCTGCTTTTCCTTCACTCTGCCGTCCGACTCATCCCAAACCATCTCAATTGGGTTGAGGTCGGGGGATTGTGGAGGCCAGGGGCCTCACGTACAAAGACTTGCATTGAATTCATACTAAAACATTGCGTACGGACAAAGCCATAAATGTGCGTACGCACCAAAAAAATCTGATGTATGAATCTCTGCGTACGCAGCATTCCACATACATTCTCTTTGTACATCCCAATCAACGCGAAATTGAGCGCACATGCACGAGCACCACACCACACCCTGTCTCCTCCCTCAATTAAATCAATTTAAATATGGTAATTAGTCCAATTTGGCAAAAGAAACCTGCAAGAACATGGCTAAAGCAAGCAAGAAACAAAATTTCACTGAAAACGAATTAGAGGTGCTACTATCAGAGGTAGAAACAAGAAAAAATATTTTATTTGGAAATCTGTCCTCTGGAATTAATAACAAAAGAAAGAAAAAAGAGTGGGCGAGTTTGTCTGATGCCGTCAACGCGGTGGGATCTGAGAGTCGCACCGTAAATGAACTGAAGAAGAAATGGTCAGACATAAAGGTGGAAGTTAAGCGGAGAACTGCTGCGCACCGACAAAGTGTGGGCAGAACAGGCGGTGGTACAGGGACCGATGAACTTGCACCCTTTGATCAGAGAGTTGCCTCTATTGTAGGAGACACGTTAATCTCTGGAATCGTATCCGCTGATGTAGGAGACTCGGATATACTACAGGACTGCCAGCAAGGTGACTCAGATTTATTTCCTTAACTTTGATATACATAGCCAGCCACCGTTTAATTTTAAAATGCATGCAATATAGCAAAAGGTACACCAGAGATTTCACGTATCCACTGCTTTTATTGCAAATGCGTGTACCCATTAATAAGGAACAGACTCAAATTACTGTTAAGATGTGCCTGTGTTTAATTGGACTTAGGAACCGCAGGAACGTCCACTGGCACGCACTCAGAGTCTGCACCACCTGAGCAGCCAGAGCCCATTCAGTCCAGCGTCTCCCGTGTCTCTAATGTTCCCCCCAGTGCTGAAGCCCGTCCATCTGGCCGTGTCTTGACGCATGCTGTTCTGGAGTCACAACAACAAATTGTTAGGGCCATTGAAGAAATGAACAGTCACCTTAAAAATGTCACTGACGCACTCACAGAAATAAGCCATTCATTAAAAGAATTGGTCAAAAAATGAACTTTGTGTCTGAGTACCATTTATATTGTCGCAATTACACGTTGACGGGCCTGAATGGCTTGTTGATTGTGCTGCACATATACTGGTCCTGGGTCAGGGTCATCTGGCGGTGCCCCCACCTCACCAAGGGGTATGCCATGCCTGTGCGCGACATTGTGCAGCACTCCACAGGCCAGTATGATGCGGCAAACCTTGTCAGGGCGGTATAACAGCATCCCCCCGGTCCTGTCAAGGCAGCGCCACCGACATTTCAGCTGCCCAATCGCCCGCTCCACAACTGACCGAGTGCGGGAATGGGCATCATTGTATCTGCGCTCTCGGTCAGTTTGTGGGTTGGTGAGGGGGGTTAACAGCCACGTCTTTAGTGGATAACCACTGTCTCCTGATGGGCAGTAATAATAATTACAGACACAAACATTTTACTTTTAGATAGAACCATACATTTAAATGCATAACTTACCAAGTAGCCACCCATCGCGCACCCTGCCAGCTTGGAGTCTCATCCCAACCATGCTGTTTGTAAGGATATATGAATCATGGGTTGACCCAGGCCACCTTGCCACAATATTTGTTAGGCGCATTTGTGCATCACATATAATCTGCACATTTATTGAATGGAAATGTTTCCGATTCACATATGCAAATTTGTCTTCAGATGGCGCCTTTATAGCAATATGTGTGCAGTCGATCGCTCCGATTACATTAGGAAAACCGGCTATCGCTGCAAATTGCGCTTTGATGTTTGGCTGGTCACCTGCATCGTATGGGAACGTTATATACCTGGTAGACAAGCGGATGATGCCGTCCCATACAGGTGGCATTGCACGGCTCAAACACGACTGGCTTATTCCTGAGCGGTCTGCCAGTTCTCTTTGGAAAGAACCGGTTGCTAGGAAACAAAGTGTAGTAAGCACCTGTAAAGGAACGGGTAATGCGTGGCTCCTCACTGTCTCTCTTTCCAAATTCGGACCCAACTCAGCGCAGAGCTCCAAGAGTATAGCCCTTGGAAATCTGAAACGGCTGATGAGCCAGTCATCGTCGTGGGCCAGAAAATCACCGTGGTCCCTAAAAACTCGTTCTCTCCGGATTTGTCCATTGAAAATGTCTTCTAATAAAGCCAAAGCTGCCATTGCTAGACGGGTTGTATCAATTTTCACATCCTTTATATATGTTCTTACTTAATTGCATAATTAATAGAATATTCTAATAAGACTCGTGTGACAATAATATGGCAAATCATTTATCAATTACAAATTATAAGCAATATCTGGCAGGTGCGATAGAACAGTTCGTAGTGTAATGTTTGCCACTTCACTTTATTGCCTCTATGAGTCGCCAACGGACAAACATCACAAAAATGTACGTACGCCAGGCCTGAAGTTTACGTGGAAGAACGCACATTCTTACGTTAATTTCACTGTTAGTACATCTGACCGTGAACGTGAAAGCTGGCGTACGCCGTGTTTTCGTGCGTACGCAAGATTGATACATGAGGCCCCAGGTCATCTGATGCAGCACTCCATCACTCTCCTTCTTGGTCAAATAGCCCTTACACAGACTGGAGGGGTGTTGGGTCATTGTCCTGTTGAAAAACAAATGATAATCCCACTAAACCCAAACCAGATGGGATGGTGTATCCAGTGGCGGCTCCTGAAAAAATTCTCAGGGGGGGCAATTTTTCTGATGATTTAGGTGACCTACACACATTTAAAAAAAGATATGTCCAGCAACAACATGAAGACAGGGGCAGCATATAAGTCAATACTGATATACACATTACTTGCTTCAAAAAGGCCTCATGGTTGAATTGGAAATGTGTGCACCTGAGCATAATTCACAACAAGCAAGCAGGAGCTTTTGATAGAGGCTACTGAAAACATTGATGCAAGTTATTGGTAATAAGACATTTTTATAGACTTCCATATTCTGCCCTCTTGTATAGATTTGTGAAAATGAACAGTGATAGACATTTTGCCTGAAAACAGAATTTGAAAATAATTTCTAGAAAAGGTAAACACAGCTATCTGTATGGCTTTGTAAAAATGAACAACCATATTCTGGCCAATTGTATAGATTTGTAAATATGATGATGTCTCCTTTCATGCATACATTTTCAAATAAAGCTCTGCTTTGAGAAAGATCGAATGATATTGTTTAATCTTACCTTATGGCCTGCACACTGCTTGTGAAGCTGTCGAGGGCACGTTTGATGAAGACAGCATCGATGTCCTTCTTCTGTAGCTTCTGGTACAGAATGTCGACGTGGGGCATGATTTGGGGAAAAAGCCCCAGGAAAAAAATAAAATCTTCTTGCTATCTATGTACCTCAGCACAAGCACCAGCTGTGTCTGTGTAGAAACGTCCGTGGTCTCGTCAGCTTGGATAGCTACGAAGTTCGCCGACTTCACCTCCTCCACAATATGTTCCCTCATGACCGCTAGCATACACTCCAGTAGCTCGTTTTGAATGGTCTTTGATGTGCCCTTGAAAACTTTAGCATTTTTAAGATGGTCATCAAACACCTCATCTAATTGTGCCACAAAGTTGACAAGTCCAAGAAAAATACCAGGGTTGGTGGAGCCCTCAGTTTCATCTTTGCCTCGCAAAGCTAACTCAAACACTCCGCAAAACTTCACACACTGAGGATGTGGCGGTTCTTGCTAACCTCATCGTTGTGGCGGCGGACAGCTAGCCTGTATCCCTCATCCAGTTGAGTGGCAATGTTCACTCTCCCCAAAGCAGACAATCTCAAACAGCTATCCATGTGGGTCTTTGACAGCTCATGTTTCTTAATCTTTTCTGAAAGATGGTGCATGTCCGTTACACCTGTCGCTGTCCAAGCGGTGCTGTCTGCCGTGCCGCCTTCAGGGTGAAAGAGTAAGCAGGGGTAGCAGAAGACTGCATTAGCTACATCGCAGCCTGCTAGCCAGGTTTTTCGTTCGTTCCAATTTTTGGAAAATCCTCGGGTGTAGGACTTTCCCCCTTTAGTAGAAACCTGTTGAATTATTAAATTTGGTCTGGGAGGTCCTAATTGTTTCGTTGCCAAATTATCTTGATTTGTTCGCCGACAAAAATGAACTTCTTTCAAAGAGACAATCGAGTTGCACTGAACGATAGCCATCTTGACAGTAGTACGTGAATTGATTGACGCTGCTACCCGCTCTTTTCTTAGTTATGTTCATGGTTATGTTACGTATGACGAAAGCGCGTAAGTGCAAGCCCTCCCGGAACCCATAGAGATTGTATTGAAAGCTCTGATATTTGAAAAAAATAAGATTTTACATGAGAGTCTGAGAGACTTCTGGGGCGATTTTCAACCTGACTGAAATCGCCCCAAAACGGGCGGGGCCATTTGAAGCACGACTTTAGCCTGATTGGACATTTAGTGGCAGATCAGACGTCTAGATTAGAACACTGAAAACTACTGTTGCCGTGATATAATTGATTAGAAAAAAAATCCCTTCCTTTTCCCGTTTGGCAGTGCGTCGCCCATATCGCCCTAATGAACACACCGCCCCTGGGTGTATCACTGCAGAATGCTGTGGTAGCCATGCTGGTTAAGAGGGCCTTGAATTCGAAATAAATCACAGACAGTGTCACCAGCAAAGCACCCCCACACCATAACGCCTCCTCCTCCATGCTTTACGGTGGGAAATACACATGCGGAGGTCATCTGTTCACCAGCACCGCGTCTCACTAAGACACGGCGGTTGGGCTCATCAGACCAAAGGACACATTTCCACCGGTCTAATGTCCATTGCTCGTGTTTCTTGGCCCAAGCACGTCTCTTCTTATTATTGGTGTCCTTTAGTAGTGGTTTCTTTGCAGCAATTCGACCATGAATGCCTGATTCACACAGTCCCCTCTGAACAGTTGATGTTGAGATGTGTCTGTGACTTGAACTCTGTGAAGCATTTATTTGGGCTGCAATTTCTGAGGCTGGTAACTCTAATGAACTTATCCTCTGCAGCAGAGGTAACTCTGGGTCTTCCATTCCTGTGGCGGTCCTCATGAGAGCCAGTTTCAGCATAGCGCTTGATGTTTTTTGCGACTGCACTTGAAGAAACTTTCAAAGTTCTAGAAAATGTTCCATATTGACTGACCTTCACGTCTTAAAGTAATTATGGACTGTCGTTTCTCTTAGCTTATTTGAGCTGTTCTTGCCATAATATGGACTTGGTCTTTTACCAAATAGGGCTATCTTCTGTTTCTTCTATATCTTCAATTTTTTGGTACCCTTCCTTAGATCTGTGCCTCGACACTGTCAACTGTGGGACCTTATGTAGACAGGTGTGTGCCTTTCCAAATATTGTCCAATCAATTGAATTTACCACAGGTGGACTCCAATCCAGTTGTAGAAACATCTCAAGGATGAACAATGTAAACAGGATGCACCTGATCTCAATTTCGAGTCTCATAGCAAAGGGTCTGAATACGTGTAGTATCTGAACATTTATAACTTTGGCTGAGGTTTTCATATTGTTGGTTAAATGAACTCTGCTGTGCTGAAACATCTGGAAAGTGTTACTATAGGGGCCCCCTAAAACAGTGGACATGGGGATATGTGGAGGCCAGGGATTGGTCTATTCAAAATGCGCCATTTTGTGTTACATAGGATATATACCATGTTTGAACAAAGGGACGAGGAGAGTGATCATATTTGACATTGGGTTAGTTGCTCACCAGATTCTGCAGAAATCTGTAAATTGATGCTGAAATCTTTTGATATAATAAACCTTTATAATCAAAGTACAGTGTCAGCGGATTCCTTGTCAACACAGCATCTCAGCATCGTTGTTCGGCCACCACAGAAATTGGCGACGAGGATTTTGGGACGAGTTGCGTCTATTTCAGCGTTGCATCATGGGCTCCGAGCTGACTCTCGCTCCAGAGTCCGGCAGATAAGGGTGAGCTTTCTCACAACTTTGGGCGCTGGTCAGTTCGTGTGACTGTGTGTGCGTTGGGTGGACGCACCGTGAAGAATCTGTGTGTGCCTTGCTGTTATTGCTGTGTGATAAGATTCCGTTCTAAATTTCTAAATTTGTTTGCGTTGGAAACAACGCAAACAGGGGGGAGTGTGAATATAATACAAGATCTAAGGAAAAAAGGAATTGATAACACTGGGCCCAGGGAAATTTGGCTTGAATAAAATTAAAGGGAAAAGGAATAAAATAAAGGAATAAGACAAGGAACTAAGGAAACGTATACTAATTAGGACGTCGCTTATCTACGGAAGCCCTCAAACGAGGCGATAATTAGATGGGCCACAAATCCTGTAAAGTCACCAGGTGGATTTTCGGGTCAGTCCAAGGGACTGTGAGTTTGTAGAATACACATTCAATTGTATGATACCTCTCGGTATATAGTTGACGAGGTATATGTCCGAAGTAGCCTCTCATTGAATATCTGCAACTCAAGGTAGCATTAATTTAGGAAGGAAAATAAGGAATAGGAGCAACGGAAGCATGCTTTTGGGACCGTATGAATGGATGCATTCTTGTTGATTGAATAGTTTTCATGTGTGTGTGAGAGAAAGAGAGTGTGTGTGTGCGCAAAAGAAAAATGTCTCTGCTGTGTTTGTGCTGTGTGGATTGTGCAGAGGGTTATATGCTCGACTCATGCTAAGATTTTATGTTAGATACAGTGGGGAAAAAAAGTATTTAGTCAGCCACCAATTGTGCAAGTTCTCCCACTTAAAAATATGAGAGAGGCCTGTAATTTTCATCATAGGTACACGTCAACTATGACAGACAAAATGAGAAATAAAAATCCAGAAAATCACATTGTAGGATTTTTTATGAATTTATTTGCAAATTATGGTGGAAAATAAGTATTTGGTCAATAACAAAAGTTTCTCAATACTTTGTTATATACCCTTTGTTGGCAATGACACAGGTCAAACGTTTTCTGTAAGTCTTCACAAGGTTTTCACACACTGTTGCTGGTATTTTGGCCCATTCCTCCATGCAGATCTCCTCTAGAGCAGTGATGTTTTGGGGCTGTCGCTGGGTAACACAGACTTTCAACTCCCTCCAAAGATTTTCTATGGGGTTGAGATCTGGAGACTGGCTAGGCCACTCCAGGACCTTGAAATGCTTCTTACGAAGCCACTCCTTCGTTGCCCGGGCGGTGTGTTTGGGATCATTGTCATGCTGAAAGACCCAGCCACGTTTCATCTTCAATGCCCTTGCTGATGGAAGGAGGTTTTCACTCAAAATCTCACGATACATGGCCCCATTCATTCTTTCCTTTACACGGATCAGTTGTCCTGGTCCCTTTGCAGAAAAACAGCCCCAAAGCATGAAGTTTCCACCCCCATGCTTCACAGTAGGTATGGTGTTCTTTGGATGCAACTCAGCATTCTTTGTCCTCCAAACACGATGAGTTGAGTTTTTACCAAAAAGTTCTATTTTGGTTTCATCTGACCATATGACATTCTCCCAATCCTCTTCTGGATCATCCAAATGCACTCTAGCAAACTTCAGACGGGCCTGGACATGTACTGGCTTAAGCAGGGGGACACGTCTGGCAATGCAGGATTTGAGTCCCTGGCGGCGTAGTGTGTTACTGATGGTAAGCTTTGTTACTTTGGTCCCAGCTCTCTGCAGGTCATTCACTAGGTCCCCCCGTGTGGTTCTGGGATTTTTGCTCACCGTTCTTGTGATCATTTTGACCCCACGGGGTGAGATCTTGCGTGGAGCCCCAGATCAAGGGAGATTATCAGTGGTCTTGTATGTCTTCCATTTCCTAATAATTGCTCCCACAGTTGATTTCTTCAAACCAAGCTGCTTACCTATTGCAGATTTAGTCTTCCCAGCCTGGTGCAGGTCTACAATTTTGTTTCTGGTGTCCCTTGACAGCTCTTTGGTCTTGACCATAGTGGAGTTTGGAGTGTGACTGTTTGAGGTTGTGGACAGGTGTCTTTTATACTGATAACAAGTTCAAACAGGTGCCATTAATACAGGTAACGAGTGGAGGACAGAGGAGCCTCTTAAAGAAGAAGTTACAGGTCTGTGAGAGCCAGAAATCTTGCTTGTTTGTAGGTGACCAAATACTTATTTTCCACCATAATTTGCAAATAAATTCATTAAAAATCCTACAATGTGATTTTCTGGATTTTTTTTTCTCAATTTGTCTGTCATAGTTGACGTGTACCTATGATGAACATGACAGGCCTCTCTCATCTTTTTAAGTGGGAGAACTTGCACAATTGGTGGCTGACTAAATACTTTTTTTCCCCACTGTATATATACATATATATGTTTTGGTTGAGAACAGGGGTTTTAGTTTTTTGTAAGGAAATCTATTAATTACGGTTAAAACCTTATGAGTCTCCATTTGAGAGAACGTTTTCAAATTTGTTAAAATCTATGAGCCCCCGGGAGGACGTTATGATTGTATAGAGAGGATTTGTAATGGATAAGAAAATAACTATAAATCTGCAGATTGGAGTAGAATGGGTGAAGAAAGAGGAGAGAGAAAATAGACTAAAGTTAAGTTAAGTAACTTCGAAGTAGGATTTGTGTTCTATGTTTTGTGTTGTTTTGTGCGTTTTGTTCAGTGTTACTGTTTGTCTGTGTTGGAAAGAACGGAGGGACAGCTGGTCTGTCTGCTGTTTGACTTAGAGAAAAGTTACTTGCGGGAGAGCTCCTCTCACCCTGATGTCGCACTAATAAATGAACTGCGCATGTGTGGAGTTTTAGGATTTTGTAGTTAACCAGAGCGAATATGCCACTCCCCTGCCTGCACTGAGCTGCTGGGAGACGCAGACTTATAGCTGAAAAAAGAAAGGGGGAGATTTGAGTACACACAAATAAAGTATTCTGTTTGTTAAGTGGTTGTTTCGTAACTATAAACCTATTTGATTGAGATTCATTGAATTTATAAATGAGAGCTATGTTGACGGATTAAAAATAAAAGTAAATAAATCAAATAAAATGTTATTGCGCTATTTATAATATTCCTGAGTTAAGCTGTTTGCTTATTTCTTAGCGCGAATGTGAACATAGGTATGTCTAAAAGGGTATTGTATGGTTGAAATAACTCAATGAGTACATAAAATACTAAATTCGTGTCTGTTTCTTTTGTTCTCCTGTGGTGTGAGAGACGAGAAGGAGGAGACAGAGAGAGAGGAGGTGCTGACCAGTGCGTCACGCGACAGCGTGTGCTGTCCCGGATCCAGTCCAATTAAGGCCAGTACTGTTCTATCCATAAACGTACTTTCCCTTACAGGATATTATCGATGAAGGGCATTTATCTGTTTGTGTATGCCTAAAATATTTCATGTTGTGACCATTTAGCAGGGACTTGGCAACATACTGATCAATTGATGTAATTGAGAATTGCACATTGAAGTTTTTTTGTGCATGGGTTGTTTTGATTAGAGTTGTGTTGGAAATCCAGCACTGAGATTATTCTGTAAAATTAATGTGATTGGGTGCTTATTAAGCAATTGGTTTGTGGGTGCTGTAGTGTTGCTGGATTACAGGTCTTTCTTTTTTGATTGCTCTGAAGTTGACTAGTTTCCTTTACTTTTCTTTATCGGATGTGGTATGATTGCCACTAATCATTAATTAGTAAAAAATAATAATAATAATAAAATAATTCACAATAAAGGAATATAAAAGAGTTGTTACAATGCGGAAAAAGGACATCAAAACCATGAAAGTAATTACTCCTGTTGATGTAGTACAAAATAGTAATCCTTTAGTTAATGGTATTGCAAGGTTATCTGGAAAATGGAATAAACGTTGGCCTGACATTGAACAACCATGGCCAGTGGAAGGGACTCTTAACCCAGATGTAATTAAAATAATGCAAGTGCTTGTGTCCACATATAAGGCAGATCAAAAGAAGGGGAAAAAAGGGGAACAACGTAAAGAAAAGAGGCAAAGAGAGCTGGGTGTTCTTAAGTTGTTTGAAAATTAGGGACAAAAACTGATAAAAGATACAAAAGATAAAAGAGACAGATAAGGATTCAGCAAAAAGATCCCCACCTTACGAGGAAGAAGTAGAGTTTAAGGACGTCTATCCTCAACTTCCAGTGATCATTCAGGAGGGTGATTATTGCATCAGAGATGAAGATGAACGAATAATAGAGAGAGGACAAGCAGAAACGACCATAAAGATGAATCCAAACTCCAAAAGTAAGAAGAAAACGACATGTCTGGAAACTAAGGGTAGAGTGAGGTTCATGAGGATGGAATTTGAAGATGATGATGATGATGATGATGATGATGATCAGAGTGATTCAGAAGAGATCATGGGTGGATATGACCCTGTGATCAGACGGAGGTTGGCCAGAGCGGAAAGAAGGGGTGATGGAAGTTGGAACAAGAAGGATACAGGAGATTCGATCTCTGATGAAAGTGAAGATGGAGACAGCGATGAAGATTTGGAGATTAAAGGTGCTTCATGCTCAAGAGGATTTTATCCTACAATGACTAGCACAGAAGAAATAGAAGGAGATATGGATCGATGCATATCATGCTTGGATAAGGCGAATAATTTAGAAGAAGTAAGATAATTGGAAGAACAACTCAAGAAGTTGAAGATACAGATGAAAAAACTGCTGAAAAAAGAATCCCAAAAATTGGAGAGGAAGTATACATTGCGGCCAAGAAAAGGGAGCACAAGTAAGAAGATGATGCCAGTGATAATTCGAGGACAGAATCTGGAGTATAAGCCTTTGCAGAATACCGATATGTCAGATATACTTGAGAAGCTGCCTACTCTTCAAGATGGAGCATATCCTTGGATTTCAAAGTTGGAAGAAATTATGGTGGGAACACAGTCTGCCATAGGAAACATTAAGAGACTTTTGGCTAATCTCCTTGGGATTCCAGGTATGGAATAAATTTTTCAGAGAGCTGGACTTAATAGATATATGGGGACTGCGGTGAATGATCCTGAGTTGTTAGCTGCAAGTAGAAATAGGCTGTGGAGAGCACTGAAAGATATGTTTCCAACAAATGTGCATCCTGACAACATTCTGATTGACCCACTAGGACAACAAGAAAATCAGAGAGCCTATATGTCAAGAGCTCATCAAGTGTGGAGAAATATTACCGGAAATGATCCAGATGTGAGTCAAATAGAGCAGTCAATTTTGCGAGCTAAACTGCAGATGGGGCTGCCCTCACCAGTAAGGAGCAAACTGGCAGAGGTGGCTGGACTTGGAAGCATGGCAAAAGGTGTCTATACAGATCATATAGCCCATCAAGTGGATCTATACAGGAAAAAGGAACACAACCAGAAAGAACAGGACCAAGAAACTCTCACAAAACTCAATCAAATACAACTGGTGGAGAATAAGAAGAAGGAGAAGAAATAGGCTTTGGTTATGCAGAATCAGTGTTCACCAAATCAACAATCACTGCTACAGCTTCAACCGAACCAGGTCCAACTGCAATTGTCCCAGCCACCACTAGTGGGACCAGTTGTTTCATATCCATAGCCAGTTTCCGGACAGACACAGAATTGGAGAGGAAGAGGACGAGAAGGCTTAGGAAGAGGAAGAGGAGGAAGATTTAATCCATACTTCCAGCAATCTTCAGAAGGGTGTTATAATTGTGGACAGGTTGGTCACTTTGCCCGTGAGTGTAATGGGCCAGGAGGAAACACCAGAGGAAATTTCAGAGGAAGATACAGGGGCCAGTCAAGATCATTTGGAGGACCGGTGAACCCTTATAGGGGCCCGGAGCCAGGATTCTAGAGGTGCCCAGAAGATCCGAAAGGGGGGTGTCAGCTGGTAGCATCAGGACCGGAAAAATATCCAACAATTGAGGTGAAAGTAAACAACCGACCATTGGAAGTGATGGCGGATAGCGGAGCTGCTTTCACTTGTGTTCGGCCTGAAGATGCTACACATCTCACTATGTCCAATCAACTGATTTGGACAATTGGGTTTGAGGGAGTGAAACAGCTGATTCCTCTTACGGAACCAATTGAGCTCTGCTATAAAAATTTGAAAACTACAATACCCATACTGGTATAGGAACATACACCTATTGCATTGTTGGGAAGAGATGCATTGTGTAGATTGAATTGTACAATAAAATGTACGCCAGACGGCTGTCTGGTAGAAGTGCCAAAAGAAACGGTTACCTTTGAGAGCTATGGTTAAGGATACTGGGAATGGTCAACTCCATAGAAATCTTTCCTGGACACAGGAAGGCCTTGTGGCATTTGAAACAATCAAACAAAGGTTACAAGAGGCACCAGCACTCACACTACCAGACTACTCTAAGAATTTCTTGCTATATGTGTCTACTTCTACTGGAGGTAAATATGCTTGTGCAGTTCTTTGTCAGCCGACAGATACAGGGACGAATCCTCAACCTATTTCCTACTACGCTACTGCCTATTCAGAAGTAGAACTAGGGCTACCACTGTGCTACAGAGCAATGGTGGGAGTATATTTAATATATGACAAAGTATCATCTGTTACGATGGGTTACCCAGTAACAATCCTTACCCATCATAGTCTCAGAAATCTTCTGAACTATGGAAAATATACATTGACTATGCCTAGGCTCAGAGACTATCATAGGCTCTTAGAGCAGGAAGATCTCACCCTAGTGAGGTGTGATATGGTGAATCCAGCCGAGAATTTGCCAACTTCAGAGGATGGTGAGCCACATGATTGTGTTCAAGAAGCAGAGAAATACTCGAGGCTTAGATCAGATTTGCAAGCCCTTCCATTATGTGAGGCAGACCTGGAGTATTGGACTGATGGGTCTTGTTATCGTGTGGGAGATAAATTGTGTGCTGGCTATGCAGTAGTTAAAGCCCAAGGAACTGGATTTGTTGTTGAAAAGGCTGAAGTAATACCACAGCCTGCGTCCGCACAACTTGCTGAACTTGTGGGGCTAACAGAAGTGTGTTTGTTAGCAGAAGGAAAGCGAGTGACGATATATACTGATTCTGCATATGCACATAGTGTATGTCATTTGTTTGGAGCAGTGTGGAAAGGTAGAGGGTTTAAGAAAACGGATGGTTCTCTGATACAACATAATGCGCAAATAATGAAACTGTTGCATGCTATGATGAAGCCTAAAGAGATAGCGATAGCTAAGTGTGCAGCTCATAAAACAGATGTGTCAAAAGTCACACAAGGGAACAAAGCTGCTGATGAAGCTGCAAAAGCCGTCACAGGAGAGGACAAATTGGGCAAGGTTTTTCTGGTCACTCATGGAGTGGACTTGGAAGACAAAATTACGCTTAAGGATGTGATTTTGATGCAGGAAGCTGCGTCTACGATTGACAAACAGTTATGGCTAGACCGAGGTGCCATCAAAGATGCTATGGGTCTTTGGAGAAACCATGAGGGGTTTATAGTAGCGCCTCTAGAGCTATTAGGTCTGATGATTCAGGAAGCACATGGGTTAGCTATTGTTGCAAGGGGGGAGGTTAGGAGAAAGATCACAAAGGAGTATGTTTTTTGGGCACCATAATTGCTTGAAAAGGTTGACTATGTCATAGGCAGGTGCACGATCTGTCTGAAAAATTATGTTTGCAAGGGTGTGACTGTTCTTCCTGGTTACATTCCAACACCGAGAGGTCCTATGCGTGAGTTGGTTATCGACTTTGTTGATATGATAAAACCAACTGAAGTGAAAAGATAAATGCTGGTGGTTGTAGATAGATTTTCACGATGGCCAGAGGCATGTCCAACCAAGCGAAAAAAAGCTAAGTGGGTTGCCAAGTTTTTGTGTAAAGAAGTCATAAGCAGGTGGGGATTTCCCGATCGTATATCCTCAGATGATGGGAAAGAGTTTTGTGGATAAATCAGTGAAATTGATTTTTTTTTTAATTGGGAAAAAAGTCAGACCAAAACGTTACGAAAACTAGGGTTGAAGTAACTCTAGGAAATTTTGAATATCTGATTGTGTGATAATTTTAACATTTCTTTGCATAGTGTTGTGATGTTTAGTGTTTTCTTATGAATCAAAGGGGGGAAATGGAATGTGATTCATTTATATACAGTGGGGAGAACAAGTATTTGATACACTGACGATTTTGCAGGTTTTCCTACTTACAAAGCATGTAGAGGTCTGTAATTTTTATCATAGGTACACTTCAAATGTGAGAGACGGAATCTAAAACAAAAATCTAGAAAATCACATTGTATGATTTTTAAGTAATTAATTTGCATTTTATTGCATGACATAAGTATTTGATCACCTACCAACCAGTAAGAATTCTGGCTCTCACAGACCTGTTAGTTTTTATTTAAGAAGCCCTCATGTTCTCCACTCATTACCTGTATTAACTGCACCTGTTTGAACTCGTTACCTGTATAAAAGACACCTGTCCACACACTCAATCAAACAGACTCCAACCTCTCCACAATGGCCAAGACCAGAGAGCTGTGTAAGGACATCAGGGATAAAATTGTAGACCTGCACAAGGCTGGGATGGGCTACAGGACAATAGGCAAGCAGCTTGGTGAGAAGGCAACAACTGTTGGCGCAATTATTATAAAATGGAAGAAGTTCAAGATGACGGTCAATCACCCTCGGTCTGGGGCTCCATGCAAGATCTCACCTCGTGGGGCATCAATGATCATGAGGAAGGTGAGGGATCAGCACAGAATTACATGGCAGGACCTGGTCAATGACCTGAAGAGAGCTGGGACCACAGTCTCAAAGAAAACCATTAGTAACACACTACGCCGTCATGGATTAAAATCCTGCAGCGCACGCAAGGTCCCCCTGCTCAAGCCAGCGCATGTCCAGGCCCGTCTGAAGTTTGCCAATGACCATCTGGATGATCCAGATGAGGAATGGGAGAAGGTAATGTGGTCTGATGAGACAAAAATAGAGCTTTTTGGTCTAAACTCCACTCGCCGTGTTTGGAGGAAGAAGAAGGATGAGTACAACCCCAAGAAGACCATCCCAACCGTGAAGCATGGAGTTGGAAACATCATTCTTTGGGGATGCTTTTCTGCAAAGGGGACAGGACGACAGCACCGTATTGAGGGGAGGATAGATGGGGCCATGTATCGCGAGATCTTGGCCAACAACCTCCTTCCCTCAGTAAGAGCATTGAAGGTGGGTCGTGACTGCGTCTTCCAGCATGACAACGACCCGAAACACACAGCCAGGGCAACTAAGGAGTGGCTCCGTAAGAAGCATCTCAAGGTCCTGGAGTGGCCTAGCCAGTCTCCAGACCTGAACCCAATAGAAAATCTTTGGAGGGAGCTGAAAGTCCGTATTGCCCAGCGACAGCCCTGAAACCTGAAGGATCTGGAGAAGGTCTGTATGGAGGAGTGGGCCAAAATCCCTGCTGTAGTGTGTGCAAACCTGGTCAAGACCTACAGGAAACGTATGATCTCTGTAATTGCAAACAAAGGTTTCTGTACCAAATATTAAGTTCTGCTTTTCTGATGTATCAAATACTTATGTCATGCAATAAAATGCAAATTAATTACTTAAAAATCATACAATATGATTTTCTGGATTTTTGTTTTAGATTCTGTCTCTCACAGTTGAAGTGTACCTATGATAAAAATTACAGACCTCTACATGCTTTGTAAGTAGGAAAACCTGCAAAATTGGCAGTGTATCAAATACTTGTTCTCCCCACTGTATATCATTTTTATATATTATTTTTGATATTGATGATTTAATTTTCATGTGTTGCTTTGCAAAAGATACTGGTTGGTGTTTTATTTTCTTCCAGAAGCATATGGGGGATTGTGTAGAGTGAGATTCAAATACTCAAACATGGACAATATGAATGGACTGGAGGAAGTTGAACAAGGAAGGTGTGGAAATGTTCAGATTCCATCATCGATGTTGCATTGAAAGTCGACACTGCTGAGGAGCTGCAGTGTATTGGACTACATTCCAGTGTCTGCAATGATATATATATACATATTTGCATGTGTAATAAATAATTTGTGTCATATTCTTTCTGTATAAATTTTTTTAAGAATGATGTTTTCTGTTGTTGGGTATATGTGGGGACCTCAGATGTTTTTGTTTTTTCTTTGACGCTTAGGGATATTGGGTCTAGGCAGGGACAGAGAGAATCCACAGGATGGTCCAATGGGTCGACCAGCCTGAATGTGGATAGGTTTTTGATGGTATTTTGTTTTCTGAGGCTTTCATGTGTATTTGATTGCACCATAGCTTAAAATGCATTGATAAAGATTTATATATTGATCTGGAGTACTTAGGTGGTCGCCTGAGGCAGAGGGGCCGTGAGAGAATTTTACTGTCTTGATTGATTGATGGATATTTGGACAGAAAGCTGCCAGACAGGTTTTTCGCTCTTACACTCCATAACAATTTGTTTACACTCCATAAAAATGTGTTCACACTCCATAAACTTGGTTTTATTGCTAAAGTTACACAAGATTTGTCATAATCCTAATATTTTTGTTTTCGAGACTTAATTAGTCTCGAAGGGGGGAAATATGTAGTATCTGAACATTTATAACTTTGGCTGAGGTTTTCATTTTGTTGGTTAAATGAACTCTGCTGTGCTGAAACATCTGGAAAATGTTACTATAGGGGCCCCCTAAAACAGTGGACATGGGGATATGTGAAGGCCAGGGATTGGTCTATTCAAAATGCGCCATTTTGTGTTACATAGGATATATACCATGTTTGAACAAAGGGACGAGGAGAGTGATCATATTTGAGATTGGGTTAGTTGCTCTCCAGATTCTGAAGAAATCTATAAATTGATGCTGAAATCTTTTGATATAATAAACCTTTATAATCAAAGTACAGTGTCAGCGGATTCCTTGTCAACACAGCATCTCAGCATCGTTGTTCGGCCACCACATACAGTGAGGGAAAAAAGTATTTGATCCCCTGCTGATTTTGTACGTTTGCCCACTGACAAAGACATGATCAGTCTATAATTTTAATGGTAGGTTTATTTGAACAGTGAGAGACAGAATAACAACAACAAAATCCAGAAAAAAGCATGTCAAACATTTTATAAATTGATTTGCATTTTAATGAGGGAAATAAGTATTTGACCCCTCTGCAAAACATGACTAATACTTGGTGGCAAAACCCTTGTTGGCAATCACAGAGGTCAGACGTTTCTTGTAGTTGGCCACCAGGTTTGCACACATCTCAGGAGGGATTTTGTCCCACTCCTTTTTGCAGATCTTCTCCAAGTCATTAAGGTTTCGAGGCTGACGTTTGGCAACTCGAACCTTCAGCTCCCTCCACAGATGTTCTATGGGATTAAGGTCTGGAGACTGGCTAGGCCACTCCAGGACCTTAATATACTTCTTCTTGAGCCACTCCTTTGTTGACTTGGCCGTGTGTTTTGGGTCATTGTCATGATGGAATACCCATCCACGACCCATTTTAAATGCCCTGGCTGAGGGAAGGAGGTTCTCACCCAAGATTTGATGGTACATGGCCCCGTCCATCATCCCTTTGATGCGGTGAAGTTGTCCTGTCCCCTTAGCAGAAAAACACCACCAAAGCATAATGTTTCCACCTCCATGTTTGACGGTGGGGATGGTGTTCTTGGGGTCATAGGCAGCATTCCTCCTCCTCCAAACACGGCGAGTTGAGTTGATGCCAAAGAGCTCGATTTTGGTCTCATCTGACCACAACACTTTCACCCAGTTCTCCTCTGAATCATTCAGATGTTCATTGGCAAACTTCAGACGGGCCTGTATATGTGCTTTCTTGAGCAGGGTGACCTTGCGGGCGCTGCAGGATATCAGTCCTTCACAGCGTAGTGTGTTACCAATTGTTTTCTTGGTGACTATGGTCCCAGCTGCCTTGAGATCATTGACAAGATCCTCCCGTGTAGTTCTGGGCTGATTCCTCACTGTTCTCTTGATCATTGCAACTCCATGAGGTTAGAACTTGCATGGAGCCCCAGGCTGAGGGAGAATGACAGGACTTTTGTGTTTCTTCCATTTGCGAATAATCGCACCAACTGTTGTCACCTTCTCACCAAGCTGCTTGGCGATGGTCTTGTAGCCCATTCCAGCCTTGTGTAGGTCTACAATCTTGTCCTTGACATCCTTGGAGAGCACTTTGGTCTTGGCCATGGTGGAGAGTTTGGAATCTGATTGATTGATTGCTTCTGTGGACAGGTGTTATTTTATACAGATAACAAACTGAGATTAGGAGCACTCCCTTTAAGAGTGTGCTCCTAATCTCAGCTTGTTACCTGTATAAAAGACACCTGGGAGCCAGAAATCTTTCTGATTGAGAGGGGGTCAAATACTTATTTCCCTCATTAAAATGCAAATCAATTAATAATATTTTTGACAAGCGTTTTTCTGGATTTTGTTGTTGTTATTCTGTCTCTCACTGTTCAAATAAACCTACCATTAAAATTATAGACTGATCATTTCTTTGTCAGTGGGCAAACGTACAAAATCAGCAGGGGATCAAATACTTTTTTCCCTCACTGTACGTAAATAAGGTATTTCTGTTTTTGCAAACATTTCAAAAAATCTGTTTTCACTTTGCCATTATAGGGTATTGTATGTAGATTGATGAGGAACATTTTGTATTTAATCCATTTTAGAATAAGTCTGTAACGTAACAAAATGTGGAAAAAGTGAAGTGGTCTGAATATTTTCTGAATGCACTGTATATGAAATGGTTGTCAGTCTGCTGCTAACAGTATCTTCCTCCACTGTCCCTGTCCCCATACCGGGCTCGAATCAGTGATCTTCCGCTCGTAAACACACGTGACCGCCCTTCTTGGCAACGTACCAACCATTCGAGCTATCCTAAAATACCTAATTCGATAGCTTTATCGGCGACATTTCAAGTTAGCTGTGGAGTGAGTTTATGGTAGAGTCTTAACTCCGAATACATGTACATACATGCTCCCTTCCAGCAAATAGAGTGAGATGAAGCAGCAGAAGAAGGTTCTCTCTGTTTGCTTCAATGACTTCCATTTTGTGTCCTGGAATGAGATTGGATGCATAATTATTCTGACTGCCTCTGTCTCCTGATTAGGAAGCCATAATAGAATGGAGACTGCACCAAAGGCAAACACTTACAGACAGAGGTGCAGTCAGGCATGCATTCACTGGGCTTCCATCTCCCCATTCTAAATATGGTGTTGAAATCAAACGTGGCGAGATGAAAAGAGAGGTTAACTGTCATTTCTGCTGTGTCGCCTTTCGTAAGACAGAGGCATGAGCACAAGTATATATTTCTGTATCTATATTCAATTTGGGAAACGTTATATCTGTGCAAAGAGATCCATTATACAACAAACTTATTAGAAGTGATGGAGATTCCTGTAGAGGAACTGCAGTAGAGGGTTCCGTTAACTGTTTAAATCTAAATCTCAAGCACAGCTATAAAAAGAGTGGCATAACAAAGTTTCAACCTTTAAAAAGGTTGATGTTGTGTAACTCCAAGTCAGACTTAAACTCCCGGAAATGTTGAGCTAAATTGAGGACATTTGAGAGAGGACACCAACCCGGCTCCCAAACAATTCCAGTAATGAAAAGAGAATGATCTGTTCCTGATAGAAATTGAGAATTTGGCCACAGTTAGGTATACATCTTTAGGGTAATCTTTCTCATTTTGGAAAATGGGTCAGGCATGGCACGCTCTGATTACTGTACCTTGACATTTCTTTGAGCATGTCAGCGTATTTCAATGTCTTTAGAATAAATGAAGATAGGCCCAACTCATAGTCTCCTCAATCAATATCCAGACTACTTGGCCCAGCTGATTTCAATGGTAACTGAATATACCTGTGAAAGTGAGTTTTAAGCATTTTGCTACACCCACAATAACATCTGCTAAATATGTGTATGTGAACAATATAATTTGATTGGATTTTAAAGTCAATATTAGAGGTCATATTGCCATGTGGTATTACCCCTTAGGCCAGGTGAACTTACTAAGGACAGCTCTAAATTGATATTTTTGGTATAAAAGCTGCTGCTGAGTATTGTGGCATATTGAGCGACACACCAACTCTAAGAGAATAACTCACCAAGGCTATTCCACCTGTGGCAGTCAGTCTTCAAAGTATCAAATAAAGTTGCATTCCCCGTAGGACAGTACTAAAACATATTTTTCACCAAAAATCTAAATTACGTATTGTGCCTTTACTTAGGATTATATTCAGTCAGATCTGCCTTAACCTGCGACAACCGACAACCGACAACTGCATACTGTAGCAGTTTCATTGTTTTTATTTAGGCAGTGTCGGAGGTGGAACTGCGTTAGAGCTGTCAAATCAGCAAGTGGTTCCTGGCATTATACCTATCGCAGACATTGTCATTGGATGCACCCAGTCGCATTAGTATTAATCCCAATCTACACCTCGATTAGGCTGATATCAATCCATATTATATCATTTAATGATTTTCAATTTGAGTGTCATTATTTCTATATAGCTACACTTTCTCCTTCTGAACTTCTAATGCGGGTGGGATTTAAGGACGGTGTGGTTTTATGATAATGCCGACAGCTCCAACGCAGTTACACCTCCGACATCGCCTAAACAAAAGCAATGTTCACATTTTTACATTTTAAAATCTAACTCTATTTATTATTTAATTATTATATTTTTGCCTTTAATCTAACAGACCTTTTTGTCAACTGAATGCAATGAATTATGCAACGACTCTGCAATTCAAGTCAACTAATCTGTCATTTTACTAAATTCCCTTAAAGACAGATTGATGAAGAAAGGTTAAGTGTGATACTAATGAGTCAGCCTGGCCTCAAAGACTAGATGTAACATAGTAAATGTAAATTTAGAATCTGCCAATTAGTATGATATGTTACATTTGGTATGGTTTCATAAGACAGAAGGTTGCTTTAAGCCAAAAACGAAAGGAGGGAGGTTGGTCCGGGAGCATTGGTGGGTGTATGACGCGAAATGTTTCATCTTCGAAATACATCACAGACAAATTTAGCATTTTTTATTCTAATTAGCAAACTTTGCAACTACTTTCTATGTACTTTTTAGCTTCTTTGCAACTACTTAGCATGTTAGCTAACCCTTCCCCTAACCTTAACCCCTAACCCTAACCTTAACCCTAACCCCTAGCCTAGCTAACATTAGCCACCTAGCCACTTAGCTAACGTTAGCCACAACAAATTGGAATTCTTAACATATCATGCATATTGGAAATTCATAACATATTGTACGAATTGTAATTTGCAACATCATACAAATTGTAATTCGTAACATATCATACGAATTTGAGGACATAACATATCATATGAAATGAATGATGGACATTCACAAATAAATACATACCATACAAAATGTAACATATCATAATAAATGGAGGGAGACAAATTTACATTTACTATGTTACATCGACCCCGGAGTCCAGGTTGAATGAGCTGACATGGATAAGCATTGGAGATGGAACAGACCTCTATGTGAGACAACGATAACTATCTCCAACGTGGGGAGAAGGAATTGCAATTTAAGTCTTTGGACACCAGCCCACTTTATCATTTAATTACATCGTGGTTTAATGTTTGCTTAGTCCTTCTCATCTACGCTAGAGTTCCACTGCTCTAATATCATTACTCTGTGTCTCACAGTGAGGTGACAGAGACTGCACCGCTAGATAGATCATCATACTGAAACTTGGGCAGACTTAATTTAGTTAATTTCCCATGGACTTCACGGGGTAAGCTGAAATTACATTACAGTTCAGGTATCTTGGACATGTAATTTTCCTGAGCACAGAGGGTAATTATAATGAATGCATACATGTGGAAATTACATGATTTGCATGAGTATGAATCATTACATTTGGGAAGTAATGCTGTGAAGGGAAAAACTTTAGGGTTGGGAAGACAAAGTTTGCCCATTTTATTGTACTATTTGTATTGTATTCTGTTTCTCTCAAATTCAGTGTCACCAGGCTGTTCTAGAGTAGCTCAGCTAATTAACATTACAATTAGTTTAGCTACTCATGGAATTTCACCAATTAAATTCCATATTAAGAACTATACCTTTGGTGAACCATGTAAATGTGATGAGCAACCATGCCTAAGACTTGTGGTCATTCCCAGAGCTGATGCCTGAGCTGAGGCCCGGGCTTTAGTTCAGCATGCGAACACAGTACCTATGCATGTCATTAGACCCAGATGGGTCTTTGTGAGGTCAAAGGGGGAGTAAAAATGTAATGGAGGTGGTTCTATGAACCACGCTTGTGTGATGAGTAATCTTGCCTGAGTCATGAAGACTTGCATTATCTCCCTGACATAAGATCTAAGCTTTAGCTCAGCGGGCTAACACAGTATTGAGGTATGCAGGAGATGAGTTCAAACCCAATTGGTCATCCCTTTCAACTGATCATCATGAAATGATGAAAGACCAATCCAAACAACAACAACAACAACTACAACAATTATCATATTTAAACAACAGACTAGTGCTGCTGTTTCTGAGGCATTTGGTGGCCTGAGTGCTCTGAGAGACTTTGGTGATCTGCACATGGCATGCAAACAGGTTACAACATTTCAATCTAATTTCCCCTTTATTATGAGTACATCAATATACAGAAAATGGCATACCTTCAAATTACAAGCAAGCAAAATGAACAGCAAATTAAATTGGCCCTCAATGGATGAAATGCAATTAAATTCAACACAAGCAAATGAATGACCAGATGGTGTTTTTATTGATCATGTTACTGCTAGCAAATAAGGCATCATAACAAGGTGATAGTCTTGTCATTTATTAGTCACTGTCATTGCACTTGGTGAGAGGGAGTTTTCTTGGACTTTCCTTGGCTTCTGCTTGATGGGGAAATAACAAAAACCCCAGAGAGCTGCTCAATGCTCCAGATGAAATTTAGCTGAGGTTAAAACCTCCACAGGATGTTCTCTTAACACAGTAATAAACGTCTCAGTGAGCTCCAGCCCACTCATTTGAACTGCATCTCCTGCTCCCCAGACACTGAGGCCTCCAATCCGTCAGTTTAACGTTAATCTCTCGTGGACAGATTCTCGTGGACAGATGAAATGGCGAGAATAAGTCAAGGCTCACGTAGAATTATGTGATTGCGAGCAGCAGTAGTTCCTGATTTGAGGTTTTTGTCGTTGATTATTTGGACGAATCAAGATTAGGCGAAGGTGGTTCTTAAACTGGTGCAGTGATTTTTTTAAGCCCTTGTTCGGATGATAAACGGTTTCAACAGCCACAAAGTCAAAATTGTCTTTATTGTAAAAATTTATGAAAACAAAAATGTGCTTTTTGGCCATAATAAACATGTGTGAAATTAGCAGAAGGGAGCGGTTTGGCCAAAAGTTAAAGTTTGCGAGGCTGGAGACTTCGCTTCCTTCCTTTGCACAAAGGTAATCACAATTGTTAATGGCATTCCCCCCAGAAGTAAAACAGGATTCAGATTTAGCTGGCTTTAGATACTTACAATAGTCTATCCACTCAGAAATCGACTGTTTGGAATTATGGACTACTGCAACTCGCTGTTGGCTGGGCTCCCCGCTTGTGCCATCAAACCCGTTGCTGACAGGTGTATAAAATCAAGCACAGAGCCATGCAATCTCCATAGACAAACATTGGCAGTAGAAGGGCCTTACTGAAGAGCTCAGTGACTTTCAACATGGCACCTTCATAGGATGCCATCTTTCCAACAAGTCAGTTCGTCAAATTTCTGCCCTGCTAGATCTGCCCCGGTCAACTGTAAATGCTGTTATTGTGAAGTGGAAACGTCTAGGAGCAACAACGGCTCAGCCGCAAAGTGGTAGGCCACACAAGCTCACAGAACGGGACCACCGAGTGCTGAAGCGTGTAAAAATCGTCTGTCTTCGGTTGCAACACTCACTACCGAGTTCCAAACTGCCTCTGGAAGCAACGTCAGCACAAGTACTGTCGTCGGGAGCTTCATGAAATGGGTTTCCATGGCCGAGCAGCCGCACAGAAGCCTAAGATCACCATGCGCAATGCCAAGCGTCGGCTGGAGGGGTGTAAAGCTCGCCGCCATTGGACTTTTCATGGTTTGGGCTAGGCCCCTTAGTTCCAGTGAAGGGAAATCTTAACACTACAGCATACAATGACATTCTAGACAATTCTGTGCTTCCAACTTTGTGGCAACAGTTTGGGGAAGGCCCTTTCCTGTTTCAGCATGACAATGCCCCCATGCACAAAGCGAGGTCCATACAGAAATTATTTGTTCGAGATCGGTGTGGAAGAACTTGACTGGCCTACACAGAGCCCTGACCTCAACTCCATCGAACACCTTTGGGATGAATTGGAACGCCGACTGAGAGCCAGGTCTAATCGTCCAACATCAGTGCCTGACCTCACTAATGCTCTTGTGGCTGAATGGAAGCAAGTCAAAAAATCTAATCAAATTTTATTTGTCACATGCGCCAAATACAACAGGCATTTACAGTGAAATGCTTACTTACAAGACCTAACCAACAATGCAGTTTTAAGATAAATAAGTGTTAAGTAAACAATAGATAAGTAAAAAATAAAAGCAGTAAAATGCTAATAGTCCGGGTGGCCATTTGATTACCTGTTCAGGAGTCTTATGGCTTGGGGGTAGAAGCTGTTAAGAAGCCTTTTGGACCTAGACTTGGCGCTCCGGTACCACTTGCCATGTGGTAGCAGAGAGAACAGTCTATGAGTAGGGTGGCTGGAGCCTTTGACAATTTTTAGGGCCTTCCTCTGACACCGCCTGGTATAGAGGTCCTGGATGGCAGGAAGCTTGGCCCCAGTGATGTACTGGGCCGTACGCACTACCCTCTGTAGTGTCTTGCGGTCAGAGGCCGAGCAGTTGCCATACCAGGCAGTGATGCAACCAGTCAGGATGCTCACGATGGTACAGCTGTAGAACTTTTTGAGGATTTGAGGACCCATGCCAAATCTTTTCAGTCTCCTGAGGGGTAATAGGCTTTGTTGTGCCCTCTTCACGACTGTCTTGGTGTGTTTGTCACAGCAGCAATGTTCCAACATCTAGTGGAAAGACTTCCCAGAAGAGTGGAGGCTGTTATAGCAGCAAAGGGGGGACCAACTCCATATTAATGCCCATGATTTTGGAATGAGATGTTCGACGAGCAGGGGTCCACATACTTTTGGTCATGTAGTGTACTTTATTGAGGAAAGATGTACTTACTATGACTGAGATATGTCCCACCTAGCTATCTTAAGATTAATGCACTAACTGTAAGTCGCTCTGGATAAGAGCACCTGCTAAATGACTAAAATGTAAAATGTAAATGTAATTGCATAATAATGCAATTGCTGCTGAACTCCATCACTAATTACATATTATTGGACAATACTTACATATTTACCTGTACCTATACTTACTATACTTACCTGGACAATAATTACATATTATTCCAGATGGCATAAGAGAAACTTATGATGATATCATTAATGGTCTCACAACAAAAGGGTTTTTACAAAAGTTTTTTTTTACTGAGATACAGTTTTGGTAGTAGACAAAGCTCTGTGTTACATACGTTACATCCACCACTTCAAATCAATTCAAATCAAAGTTTATTGGTCGCGTACACAGATTTGTAGATGGTATCGCAGGTGCAGCAAAATGCTTTGCTTCTAGCTCCAACAGTGCAGAAATATCTAGCAATACAATAACAACACACACATAATCAAAAAAATAAAAAACAAGAAATTAAGAAATATCATGACGGGCAATATACGAACGAGGATGTCAGTGTCTGGAATATAAATATATATAAATGGTGTGTATAGACAGTATGGACAGTATATGGATAGAAAAGGTGAGTACAGCAGTACTTATATAGGATGAGCCATGACTAGAATACAGTATATACATATAAAGTGGATAAAACAGTATGTAAACATTATTAAAGTGACCAGTGTTAAACGTCTCTATGTACATAGGGCAGCAGTCTCTAAGGTGCAGGGCAGAGTACTATGTGGTAGCCCCACCATATACACACACACAGTCAGCAGCAGTGCAGCACCCCTGGATGAAGAGCAATTGTGGGAGGTTAAGTGCCTTGCTCAAGGGCACACTGGCACACTCAAGGGCAGCCTTCCAGCTGCCAGTTCAGTTCCATTCCCATTTTTGTGTTGCTTGAACCTTCAGGCTGCTGGTCTGCCTCTCTAACCTCTAGGCTGCTGCCGCCCCATATAGATCAGATATGTGTTAACTGTGCCACTAGAGATCCTGGTTCGAATCCAGGCTCTGTCGCAGCCGGCCGCGACCGGGAGACTCATGGGCGGCGCACAATTGGCCCAGCGTCGTCCAGGGTAGGGGAGGGAATGGCCGGCAGGGATGTAGCTCAGTTGATAGAGCATGGCGTTTGCAACGCCAGGGTTGTGGGTTTGATTCCCACGGGGGGCCAGTATAAAAAAAAAAAGATGTATTCACTAACTGTAAGTCGCTCTGGATAAGAGCGTCTGCTAAATGACGTAAATGTAAATGTAAATGTAAATCTCTTGTAAAACAAAACCCACAGACATTCACTACATACGCCTACGCCTACACACACACATAACACACACACTTTTACACTCATCATTTGATGCTGCTATACTCTGTTCTTTATTTATCCTGATGCCTAGTCACTTTACCCTGCCTTCATGTACATACAGTGCCTTCGGAAAGTATTCAGACCCCTTGACTTTTTCCACATTTTGTTACGTTACAGCCTTATTCTAAAATTGATAAAATAAAATAAAATCCTCAGCAACCACATAATGACAAAGCGAAAAAAGGTTTTTCGAGTGTTTGCACATTTATTAAAAATCAAAAACAGAAATATCTTATTTACATAAGTATTCAGACCCTTTGCTATGAGACTTGAAATTTAGCTCAGGTGCATCCTGTTTCCATTGATCATCATTGAGATGTTTCTACAACTTGATTGGAGTCCACCTGTGGTAAATTCAATTGATTGGACATTATTTGGAAAGGCACACACCTGTCTATATAAGGTCCCACAGTTGACAGTGCATGTCAGAGCAAAAACCAAGCCATGAGTTTGAAGGAATTGTCCGTAGAGCTCCGAGACAGGATTGTGTCGAGGCACAGATCTGAGGAAGGGTACCAAAAAATTTCTGCAGCATTGAAGGTCCCGAAGAACACAGTGGCCTCCATCATTCTTAAAGGGAAGAGGTTTGTAACCACCAAAACTCTTCCTAGAGCTGGCCTCCCGCCAAACTGAGCAATCGGGGGAGAAGGGTCTTGGTCAGGGAGGTGACCAAGAACCCGATGGTCACTCTGACAGAGATCTAGAGTTCCTCTGTGGAGATGGGAGAACCTTCCAGAAGGACAACCATCTCTGCAGCACTCCACCAATCAGGCCTTTATGGTTGAGTGACCAGACGGAGGCCACTCATCAGTAAAAGGCACATGACTGCCCGCTTGGAGTTTGCCAAAAGGCACCTAAAGACTCTCAGACCATGAGAAACAATATTCTCTGGTCTGATGAAACCAAGATTGAACTCTTTGGCCTGAATGCCAAGCGTCACATCTGGAGGAAACCTGGCACCATCCCTACGGTGAAGCATGGTGGTGGCAGCATCATGCTGTGGGGATGTTTTCCAGCAGCAGGGACTGGGAAAACCTGCTCCAGAGCACTCAGGACCTCAGACTGGGGCGAAGGTTCACCTTCCAATAGGACAACGACCCTAAGCACACAGCCAAGACAACGCAGTGGTGGCTTCGGGACAAGTGTCTGAATGTCCTTGAGTGGCCCAGCCAGAGCACGGACTTGAACCCGATTGAACATCTCTGGAGAGACCTGAAAATAGCTGTGCATCCAATCTGACAGAGCTTGAGAGGATCTGCAGAGAAGAATGGGAGAAACTGCCCAAATACAGGTGTGCCAAACTTGAAGCGTCATACCCAAGAATACTCAAGGCTGTAATCGCTGCCAAAGGTGCTTCAACAAAGTACAGAGTAAAGGGTCTGAATACTTATGTAAATGCAACATTTCCGTTTTTTTATTTATTATAAATTATCTGTTTTTGCTTTGTCATTATGGGGTATTGTATGTAGATTGATGATGGAAAAAAAAACAATTTAATCAATTTTAGAATAAGGCTGTAACCTAACAAAATGTGGAAAAGGTCAAGGGGCTTGAATACTTTCTGAAGGCACTGTATCTACCTCAAATACCTCGTACCTCTGCACATTGATCTGCTACTGCTACTTAGACCCATGGGGCAGCGCACAATTGGCCCAGCGTCGTCCAGGGTAGGGGAGGGTTTGGCTGGCAGGTATGTAGCTCAGTTGGTAGAGCATGGCGTTTGCAACGCCAGGGTTGTGGGTTCGATTCCCAAGGGGGGCCAGTATGAAAAATAAAATAAAACTAATGTATGCACTCACTAACTGTAAGTCGCTCTGGATAAGAGCGTCTGCTAAATGACTAAAATGTAAATGTAAAAATGTACTCCCTGTATATAGCTCCATTCTTGTGTATTTTATTTTATTCCTTGTGTTACTATTTTATTTTTAAACTCTGCATCGTTGGGAAGTGCTCATCAGCAAGTGTTTCATGGTAAAGTCTACACCAGTTGTATTAGGCGCATGTGACAAATTAAAATGTATTTTAGTTTATTTTGATCACTTTGCATTGACAGAATGTACACTGCTCAAAAAAATAAAGGGAACACTTAAACAACACATCCTAGATCTGAATGAATGAAACAATCTTATTAAATACTTTTTTCTTTACATAGTTGAATGTGCTGACAACAAAAATCACACAAAAAGTATCAATGGAAATCAAATGTATCAACCCATGGATGTCTGGATTTGGAGTCACACTCAAAACTTTGATGTAATGTCCTTAAAACAAGTCAAAATGAGGCTCAGTAGTGTGTGTGGCCTCCACGTGCCTGTATGACCTCCCTACAACACCTGGGCATGCTCCTGATGAGGTGGCGGATGGTCTCCTGAGGGATCTCCTCCCAGACCTGGACTAAAGCATCCGCCAACTCCTGGACAGTCTGTGGTGCAACGTGGCGTTGGTGGATGGAGCGAGACATGATGTCCCAGATGTGCTCAATTGGATTCAGGTCTGGGGAACGGACGGGCCAGTCCATAGCATCAATGCCTTCCTCTTGCAGGAACTGCTGACACACTCCAGCCACATGAGGTCTAGCATTGTCTTGCATTAGGAGGAACCCAGGGCCAACCGCACCAGCATATGGTCTCACAAGGGGTCTGAGGATCTCATCTCGGTACCTAATGGCAGTCAGGCTACCTCTGGCGAGCACATGGAGGGCTGTGCGGCCCCCCAAAGAAATGCCACCCCACACCATGACTGACCCACCGCCAAACCGGTCATGCTGGAGGATGTTGCAGGCAGCAGAACGTTCTCCACGGCGTCTCCAGACTCTGTCACGTCTGTCACATGTGCTCAGTGTGAACCTGCTTTCATCTGTGAAGAGCACAGGGCGCCAGTGGCGAATTTGCCAATCTTGGTGTTCTCTGGCAAATGCCAAACGTCCTGCACGGTGTTGGGCTGTAAGCACAACCCCCACCTGTGGACGTCGGGCCCTCATACCACCCTCATGGAGTCTGTTTCTGACCGTTTGAGCAGACACATGCACATTTGTGGCCTGCTGGAGGTCATTTTGCAGGGCTCTGGCAGTGCTCCTCCTGCTCCTCCTTGCACAAAGGCGGCGGTAGCGGTCCTGCTGCTGGGTTGTTGCCCTCCTACGGCCTCCTCCATGTCTCCTGATGTACTGGCCTGTCTCCTGGTAGCGCCTCCATGCTCTGGACACTACGCTGACAGACACAGCAAACCTTCTTGCCACAGCTCGCATTGATGTGCCATCCTGGACGAGCTGCACTATCTGAGCCACTTGTGTGGGTTGTAGACTCCGTCTCATGCTACCACTAGAGTGAAAGCACCGCCAGCATTCAAAAGTGACCAAAACATCAGCCAGGAAGCATAGGAACTGAGAAGTGGTCTGTGGTCACCACCTGCAGAACTACTTCTTTATTGGGGGTGTCTTGCTAATTACCTATAATTTCCACCTGTTGTCTATTACATTTGCACAACAGCATGTGAAATGTATTGTCAATCAGTGTTGCTTCCTAAGTGGACAGTTTGATTTCACAGAAGTGTGATTGACTTGGAGTTACATTGTGTTGTTTAAGTGTTCCCTTTATTTTTTTGAGCAGTGTATGTCTTTTTTCATTTGAACATTATTAGTGTTAATGAAAAGAAGCAGACTTGGTATAGTTTCCTCATTAACGCCCCTTACCACCCTCCTCTGTTGTGTCGCATCATAAGATCATTGCACCGTTTGGCTGATACCTCAGAAATCCGTCACCAAAGTGCCGACTTTGTGAAGTGTTTAGTGCTTACTGCTCATTTGGGACTGTGCCCGTATCGACCAAAAGTAAATCAAGGTAGAAGGGATATTGAAGAGGATATTTTCTTAATGGATTGAACTTCACGTAAACCAAAACCTATACACTTAGCTGGGTCTCAACTTTGCCACTTTTTTCTGTGTTGACTTAATGGGGAGGGGGAACGAGAGCGAGCACCCAGCCAACAATCAGCACCTCTATTGATTACCTCTCTGTCTTATTGTGTTTCACAAGAGAGACTAAGGAAATCAATAGCCTTCTTCTCCTATCAGCCTCCATCTATTCATTGTCTCATGCAAAACTTGGCTATGCTTCAATGATCACCTCTTCTGTCACAGGCTGGGTAGTAGTAGCCTAGCGGTTAGAGCGTTTGGGACAGTAACCGAAAGGTTGCTTGTTTGAATCCCCGAGCCGGCAAGGTGGAAAGATCTGCTGTTTAACTGCTCCCCGGGCGTGGATGAAGTGGACGTTGATTAAGGCAGCCCCCCACATATCTCTGATTCAGAGGGGTTGGGTTAAATGTGGAAGACAAATTTAGGTTGAATGCAATCAGTTGTGCAACTGGCTAGGTATCCCCTTTCCCCTAGTAGATTTGTCTTCTGCTTTCACAAGGAAGAAAGCCTAAAGGTTGGCCTACACAAGGAATCAGCCAAACTGGGCACAAGTCTTGCTTAGTCAAGCTGGATAGTGATTTTGTATGAGGTTGCCTGTAGATATCGATCATATGGATCTCTTCCTGTTTAATAATAAATACAACTGGTGTAGACTTTACCATGAAACACTTGCTCATGAGCACTTCCCAACGATGCAGAGTTTAAAAATAAAATAGTAACATGAATACACAGGTGTTATTGGAAGTGACATTGATTGTCACTGACTGAAAAAGTCATTGTCTGCTTTGGGAGATGAAGACAAACAAAAGATGTGGTAGCAAAAATTGATTGAGAAGCTTGATTAAATTATACAGCTTTGATAACAATGACATGATATCAACTTTCCATGTACTCTACATAGTTGTCCATCATGCTGCATTCTGTAGCTATCAAGAGAGACTTGATAGAGGCTCTCAGGGAAGTAAGGAAACATTTAAATACTTCCCTATTCATTAGGCCTAAAGGAAATGGTTCACAAGGTAAGATTTTTCCACTCGGAAGAAGCCCAGCATTCATTTGGATCCCTGCCTTCCTTCTCCTTGAAAATGTGGCTTAATTGAGCATTTCAATGGAGTAACAATTGATCGGGCGAATCAGGGGATGCTGGGAGTTCTGCTCAGCACGAGCCTTATTGCAGAAGACAACATGTTGAGCAGACTGCCTCAGAGGGCATTGGTGCAGTGGCGTGTTTTGGTGATAATTATTACATCTATTCCCTCATATTCCCTCTCAACTGCATCAGAACTAAAGATCATAGAACTGTGCACAGTGGGGCTTGATGGTTAGTCTCTGTTGCAGCACTTCACAAACGCTACAAAAGGCAAGTTGGATGATGACCTAGTTTTGGACTAGTTGTACATATATTTATCAAGGAGTTTCAAAGGTGATTAAATAAAGAATGTAGTAAATAAAGAATGCTGCATTCGTTTCAGCAATTGTTCTGTGGTGTGTGTCACGATCGTCTAAGGAGGAGGACCAAGGCGCAGCGTTGAGGGTGAACATATTTATTATATTAATGATCACACGATCAAAACAACAGACGATAACGTGACGTCTACGGTATAACACAAACCAAATAAGAACAAGAAACCACAAATAATGAATGCCTAACGGCTACCTAAGTATGACTCCCAATCAGAGACAACGAGCTACAGCCGTCTCTGATTGGGAGCCACCCTGGCCAACATAGAATTACAACAACTAGAACATAAACAAATGAAAACTCACACCCTGGCTCAACATACTAGAGTCCCCAGAGCCATGGCATGACAGTACCCCCCCTAAAGGCGCGGACTCCGACCGCGCCAACCAAATACAACAGGGGAGGGACCGGGTGGGCACTCCGCCTCGGCGGCGGATCCGGCTCCGGACATGACCCCCACTCCTTCTCTAACCCCCCAAAGTACCCCTGGTCCGGTCTGGCCCTGCTGACCAGAGCTGAACTGAACACTGGTGGAGCGGATTGCTCTAGCTCCGGTGTGACGCAGCACCTGACCGGTGCCGGACCCGCCACCGGTGGAACAGGCACGGGCCGTGCCGGACTGACGACGCACACCACTGGCTTGGTGTGGGGAGCAGGAGCGGGCCGAGCCGGGCTGACGAAACGCACCACTGACTTGGTGCGGGGAGCAGGAGCGGGCCGGACCGGGCTGACGAAGCGCACCACTGACTTGGTGCGGGGAGCAGGAACGGGCCGTGCCGGGCTGACGACACGCACCACTGACTTGGTGCGGGGAGCAGGAACGGGCCGGACAGGGCTGACGAAACGCACCACAGACTTGGTGCGGGGAGCAGGAATGGGCCGGACTGGGCTGGCGACGCGCACCACAGACTTGGTGCGGAGAGCAGGAACGGGCCGGACAGGGCTGACGAAACGCACCACAGACTTGGTGCGGGGAGCAGGAATGGGCCGGACTGGGCTGGCGACGCGCACCACAGACTTGGTGCGGAGAGCAGGAACGGGCCGGACAGGGCTGACGAAACGCACCACTGACTTGGTGCGGGGAGCAGGAATGGGCCGGGCCGAGCTGGCGATGCGCACCGTAGACTTGGTGCGAGTGGCAGGAACAGGCCGGACCGTACTGGGAACACACACCACTGGCCCTACGTGGGGATCAGGAACAGGCCGGACCGGACTGGCAACACACGCCAGTACCTCTCGCCGTGCCTCTACATCTTCCACCCCCTCTTCGACCAGTGGCCCCCGTAACCTGGCGGCCTCCTCTGCCAATCCGCTGGGCCGCTCTGCCGCGGTCTCCTGCTGGCCCGTCGTCCACGGCGTTAGCCCCCCCCTAAAAAATGTCTGGGCGTCTCCCCTACCCGTGGACCAGGTCTCCATGTCCCTCGCCAGCCTTTCGCCCTTCTGCCACAATGTCAAGCCCTTCTCTTCCTCACTCGGCTTGACCCAGTCGAGGAGGCGAAGGAGATCTGTTAGGGATCTCCCTGGCGATGGCTCCTGGACACGCTGCTTGGTCACATCTTGGTGGTTTCTTCTGTCACGATCGTCTAAGGAGGAGGACCAAGGCGCAGCGTTGAGGGTGAACATATTTATTATATTAATGATCACACGATCAAAACAACAGACGATAACGTGACGTCTACGGTATAACACAAACCAAATAAGAACAAGAAACCACAAATAATGAATGCCTAACGGCTACCTAAGTATGACTCCCAATCAGAGACAACGAGCTACAGCCGTCTCTGATTGGGAGCCACCCTGGCCAACATAGAATTACAACAACTAGAACATAAACAAATGAAAACTCACACCCTGGCTCAACATACTAGAGTCCCCAGAGCCAGGGCGTGACAGTGTGGAAAGTCTCTCCACTTCAAAGTTATATACGTCCAAACTCAGGGCTTTTTAAACAACTCAACTTAGTATTGCCGCACAGTAAATGCATGGAAAAACAGAATCAGATATACTAAGACTATGAAATGTTAACATATTTTTATTTACAGACCTTTTGCTAAGATTTTTTGGCCTTCCGTAAAGAGAAATATGCTGCTAAGCCAATGTGGCAATACTAAAAGAAAAAGGCTTATCTGTGAATGCCAGATAAGGGGAGAAATGTCCCTGTTATTACTTGGCACACAAAGGCACCCAAACAAACTCAAAAGGAGTCACATAAACAGAACGCTCTTTCAACTTTACCCCCTGGGCTAGCATGGCTACATTGATTAAAAGATGGCCAAGAAAGTAATTCACCTCTGAAAAATACAAAAACAAACAACACATCTACATTGGAGAAAAGAAAACAGTGAAAGCTCACTATTACACATTTATCTCACAAAGTCCACCACCATAAAAAAAAACATTGCCAACCACCACTATTAGCATATTCTAATGAGAATTTCTATATTCCCCGACGTCCAGGGTTAGTTTTAGCTCATGGGCAATAGTAGGCAGATTGGGAGATCAGGCATTTCTAATTAAGTAACCTGACAGCCCACTGCCTGACTGTATTTACTACGATGTGCTGCAAGGGAGTTCAATAGTGGAGTGGTGGACAAGCTCAGGGGAGCTGTGTTTACAGATGGAGATAATTACTTGCACAGAGGCGGCGGTGCCAAATGATGAAATACCTTAGTGTGCCCGGCAGTAAATCTTTTAAGCCGAATTTGGACCCTGTGTGTGACTGTATCGACTCCTATAGGAAAAGAGAGCCTAATATAATGCAACGACGATGCTCGGCAAGCTAGGGGACGAAAACATTTCAGTACTCCCAATGACCTTTGAACAAGTGGTATGGAGAAAGGACATTAACTGTTGCTCCTTGGAACTGTTTATCACACTCTTGAGGGATGCTCATCCAGAGGCGGCATTAATAGTGTCCGGGGACTTTAATGCAGGAAAACTCTGAAGTCCGTTTACTCCACACACAGAGACGCATACAAAGCTCTCCCTTGCCCTCCATTTGGCAAATCTGACCATAACTCTATCCTCCCGATTCCTGCTTACAAGCAAAAATTCAAACAGGAAGTACGGAAGAAGCTATGCTACAGGACTGTTTCACTAGCACAGACTGGAATATGTTCCGGGATTCATCCAATGGCATTGAGGAGTATACCATATCAGTCACCGGCTTCATTAGTAAGTGCATCGACGACGTCCCCCGCACAGTAACCATACGTATAAATCCCAACCAGAATCCATGGATTACAGGCAACATCCGCACTGAGCTAAAGG
The DNA here is from genome assembly GCF_964263955.1 of Coregonus lavaretus. Taxonomy (NCBI): domain Eukaryota; kingdom Metazoa; phylum Chordata; class Actinopteri; order Salmoniformes; family Salmonidae; genus Coregonus; species Coregonus lavaretus. The sequence goes on along the minus strand of NC_140002.1, from coordinate 11,211,178 downwards.
CTAGAGCTGCCGCTTTCAAGGAGCAGGACACTAATTCGGACGCTTATAAGAAATCCCCTACGCCCTCCGACAAACCATCAAACAGGCAAAGTGTCAATACAGGACTAAGATCGAATCCTACTACACCGTCTCAGGCACTTGTCGGATGTGGCAAGGCTTGCAAACTATCACGGATGGCAAAGGGAAACCCAGCCGCAGGCTGCCCAGTGACGCGAGCCTACCAGACGAGCTAAATGCCTTCTATGCTCGCATCGAGGCAAGCAACACTGAACCATGCATGAGAGCACCAGCTGTTCCGGACGACTGTGTGATCCCACTCTCCGTAGCCGATGTGGGTAAGGCCTTTAACCAGGTTAACATTCACAAGGCCAGATTCACAGACAGATTACCAGGACGCGTAGTCAGAGCATGCGCTGACCAGCTGGCAAGTGTCTTCACTGACATTTTTAACCTCTCCCTGACCGAGTCTGTAATACCTATATGTTTCAAGCAGACCACCATAGTCCCGGTGCCCAAGAAGGCCAAGGTAACCTGCCTAAATGACTGCCGCAGCGTAGCACTCACATCTGTAGCCATGAATTGCTTTGAAAGGCTGGTCATGGCTCACATCAGCTCCATCATCCCAAAAACTCTGGACCCACTCCAATTCGAATACCATCCAAACAGATCCACAGATGATGCAATCTCTATTGCACTCCACACTGCCCTTTCCCACCTGGACAAAAGGAACACTTATGTGAGAATGCTGTTCATTGACTACAACTCAGCGTTCAACATCACAGTGCCCTCCAAGCTCATCACTAAGCTAAAAATCCTGGGACTAAACCCCTCCCTCTGCAACTTGATCCTGGACTGGTGGTGAGGGTAGGCAACAACACATCCGCCACGCTGACACTCAACACGGGGGCCCCTCAGGGGTGCGTGCTTAGTCCCCTCCTGTACTCCCTGTTCACCCATGACTGCGTGGCCATGCACAACCCCAACACAATCATTACATTTGGCGACAACACGACGGTGGTAGGCCTGATCACCGACGACGATGAGACAGCCTATAGGGAGGAGGTCAGAGACCTGGCAGTGTGGTGCCAGGACAACAAGGGAGGGCCGAGCACTCCCCCATTCCCATCGACGGGGCTGTAGTGGAGCGGGTTGAAAGCTTCAAGTTCCTTGGTGTCCACATCACTAAGGACCTATCATGGTCCAAACACAGCAAGAAAAGTCATGAAGTGGGCACGACAATGCCTATTCCTCCTCAGGAGGCTGAAAAGATTTGGCATGGGACCTCAGATCCTCCAAAAGTTCTACAGCTGCACCATTGAGCGCATCCTGACTGGTTGCATCACCGCTTGGTATGGCAACTGCTCGGCATTTGACCGCAAGGTGCTACAGCGAGTAGTGCGTACGGCCCAGTACATCACTGGGGCCAAGCTTCCTGCCATCCAGGAACTCTATACCAGGCGGTGTCAGAGGAAGGCCCTAAAAATTGTTAAAGACTCCAGCCACCCTAGTCATAGACTGTTCTCTCTGCTACCGCTTGGCAAGCGGTACCGGAGAGTCAAGTCTGGGACCAAAAGACTCCTTATAACAGCTTCTACCTCCAAGTCATAAGACTGCTGAACAGTTAATCAGATAGACTATTTGCGTTGACCCCCTTATTTTCTTATTATTTATTATACTTTTTTTGTACTGACTCTCTTGCACAGGCTCGATGTGTGGTTAGAGTCACTGGACTCTAACCACACACACACACATACTACAGTGACACTCCAACACACACACAAACACATGGACACACACATTCATATTGAAGCCACTTCATGACAAATACAATCTGATTTGAGATGGCTTGTGACACCCATCCTGATCTATCACAGTTTAATGCCTGGTAGTGTGCGATGTGCGCCTCTGTTGACATAGAAATAGCAATTATTAGATCTCCTATTGCATACATTGTCATTCAGAAGGTCTGGTCACTTTGAATAGTTTTGTTTGTGTTCACATCAGTTTCATAAGCAGTCAACATACTCATATGGCATAGCCGACTTTATCGGTTGAAAGAGCTTAGCATATCTATATGTATTCCCAGCTCTGACTTGGTCATGGCTTTAGTGACTTAATTATCCAACACTTGTACATTTGACACATGAAATAAAGGAGTACAGAAACTGGATGCGGCGGACCACATTCATCATGAATCCCCTATGTAGGCCTACATCAAAAGGCTAGCATATGCTCGCACAATATAGATACAAAATATAATATAATGGAGCAATATTCATAAAATTAACGATCCCAGTGTACAGAGGGAAAAAAACATGTTACAGCATTTAAAAAAATGTCTGCCAAGAACAAACTACGGTACAACTATTATTATTATTATTTGTACCTTTTTTAAATTAATGTATTACATTATCAACACTGTAATTAGTTCTAATTAAGAACATCTCATGATACTCACTGGCGCCCGTTTGAATGAGCATCTTCATCCCCGCTCTAGTCAGAGCTAGTGATCTCTTGGCCCTCGTGGCACATGCTGGCCAGATGGCTCGGCTCAGCGGGTCAGCCATAACAGTGAGCCTCATTAACATGAGTCCTCCATTTTCACCTTTAAAAAACAAGTTCACACATGCACACCTCTTTCCTGGCTGCTCTGTGGCTGCCTCGCCTCCTCCCAGCAGCCCCCTTCCACCTCACACTGAGAGAAAGTGCGGAGCATAGACCTAGTGCCGGTAGAGACAGGGTGGCAGATGTGCACCATAGAGAACAGCTTGGCCCATCTTGCCCAGTAATTACCCCCAAAACTGGCACTGCTGGAGGGCATCATTTGTTGATACTGGCAGTCACAATGCCTTATGGGAGGGAGACAGCTTTAATTAAGGGAGAGACATAAACAAGGGGTGGAGAAGACATGGCGGGAGCAACGAGAATATGCTTGATTGGTGGCCATTTTGTTTGCTTCATGTCTCTGATCTAGCTGATCGGAGATGCACATGGTAATTAAATCTGATTGTAATGAACTGGTATCCATATAAGGAGTGTCAAAGTAATTACAGTTTTTCTCAATTGCTAAAACACTAAAACCCATTGTCTGAACAAAGTTCTCAGTTGCCTGGACTCATTTAGCTAATTATGCAGTCTGTTGTCAATACCTTAAACCATTTCACATGGTAAAACACAATTTGCAGATCTCACTTAGACTTTTCAGCAAAACTCTAAACACATTCTCATTCTCAAAACACATTCTGCACTCTAATGCACATGTCATCCATACTGGTAAACACAAGTGGCAACAATCAAATACAAATAGAGAACACATGTAATTGATTGAACACAACCACTCAAAATTGATTTAACCTGTTTCAAATGATGCGACACAACCAATATAAGCCAGTTCAGAGAGCAAACAGGTTGTTGAAGGTGGGAAGGAGAAAGTCTGAGAATAGATAGAAGAAACAATGTGAGAGGACGAGGACGAGTGCGTATGCGAGGTGGGCGACAAGGAGGAGGAGGGCAAGAAAGAGGAAGAGGAGGACGAAGAGGAAGAGGAAGACAAAGAGTGGAAATATCTGATGAAATTCGAGCAACAGTCATAGACCATGTTCTTGTCCATGGACTGATAATGAGGGAAGCAGGATTTAGAGTGCAACCCAATTTGAGCCGATTTTCTGTGTCCACCATAGTAAGGACATTCAGAGAAGAGAACAGGTACAGTATACTACTGTATTTTTGTAATTGCAAATGTACTGTACTACACTATATGCAGCTGTTTCAATAGACATTTGTAAAGTTAATCACTGTATGTATTGTACTGCATGAATATGTTTTGTAACTGCACAACTACTTTTTGTAGAATTGCAAGGCTGCCACATGCAGGTGGAAGGACAGCTATATTCACTCGGGAGCAAGAGGCTGTTATAGTTGGCATGGTCCTTCAAGATAATGCAATACGACTCAGAGAAATCCAGGAACGAGTGATACAAGACAACACACACTTCCAGGGAATCGACTGTGTGAGTATTTCCACAATTGACCGTGTCCTCCATCGTAACAGGATGCGAATGAAACAAGTATACCTTTTGAGTGCAACTCACCAAGGGTGAAAGAACTGCGAGCTCAGTATGTGCAAGTAAGTGTACATTCAGAAACATCAATGGGCAGTTTATGAACTTGTACCTCCCTCCATACTCGCCTTTCCTGAATCCGATTGAGGAGTTTTTCTCCTCTTGGAGATGGAAAGTGTATGATAGACAACTCTACACCAGAGTAAATCTGCTGCAAGCCATGGATTTAGCCTGTGGTGAGGAATCATGTCAGGGCTGGATACGGCACACAAGAGGCTTCTTCCCCCGTTGCCTCAGGAGGGACAATATTGCTTGTGATGTCGACGAAGTGCTCTGGCCTGACCCAGCCCAAAGACAAGAAGAAGCACATTGATCACATGTTTACTCCTTTGATTTTTGTCCCTTTTAGTATTGTATACTGTAGTACAGTGCATTGTAGGCTGTATACTGTACAATGAATAAATTGTATAGCCCTGAACATTGTGCTTTCCATTTGTTACAGTTTTTCTCGATTGTTTACACACATTTTCTGAAAGCATGCCTCATATTCTCAGAACTCTACACACAAATCAAAAAACACACACACAATGGGCAAAACCCCTCAATTCTCCAGCAAAATGAAACTTTACATTCAAAACAATGTTATTTCTTATCAAAATTGTATTTTGTTTTCAAATTACACACACAAACCATCATATGAATAGACATTTATAAGAACCAGTTGAACACTGATGTGCTCAATGTAAAACACTATGATGAATGGAAAACACTTCTTCTCCATTCATCATAATGACTTAGGCCTTTTTTTGGTTCAGTGTTGCCATTACTACAGACAGTACATAAGTGTGTTGTAAAATATTTGAGAATATTTTTATACTCAGAACACACAAATACAGAGTAACAAATATATTTCATTTTCCACACAAAAACAATGTACACAGTGTACATCCCATTCCCAACCAACACAAAGTTGCACATACAGTGGTCTACATACAAAACAGAATAATGTAATGTATACAGTTACAGTAAAAAAAAAAATATTTATATGCTGCATCCGCTCTTCTGTTGCGGTCTGGCCACAGCACCTCATCCACATCACAAGCAATGTTTTCCCTGGCCAGGCAGTGGGGGAAATATCGCCTAGCATGGCGATTCCAGCCATGAAAAGCATCAGCTGCTATATCTCCACATGCGTCTTCCATAGCTTGGAGAAGAGGTATACGCGTTTGTGAATTTCGGTCATACACTTTCCATCTCCAGGCAGAAAAAAAATCCTCAATAGGATTGAGGAATGGAGGGAGATAAACAACTAAAAAGCGTGGGTGGGCAGTGAACCAGTTACGAACCAGAGCAGCCCTGTGGAAACTTACGTTGTCCCAAATGACAACGTACCTGAGCTGCTCTGGGCCATCTACCTGATCTGGTGGAATGAGTGTGTTGTGTAGGGTGTCCAGGAATGTGATCAGATGGGCGGTGTTGTAGGGGCCAAGGGTAGCATGGTGATGGATGACGCCGTGGTGGGTAATCGCTGCACACATTGTGATGTTCCCTCCGCGCTGGCCAGGGACTTGAACAATGGCACGCTGGCCGATGATATTCCTTCCCCTCTTTTTGTGAGGTTGAATCCAACCTCATCAATGAAGATGAACTGGTGCTCCACTGCAGCCACCTCTAGCTCAAGGACTCTCTGAAACACACATGACAATATCAGAAATAGACATGGAGTGGTCTCTATTGTGAAGCACAATCATTATGATTACAATACTGAAATATGTATAATCTATACAGTGTTGAGAGTATGCATCAATTGTGGGATTGTATAGGACTCACTTGCACATAGTTATATTGCTGAGATTATCCTGAGATTATTTCTGCGCAAGACACGGTCCAGTGTTGATAAGTTTACCCTATCAATATTTTGAAATATCTCATTGTTTTCTATTATTTTTCTTTGTATGTGCCTTAATGTTATGGCGTTATTTTCTAGGACCATGTTCATGATTTCAGTTTCCTGTTCAGGAGACAGAACACGTTCCCGACCACCTTGTGTTGGTAATCTTTCAGTTCTGCCAAACAAATAGTAAAATGCTGTAAATACAAAGTAGAAATACATTTCCCAAATACTTGAAACATACTTTATTTTTACAGTCCTACAGAACAGTCCACAGGCAATACTGTACTACTGTACTCATTGAGTACTGTATTGATATGCAGTACTGCAATTTTCTAGTGAGAGTAGATTTCTTACCTATTCTCATTTCGGAATGTCCAGATGATGGATGCTACAGTGTACCTGCTCAAATTTGGCTGTACTCTTTGCCCAGCCTCCCTCATTGTTAGACCATGGTTGACCACATGATCAACCAAAGTGGCTCGGATCTCATCAGAGATTACGGTCCTTGGCCTTCCTCATCCTCGTCCTCGTCCTTGTCCTCCCCGTCCTCCTCCTCTTACTCTCACTCCTCTGGCTCTGCCTCTGTTTCCAATGTTGGCATCCATTGCTCCAAAACAGAAGAGCTCACCTGTTGCCCTTTTATGCTAAAGCTCTGATTGCTAATTGTAAAACTGTGTGCCGGGTGTTTGCCCATGTGATGAGTCAGTGTGCATATTTGAATGGCAGTGTGTTCATTGTGAAAACAAGAGATTTTCTGCATGAAAATTGTGCCAAATGCAAAGATTTGTGTGTAGTGTTTTGAAAAAAGTGTGTTGTAGAACTGCAATTTGAGTGTAAAGCAGGAATTGAGCTTGTAGTTTAGCAGAATTGGTTCAGGGGTTTGATGCATGAGTTACATGTTGTGGTCATTGTGTCTCAAGTACCAGTATTTGTGTGTAAACAATTGAGAAAAACTGTAACAGTACTGACTGCTCAATAGATTTTGACTGGTTGCAGGTTCATATCAACAAAGAACAAGAATTACAGTATCACAGAGACAAAGGACAAGTTTGTGAGATGCAGGGTACAGTACTGTACAAATAGGGGTACAAGGAGGAGGAAGAACAAAAAAACAAATTGCAAAGAGCAAAGCAGAGTAGTAATTTCTGATCAATTTTGAGCTACTATGATAGAACATGTTTTCGTTCATCAAAAGACAATGATCCACCAGTTGACATAAAAAGACATATCCACCAGTTGGTCCAGGTTAAGGTTGGTGTCCCTGCAGGCCAGTTCCCGACGAACGTCCTCCCTTAGGCTGCATCGGTAGTGGTCGATAAGGGCCCTCTCATTCCATCCTGCGCTGGCAGCCAGAGTCCTAAAGTCCAGTGCAAAATCCTGTGTGCTCCTCTTCCCCTGTCTGAGGTGGAATAGACGCTCACCCGCCGCTCTCCCCTCCGGTGGATGATCGAATACCGCCCGAAAGCGGCGGGTAAACTCCTCATAACGTACAGATATTGCGTCTATTCCTCCCCACTCGGCGTTGGCCCACTCAAGCGCTTTTCCGGACAGACAGGAGATGAGGGCGGAGACGCTCTCGTATCCCGAGGGAGCCGGATGGATAGTTGCCAGGTATAGCTCTACCTGGAGCAGGAAACCCTGACACCCGGCAGCTGTACCGTATATGCCCTCGGGAGCGAGAGCCGAATCCCACTGGACCCATATGGTGAAAAGGTGGACAGCGGTGTAGGTGGTGGTGTAGTTGGAGGAGGTATAGGAAAACCTCCTCTCTCCCATTGCTCCATAGTATTCACCACGCATTCCATTGCGGTGCCGAGAGCCTGGATCATGGTCGCTTGTTGTTGGACACGTTCCTCCATCGATCCGGCTGGCATGGCTGTACCTGCTGACTCCATATTTGGTGCGTGTTTCTGTCAAGGCGTCAGTATAATGCGGTAGGACGAAGTCAGGCGCAGGACACAGAGCTGATCGAAAAACGTACTTTACTCGTAGGTATCTCAATGAACATACCTCCACGCAGGGAGGAACAAACCCGCTCACATACAACAACCAAAACATGGACAAACACGCACAACACACAGTGTGAGCCAGAGGGTTAAATAGGGAAGACATAATTACATGATGGGAAACAGGTGAGACCAATACAGACAAAACAAGTAGAGCATAGAAACATGGATCGGTAGCAGCTAGTACTCCGGTGACGACGAACGCCGAAGCCTGCCCGAGCAAGGAGGAGGGGCAGCCTCGGCTGAATTCGTGACACGTCACGTGGTCTAGCAACTCATCGATCCTCGGTAGGGGGTAAGAGTCTTTAGTGGTGACAGAATTTAGGCCACTGTAGTCAACACAAAACCTAAGTTTACCCCCTTTCTTAGGCACCATGACAACCGGCGCGGACCATGGGCTATCTGATGGCTCAATGAAATCAGCCCACAACATGATAGCTGTGTCTGCTGCTTCCCTCTGGGCAAGGGGAAGACGACGGGGCCCAATTTTAATGGGTCGGGCGTCCCCAGTGTCTATTTCGGGCTGAACTAGGTGCGTTTGCCCTACCTCATCTTCCCCCCAAGCGAAGCTATCTTTAAAGTCCAACAGCAGCTGCTTTAACTGTCTCTGTTGTCTCTCATCCAGGCCCTGACAGTCTTTCAACCACACAGCCTCGACGGCGTCGATAGCTTCCTCCTTCCACCCGTCGGGCTGATGGGGTGAAGAAGCCAGTGTGTTTTGGGCTACTGGGCTGCCTGTGCTTGCACCATTATGGGGAGTGAAGGCCGTCGCCGCTGGAGACAGCTGCTGGAATGGCACAGGGAGCAGCCGGGACGACCGGTGGAGTTTCGGCAAGCTTGGAGGAAGACGGAGGGACATCCCTGCCCCCCGCTGGCCCTCCCGAAGGTGACATCCCCACTGTGCCCCCCCCCCCCCGACAGCCTCAAACTGCCCAAAGCAAAGTCCAACTGAGCCCCACAGTTTTTCAAAAAGCATTCCCAGTATACAGGGGCCCTGCACTGCTGCTACCCACACCGGACACCCCACAGTCACAGACAGCTGACACTTCCCATTGGGGCTAGCTCCCCCGTGACAGTCCGCAGCTGGACAAGGGTCGGCTCCACCCGCACCCCAACAGGTAGTATGTCTGGTCTCACCAGGGTTACTGTAGAGCCCGTGTCTTCCAGGGCCGAACATTCCACCCCCTCTACCTTGATGATGACATTGCAGAAGTCCCCCACGGTGGTACGTCCCACCACAACTACCGGACTAGGAAACGCGGCGGCAGCTACACCCTGTGGTAGCAGGTCCCCACCGTCTTGCCTGCGCTGCTGGGTACCTCTTCTACTTACTGTGGGTTTGGGTGACACACCCGGTGACGTTGACATCCCCATCGCCGTGACGTCTGCTCTGGTCGAGCGGTGCGAAGGAAAACCCGCCAGTTCTGCCATCTTGCTGATTGACAATTTAACTTCCGCCATGTGGCTCTCCAGCTCCTCTACAGCAGTCGCCGCCTGACCCTCCCGACCGGGTACCCCCGAGCCCACAACGGACACTTTGTCCGACTCATCCTTAATTTTCCGCCTCGCCCCGAGCATCATGACCGTAGATGCGAGCCAAACTAAAGCCAACCACGGCCTATACTGAAACAGCTAACTCGCCTAATCTCGATCCGTCCAGTAGTTCGAAAGCACTTCTGACGCCAATGTAATGACCCGGTCTGGGTCATAAAGGAAAAAGAGACGGACACCAGGTGTGCAGGGCAGAACACAGGTTTATTCCTAAACTGGGCTATTGTTCAGGCCACAACCCACGCCGCTAAATTCCGAACGTACACAAATACACAATGTCAAATTAAGTGGCAGACTCATAGGAGCAGATCAGGATCCCGAATAGAAAGAGAGAGAGAGATGAGACAGTAGCCCCTATTTATGCATTTCAAAACCCAGCGGGATTACCCATCATACCCCCCAACCTTTCCGTCTGTCCTGGCATATTTAACCCCTGCTAGCACCCATGAGAACAATAACACACCTACGAACACAGAACACAATACCGGGTCGTTACATTATTATTATTATTATTATCATCACTGCATTGTTTGGGATAGAGCTCTCAAGTAAGCATTTCACTGTACTGTTTTACACTGGTTGTATCCTGTGCACATGGTGAATAAACTTTGAAACTTGAAACACCCACATGTGTTCCTCTCCAAACTACTGAAAATCTCTATCAAACACAGACCCAGGTACATTAGACGAAAAACAGCAGGGTTGCAGTTAAAGTCAAAGCGGGGTGTTTCGGAGACAGTACACAAGGAAACAAACAGATTGGCTACTTTTTTATTGAGTTTACAAAAGGCCTTTAAGTAAAGAGTTTGCTTGCCATCAGGCCATTCAATGCTCCGTGAGTTGATACTGGCAGCCTGGGCGCTCTTATCATTCTCTCTCTCCCCTGAGGAGATGCATTGGTTAGTCTGAAGCTCATCTGTTGAAGTTACAGCCATTTATAATTCATCAGGACGAATGCCGGCCCTAAAATAAACCCCATCAGCAGCATGCATTCTGCCATAGCAGAGAAACTATTGCTAGCCATTTCGCAAGTTCAAAGGTTTCCAGTGTTTGGGAACACCGACATTGACTTAGAACTTGCAAAAAACTTGTTAAAGCACTCAATGAAAAGTTCCAGGATTATGAAAGTGTAACCCTCTCACCACAGACTTAGATCAGCATGCGAATAATGGTGAAAAGGACATCTCAGTAAATTAACTTCTATGATATTGACAAGCAAGGGAAAAATGAGACTAGGGATACTACTAATGGTTATTTAAAGGCTTGGATGACTGTTTTCACAATGTTCTACCATGCAATAAGACTGATTCAATAAAAATACTACCACACACGGAATGCAATTTGACTTGAAGGAATTATACTTTTTTTTTTAAGGCACACAAATACATTTACATTTTTACATTTTAGTCATTTAGCAGACGCTCTTATCCAGAGCGACTTACAGTTAGTGCATTCATCTTAAGATAGCTAGGTGGGACAACCATATATCACAGGCATAGAAAGTACATTTTTCCTCAATAACGTCGCTGTCAGTAGAGTCAGAGTGCCAATGCAAGTGCTGGTGAAGTGTTATTTTATTTTATTATTATAATAATTTTTTGGGGGAGGGGTCGAGGTGAGGAGGGGAATTATTTAAGATACTGTTTGAAGAGGTAGGTTTTCAGATATTTTCGGAAGATGGGCAGGGACTCTGCTGTCCTAGCTTCTGGGGGATGCTGGTTCCACCATTGGGGTGCCAGGACAGAGAAGAGCTTGGACTGGGTTGAGCAGGAGTTGCCCTCCCGTAGGGTTGTTAAGGCCAAGAGGCCTGAGGTGGCAGAATGGAGTGCTCGGGTTGGGGTGTAGGGTTTCAGCATAGCCTGAAGGTAGTAGGGATAGTTCCTCTTGCTGTTCTGTAGTTATACAACAATATAAATAAAAGTGAAACCCCTGGGTATAGAGTGCACTGTTAAAACCTCTGTCACAGACTCTGTTGGTGCACGTTGGAGCTCAATGACGACGTGGCGAATAATTCAGCAAATGAATGAAACAATCATTCCAAGGACGTTGCCTATTTGCAATCCTTGGCAGAAAATGCCCTGCATGTAACAGAAGAGATGTCAAGCGTCACAAAATAAGTCCTCAGCTCGCTCGGAACAAACCCTTCCTCTGCAGCTCCCAATCTGACCAGCTAGGCTAATTCTTGTTGAAACGACGATGGCTAGCTATATTCTCCACAGCAGCGAATTCAGGTAAGTTTGACAGATAGATATTAAACTGGACTTTCTCTACACTTGTAACAGGTGAGTAAAAGTAAAACTCTTTTTGCTAATTCAGTTTGTATCTTCACAGATGTTAAAGTTTTAAGCTCAACAAGTATAGTGTCCAGCTCTATTCTCCTCATGTCTCCAACATTCAGGAGTCCGAGCGACCTAAAAGTTCTGTGCAACAGCAAACCCAGACTTCACGTGTTTGGCCCAAAACTTAAACTGGCTTCTTATTGACTAAACCAAACCAGGTTACTTCAGTCCACATGAACGTAAAAGGTCAAAATAATTAAAGTGGACGACACACTAGAGAATTCAACCAACAGCGATTCCCAAATCATTTACATGTCGTTTCTTTGAAAGCAACACAATTGTTTGATTCGATGCAAAACAACATAGGCTCAACAACAAATACATGGTTTTAACAGTGTATTACGTAAGCTTTTTTTTTTTTAAAGCAGTGATAACCTGTAGTTTTTCAGAAAGATGTGCTCAGCTTCTTTTGAGAATTAAAATAAATAAAGCCCTTTATTAAAGGGGCAATCTGGGTATCAAACAACAACAACAAAGCAAAGGATTGATCAAAAAAATGATGGTCAGTCCTTGCATCCATAGCTCCGTCTATAACTTTGAGAATGGTTTAATTTCTCCAGTCCTATTCAAAATAAGTGGAGGGTTGCCATTTTGTTATTGTTTGAATCCCACATTGCCCCCTTATGTAATAGATACAAAAAAAAAGAAGAGTAAAATGTCGCCCTCTATTTGGCAGTGTAAAGGAATGATCAACAGCAGGTAGCTGCTCCAGCCACAGTGGGCCTTCTCTCTTGCCTCTTTTCTTTCTCAATAGTTGCCAGCATATTGCCTCATTCACTATCAAGTCACCCCTGTTCTCTAGACATGGGGAAAGCAAGTAAGAGGTAGTCGCGTGCAATCAAATAGCTTACAATGAAATTGAGAATTTGATAGAAGCCCTAAAAATGGGAGTAGACACAAATTGGTGTTGTGAGGTTAATGAAGAGGTTGCAGATCTATTTGTCCAGATGAGGTCCGCCAATAGTGAACAATCAAGGGTAATAAACCCACTCCGACTCCACTTGACCTCACTCCACACCCTCCTCTCCCCTCTCTGCCAGCAGTAGATAGGACGATCTTGGCTTACTTAATTGGTTTGGTTTTGGAGGAAATTTGATGTCCCCTATGAAATATGGAAAATGCAGGTTTGCAGACAGGACTCTATAATTCACAGGTGTAAAATGAAAAGCTCAAATCTGTCAGACCAGCAGCTGCGCAGGTTGGGCGTTTATTTTTTATTCATCTAAAAAATGCACTCACTAAGTGATACTGTATGTGCACACATTTGGCACACACATACAGGTTTCTGACATCTGGGTAGGGGCTGTGAGTGAGTGACAAGGTGGTTGTCACAATGACCATAAACTGTTCATTGGATCAGCATCTGATGAAGGTTCTGACCTCTTGTTCATCAGCGTAGCACTCTGCTGCAAAATACCCAGGGTGCTTTGTGGCCTAATGAGTGCAATGGCTAATTCAACCCAGTCGTGTAGCATCGCCTCTCTGAAAACTGTTTACTGAGCCTAATTCTCTGATGTGGTAACGGAGCGGCATCCACAGACACTACTTCTTCGCTTTTGTGTCTCCCCTGTGGAAACAAACACAGGCCAATAGCATGTCCATTGACAGGGACTATTCTAGAACTTCTGAGGGACCAGCAAATGGGGCTAATTGTATTTCAGAGCACCTTCAAATCAAATCGTTCCTGCCAGATGATCAAAGACGGGTCAGCCATTATCCCAAAATGCCTCTTGTACTTTTTCTTTGGCTGTAAACTGATAAAAATCTGATTCGCTTGGTATCCTGATTTGCATGCTTCCCTCAAATAAGCTTTAGACTCTAAGGCTTAGAGTGACATTGAAATTAAAGCTCTTGATTAATCATATTCACTGTATCAATTTAGAGAATCTGATGACCATGATATGATAATATTGTACAGTGCATGATGATATGATTTTGGTTACAATTATAGGTCGATACTAAAATATACCAATAGCAAAACAACAAATAAATTGATTAAATGTCAAAATAACATTAGGTTGGTAATAAGATACTTGACATGCAACACTGACACAAAATGATTGCCTGCAAGCCCAATCTTTTAATATCAAATCAAATCAAATCACATTTTATTTATCACATGCGCCGAATACAACAGGTGTAGACCTTACCATGAAATGCTTACTTACAAGCCCTTAACCAACAACGCAGTTTTAAGAAAATAGAGTTAAGAAAGTATTTTCGAAATGATCTCAAGTAAAAAAAGAAAAATAATAGCACAATAAAATAACAATAATGAGGCTAAATACAGGGGGTACCGGTACCGAGTCAATGTGCGGGGGTACAGGTTAGTCGAGGTCATTTGTACATGTAGGTAGGGGTAAAGTGACTATGCATAGATAATAAACAGCGAGGGGGGGGTGTCAATGCAAATAGTCTGGGTGGCTATTTGATTAATTGCTCAGCAGTCTTATGGCTTGGGGGAGAAGCTGTTAAGGAGCCTTTTGGACCTAGACTTGGTGCGCCGGTACCGGTTGCCGTGCGGTAGCAGAGAGAACAGTCTATGACCTGGGTGACTGGAGTCTTTGACAATTTTTGGGGCCTTCCTCTGACACCGCCTAGTATATAGGTCCTGGATGGCAGGAAGCTTGACCCCAGTGATGTACTGGGCCGTACGCACTTCCCTCTGTAGCGCCTTATGGCCAGATTCAGAGCAGTTCCCATACTGATGCAACTGGTCAGGATGCTCTCGATGGTGCAGCTGTATAACTTTTTGAGGATCTGGGGACCCATGCCAAATCTTTTCAGTCTCCTGAGGGGGAAAAGGCGTTGTCGTGCCCTCTTCATGACTGACTTGATATGTTTGGACCATGATAGTTTGTTGGTGATGTGGACACCAAGGAACTTGAAACTCTCAACCCGCTCCACTACAGCCCCGTCGATGTGAATGGGGGCGTGTTTGGCCCTCCTTTTCCTGCAGTTCACGATCAGCTCCTTTGTCTTGCTCACGTTGAGGGAGAGGTTGTTGTCCTGGCACCACACTGCCAGGTCTCTGACCTCCTTCCTATAGGCTGTCTCATCGTTGTCGGTGATCAGGCCTACCACTGTTGTGTTGTCAGCAAACTTAATGATGGTGCTGGAGTCGTGCTTGGCCACGCAGTCATGGGTGAACAGGGAGTACAGGTGGGGACTAAGCACGCACCCCCGAGGGGCCCCCGTGTTGAGGTATAGCATGGCAGATGTGTTGTTGCCTACCCTTACCACCTGGGGGCAGCCCGTCAGGAAGTCCAGGATCCAGTTGCAGAGGGAGGTGTTTAGTCCCAGGGTCCTTAGCTTAGTGATGATCTTTGTGGGCACTATGGTGTTGAACGCTGAGTTGTAGTCAATGAACAGCATTCTCACATAGGTGTTCCTTTTGTCCAGGTGGGAAAGGGCAGTGTGGAGTGCGATTAAGATTGCATCATCTGTGGATCTGTTGGGGCGGTATGCGAATTGGAGTGGGTCTAGGGTTTCCGGGATGATGGTGTTGATGTGAGCCATGACCAGCCTTTCAAAGCACTTCATGGCTACCGACGTGAGTGCTACTGGGCGGTAGTCATTTAGGTAGGTTACCTTCGCTTTCTTAGGCACAGGGACTGTGGTGGTCTGCTTGAAACATATAGGTATTACAGACTCGGTCAGGGAGAGGTTGAAAATGTCAGTGAAGACACTTGCCAGTTGGTCCGCGCATGCTCTGAGTACACGTCCTGGTAATCTGTCTGGCCCTGCGGCCTTGTGAATGTTGACCTGTTTAAAGGTCTTGATCACCTCGGCTACGGAGAGCGTGATCACACAGTCGTCCGGAACAGCTGGTGCTCTCATGCATGCTTCAGTGTTGCTTGCCTCGAAGCGAGCATAAAAGGCATTTAGCCCATCTGGTAGGCTCGCGTCACTGGGCAGCTCGCGGCTGGGTTTCCCTTTGTAGTCCGTAATAGTTTGCAAGCCCTGCCACATCTGACTGGCGTCAGAGCCGGTGTAGTAGGATTCAATCTTAGTCCTGTATTGACGCTTTTCCTGTTTGATGGTTCATCTGAGGGCATAGTGGGATTTCTTATAAGCGTCCGGATTAGTGTCCCGCTCCTTGAAAGCGGCAGCTCTAGCCTTTAGCTCGGTGCGGATGTTGCGGATGTTGCCTGTAATCCATGGCTTCAGGTTGGGATATGTACGTATGGTCGCTGTGGGGACGACGACGTCGATGCACTTAGCTGGTGACTGAGGTGGTATGCTCCTCAATGCCATTGGATGAATCCCAGAACATATTCCAGTCTGTGCTAGCAAAACAGTCCTGTAGCGCAGCATCCGCGTCATCTGTGGTCCTCTGTAGCTCAGCTGGTAGAGCACGGCGCTTGTAACGCCAGGGTAGTGGGTTCAATCCCTGGGACCACCCATACACAAAAAAATGTATGCACGCATGACTGTAAGTCGCTTTGGATAAAAGCGTCTGCTAAATGGCACATTATTTATATATATTATATATTATATCTGACCACTTCCGTATTGAGCGAGTCACTGGTACTTCCTACTTTAGTTTTTGCTTGTAAGCAGGAATCAGGAGGATAGAATTATGGTCAGATTTGCCAAATGGAGAGCGAGGGAGAGCTTTGTATGCGTCTCTGTGTGTGGAGTAAAGGTGGTCTAGAATTGTTTTTCCTTTGGTTGCACATGTGACATGCTGGTAGAAATGAGGTAAAATGGATTTAAGTTTGCCTGCATTAAGGTCCCCGGCCACTAGGAGCGCCGCTTCTGGATGAGCATTTTCTTGTTTGCTTATGGCCTTATACAGCTCGTTGAGTGCGGTCTTAGTGCCAGCATCGGTTTGTGGTGGTAAATAGACGGCTACAAAAAATATAGATGAAAACTCTCTTGGTAAACCCAGCCAACTGTATATTATCTGTGTCGTCATTCAGCCACGACTCAGTGAAACTAAAATATAACCGTTTTTAATGTCCCGTTGGTAGGATAGTCTCGAACGGAGCTCATCCAGTTTATTCTTGAGTGAATGCACGTTGGCCAATAGAATG
Organism: Coregonus lavaretus; assembly: GCF_964263955.1. Lineage (NCBI taxonomy): Eukaryota > Metazoa > Chordata > Actinopteri > Salmoniformes > Salmonidae > Coregonus > Coregonus lavaretus. The sequence continues at coordinate 11,194,288 of NC_140002.1, read as the reverse complement.
GATGGTAGAGGCGGATTACCCACTCGCTGACGAATTCTCACAAGGCATCCGGATCTGCGCCCCCTGTATCTCCGTCTTTTCTTCAATGACGGGGATTTGGGCCTGGTCCGGGAGAAACAGTATATCCTTCGCATCAGACTCATTAAATAAAAATCTTAATCCAGTTCGAGCTAAGTAATGGCTGTTCTGATATCCAGAAACTCTTTTCGATCATAAGAGATGGTAGCAGCAACATTATGTACAAAATAAGTTACAAACAATGAGAAAAACACACAAAATAGCACAGTTGGTTAGGAGCCCATAAAACCGCAGCCATCCCCTCCGCCGCCATTATTCGTTCATAACATGCTATTCAACTGGTCCACTTTACCTTCTAACTGTTTCATGAACATGTGGAAAACAATATAATTACATCTTCCAGTTGATTACAAATGTTTGTTTGTGTTAAAACAGTTACTACACCCATTAACAATGCAGCTTCACACCTTCACACAATCAATGGGAGTGAATCAAGGCACTGCCGTAGACTTGCTCACTATCAATTCGGAGGTCGTAAATCGTAAAACCGCAAACAACCCCAAGACACAAAACCCCTCAATAGCCTAACTCTAGTAAGTAAACAGAATGAAATAGTTCTGTAATGGAGGTAGTGACGGCCCCCGGTCTAACACACACACACACACACGCACGCACAGAAACAATCAACCAAGCAAACACAGAATGGGAAACACCTGTTCTCTATTTATCCTCTAAGAAGGTTGTAGCCTGTCTTGTCATGTATAATGAATGGATCCGATGTGGTGGAAAATGACAGAGCCCAGCCCAATGTTCACTTTGATCTTCACACACATGGGGAAAAGAGGAGCTGGAAGACTACAAGTTCTGAGGAACTTTAAAAATGGTACAAACACTAATGGGTCAAGTGAAATAGCAATGCCTTCCACACAGGCAAAACTGTTTGAAATAACGTTATTTCAACCAGTTTTGCCTGCTGGGTAAGTATTCAACAATGCCTTTAATGGTTCTGGTCAACTCTTCACCTCTTTGGAATAATGGTAAGAAAGAACATGTGGGGGGAAAAAACGACTTCAGAAAGTAGACTAGAGGTTTATTGATTTTATTGTGTTGACGCAGAGCTGTGTAAAACTGTAGCATGTAATCGTGTTAAGAAAACAAACTTTGGTTCATATTTCTCCATTTCCGAAATGTAATGATGTACAGTGGTAGGAGGGAAGGAGAGGATATTGAAGCGAAGAAAGCAGGGTTTGATTTAACATGAAGGCAGTGAGTTCACTTAATATTAGAAGAGAAAATGAGATGTACATAATTCATGGGGACGATATTTTCTGTATACTCAAAAAAGAGGCGCACAAATGATTTAATCAGGCCCCGCACGGTTTCCTAGCCCTAATGCTTAACCTCTAAAAGTGTAAGCCTTTAGGGGGGATGTTCTAGAATACCTACTTATTCAAGGGTTTTTTCTTTATTTTTACTATTTTCTACATTGTAGAATAATAGTGAAGACATCAAAACTATGAAATAACACATATGGAATCATGTAGTAACCAAAAAAGTGTTAAATATACACTACCTTTCAAAAGTTTGGGGTCACTTAGAAATGTCCTTGTTTTTTAAAGAAAAGCAAAAAAAAATGTCCATTAAAATAACATCAAATTGATCAGAAATACAGTGTAGACATTGTTAATGTTGTAAATGGCTATTGTAGCTGGAAACGGCTGATTTTTAATGGAATATCTACATAGGCGTACAGAGGCTCATTATCAGCAACCATCAGTCCTGTGTTCCAATGGCACATTGTGTTTGCTAATCCAAGTTTATCATTTTAAAAGACTAATTGATCATTAGAAAACCATTTTGCAATTATGTTAACACAGCTAAAAACTGTTGTGCTGATTAAAGAAGCAATAAAACTGGCCTTCTTGAGACTAGTTGAGTATCTGGAGCATCAGCAATTGTGGGTTCAATTACAGACTCAAAATGACCAGAAACAAAGAACTTTCTTCTGAAACTCGTCAGTCTATTCTTGTTCTGAGAAATTAAGGCTATTCCATGCGAGAAATTGCCAAGAAACTGAAGATCTCGTACAATACTGTGTACTACTCCCTTCACAGAACAGCGCAAACTGGCTCTAACCAGAATAGAAAGAGGAGTAGGAGGCCCCGGTGCACAACTGAGCAAGAGGACAAATACATTAGAGTGTCTAGTTTGAGAATCCGACGCCTCACAGGTCCTCAACTGGCAGTTTCATTAAATAGTACCCGCAAAACACCAGTCTCAACGTCAACAGTGAAGAGGCGACTCCAGGATGCTGACCTTCTAGGCAGAGTTGCAAAGAAAAAGCCATATCTCAGACTGGCCAATAAAAATAAAAGATTAAGATGGGCAAAACAACACAGACACTGGACAGAGGAAGATTGAAAAAAAAAGTGTTATGGACAGACAAATCGAAGTTTGAGGTCTTCGGATCACAAAGAAGAACATTTGTGAGACGCAGACCAAATAAAAAGATGCTGGAGGAGTGCTTGATGCCATCTGTCAAGCATGGTGGAGGCAATGTGATGGTCTGGGGGTGCTTTGGTGGTGGTAAAGTGGGAGATTTGTACAGGATAAATGGGATCTTGAAGAAGGAAGGCTATCACTCCATTTTGCAACGCCATACCATACCCTGTGGACGGTGCTTGATTGGAGCGAATTTCCTCCTACAACAGGACAATGACTCAAAGCACAGCTCCAAACTATGCAATAACTATTTAGGTAAGAAGCAGTCAGCTGGTGTTCTGTCTATAATGGAGTGGCCAGCACAGTCACCGGATCTCAACCCTATTGAGCTGTTGTGGGAGCAGCTTGACCGTATGGTACGTAAGAAGTGCCCATCAAGCCAATCCAACTTGTGGGAGGTGCTTCAGGAAGCATGGGGTGAAATCTCTTCAGATTACTAGAATGCTAAAGGTCTGCAAGGCTGTAATTGCTGCAAATGGAGGATTATTTGACGAAAGCAAAGTTTAAAGGACACAATTATTATTTATATTAAAAATCGTTATGTCTAACCTTTCAATGACTACATTTCCTATGCATTTTGCTATATTTCCTATTCAAACTCATTTCATGTATGTTTTCATGGAAAACAAGGACTTTTCTAAGTGACCCCAAACTTTTGAATGGTAGTGTATATTTTATATTTGAGATTCTTCAAATAGCCACCGTTTGCCTTGATGACAGCTTTGCACACCCTTGGCATTCTCTCAACTAGCTTCATGAGGTAGCCACCTGGAATGCATTTCAATTAACAGGTGTGCCTTCTTAAAAGTTAATTTGTGGAATTTCTTTCCTTCTTATAAGCGTTTGATCAGTTGTGTTGTGACATGGTAGGGTGGTTATACATAAGATAGCCCTATTTGGTAAAAGACCAAGTCCATATTATGGCAAGAACAGCTCAAATAAGCAAAGAGAAACGACAGTCCATCATTACTTTAAGACATGAAGGTCAGTCTATCAGGAACGTTTCAAGAACTTTGAACGTTTCTTCAAGTGCAGTCGCAAAAACCATCAATCGCTATGATGAAACTGGCTCTCATGAGGACCGCCACAGGAAAGGAAGACCCAGAGTTACCTCTGCTGCAGAGGAGAAGTTCACTAGAGTTAACACCAATAAGAAGAAGAGACTTGCTTGGGCCAAGAAACACGAGTAATGGACATTAGACCGGTAGAAATCTGTCTTTTGGTCTGGAGTCCAAATTGGAGATTTTTGGTTCCAACCGCTGTGTCTTTGTGAGACGCGGTGTGGGTGAACGGGTGATCTCCGCATGTGTGGTTCCCACCGTAAAGCATGGAGGAGGAGGTGTTGCTTTGCTGGTGACACTGTCTGTGATTTATTTAGAATTCAAGGCACACTTAACTAGCATGGCTACCACAGCATTCTGCAGCGATACGCCATCCCATCTGGTTTGGGCTTAGTGGGACTATAATTTTTTTTCAACAGGACAAAGACCCAACACACCTCCAGGCAGTGTAATGCTATTTTACCAAGAAGGAGAATGATGGAGTGCTGCATCAGATGACCTGGCCTCCACAATCCCCCGACCTCAACGAAATTGAGATGGTTTGGGATGAGTTGAATCGCAGAGTGAAGGAAAAGCAGCCAACAAGTGCTCAGCATATGTGGGAACTCCTTCAAGACTGTTGGAAAAGCATTCAAGGTGAAGCTGGTTGAGAGAATGCCAAGAGTGTGCAAAGCTGTCATCAAGGCAAAGGGTGGCTATTTGAAGAATCTCATATATAAAATATATTTTGATTTGTTTAACACTTTTTTGGTTACTACATGATTCCATATGTGTTATTTCATAGTTTTACAATGTAGAAAATAGTAAAAATAAAGAAAAACCCTTGAATGAGTAGGTGTTCTTAAACTTTTCACCGGTAGTGTATATACAGTATATAAAATATTATTTGATAAAATACTGAATTTGGCCTTTACTACTATAGCCCATAGAAACGCAATGAATACCTCATTCATAAATGGCAAAAACAGACAGTCAAAGATTAAATCATAAGGAGTAAAGTTTTGAAGTTTATGTCCTATATCGTTTTTCTTTTTTTTTTACACATACACCACATCACCAAAAGTGTATTGACACCTGCTCGTCGAACATCTCATTCCAAAATCATGGGCATTAATATGGAAATGCTCCCCCTTTTGCTGCTATAACAGCCTCCACTCTTCTGGGAAGGCTTTCCACTAGATGTTGGAACATTGCTGCGGGGACTTTCTTTACAGTTGGCACTATGCATTCGGGCAGGTAGCGTTCTCCTGGCATCCGCCAAACCCAGATTCGTCATTCGGACTGCCAGATGGTGAAGCATGATTCATCACTCCAGAGAACGCGTTTCCACTGCTCCAGAGTCCAATGGCGGCAAGCTTTACACCACTCCAGCCGACTTATGATTGTGTGCGGCTGCTTGGCCATAGAAACCCATTTCATGAAGCTCCTGACGAACAGTTCTTGTGCTGAAGTTGCTTCCAAAGACAGTTTGGAACTCGGTAGTGAGTGTTGCAACCGAGGACAGACGATTTTTACGCGTTACGCACTTCAGCACTCGGCAGTCCCGTTCTGTGAGCTTGTATGGCCTACCACTTCGCGGCTGAGCCGTTGTTGCTCCTAGACGTTTCTACTTCACAATAACAGCACTTACAGTTGACCGGGGTGACTCCTTGCTATCCCCAGTCCGCCTGGCCTTGCTGCTATTCCAGTTTAAACTGTTCTGCCTGCGGTTATGGAACCCCTACCTGTCCCAGACCTGCTGTTTTAAACTCTAATGATCGGCTATGAAAAGCCAACTGAGATTTATTCCTGATTATTATTTGACCATGCTTGTCACTTATGAACATTTTTGAACATCTTGGCATGGTTCTGTTATAATCTCCACCCGGCACAGCCAGAAGAGGACTGGCCACCCCTCATAGCCTGGTTCCTCTCTAGGTTTCTTCCTAGGTTTTGCCTTTCTAGGGAGTTTTTCCTAGCCACCGTGCTTCTACACCTGCATTACTAGCTGTTTGGGGTTTTAGGCTGGGTTTCTGTACAGCACTTCGAGATATTAGCTGATGTAAGAAGGGCTATATAAAATAAAATTGATTGATTGATTGATTGACCGGGGCAGCTCTAGCAGGGCAGATATTTGACCAACTGACTTGTTGGAAAGGTGGTATCATATGACGCAGCTCTTCAATAAGGCCATTTTATGGTCAATGTTTGTCTATGGAGATTGCATGGCTGTGTGTTCAATTTTATACACCTGTCAGCAACGGGTGTGGCTGAAATAACCGAATCCGCTAATCCGAAGGGGTGTCCACATGCGTTTGTGTATATAGTGTATATATTATTTAAGAGAAATGACATGGCAGCCGCGGTGCAACTTAGAAATAGCCCAAAAACCCGCAACCTGTGACCAATACATTTTCACCTGCGACATCGTTTTCAAAGTAGCCCAATTTGGCAGGAAAACTGCGAACATGGCAACACCGGGGGGACCATAAAATAATGGAGCTCCATTCAATGAGGGGGTTCATTTATCCGGCCCACATTACCACGGTGAGAGGAGTTTGAACCGGGTGAAAAGTGATTGCATTCGTTTTGGAACCGGGCTGCCTCCCGGGCGTGAGCCAGGTGCCGCGCTCCGGCCGACAACGAGCTCGGCTGTCAGAGCGTGCTGTAGGTGCAGTGGTGGAATCAAACGCAGGACGCAGACGGATAATCCAACAGACTTGTATTAATGCCAAAACACGGCAAACGGACAACACTTGCCCTAAGGCGAAATACGCACGAAGGCGAAATACGCACGAAGGCGAAAATGAAACAACAGCGCACAATATAAGTGCGTAAATAACGCCAGCGCAGTGGAGAGAAGCTCAACCGAGCGAAATACACGACTGACACAAATCAATAACAAACAACACCTGACAAACACAACGAGAACTAAATAGGACACTAATGACACTAAATGAAAACAGGTGTGACAACAATCAGACAAAAGCAAACGAACATGAAACATACAACGGTGGCAGCTAGTATTCCGGAGACAACGAACGCCGAAGCCTGCCCGAACAAGGGAGAGAGGCAGCCTCGGCCGAAACCGTGACAGTACCCCCCCCTTGACGCGCGGCTCCAGACGTGCGCCGACTCCGGCCTCGGGGACGACCCGGAGGACGCGGAGCAGGGTGCGTCGGGTGCCCACGATGGAATTCCGTCAGGAGAGACTGTCTCTCCTCGGCACCCAGCACCGCTCCTCCGGACCGTACCCTCCCACTCCACTAGATACTGAAGACCCCCCATCCGACGTCTCGAATCCAAGATGGACCTCACGGAGTACGCCGGTGCCCCCTCGATGTCCAATGGGGGCGGAGGAGTCTCCCTGATCTCACTTTCCTGGAGTGGGCCAGCTACCACCGGCCTGAGAAGGGACACATGGAACGAGGGGTTAATACTTTTATATTCAACAGGTAGCTGTAATTTATAACACACCTCGTTCAACCTTCCCAGGACTTTAAATGGCCCTACAAACCGCCGACCCAGTTTCCGACAGGGCAGGCGGAGGGGCAGGTTTCTGGTAGAGAGCCAGACTCGATCACCAGGTGCGTACACCGGTCCCTCACTGCGGTGGAGATCGGCGCTCGCCTTATGACGTCGGAGGGCCCGCTGCAGGTGGACGTGTGCAGCGTTCCATGTCTCCTCCGAGCGCCTCGCCCACTCATCCACCGCAGGAGCCTCGATCTGGCTCTGCTGCCAGGGTGCCAGAACCGGCTGGTAACCTAACACACATTGGAAAGGGGTTAGGTTAGTGGAGGAATGGCGTAGGGAATTCTGGGCCATTTCGGCCCAGGGAACGTACCTTGCCCACTCCTCCGGCCGGTCCTGGCAGTATGTTCTAAGAAACCTGCCCACATCCTGGTTTACACGTTCCACCTGCCCATTACTCTCCGGGTGGTAACCCGAGGTGAGGCTCACCGAGACCCCCAACCGCTCCATAAAGGCCCTCCAGACTCTGGAGGTAAATTGGGGACCCCGATCAGACACAATATCCTCGGGTACCCCGTAGTGCCGGAACACATGGGTGAATAGGGCTTCGGCAGTTTGCAGGGCGGTAGGAAGGCCCGGCATGGGGAGCAAACGACAGGCCTTAGAAAACCGGTCCACAACGACCAGTATAGTGGTATTCCCCTGTGAAGGAGGAAGGTCAGTAAGGAAATCCACCGAGAGGTGGGACCATGGTCATTGTGGCACGGGCAGGGGTAGTAACTTACCCCTAGGCAGATGTCTAGGCGCCTTACACTGGGCGCACACCGAGCAGGAGGAAACATAAACCCTCACATCCCTTGCCAACGTGGGCCACCAGTACTTGGCACTAAGACAGTGCACTGTCCGGCCGATACCCGGATGTCCAGAGGAGGGTGACGTGTGAGCCCAATAGATCAATCGATCCCGAACCTCGAGCGGAACGTACTTCCGACCCTCCGGGCACTGTGGTGGACTAGGGTCGGTGCGTAACGCCCGCTCGAGTTCAGCATCGACCTCCCACACTACCGGTGCCACCAGACACGACTCCGGCAGTATGGGAGTGGGCTCCACGGACCTCTCCTCCGTGTCATACCGCCGAGACAGCGCATCTGCCTTACCGTTCTGTGACCCAGGGATGTACGTGATCTTAAAAGTAAACCTGGTCAAGAACATATTCCATCTTGCCTGGCGAGGGTTCAGCCTCCTCGCTGCCCGGATGTACTCCAGGTTACGGTGGTCCGTCAAAATGAGGAAAGGGTGTTGAGCCCCCTCAAGCCAGTGCCTCCACACCTTTAGGGCCTGTACCACGGCTAACAGCTCCCTGTCCCCTACGTCATAGTTCCGCTCCGCCGGACTGAGCTTCTTAGAATAAAAAGCACAGGGGCGGAGTTTAGGTGGCGCGCCAGACCGTTGTGAAAGCACGGCTCCTAGACCGGCCTCTGACGCGTCCACCTCTACCTGGAACGGCAAAGAGGGATCCGGATGCGCCAGCACCGGGGCCGAGGTAAACAGGTCCTTCAGCCTCCCAAACGCCCTGTCCGCCTCGGCCGACCACTGCAGACGCACCGGACCCCCCTTCAAAAGAGACGTGATGGGAGCTGCCACCTGTCCAAAACCCCGGATAAACCTCCAGTAGTAATTCGCAAACCCCAAAAACTGCTGCACCTCCTTCACAGTGGTTGGTGTTTGCCAATTACGCACGGCCGACACCCGGTCTACCTCCATCTTCACCCCTGACGCAGACAACTGATACCCCAAAAAGGAGACCGACTCCTGGAAAAACAGACACTTCTCTGCCTTCACATACAGGTCGTGCTCCACCAGCCTCCGCAACACTCTACGCACCAGGGCCACATGCTCGACACGGGTAGGTGAGTACACGAGAATGTCATCTATGTACACAACCACCCCCTGCCCCTGCATGTCCCTGAAGATCTCATCCACGAATGATTGGAAAACTGACGGAGCGTTCATCAACCCGTATGGCATGACCAGATACTCGTAATGGCCCGAGGTGGTACTAAAGGCTGTCTTCCATTCATCGCCCTCCCTGATGCGCACCAAGTTGTACGCGCTCCTGGGATCTAATTTAGTGAAGAAACGCGCCCCATGCAACGACTCAGTCATGGTCGCAATCAGCGGGAGTGGATAACTGTACTTCACCGTAATCTGATTGAGACCACGGTAATCGATGCACGGGCGCAAACCACCATCCTTTTTCTTCACAAAAAAGAAACTTGAGGACGCAGGGGAAGTGGAAGGCCGTATGTATCCTTGTCTCAGAGATTCGTCTATGTAAGTCTCCATAGCTTTCTTCTCCTCTTGAGACAGAGGATACACATGGCTCCGTGGGAGCGCAGCTCCTGCCTGGAGGGCTATCGCACAATCTCCCTGCCTATGGGGCGGCAACTGCGTCGCCCTCGACTTACTAAACGCAATAGCCAAATCCCCATACTCAGGGGGAACGTGCAATGCGGGCACCTGGTTTGGACTCTCCACCGAGGTAGCCCCTACGGAAACGCCTAAACATCTACCCACACACTGGGCAGACCACTCCATCAGAGCCCTCTCCTGCCATGAAATGGATGGGTTATGGGTACTCAACCAGGGCATGCCCAGCACCACCGGATACGCAGGAGAGTCAATCAGAAATAGCTGAATCATCTCCTGATGACCCCCCTGCGCACACATCCTAAGTGGCGCAGTGACCTCCCTGATCAAGCCCGCACCCAACGGACGGCTATCTAGGGCATGAACGGGGAAAGGAACATCAACAGGAAGAAGGGGAATCCCTAAAGCTAAACAAAACTTCTTATCAATAAAATTCCCAGCCGCGCCTGAATCTACCAGCGCCTTATGCTGGGAATGAGGTGCTACCTGTGGAAAACGCACAGGCATACAAAAATGTGCAACAGAGAGCTCTGGGTGAGTGGGGCGCCTACTCACCTGGAGGGAATCCCCAGTGCGGGACCTGTCGTCCTCTCCCCTAGGAGGCCATCCCCAGCACCTAGCCGCGGTGTGTCCTCCCCGACCACAGCTGGTGCAGGGGATGGACCCCCTAGTAAGCCGACCCCTCCTCTCTCTAGCGCCAGCGCCTCCGAGCTCCATAGGACACGGCTCGGAAGCACTGGAGGGTGAAATGGACGGACCCCCCTCGGAACGTCAGCGGGTAGCTAGCAGGTTATCCAGCCTGATGGACATGTCGACCAACTGGTCGAACGTGAGGCTGGTGTCCCTACAGGCCAGCTCCCGACGGACGTCCTCTCGTAGACTACACCTGTAGTGATCGACGAGGGCCCGATCATTCCACCCTGCATCTGCCGCTAGAGTACGGAATTCGAGGGCGAACTCCTGAGCACTCCTCCTCCCCTGCCGGAGGAAGACCAGACGCTCCCCCGCCGCTTTCCCCTCCGGGGGATGGTCAAACACCGCCTTGAAGCGGCGGGAGAACTCGTTGTAAGTGATGGTGTCCGCGTCGATCCTCCTCCACTCCGCGTTGGCCCATTCCAACGCCTTCCCGGACAGACAGGAGATCAGGGCGGACACGCTCTCATGTCCCGAGGGCGCCGGGTGCACGGTGGCCAGGTACAGCTCCACCTGGAGAAGGAAACCCTGGCACCCGGCCGCGGTCCCATCGTAAGCCCTCGGGAGCGAGAGTCGGACTCCTCGGGGTTCTGGTGCGGGAATAGGCTGACTGGCCGATGGTGCTGGCACGGAGGGTGGCGGTGGAGGCGTCCCCCAGCCTCGGATGGTGGTGATCACCTCCTGCAGTGCGGTCCCCATCTGCAGGATCTGGTCACCTTGTTCCCGGACCCTGTCCTCCAGAGTCGCCTGGGCTGCTGCGGCTCCTGCTGATTCCATTGTGGTGTGTTATTCTGTCAGAGCGTGCTGTAGGTGCAGTGGTGGAATCAAACGCAGGACGCAGACGGATAATCCAACAGACTTGTATTAATGCCAAAACACGGCAAACGGACAACACTTGCCCGAAGGCGAAATACGCACGAAGGCGAAATACGCACGAAGGCGAAAATGAAACAACAGCGCACAATATAAGTGTGTAAATAACTCCAGCGCAGTGGAGAGAAGCTCAACCGAGCGAAATACACGACTGACACAAATCAATAACACACAACACCTGACAAACACAACGAGAACTAAATAGGACACTAATGACACTAAATGAAAACAGGTGTGACAACAATCAGACAAAAGCAAACGAACATGAAACATACAACGGTGGCAGCTAGTATTCCGGAGACAACGAACGCCGAAGCCTGCCCGAACAAGGGAGAGAGGCAGCCTCGGCCGAAACCGTGACAGTGGCTCAAAACAAAAGTGACGTAGTTAAGAACGTGGAGTGATGAGTAGGATTCTGTGTTTTCACATGCAAAAGTGATTGCTTTTGATAAAAACGCTTTATCTGCCTTCCCAATGAAAACTAGTTTGAAAATTCAAACATTTATTTTATGGAAAAGAGGTGTATGTTTCTGGACGATGCACCTAGCACAAATGTATCCTATTTAAACTTTGTAGTTAATGTTGACAGTACAATCAATATTTCTGACTAATATTGATAAGCCGTTTTCAAAGGGATTAGTTGGTTTTTAGGGGCAGTCACTCTTTAAAAGACAAGAATTAGGTAACCATTTCTATTCCAGTGCAAAAATAAGTAATACATAGAGATCTGAATTAATCCAATACATATTACTACTGTGTGTATCTGCGGTGTCCAAGTTTCATCGATTTCCATTTTAAGCTTCAAGGTCCACCAATTTGTGTTTAATTTGTGTCAGGTAGCATAAGGGCTAGTGAAATTACACTGAGTTTATGAATGAAATAAATCTTCAAGTACAGTATAATAGTGACTTAACACTATTCTCTTAGAAAGAGAGCTCAGTATCTGGGCGATGGTAGGTTTATTACTGATTGAATGCTTCTCACATTACTAATGGAAAGGCCACTCAAAGGTTTCAAGAGATCAAGACCGGGAAGGAGCCAATCACTTTGTCACGGTAGTATACCAGGTTATACAATATATCTTAGTGGCTATATAATCATTTTACAGAAGGGGCATTATTACATTGTGGATATTTCCCTTTAAGACATGATCTTATGCATTATAACCCACTGTGCGCATCAACTGAAACATAAAGTAGAGAACACTAAGCAATGACGCGCGCTTAATGGTGCAGGAAGTGGCAAGAACATATTAGGCCTGGTTGAAAATAGCTGATGGTAAACACACCATGGTTAACTACATGATCATGGCAATGTGCACACAAGGCCCCGTACACACTCAAGTTGTACAACACATTTGGCACAACAATTGTGATACAGCAGAGTTTTTCTGCACAAAATTAATTACACAAGCATTGTGGAAACACCGCCCAATGGTTGTGTAAAATTTTTTGTGTAGTTGAACTGTCCATCGTATCACACAAACACAGTGGGGAGAACAAGTATTTGATACACTGCTGATTTTGCAGGTTTTTCTACTTATGAAGTATGTAGAGGTCTGTAATTTTTATCATAGGTACACTTCAACTGTGAGAGACGGAATCTAAAACAAAAATCCCATCACATTGTATGATTTTTAAGTAATTAATTTGCATTTTATTGCATGACATAAGTATTTGATCACCTACCAACCAGTAAGAATTCCGGCTCTCACAGACCTGTTAGTTATTCTTTAAGAAGCCCTACTGTTCTCCACTCATTACCTGTATTAACTGCACCTGTTTGAACTCGTTACCTGTATAAAAGACACCTGTCCACACACTCAATCAAACAGAGTCCAACCTCTCCACAATGGCCAAGACCAGAGAGCTGTGTAAGGACATCAGGGATACAATTGTAGGCCTGCACAAGGCTGGGATGGGCTACAGGACAATAGGCAAGCAGCTTGGTGAGAAGGCAACAACTGTTGGCGCAATTATTAGAAAATGGAAGAAGTTCAAGATGACGGTCAATCACCCTCGGTCTGGGGCTCCATGCAAGATCTCACCTCGTGGGGCATCAATGATCATGAGGAAGGTGAGGGATCAGCCCAGAACTACACGGCAGGACCTGGTCAATGACCTGAAGAGAGCTGGGACCACAGTCTCAAAGAAAATCATTAGTAACACACTACGCCGTCATGGATTAAAATCCTGCAGCGCACGCAAGGTCCCCCTGCTCAAGCCAGCGCATGTCCAGGCCCGTCTGAAGTTTGCCAATGACCATCTGGATGATCCAGAGGAGGAATGGGAGAAGGTCATGTGGTCTGATGAGACAAAAATAGAGCTTTTTGGTCTAAACTCCACTCGCCGTGTTTGGAGGAAGAAGAAGGATGAGTACAACACCAAGAACACCATCCCAAACGTGAAGCATGGAGGTGGAAACATAATTATTTGGGGATGCTTTTCTGCAAAGGGGACAGGACGACTGCACCGTATTGAGGGGAGGATGGATGGGGCCATGTATCGCAAGATCTTGGCCAACAACCTCCTTCCCTCAGTAAGAGCATTGAAGATGGGTCGTGGCTGGGTCTTCCAGCATGACAACGACCCAAAACACACAGCCAGGGCAACTAAGGAGTGGCTCCATAAGAAGCATCTCAAGGTCCTGGAGTGGCCTAGCCAGTCTCCAGACCTGAACCCAATAGAAAATCTTTGGAGGGAGCTGAAAGTCCTTATTGCCCAGCGACAGCCCCGAAACCTGAAGGATCTGGAGAAGGTCTGTATGGAGGAGTGGGCCAAAATCCCTGCTGCAGTGTGTGCAAACCTGGTCAAGACCTACAGGAAACGTAGGATCTCTGTAATTGCAAACAAAGGTTTCTGTACCAAATATTAAGTTCTGCTTTTCTGATGTATCAAATACTTATGTCATGCAATAAAATGCAAATTAATTACTTAAAAATCATACAATGTGATTTTCTGGATTTTTGTTTTAGATTCCGTCTCTCACAGTTTAAGTGTACCTATGATAAAAAATTACAGACCTCTAAATGCTTTGTAAGTAGGAAAACCTGCAAAATCGGCAGTGTATCAAATACTTGTTCTCCCCACTGTATGTTGTATCACAACCATTCTGTAAAATGCATTATACATCAGTTGTACAATTGAGTGTGTACTGGGCCTTGGATCTTGTGACACACACCATCACTCACATCAGATAGACATCTCATATCCAAAACCAACCAAGTAATCATCGTCAAGGTCTACAAAGGTACACAAACCACATGGGGAACATTTGCAACATAATCATTGATCCTCCATGTGATTTTTTAAAGCAAATTTAGTTGCTCTTTTCCTGGCATTGTCTCAGCTTTTCAAGTGGTGCTTCTCTAATGACAAATGTGAGATTTAAAGGGAAGGAGTTGTTGCTATCGAAGTTACGAGGTATCCATTTAGAGAATTTCCTCCCGTCCATCTGCCAAAATCCTTTTGACAGTCTTCTTCATTTCCTAGGTCCAGAGCTTGTTCCTCAGAGGCAGTTCGCTATTTTTACATGGTCTAATTCGTAGTGTCAAGGGACAGACAGGGAATATCTTCATTCACTGTTGACTGCACCAGAAAAAAAGTACAAAAGGCCAAATGTTTATTTTTTATTTTTTTAAGTAAGTACAAAAGGCCATTGAAGCCACATGTTACAGCACGACGAGTGCATTATCTTCCTTTCTCTCCAGTCCAGGTAAATAGTAATCTTGACACAAAATAACCCAAAGCAGTCCCCTCTAAGTAAACCGACTCCAGTATAGAAGCAGGCTTCTGCCTATTAATTAGATTAGGACTTTGAATAATCAAATTACTGAAGGAATTTGAATTTACAGTGTGGAGCTTTTTAAAAACCCTTTCACTTAATCCGCTGCTCACAAAATTCAGACATTGATAAAATGGCTCTAGTTTGCCAACTGCATCATGTATAATGATAAAACTTAATAGTGTTAGAATATATAAATGGTCACATTAATGTTCACTATTTAGATAATAATTTACCTTAATTTACCCTTATAGTTCTGTTACTACTCAGTTATAACTGTAGTAACAACATTGTATTAATGCTTTGTTTAATGATTATGAAAATTAGTGGTATCGGAGAGTACAAAGTCGCACATTTTTTGTAAGTGAAAAGGCATTAGTGAAATGTAATAAAACCTTCACAGAATTTTGAAGACTAATAAAATCACATTTAATGAGTTCTTGAGGAAGATATTTATAAGCATTCAGAAAATATTGCCATGAACTCGTGACAACTGTTATGAAGTGATTCATGTGACACATAACATCCAATCCCCATAGGGCAGCACTTAACTCATTGATCACCTCATTTAATCTGCCACGAAGCATGGCAATATTTAATGAGCACTTCATAAATCACTAATATTTCGCACATAAAGCCAAGGTGTATAGTTTACTTGACTTTATGGAGTTACCGGTACACTAAAGCTTTACACAAATGAATAGTACAACATGTGTGATGGGTGATTTGAAGGAGTCAGGCGCAGGAGGGTAAATCACAGAATACAGAGTTTATTCCGAAATACAGAGTTACGCAGGATAGCATCAAACAGTCCAGTGCGCAAAACAGGCGCACTGGAACAAAACAGGCACATGGGGAAAATATACCCCGGCAACATGGTGTCCCGGCAGGCTTGCTCCCTTCGGACATCCTCCTGCAGATGGCACCGGAAGTGGTCGATGAGGGCCCGCTCGTTCCACCCGGACCCAGAGTCCGGAACTCCAGGGCGAAGTCCTGCGCAGTCCTCGTTCCCTGTCTCAGGTGGACCAGCCGCTCACCCGCCTCTCGACCCTCGGCCAGGTGATCGAACACAGCCCGAAACAGGCGAGCGAACTCCCCGTAGTTGTCCAACGCGGCTCCTCCTTCATTCCAGACCGTGTTGGCCCACTCCAGGGCATTCCCTGAGAGGCAAGAGATGAGGGCGGACACCTTTTCCCGCTCCGATGGGCCGGGCTGATGCTGGAATAATAGAGCTCCAGTTGGAGGAGGAATCCCTGGCAGAGAGCAGCTGTCCTGT
The DNA here is from genome assembly GCF_964263955.1 of Coregonus lavaretus. Lineage (NCBI taxonomy): Eukaryota > Metazoa > Chordata > Actinopteri > Salmoniformes > Salmonidae > Coregonus > Coregonus lavaretus. The sequence continues at coordinate 11,178,202 of NC_140002.1, read as the reverse complement.
CGAAATCCCTTGGTCGAGATATATGGATCCCTTTGTTTTTATTTATTTCACCTTTATTTAACCAGGTAAGCCAGTTGAGAACAAGTTCTCATTTACAACTGCGACCTGGCCAAGATAAAGCAAAGCTGTGTGATAAAAACAACAACACAGAGTTACATATGGGGTAAACAAAACATAAAGTCAAAAATACAAACAGAAAAGATATATACAGTGTGTGTGAATGTAGTAAGTTATGGAGGTAAGGCAATAAATAGGCCATAGTGCAAAATAGTAAAAATTTTGTATTAACACTGGAATGATAGATGTGCAAAAGATGATATGCAAATAGAGATACTGGGGTGCAAATTAGCAAAATAAATAACAATATGGGGATGAGGTAGTTGGGTGGGCTAATTTCAGAATGGCTGTGTACAGGTGTAGTGATCGGTAAGCTGCTCTGACAACTGACGCTTAAAGTTAGTGAGGGAGATAAGAGTCTCCAGCTTCAGAGATGTTTGCAGTTCGTTCCAGTCATTGGCAGTAGAGAACTGGAAGGAATGGCGGCCAAAGGAGGTGTTGGCTTTGGGGATGACCAGTGAGATATACCTGCAGGAGCGCAGACTACAGGTGGGTGTTGCTAAGGTGACCAGTGAGCTAAGGTAAGACGGGGATTTGCCTAGCAGTGATTTATAGATGACCTGGAGCCAGTGGGTTTGGCGACGAATATGTAGTGAGGGCCAGCCAACAAGAGCGTACAGGTCACAATGGTGGGTAGTATATGGGGCTTTGGTGACAAAATGGATGGCACTGTGATAGACTACATCCAATTTGCTGAGTAGAGTGTTGGAGGCTATTTTGTAAATGACATCGCCGAAGTCAAGGATCGGTAGGATTGTCCGTTTTACGAGGGCATGTTTGGCAGCATGAGTGAAGGAGGCTTTGTTGCGAAACAGGAAGCCGATTCTAGATCTAACTTTTGATTGGAGATGCTTAATGTGAGTCTGGAAGGAGAGTTTACAGTCTAACCAGACACCTAGGTATTTGTAGTTGTCCACATACTCTAGGTCAGACCCGCCGAGAGTAGTGATTCTAGTCAGGTGGGCGGGTGCAAGCAACGTTCGGTTGAAGAGCATGCATTTAGTTTTACTAGTGTTTAAGAGCAGTTGGAGGCTACGGAAGGAGTGTTGTATGGCGTTGAAGCTCGTTTGGAGGTTTGTTAACACAGTGTCCAATGAAGGGCCAGATGTATACAAAATGGTGTCGTCCGCATAGAGGTGGATCCGAGCTTCACCAGCAGCAAGAGCAACATCATTGATATACACAGAGAATAGAGTCGGCCCGAGAATTGAACCCTGTGGCACCCCCATAGAGACAGGCCCTCCGATTTGACACATTGAACTCTATCTGAGAAGTAGTTGCTGAACCAGGTGAGGCAGTCATTAGAGAAACCAAGGCTATTTAGTCTGCCAATAAGAATGCGGTGGTTGACAGAGTCGAAAGCCTTGGCCAGGTCGATGAAGACGGCTGCGCAGTACTGTATTTTATCGATCGTGGTTATAATATCGTTTAGGACCTTGAGCGTGGCTGAGGTGCACCCATGACTAGCTCAGAAACCGGATTGCATAGCGGAGAAGGTACGGTGGGATTCGAAATGGTCGGTGATCTGTTTGTTAACTTGGCTTTCAAAAACTTTCGAAAGGCAGGGCAGGATGGATATAGGTCTGTAACAGTTTGGATCTAGAGTGCAGCTTTCCAATCTCTGGGGATCTCAGACGTTACGAAAGAGAGGTTGAACAGGCTAGAAATAGGGGTTGCGACAATTTCAGCGGCTAATTTTAGAAAGAAAGGGTCCAGAATGCCCAGCTGATTTGTAGGGGTCCAGATTTTTCAGCTCTTTCAGAACATCAGCTGTCTGAATTTGTGTGAAGGAGAAGCGGGGGTGGGGGGGGGGGGGGGGGCATGGGCAAGTTGCAGCAGAGGGTGCAGAGCTGGGGACCGGGGTAGTGGTAGCCAGGTGGAAAGCATGACCAGCCGTAGCAAAATGCTTGTTGAAATTCTCGATTATTGTAGATTTATCGGTGGTGACAGTGTTTCCTAGCCTCAGTTTAGTAGGCAGTTGGGAGGAGGTGCTCTTATTTTCCATGGACTTTACAGTGTCCCAAAACCTTTTGGAGTTAGTGCTACAGGATGCAAATTTCTGTTTGAAAAAGCTAGCCTTTGCTTTCCTAACTGATTGTGTATATTGGTTCCTGACTTCCCTGAAAAGTTGCATATCGCGGGGGCTGTTCGATGCTAATGCAGTACGCCACAGGATGTTTTTGTGCTGGTCACATTACGGACACAGGCAATAAGGCAGTGATCGCTGAGATCCTGGTTGAAGACAGCGGAGGTGTATTTAGAGGGTAAATTTGTCAGGATGATATCTATGAGGGTGCCCATGTTTACAGATTTAGTGTTGTACCTGGTAGGTTCGTTGATAATTTGTGTGAGATTCAGGGCATCTAGTTTAGATTGTAGGTTGGCCGGGGTGTTAAGCATATCCCAGTTTAGGTCACCAAGCAGTACGAACTCTGAGGATAGATGGGGGGCAATCAGTTCACATATGGTGTCCAGGGCACAGCTCGGGGCTGAGGGGGTCGGTAGCAAGCGGCAACAATGAGAGACTTATTTCTGGAAAGGTGGATTTTTAGAAGTAGAAGCTCAAACCTTTTGGGCACAGACCTGGATAGTACGATAGAGCTCTGCAGGCTATCTCTACAGTAGATTGCAACCCCACCCCCTTTGGCAGTTCTATCGAGACGGAAAATGTTGTAGTTGGGGATGGACATTGCTGAATTTTTGGTGGCCTTTCTAAGCCAGGATTCAGACACTGCTAGGACATCAGGGTTGGCGGAGTGTGCTAACGCAGTGAATAACTCAAACTTAGGGAGGAGGCTTCATTTGTTAACGTGCAAGAAACCAATGCTTTTATGGTTACAGAAGTCAACAAATGATAACGCCTGGGGAGTAGGAGTGATACTGGGGGCTACAGGGCCTGGGTTAACCTCTACATCACCAGAGGAACAGAGGAGGAGTAGAATAAGGATATGGCTAAAGGCTTTAAGTACTGGTCTTCTAGTGCGTTGGGTACAGAGAAAAAAAGGGGCAGGTTTCCGGGCGTTGTAGAATAGATTCAGGGCATTATGTACAGAAAAGGATATGGAAGGATATGAGTACAGTGGAGGTAAACCTAAGCGTTGGGTAACGATGAAAGAGATAGCATCACTGGAGGCACCGATTGAGTCAGTCTCCGCGTGTATGGGGGGTGGGACAAAGGAGCTATCTATGGCAGGTTGAGCTGGGCTCGGGGATCTACAGTGAAATAGTACAATAAGAAATAACCAAAACAGCAATAAGCAAGGCATATTGAAATGGGAGAGAGGCATAAAGCATTTACAGGTGTTATTCGAGAGCTAAGACAAGAGCTGGTAATGGCGACAAAGTTTGGGCTAAGGCTAAACATAAACAGGATGCGGTACCGTATAAAGGAACAGTCCAGCAGGCATCAGCTGAATAGCTGAGTTATCATAAGGTCCGGTGAACAGCAATAGGAGAGTTCGGAGGTAGTTCGGGGGCTGCTATAGCACTAGCGAGCAAGAGGCCATGGCTAGCGTGTGCTAGCGGGCCGGGGCTAGCAGATGGATCTTCTTGGTCGACGTCGTAACGGGCGGGAAACCTGTTGTAATCACATCAGACGATTTCGTCAGCAGACCAGTCGTGTTGGATCGGCGGGGCTCTGTGTCAACACTAGGAGGTCCCGTCCGGTTGACAGAGAGGTAGATAGCCGGGAGAAGGGCCTGGCTCGCGACTAGCTCAAGGCTGATTAGCCAACAACAACGTCCATTTGATTGCAGCTATCTAGCTACGATGATCCGGTGTTAAAGGTCCAGTGAATCAGTGATTCCGGCAGAAAAACCGATATGTTCTCGGTCGATAACGCGCTGTGCAGACAGTGCAGACTGGCGGATAATAGTCCAGGCTAGAGCTGGCTGGTAGGTAGTGCAGGCCACGGACAATGGTGAGAAACCGCTAGCGGTGGCTAATGGCAAGTAGCTAGTTAGCTGGTTACTCCCGTCCGGTAGACAGAGAGGTAGATAGCCGGGATATGGGCCTGGCTCAAGGCTAACTGGTGCTTGCTTCAGGGGCAGTGGTGATTAGCCAAACAGCAACATCCAATTCGGTTGCGGCTAGCTAGTTGCGATCTGGTGTTAATGTCCAGTGATTCAGTTATTCCGGCAGAAAATCTGATGTTCTGGGTGAAAACCTCTAACGGTGGCTAATAGCAAGTAGCTAGTTAGCTGGCTAGCTAGTATCAACTGGAGATTCTAGATAAAAGTAAATAATATAATCCGTTGCACATTGAGTGAGGCGGGTTGCAGGAAAGTATATTTTGTAGAAGGATGAAAAGTGTGATAGTGAAATATGTACGAAAAACACAAAAAATAAAAATAAAAACAGGCTATTTACACAGACACACAACAAAGAACACGACCACACTGCTATGCTATCTTGGGTGCTGGGGTGTGGGTGGCTGGATCCGGTCGCCCAGCTGGTCTCGACAGATCGGGTCCTCTCCCCTCCAGGCGTTGGACGACCTGGAGAACCCGATACATCACTTCTCCCAAGCTGGCTAGCATCGTCGAATGCTCCTGGACCCGTGCTACGACTCCAGGCATGCGCTCCTCTTCCGCTGACTCCATAGTTGAAGGGTGGGTGATTCTGTGATGGGTGATTTGAAGGAGTCAGGCGCAGGAGGGTAAATCACAGAATACAGAGTTTATTCCGGAATACAGAGTTACGCAGGATAGCATCAAACAGTCCAGTGCTCAAAACAGGCGCACTGGAACAACACAGGCACACAGGGAAAATATACCCTGGCAATACAAAATACACAGAGCTCAACCGAGCTACTCTCTCCTCACATTAAACAATCACCCACAAGGACAAGGGGGCAGAGGGAACACTTATACGCATACTAATGAGGGGATATGAACCAGGTGTGTGTAATAGACAAGACAAAACAAATGGAATGATGAGAAGTGATGCGGCAGTGGCTAGAAGGCCAGTGACGACGAACACCGAAGACTGCCCGAACAAGGAGAGGAAGCAGCTTCGGAGGAAGTCGTGACAACATGTATGCATTTCAAGCCATTATGTAAAACAATTTGTTTGATCCGTTTGATGCAATCCTAAATGACGTTGCAGCAAACACAACCTCTCACAGCTTGCTAGTGTCAACTCGAGACACACATCTGTGTTACAACATATGGTGACATACTCCAACAGTCACATACTGCAGTGCCACATTACGCTAACACGATTAAAGTCTCACTGTCACCTGTGAGGTGATGTGGAAACCTCTCCACTCTGTGCCTTGGAAGTCTGACCGGAATGACATTCTGTGGACTCCCTGAAGCATTGCTGTCTGCTACAGCACTCTGACTAACCTCACTCTTAGCTTACAGCTTACAGAGTAGTGATGAGGTTGTATGCTTGACCGGCTATGCTCTCCTCTACCATTCTTAGTGGGTGTTTACATCTGCCGATCAAGATGATCCAATCTCTATCTGTTCATGGCTGGATGCGTCTATACTTGTTATTAAAATGTGGCTCTTAAAATGTGACGGTGGATCTGATCACACTTGGAGTTTATCAGCAAATCTGAATTGACCCCGAATCCCAGATTCTTACCTAACATCAACCTTAGTGTGTTCATTGCGTCAAAAACAGCCCAAGACAAATGTGTTAGTATGGGCTACTGTCTTCATTTCAGTTGAAATTGTAACTTGGCTTGAAGAAAATGGAGTTGTGTTGAAGGATACAGAGCGATGAAAATAAATCCAAACAGGCGGGCATTTCATTTTCAAGACAAATCTGATCATTAAGTGTGAAGAATTCTTGGAAGTACACAGATGGAAATCTCACGTTTCCTTTGTTAAACAGGCGCTAGCAGGATTCCTCTGGTAAACAATACATTGTAAATTGAGAAAACAGGGATGAAACTGGCTCCTGCCTTGGCTAAACGACTGCAAAATATCCTGGCTAGACAGGATCCTCCCTCGACTTCGATCTGCACCTCTGCCGGGGGGTAATACCATGGTAAGAGGGCAAATAAATAGTATTATTAGACCTGAAGTAAATATCTACTGAGGTGACGAATGACAATTGATCCGTCCCTTATGTACCTGGTTATTTGCAGGTAAGCTACTGTAAAAGGACATGGAACCCAACATTCTATCTTACAAAAAGGGATTGTACAAAGAGCATTTGAGTCCTATTCAAGGTTTTGCTTGTCCAACATCTACCGTGCAGTTAGTCAAATTAAATCAAATCACAGTAACTTGGCCATGCGCAACCATTCGGTAGCTACATGCACTATGATTGCCATTGACAACAAATGCAGCATGTGGAGATTCAATTAAAAAGCAGGCATACTGTACTATACAAGGGAGCAGACTATTAAGTCAGGCTTTATATCAACAGCATACCCAATGAGATATTTGATTAATTTAAATGTACATTTCATCTTGAAACCTTTAAAGAAAAAGGCAAAAAAGCAATTACTTTTGCGATCAGAGTTGAAAAAAACAACGGATGATTATTATTATACTTATTTTCCCAGCACAGCCTCACTCTCACAGCTAATTCAATTCTGCTCAATGACTCTCAGAATCTCTTAACAATCAGTCCCAATAACGTAGGAACCCTCCTTGTCACCAACTATAAGGAATACATTATTCAACAACAGAAATATTGAAATTCCATAGGCCTAATTGAAAGTCAAAAGGGATCCATCCATTGATTGTTTCAATTTGGGACAGTCTGATATTACAGTTTTTGCCCATTGCTTACACACTAAAACCGAATGCTTAGACCAAAGCCTCAATACCTAAACTTCTTGTAGCATACCTTAAACACAGTGTAACAATAGCTTAAACACAATGTCAACTTTGCACTTTGTTTGCAATTCTGTAACACACTTATTGCGAAACACTACACATGTTTTCTTACATTAGACACTTTGTTCAAAAACGAAATAACCTGTTATCATTGTGAAAACACTCTGTTCAAAATGCAAAACTCATCTGGCAATTGTATGCACTTACATACACACCTGAAAACACTTGCACAGAAAACAGAACACCAATCAGTCTGAGCCTTAGCACTACAAATAGGCCTCAGGTAAGCCATTTTTAGAACTTTGCAAGCATGGAGGCAATGAGAGTCAGAGTAAGAGGAGGACAAAGAGAGAGAGGAGTCGGATGTGAAAGAGGACGTGGAAGAGGACGAGGACCAGTGCGGAGACGTATATCAGATGACATCAGGGCTACTCTGGTGGACCATGTGATTAATCATGGCCTGTCCATGAGGGAGGCTGGGCAAAGAGTCCACCCTAACCTCAGTCGCTACACAGTAGCATTGATTATAAGGACATTCCGACTGGAGAACAGGTATATCTTCAAGTTTCTACTCCAGACTGTACCTACTGTATGTGTCACATGATTCTGTATCATATTACAGTATTACTGTACTAACTATACTATACAAAAATGGGTAGTGCTGTGAAGTACTGTATATGTAAAGGAATACCATTGTGATGTTGCAGTACTGTGTACAGTTTGAAAGTACAGTATGTGAAAAATAACCTAACCAATGACATCTTGTGGGGGCATTTTCTACAGAATGGTTAGACAACCTCCTCAAGGTGGAAGGGGACGGCTCTTCACTCAACAACAAGAGCTTGCCATCATTGAAATGGTGCGAGAAAATAATGCAATCCGACTTCGTGAGTTGCAACAACGCATAATTGCAAATGGAAATTAATTCAACAATATCAACACTAAGTCGCATCCTACAGAAACATAACTTCAGAATGAAGCAGCTGTACAGGGTGCCATTTGAGAGGAACAGTGTCAGGGTCAAGGATCTGCGCCATGATTATGTGCAGGTATGTGTCACTTTACTTTACATACTATATATTGTGATGTGGGAATGAGGGTTTATGCTGCCACCTGCCCTGCCTGTAGCTTGTAGTTTTTGTCTATACTCACCCAACCCAGCCCCTATTTGTGTGAAAATATAGACATTGTAGTTACTGTATGTGTTTTCAGTAAAACTATTCAATATTTTCTGTTACAGACAGTTCTGGAGTTTGATGCCGCCGAACTGCCGCATGAGTTCATCTACGTGGATGAGGCAGGCTTCAATCTGGCCAAAACCAGGCTTCGGGGACGTAACGTAGTTGGACAAAGGGCTGTTGTAAATATCCCTGGGCAGCGTGGGGGAAATATCACCTTGTGTGCTGCAATTAGTGTCCAAGGAGTCCTGCATCATCATGCCACTCTAGGTCCCTACAATACAGGACAGATCATTGCATTTCTAGATGCACTACATGCAGTTGTGCAGGACAGACCACAGCAGCCCAGGTTTGTTGTCATCTGGGATAATGTTAGTTTCCACCGGGCTGCTCTGGTCCGAGATTGGTTCAACAACCATAATCATTTCACAGTTTTTATACCTGCCCCCTTACAGCCCCTTTCTAAATCGAGGAATTATTTTCAGCGTGGCGGTGGAAAGTATATGATCGGCAACCACATGCCCGCATGACTCTTCTGCAAGCAATGGAAGAGGCATGTGGAGACATTGAGGTGAGATCAATCCAAGGGTGGATTCGGCACACAAGGCGATATTTTCCCCGATGCCTAGCCCGCGAGGACATTGCCTGTGATGTTGACGAGGTCTTGTGGCCAGATCCGAACAGAAGGCGTGATCCATAAGCCCCCCCGCCCCCCACCACACACACGCACACGCACACACACACGCACACACACACAAAACAAGTATATGTTTTTTCCCCCAATAGCAATTTATCCAGTAATTGTTTTGTTTTTTTACTTTTGTTTTGTTGCTAAATTTGATGTTACAGTTTTTTCCAACTGCTTACACACGTTTTCAAAACTATGTCTCCTTTTTTCAAAACTCTACACACAATTCCCAAAACTGCACACACAAAATGCAAAATGCCTCACATCTCCTTCAAAATGTAACACTGCATTCAAAATGCCATAAACACATGTCAGAATGAAGCATTTGCATCAAATGGCAAACACATCTTTCATAATAGTACATTTTTGGATATACCATGTAAACACTGTTGTTCTAAATCTAAAGCTCTTTGGTCTTTCATAGGCTTATATCTACATTTCAATACAATGTTCTACAGTGAAAGTAATCTGCTGAGAGGGGTAACAAGTACACTGTAAACACCAATGCAATGTATAAACAGAAAATATTTATTAGGCCAAACATTACTGTTGTATACAGTAGCACACAACAAAACCATAAACATATGTAAACCAAAAGTATATTCTTTAGAATACAGTAAAGAACACAATTGTGTGTGTGGGGTCCCGGGGGGCAGTCCAGGAATTGGTAGGGGGGTGGGCAGTCACCAGTGCTAAGCTACGCTTCATCTCTTCTCCGGGCTGGGTCTGGCCACAATACTTTGTCCACATCACAAGATACGTTTTCTCTTGCCAAACATCGAGGGAAGTATCTCCTAGCATGGCGTATCCAACCTTGGACAGAGGCAACCTCTATGTCCCCACATGCGTCCTCCATTGCCTGGAGAAGCGGCATGCGGGCATAGGGTTGGCAATCATACACTTTCCAGCGCCAGGCTGAGAAGAATTCCTCTATGGGATTTAGAAAAGGTGAATATGAGGGTAGATACAAAACTACAAATTGTGGATGGGTGGCAAACCAGTTTTGGACCAAAACAGCCCGGTGAAAACTAACATTGTCCCATATAACCACAAATCTAGCAGGCTCCTGATCTGGATCAGGGACAAGCATTGTGTAAATTGCATCCAGAAAAGTGAGCCTATGGCCGGTCTTGTACGGACCCAGTGTGGCATTGTGATGGAGGACCCCGTTTTGAGTGATGGCAGCACACATAGTTATATTACCCCCACGCTGTCCAGGGACATTGGTAATTGCCCTCTGTCCTTTTACATTTCTTCCGCGGCGCCTGGTTTTGGTGAGGTTGAAGCCAACCTCATCCACATAAATAAATCTCCTTCCTTCTCTTCTTTGCCCTCGTCCTCTTCTTCCTCTTCCTCTTCCTCTTCATTTTCCTCTTCCTCCTTCTCCTCCTCTTCCAACACTTCGTCTTTGAATTTGTCCTCGTTGTTGTCCCCTGCCTCTCCCTCCTACTCCTCTTGCTCTCTGTCCATTGTTGGCATCCATTGTTCAAAACAGGTAATCTGACCTTTGACCTATTTATAGGCCTATACTACAGTAAAGCAGTGATTGGTTAGTGATCAGTTAAGCAATTAGTGTTTGCAGATGTGAAGAGTGTGTGTGTGACCTGGTGAATAAGTGTAGCATTTTGAATGGTTGTGTTTGGAAAAGGAAAGCAAGTCACTTCCTGTTAGATTTTTGTGTTTTAGGTAGAGAATTGTGTGTAGTGTTTTGAAAAAAGTGTTTTATGCAATTGACAACTGAGTCAAAGGCTGAGAAATAGCTTATGGTTTTGGAGATTTGGTGTGTAGTTTTGCACTTTGAGTGAGAGGTTTCAAAAATCGTGTGACATGAAAAGATTTTGTGTGTAAGCAGTCGGAAAAAACTGTAAGAATTTCTGTAAGAATGTTAGTTTTTTTTGTAAAAACTTTTTTGTAAATACTGTTTAATTACTGCAGAAATTCTACTTTTGAGTTTTACAGAAGACAATGACATTAACATTACAATAAAAATTGAAACACAAATACTGCAGTGTTTTATATAAAGCCCATCAGCGTGTTGCTGGTGATATGAAAGAGTAATTCAAATGTTGCTTGTGTGTATGGTTTTGTTGCAAGAATTTCATTTTTAGAAAGGAGTGTTAAGTTTTGATTGCAGTGTTTCATTTTGGCATATATGTGAGTTGTTAATCTCCAAGTGCTATGTCTGATTGGCTTGTGTGTTGAGTTTTGACATAATGAGCCAAATTCTGCAAAAAGTGTGTAAGCAATAGGCAAAAACTGTATAATCAGAACAATGGAAATAAGTAGTGAAACATGACATAGGACCCTTCAGCCTGAATTTTAAATGGTTAAAATTTTGATTTTGTGTCACTGGCCTACACACAATACCCCATAATGTCAAGGTGGAATTATGTTTTCAATTTTTTTAAACAAATTATTTAAAAATGAGCTGAAATGTCTTGAGTCAATAAGTATTCAACCCTTTTGTTATGGCAAACATGAATAAGTTCTGGAGTAAAAATGTGCTTAAGAAGTCACATAATACGTTTGCATGGACACTGTGTGCAATAATAGTGTTTAATATGATTTTTGAATGACTACCTCACACATACACTATATATAAACAAGTATGTGGACACCCCTTCAAATTAGTGGATTCGACTATTTCAGCCACACCCGTTGCTGACAGGTGTAAAATCGAGCACACCGCCATGCAATCTCCATAGACAAACATTGACAGTAAAATGGCCTTACTGAAGAGCTCAGTGACTTTCAAAGTGGCACCATCATAGGATGCCACCTTTCCAACAAGTCAGTTTGTCAAATGTCTGCCCTGCTAGAGCTGCCCTGGTCAACTCTAAGTGCTGTTATTGTGAAGGGGAAACGTCTAGAAGCAACAACGGCTCAGCCGCGAAGTGGTAGGCAAAACACTCTCACAGAACGGGACCGCCTAGTGCTGAAGCACATAGCGTGTAAAAACTTGCCACCATTGGACTCTGGAGCAGTGGAAACGCGATCTCTGGAGTGATTAATCCAGCTTCACCATCTGGCAGTCCGACGGACAAATCTGGGTTTGCCGGATGCCAGGAGAACGCTTCCAGCCTGAATGCATAGTGCCAACTGTAAAGTTTGGTGGATGAGGAATAATGGTCTGGGGCTGTTTTTCATGGTTCGGGCTAAGTTCCAGTAAAGGGAAATCTTACAATTTTTGCTTATTGCTTACACACTTTTTGCAGAATTTGGCTCGTTATGTCAAAACTCAACACACAAGCCAATCAGACATAGCACTTGGAGATTAACAACTCACATATATGCCAAAATGAAACACTGCAATCAAAACTTAACACTCCTTTCTAAAAATGAAATTCTTGCAACAAAACCATACACACAAGCAACATTTGAATTACTCTTTCATATCACCAGCAACACACTGATGGGCTTTATATAAAACACTGCAGTCTTTGTGTTTCTATTTTTATTGTAATTTAACAGTTTTTTACAATCACTTTGGCACTAATTTCAGAACCTTGACGTCATTTTGCAAAACTCTAGACACAAAACTCAAAACGGTCATCACTTGTAACACAGGCTGTCCAATGTTCAAAACATTGCATTGTGCATTCATATCTTTAAAGAAATCTTGCACTTGCACAATCATTGGTTCAAAAAACAAATGTATTGTGAAATACCAATGAAACGTTAATTTAGATCACCCACACACAAGCAACCGATAGTTTCACTGTGTCATTGTTCGTACGATCATTAAATATTGTAATACAAAACAGGTGATACATGTTTCATTATGGTACTACATGTAAATACATCCCTGTAAAAGTACTGCAGTAGTAGAGAGAATACTACAGACACAGTGGAATCATTGAACAAAATCTGAAATATATTGATGAAAAACAATACAGTACTGTAAAACATCAAATGCAGTGTTCCTCAACTTGCTTGCTTGTACTGTAAAAAGCAAAACATAGGAGTGATTACTGTACTTCCACATTTTCATCAACTCTGTCTTGTGGTTTTGGCCACAGGTTCTCATCTACATCACAATGGATGTTTTCATTAGCCAAACATCTTGGAAAAAACCTTTGGCCATGGCGAATCCAGGCCTGACACTGGTCTGCCGTGATGTCATTGCATGCGTCATCCATGGCCTGGAGAAGAGTGACTTGTTCATGAGGGCGCCTATCATAAACCTTCCATCTCCATGTGGAGAAAAATTCCTCAATCGGGCTAAGGAAAGGAGAGTATGGGGGTAAATATAGGGTGGTAAATTGTGCATGGGCCTGAAACCATGCTTGCACCATATGAGCATGGTGGAACCTGACATTATCCCACACAATGACATAGGTCACGCCACCAGCTCTACAGGCCTGATCGAGCTCATCAAGGAAGGTTACAAGGGGACCATAGAAACGATGTCTGATAAAGAATGATGATGAAATATTACATCCATAGATAATGTAGTCTAATTGGTTCATGCTCCACGCTAATTGGTGACAATGAATCTCGTTACTTTGAAACTTTCATGATCTAAACATGGAATATTGTTTGTCTGTTTCCATACAACTATGCATTAAGAGCAATGCAACATTTACTTATCATTTTGAGCAGTTGTATCAATTGATAGTTGGATAATTGTAATGAAATGAATAGACACTCATCTGAAATGTAATGTGTGAATTGCCTTTTGAAATAGTAGTACTTTGATGTTAAGTTGTGTCATATTGAACAGGTGACTTTTGTTAAATGAACAAATGATCTTAGTTGTATGTGTATTGTATCCAACCAATTGAAAAAAGTGTTGGAGTTTTGAAAAATTTGCATTTTGATCATTGGTTGTGAGTTTTGTGTCTAGAGTTTTGAAAAATGACATCAAGGTTCTGAAAATAGTGCCAAAGTGATTGTAAAAAACTGTATTGTCATTGTCTTCTGTAAAACTCAAAAGTAGAATTTCTGCAGTAATCAAACAGTATTTACAAAAACATTTTACAAAAAAAATAACATTCTTAAAGAAATTCTTAACATCAAATTTAGCAACAAAACAAAAGTAAAAAAACTAAACAATTACTGGATAAATTGCTATTGGGGGAAAAAACATATACTTGTTTTGTGTGTGTGTGTGTGTGTGTGTGTGTGCGTGTGCATGTGTGTGGTGCTAAGGCTCAGACTGATTGGTGTTCTGTTTTCTGTGCAAGTGTTTTCAGGTGTGTATGTAAGTGCATACAATTGCCAGATGAGTTTTGCATTTTGAATAGAGTGTTTTCCCAATGATAACAGGTGATTACGTTTTTGAACAAAGTGTCTAATGTAAGAAAACGTGTGTAGTGTTTCGCAATAAGTGTGTTACAGAATTGCAAACAAAGTGCAAAGTTGACATTGTGTTTAAGCTATTGTTACACTGTGTTTAAGGTATGCTACAAGAAGTTTAGGTATTGAGGCTTTGGTCTAAGCATTCGGTTTTAGTGTGTAAGCAATGGGCAAAAACTGTAATGCTGGTGGAAAAAGTACCCAATTGTCATTCTTGATTAAAAGTAAAGATACCTTAATAGAAAATGACTCAAGTAAAGGTGAAAGTCACCCAGTAAAATACTACTTGAGTAAAATTCTAAAAGTATTTGGTTTTAAATATACTTATATACTATACTAGTCCTGTGTAGCTCAGTTGGTAGAGCATGGCGTTTGCAACGCCAGGGTTGTGGGTTAGATTCCCACGGGGGGCCAGTATGAAAATGTATGCACTCACTAACTGTAAGTTGCTCTGGATAAGAGTGTCTGCTAAAATGTAAAAAATGGAATCAAACACTTAATGAGAGCTCATGTTGCGCAACATTTCTATAGGCTATGCAACATTTCTATAGGCTATGCAACATTTCTATAGGCTATGCAACATTTCTATAGGCTATGCAACATTTCTATAGGCTATGCAACATTTCTATAGGTTATGCAACATTTCTATAGGCTATGCAACATTTCTATAGGCTATGCAACATTTCTATAGGCTATGCAACATTTCTATAGGCTATGCAACATTTCTATAGGCTATGCAACTGCGTGAGAAAACAGAGTGATGGCCTCTATTAAAAAGAGCAGGATCCCATCAGCTTTCTATAGGCTAGGCCTACTATATTTATTTCTCAACTTTCCTAATATTAAGCACATTGTGAGTATAGCCTACCTGGCTGGCATGAAAATAAACCACGGAAAAAGCGTCCTCCATTTGCTATTGACAGTAAGTGCATAGATGACATGTATTTTTTTCCCCTGCCCCTTTTTCGAGACAGGTGCATGATAACGGTCCATTCTAAATCAAAACAAATGTCACACATTTATTATTTAGTATATATAAAGTGTAGTGGAATTTAATCAATAATGAGGAGAGACAAGGTCAATCACCAATCAGAATATTAACTTTATAAAAAACTCGATAAGGGTGCTGGTGACAATATCCACACCAAAGTGAGAGCTCACTGAGTGGAGTGAGCCTCTGGGTTAGATACTATCCCAGGATAGGTGCAATTTTTTTGGGGGGTCATTTAGCAGACGCTCATATCCAGAATGACTTACAGGAGCAATTAGGGTTAAGTGCCTTGGGCACATCGAATGATTTTTCACCTAGTCGGTTCGGGGATTAGAACCAGCAACCTTTCAGTTACTGGCACAACGCTCTTAACCACTAAGCTACCTGCCGCCAGAGATAACATACAATGGTTCCAGACACTAACCCCCTCACATCCTGTACCAGACCATAGCCCCAAATACAAAGACTCATTGTTTCGTTCAGTACTAAGAATTTAGAAGGACATTTGTTGTTACTTAGTTTCCACATTGCTAGGAGGGGAACCAGGGGAGAGAACAATCTCCCAAGGCCAAAGAAGGGGGTGACTGACACACAGACATTGTGGAGACAAGTGATTTGTTCCCATTCCTCATGCCATCCCTTCACATGGTTTGCAATAGGTAAAGACATATTCACATATAAAAACAATGTCTCCTTCTGACCTCCTTTGCCCTATTCTCTTTATGATATTCTGCATAGCAACAGGGACATGTGATAGACAAGCCTGACTTCTCCCCTCTCTGGGCCCCAGGTGACTGAGGCACATATGAGGGAGAAAGTGCAGCTGCCCACACCAGAGTCCGAAAGGAGACATTCTAATAACAAGAGTTCAACAGTTCAATCATATAAGCATATTCTGCAGATAAGACATCTTAATTATCTATGTTACCTAGCTAATTCGGATTTCTCCACCACAAAAGACAAGATTAAATCAAGAATAGTCTGATGGGTGACAATATTAGCATATCACTTGTGAATTATAATTTATCACATGTGAATGATGCCCAGCGTAAGGCAAGAAACAATGCATACATTTTTTGTGCGACTTTTTTAAAAATCATAGTCGCACACCACATGTAAACTAGCCCATAGGTCTATATGTTTTGATAAGGTTTGTATCACAACTAAAGTGGCCGAATAACTTCTTAAAATTAAGCACATTAATCCGCTTTACAATGGGTGTAGAGCCTAACTGGCATACATACACAGTGCGTGAGTTTCAAGTTTGGGGAAGATAATTTTCACCATAAAAATGTACCTTTATAATAAAAGCATTACATGCATAATCCCGTTTGTTTTCCCACTAATGGAACATTTGCGCTTACAGCCTACTGCTGCGCTTATAGCCTACTGCCGTGTGCGCATTGCTGCACTTATAATGTGAGGAAATTGCCTAATAGTTTATCAACATTTTAAGCTAAACGTTCTTATCTGTTGCAGCCTCATTGCGTAAAAACGTTTTTTTGATGCTAGTTGTTGTATTAATTTGGGATCTATCGCATCCCACAACTGTCCCAGATTATGTTTGGAATATTTATTTATTGCACAGAATAGGTCAACTTTTGTACTATGGGGGATAGTAGATTGACATAGGCTAGTGCTTTTGCTGTTCATTAGGCCTACTACTAAATGTGGACAGTTCTTCCAATATCTTCAATATGCGCCTTGGAATTGGATAAGGACGTGCGCTCTTGCGGATCACAGAGCACGCAGCACTCAGGGAGGAGGGAATTTTAATGATTATATTCAGCCCAAGGGCACAACGGCCACTGGCCGCAAAAGGCATGGATTTTGTTAGGGGGCATTATGGCCACACAAAGGGAATGCTGCCGGGAAATTCGAGGCATTGTCATCTGCTTGTCAAATTGTGAATGAGAGACTGATTAAGTGTGTACAGCCTGCACAAAAACCAAAGCAGAGCTCATGCCTTTCATGCGACTTTAAAATAAATAATCATTAGAGTTGCATCATGCGGCCTTTGAATGTATTAACAATCTAAACATATAGCCCAATGTTTGTATCACAACTAAAGTTACATAAATTACTTTATATTAAGCATATAGGAGTACCTGTTTCTTTGTTAACCGCTCAACACAGAAACATGCTTAATTTCATTTGGAGAAAATATATTTTCTATTTTATTCAGCTTTGTTCAGTTGTATTCTTCATACTATAAAATATATATAAAATAATGTCACGGAATTCTAAGCAAATCTTGTCTGCTAAATGAACTAGTGTAGCCCACAGCCATATGGCATAGCCAGATCAGGACCTAACATAAGGACAACGCAGAGTATGCTATTCTGTTCTTCTGAAATTATCTACATTTTCTTCATACCATGTTTCTTTAGACCTGTCTAAAACAATTAATGGATTTATTGTGAATGTGTCGGGTATATTACAGTGATTAATTAGACTTTTTAAAATGTAGATGTTCCAAAGGTCTGCATCAGTGGCTTGTAGGCTATGTGGAAGCCAGGAGTTGCTAAATGTGTTTATGTTAATTAATGGTAAATTACCGTGAGACTGGCAGTTATTTGCTTGACAATCACCTGCTGACGAAATGTCGTGACCGCCACAGCCCTAGGGGGACCAACTCCATATTAATACCTATGATTTTGTAATGAGATGTTCGACCAGCAGGTGTCCACATACAGTAATTTTGGTTATGTTGTGTACCTCACACAAATTCTAACATTTGTAAAACATTAATGAAAAATGAAACACTAATATATCCTGATTACATAAGTATTCAACCATGTTAAAATACATGTTAAGACCACCTTGGCAGCAATTACAGGATGACATTTTTTTTTCTTAACCATCTACACAGAATACCCAATAATGACAAAGTAGAAAATATGTTTTTAGAATTTTTATCAAATGTATTGAACATGAAACACAGAAATATCTAATTTACATAAGTATTCACACCCCTGAGTCAATGCATGTTAGAATCACCTTTGGCAGCGATTGCAGCTGTGAGTCTTTCTGGGTAAGTCTCTAAGAGCTTTGCACACATGGATTGTACAGTATTTGCACATTATTCTTTTAAAGATTCTTCAAGCTCTGTCAAGTTGGTTGTTGGTCATCGCATGACAGCCATTTTCAAGTCTTGCCATAGATTTTCTAGCCGATTTTAAGTCAAAACTGTAACTAGGCAACTCAGGAACATTCAATGTCATCTTGGTAAGCACCTCCAGTGTATATTTGGCCTTGTGTTTTAGGATATTGTCCTGCTGAAAGGTGAATTTGTCTCCCAGTGTCTGTTGGAAAGAAGACTGAACCACATTTTCCTCTAGGATTTTGCCTGTGTTTAGCTCTTATTTGTATCCTAAAAAACTCCCTTGTCCTTGCCGATGACAAGCATACCCATAACATGATGTTGAAAATATGAAGAGTGGTATTCAGTGATGTGTTGTGTAGGATTTGCCCCAAACATAATGCTTTGTATTCAGGACATAGAGTTAATTTCTTTGTCACATTTTTTGCAGTTTTACTTTAGTGCCTTACTGCAAACAGGATGCATGTTTTGGTATATTTTTATTCTGTACAGGCTTCCTTCTTTTCACGCTGTCATTTAGGTTAGTATTTTGGAGTAAATACAATGTTGTTGATCAATCCTCAGTTTTCTCCTATCACAGCCATTATTTCTTCAGTCTATTTTATGAATATTATTTGATAAAATATTGTTTTTGGCCTTTACTACTAAAGCCCATAGAAATGCATTGAATAACACATTCATAAATGGCAAAAAGGACAATAAATCACAAGAAACAAGGTTTTGAAGTGTCTGTCCTAAATCTAGGAGATATAAAAAAAATCAGGAAATATATATATATTTTTAAACATACAGTATTTAACCCCATTTTTTGGATGACAAAAAGGACAGTCAAAAATAAATCATAAGTAACAAGATTTTGCAAGTGTCTGTCCTAAATGTTAAAGCATTGAACCTCTCACTAAAGGCTTCAGTCATACAAAAGGTATAATTAAATCCGAACTGGTTCTCTAGCAGATTAGTAAGAATGTCTCCCCCATGTTCAAGAATGGCCTTTTTCCCTTTATTCAGATTACAACCTCTCACTTTTGGTTATTTGAAAATGAAATAATCTCCAAAATATTGCTATTTTTAAAACAAGCCATAGAAAGTTGATTGCAATTTCAGTTTAATCCACCAGAAAAGACAGAACAAATAAGAACAAATAACAAAAAAACTGTATAATCTTTGTAAATGGTATCATAAGTAGGACTGGTGTAGTTATGTCACACATGCAGCTAACAAAAATATATGGAAATGTGTGCTCTATCCAAAATTACAACCAACTAATTGCAGCATTACCGCAGAAAGAGGCAAGTGGAAGGGGGAGAAAGTAAGGAACTTGTCTGTCGGCCCTGCATTAAAGACCAAACTTGGTTGAAGAAAATTATGATAAATAAAAAAGTATACCAGTTTCATTTAAGGACCAACAAATTGACAGCTTTGCCATATAAATAGCAAAATAGCTAAGAAGAGATGTTCAATGTACCGATTCCATGGCATATGGTTTATGAACTGATACACAAAACGACTCTGGATTCAAAAGTTTTTCCATTTAAATTATTATACAAAATTCTTGCAACCAATATTATGTTATATATATGGGGGATACAACCATCCCAGCTCTGCAGATTTTGCTGTGAAGAGACAGACTCATTAGATCATTTGTTTTGGTACTGTCCATATGTAGCTTGTTTTTGGTCACAGGGTCAGTAATGGCTGAAGAATTGCAACATTTACAGTGGGGAAAAAAAGTATTTAGTCAGCCACCAATTGTGCAAGTTCTCCCACTTCAACAAAATGATGAGAGAGGCCTGTAATTTTCATCATAGGTACACGTCAACTATGACAGACAAATTGAGAAAAAAAAATCCAGAAAATCCCATTGTAGGATTTTTAATGAATTTATTTGCAAATTATGGTGGAAAATAAGTATTTGGTCACCTACAAACAAGCAAGATTTCTGGCTCTCACAGACCTGTAACTTCTTCTTTAAGAGGCTCCTCTGTCCTCCACTCGTTACCTGTATTAATGGCACCTGTTTGAACTTGTTATCAGTATAAAAGACACCTGTCCACAACCTCAAACAGTCACACTCCAAATTTCACAATGGCCAAGACCAAAGAGCTGTCAAAGGAAACCAGAAACTAAATTGTAGACCTACACCAGGCTGGGAAGACTGAATCTGCAATAGGTAAGCAGCTTGGTTTGAAGAAATCAACTGTGGGAGCAATTATTAGGAAATGGAAGACATACAAGACCACTGATAATCTCCCTCGATCTGGGGCTCCACGCAAGATCTCACCCCGTGGGGTCAAAATGATCACAAGAACGGTGAGCAAAAATCCCAGAACCACACGGGGGGACCTAGTGAATGAGAGCTGGGACCAAAGTAACAAAGCCAACCATCAGTAACACACTACGCCGCCAGGGACTCAAATCCTGCAATGCGAGACGTGTCCCCCTGCTTAAGCCAGTACATGTCCAAGCCCGTCTGAAGTGCATTTGGATGATCCAGAAGAGGATTGGGAGAATGTCATATGGTCAGATGAAACCAAAATATAACTTTTTGGTAAAAACTCAACTCGTCATGTTTGGAGGACAAAGAATGCTGAGTTGCATCCAAAGAACACCATACCTACTGTGAAGCATGGGGTTGGAAACATCATGCTTTGGGGCTGTTTTTCTGCAAAGGGACCAGGACGACTGATCCGTGTAAAGGAAAGAATGAATGGGGCCATGTATCGTGAGATTTTGAGTGAAACCCTCCTTCCATCAGCAAGGGCATTGAAGATGAAACGTGGCTGGGTCTTTCAGCATGACAATGATCCCAAACACACCGCCCGGGCAACGAAGGAGTGGCTTCGTAAGAAGCATTTCAAGGTCCTGGAGTGGCCTAGCCAGTCTCCAGATCTCAACCCCATAGAAAATCTTTGGAGGGAGTTGAAAGTCTGTGTTGCCCAGCGACAGCCCCAAAACATCACTGCTCTAGAGGAGATCTGCATGGAGGAATGGGCCAAAATACCAGCAACAGTGTGTGAAAACCTTGTGAAGACTTACAGAAAACGTTTGACCTGTGTCATTGCCAACAAACGGTATATAACAAAGTATTGAGAAACTTTTGTTATTGACCAAATACTTATTTTCCACCATCATATGCCAATAAATTCATAAAAAATCCTACAATGTGATTTTCTGGATTTTTTTTCTCATTTTGTCTGTCATAGTTGACGTGTACCTATGATGAAAATTACAGGCCTCTCTCATCTTTTTAAGTGGGAGAACTTGCACAATTGGTGGCTGACTAAATACTTTTTTCCCCCACTGTACCTGGAGCTAACTCTGCAAATAACACTGCTGGGTTATTTGAAAAGTCATAGTCAATCAATCAATAATATAATAATACTCTTAGCAAAAATATTTATCTTTAATTTACAATCTTTAGAAACTATGAGAATAGAAAGGTTCATAACTTTTGTGAGACATCACAGCACAGTTGAAAAATACCCTCTAAAATTACCCCCTTAAAAAAAAAACATTTATGACATTGTTTGGATAGCTGACCATCTGTGGGCTATCACAGGGGTCAAACACACCTTATCTGTAGCTTTCTCAGGGGAGGGATGTTCCCACAGAACCCTGGGAGCATGGACACCGTTGGAGGTGTGAAGAAAGATGAAATGTGAAATCAACTAAATAAATGTTACTGTGTGAATTAAATTGTCATGTTTGGATTGTTTCAAGAGTTCATAAAGAGCTACACATTTGTATACATTTATTGTACAGTAAGTGCTATGGATTTATTGTTACAGGGAAACTGTTATTTTGTTAGTCGGTCGGTGGATAGTTCAAAGAGGAGCGAGACAGGGGTGCGCTCCTATTATTTCAATTGAGTTGACTAGTTTAGAATCTGGGTGTGTTTTTCCTGTCTATTTTTTAAAATTAGCTAAGTACAAAGAAATGTTAATTCAGGTTGGGAGTGAGTTTCTGTTTGAATTTGGTTAAAAGGGCAGTGAATTTGTTCATACTTTGAGAACTTGCTACCAAGCTCCTGTGTGTATCACACACCTCGTTAAGTATTAGCGTATTGGTGATAGTCCTTTAGTAGTCTGTAATGTATCGTATTTCATGTACACTGTAATTGTTTGAGTGTTAAACGTGGAACAAGGGAGAGCTCGGTTTTGTTGTTTTGAAAATTTGTTGTTTTGAAAGTGTATTGGAAAGTTTCTTAGTAGCTAGCTAACTTTTTAGTTTGGATCCCGCGACACAGTTGGCATCAGTTGCTTTGACTACTAGTCTCTGTCCAGTGATCCTGCCAACCAAGGCCGGTTCTGAGGAGCTATTTGGCGTAGCAGCGAACCTAGCTGCTAGCTAGCTGCCTATCAAGCTAGCAGGGTTTTCTTGAGGGCTTGAACGCAGCCCACGACGCGGTTATCCATTGTGGCTGGGACCGCGGATTGTCCTGGGTTTGTGGCTGTCTAGATCCCTGCTGTTTATTGTTTTCAATCTTCCCTGTGACCTGCCCTGTCTGGAACTGCAAGGAGTAACAGCGTAACCTATGTTGCTAGCTACCATGACAAAGACCAAAGCCAGTGGGAGTACCGTTGAGGGCAGTGGTGTCTCTTTATCACACGTGAAGGATCTTTTAAATGAACAAAAATAGTTCTACAAGAAATTGTTACAACAACAAGAAAATAGCTTCAAGTGGATTCAACTAATAAAATAATGGACAACCTGACCAGAGAGGTCCAGGACCTGAAGAACAGTTTACAGTTCTCCCAAGGTCAGCTCGATGAGTTGAAACAGGAGAACGACAAAATGACAGCAATCTGTAAATCATTGAGAGAGGACATCTGTTCTGTGTCTGAATCCATGATAACAATGACGGATGGGACAATAAAGGGACAATTTGTCGGCAAACTTAATGATGGTGTTGGAGTTGTGCCTGGCCATGCATTCATGGGTGAACAGGGAGTACAGGAGGGGACTGAGCACGCACCCCTGAGGGGCCCCCGTGTTGAGGATCAGTGTGGAGATGTGCAGTTACCTACCCTTACCACCTGGGGGCGGCCCGTCAGGAAGTCCAGGATCCAGTTGCAGAGGGAGGTGTTTAGTCCCAGGGTCCTTAGCTTAGTGATGAGCTTTGAGGGCACTATGGTTTTGCACGCTGAGCTGTAGTCAATGAATACCATTCTCACGTAGGTGTTCCTCTTGTCCAGGTCGGAAAGGGCAGTGTGGAGTGCAATAGAGATCGCATCATCTGTGGATCTGTTAGGGCGGTATGCAAATTAGAGTGGGTCTAGGGTTTCTGGGATAATGGTGTTGATGTGAGCCATGACCAACCTTTCAAAGCACTTCATGGCTACAGACGTGAGTGCTACGGGTCGGTAGTCATTTAGGCAGGTTATCTTAGTGTTCTTGGGCACAGGGACTATGGTGGTCTGCTTGAAACATGTTGGGATTACAGACTCAGTCAGGGACATGTTGAAAATGTCAGTGAAGACACTTGGCAGTTTGTCAGCGCATGCTCGCGTCCTGGTAATCCGTCTGGCCTTGCGGCCTTGTGAATGTTGACATGCTTAAAATTCTTACTCACATTGGCTACGGAGAGCGTGATCACACGGTCATCCGGAACAGCTGATGCTCTCATGCATGCTTCAGTGTTGCTTGCCTCGAAGCGAGCATAGAAGTGATTTCGCTCGTCTGGTAGGCTCGTGTCACTTGGCTGTGCTTCCCTTTGTAGTCCATAATAGTTTGCAAGCCCTGCCACATCCGGAAAGCGTCGGAGCTGGTGTAGTATGATTCAATCTTAGTCCTGTATTGACTCTTTGCCTGTTTGATGGTTCGTCGGAGGGCAAAGCGGCAGCTCTACCATTTATCTCAGTGCGGATGTTGCCTGTAATCCACTTCCTTAATAACCGAGTCACTGGTGCTTTCTGCTTTAGTTTTAGCTTATAAGCAGGAATCAGGAGAATATAATTATTTGCCAAATGGAGGGCGAGGGAGATTTGCCAAATGGAGATTTGCCAAATGGAGGGCGAGGGAGAGCTTTGTACTCATCTCTGTGTGTGGAGTAAAGGTGGTCTAGAGATTTTTTTTCCTCTGGTTGCACATTTAACATGCTGGTAAAAATGAGGTAGAACTGATTTAAGTTTCCCTGCATTAAAGTCCCCGGCCACTAGGAGCGCTGCCTCTGGATGAGCATTTTCCTGTTTGCTTATGGCCTTATACAGTTTCTTGAGTGCAGTCTTAGTGCCAGCATCGGTTTGTGGTGGTAAATAGACAGCTATGAAAAATATAGATGAAAACTCTCTTGGTAAATAATGTGGTCTACAGCTTATCATGAGATATTCTACGTCAGGCAAGCAAAACCTCGAGACTTCCTTAATATTAGATTTTGTGCACCAGCTGTTGTTTAGAAATATACACAGACCGCCACCCCTTGTCTTACCGGAGTCAGCCGTTCTATCCTGCCGATGTAGCGTATATCCCGCCAGCTGTATGTTATCCATGTCGTCGTTCAGCCACGACTCTGTGAAACATAAGTTATTACCGTTTTTAATGTCCCGTTGGTAGGATATCCGTAACCGTAGGTCGTCCGTTTTGTTTTCCAATGATTGTACGTTGGCTAATAGGACTGATGGAGAGGCAGATTACTCGCTCGCCGTTGGATCCTTACAAGGCACCCCCGACCTACGTCCACGATATCTCCGTCTCTTTCTCATACGAATGACAGGGATTTGGGCCTTGTCGGTTATCTGTAGAATATCCTTCGCGTCCGACTCGTTGAAGAAAAAATCATTGTCCAATACGAGGTGAGTAATTGCTGTCCTGATTTCCAGAAGTTCTTTTTGGTCATAAGAGATGGTGGCAGAAACATTATGTACAGAATAAATTACAAATAACGCACAAAAACGTACATAATAGCACAATTGGTTAGGGGGGCGTAAAACGGCAGCCATCTCCTCCGGTGCCATCTTCTGTCCATGACAAATGCTCTGCTTTTTTGACACCACACTCCAAAAAGCAAGTTCTGTAGGCTCTAGTTTTGTCTTATCTTGATTATTGTCCAGTCGTGTGGTCGAGTGCTGCAAGGAAATACCTAGTTAAGCCGCAGCTAGCCCAGAACAGAGCGGCACGTCTTGCTCTTCATTGTAATCAGAGGGCTGATATACAGTGGGGAAAAAAAGTATTTAGTCAGCCACCAATTGTGCAAGTTCTCCCACTTAAAAAGATGAGAGAGGCCTGTAATTTTCATCATAGGTACACGTCAACTATGACAGACAAAATTAGAAAAAAAAATCCAGAAAATCACATTGTAGGATTTTTAATGAATTTATTGGCATATGATGGTGGAAATAAGTATTTGGTCAATAACAAAAGTTTCTCAATACTTTGTTATATACCCTTTGTTGGCAATGACACAGGTCAAACGTTTTCTGTACGTCTTCACAAGGTTTTCACACACTGTTGCTGGTATTTTGGCCCATTCCTCCATGCAGATCTCCTCTAGAGCAGTGATGTTTTGGGGCTGTCGCTGGGCAACACAGACTTTCAACTCCCTCCAAATATTTTCTATGGGGTTGAGATCTGGAGACTGGCTAGGCCACTCCAGGACCTTGAAATGCTTCTTACGAAGCCACTCCTTCGTTGCCCGGGCGGTGTGTTTGGGATCATTGTCATGCTGAAAGACCCAGCCACGTTTCATCTTCAATGCCCTTGCTGATGGAAGGAGGGTTTCACTCAAAATCTCACGATACATGGCCCCATTCATTCTTTCCTTTACACGGATCAGTCGTCCTGGTCCCTTTGCAGAAAAACAGCCCCAAAGCATGATGTTTCCAACCCCATGCTTCACAGTAGGTATGGTGTTCTTTGGATGCAACTCATCATTCTTTGTCCTCCAAACATGACGAGTTGAGTTTTTACCAAAAAGTTATATTTTGGTTTCATCTGACCATATGACATTCTCCCAATCCTCTTCTGGATCATCCAAATGCACTTCAGACGGGCCTGGACATGTACTGGCTTAAGCAGGGGGACACGTCTCGCACTGCAGGATTTGAGTCCCTGGCGGCGTAGTGTGTTACTGATGGTTGGCTTTGTTACTTTGGTCCCAGCTCTCAGCAGGTCATTCACTAGGTCCCCCCGTGTGGTTCTGGGATTTTTGCTCACCGTTCTTGTGATCATTTTGACCCCACGGGGTGAGATCTTGCATGGAGCCCCAGATCGAGGGAGATTATCAGTGGTCTTGTATGTCTTCCATTTCCTAATAATTGCTCCCACAGTTGATTTCTTCAAACCAAGCTGCTTACCTGTTGCAGATTCAGTCTTCCCAGCCTGGTGCAGGTCTACAATTTTGTTTTTGGTGTCCTTTGACAGCTCTTTGGTCTTGGCCATTGTGAAGTTTGGAGTGTGACTGTTTGAGGTTGTGGACAGGTGTCTTTTATACTGATAACAAGTTCAAACAGGTGCCATTAATACAGGTAACGAGTGGAGGACAGAGGAGCCTCTTAAAGAAGAAGTTACAGGTCTGTGAGAGCCAGAAATCTTGCTTGTTTGTAGGTGACCAAATACTTATTTTCCACCATAATTTGCAAATAAATTCATTAAAGATCCTACAATGGGATTTTCTGGATTTTTTTTTCTCAATTTGTCTGTCATAGTTGACGTGTACCTATGATGAAAATTACAGGCCTCTCTCATCTTTTTAAGTGGGAGAACATGCACAATTGGTGGCTGACTAAATACTTTTTTGCCCCACTGTAAATACTATGCATGCCAGTCTCTCTTGGCTAAGAGTTGAGGAGAGACTGACTGCATCACTTCTTATTTTTATAGGAAACATTAATGTGTTGAAAATCCCTAATTGTTTGCATAGTCAACTTACACACAGCTCTGACACACACATTTACCCCATCAGACATGCTACCAGGGGTCTTTTCACAGTCCCCAAATCCAGAACAAATTCAAGAAAGCGTATAGTATTATATAGAGCCATTATTGCATGGAACTTATTGCATGGAACAGATTAAGCAACACCTCACGGCACAATGCCTCTCCCCTATTTGACCTAGATAATTTGTGTGTATGTATTGATATGTAGGCAAACATTTTTTTATGTAGTTCTGTCCTTGAGCTGTTCTTGTCTATTCATGTTCTGTATTATGTCATGTTTCATGTTTTGTGCGGACTCCAGGAAGAGTAGCTGCTGCTTTTGCAACAGCTAAGGGGATCCTAATAAAATACCAAATACCAAATTGTTTCGTGACAAATAAATTATATTAGTTGAATTGAGTAAATGCATTCCTCGTTTCACAGAGTAATTATTTGATTGACTATACGCTTATAATTGAGTAGGTCTATTGGTAGTTGTTATATACACTTTGCACATAGCATATGCTTGGGTACCATGTTGACATCCCTGATCTGCTTGCCTCAATAAATTAATGCTAGAACATTGGTCGCCAGGATTAGCTATTTGTATCTCTTAAAAATTGCATAACGGTGCAAATTAGACACATGTTCATTATAGTCATACTAAGTGGTGAGGCAAGGCTCGCTGCTTTGACTAGATCCTCTAGAGACGTACAGGGCCTTATGTATTTATTCACATAATATTGGAGTCAGATTGATAAATGTAGTTTATTATTATATTCAACATAATTTCTCCATAATGGTTGGTTAATTTCCATCCAACTACATAATGGTGGCCCCTCATCCTCAGTCGATGGGGATTTCCACCAACCTACAATGACGTCTTCCTTGAGAGTTTGAGAGCTGGTCTCTCCACCGTTCTCTTCTCTGTAGTAGTAAGACGTGCGCACTAGTACTAGTACACGTCACACTCCCTGTTCCTTGCCAGTCAACAATGCCCAACGAACCCAAAGGCTCTTTTAAGAGACCTAATGCATGAAAATAAGCACACACTGTGCGTGTGCGTGCCGGTGTATGTGTGTGTCGGGGGGTGTCAAAAACTATACACGAAATCGAATGGTCAAAATATCCCCTGCTGTGGGTGAACACAGGACCTTCAAATCCCAGGGCAGTGACGTTAACCGTTACACTACGAACCCTCTTATAGATATGTCAACATGACACTCTATTTAAATGGACAGTCTGGTGATGACAGCACGTTTGTTCCAAAATGTTTGTTGTTGTTTATTCCCTCAGTACTGATTGAACATTTACTTATCTTGCTTGGTAACATTTTTTTTGTCTAAAACAGATGTGTTGAAAACAATTTCATTTCATCACATAGCTAACCGAGTTAGCTAGCAAGCATTACGTTTTCTTTTGACTAAAATGTAAAATGTAAGTTTACACACTCCCAGGAATGTCATACATGATGGATCATTAGCTTATACACTAACTTTCACACATCTAGATGGCTGGGCAGGGTGGGTGTGGAGCCAGAGACAGCAAGGGTTCAAACTGTAGAACCCAGTTCCTACATTTACATATAAAAATGGATTTTATCAAACAAAACTATGCTACATTTTATCTCTGGGACCCTCAGGATGGCAAATCAGAGCAAGATTACTGAATGTAAGTACATTATTTACCTTCAGAGGTGAATGTATCAAAACAGTTGCCGTGATAAGTTTTTTGTTGTTGTGCACTCTCCTCAAACAATAGTAGGTATTTTTTCACTGTAATAGCTACTGTAAATTGGACAGTGCAGTTAGATTAACAACAATTTAAGCTTTCTGCCCATATAAGACATGTCCTGGAAAGTTTGCTGTTACTTACAACAGTCATGCTAATCACATTAGCGCATGTTAGCTCACCCGTCCCATATACAGGACACTGGTCCCGTAGAGGAGAAATAATGGGAAATAAAGTTGATTTTGGTTGCATATGGCCTTGACTATACACCACTGGTTATTTTACTAAGATTTATTACATCAAGAAGCTACTAGCTAGCAGAAACTCTAGCTAGCTAGAGAGGATAATTTAGTACAACCACTAGCAACAATTTAATGAGTACTTGTGAAAAAATGGACCAAAGCTATTGATGAATATGGTACAGTACTGTAGGTGAAAATAGAATAAAGACACACTTCCCCTCTGCTCCTCTCCGCTCTCAAAACAATGCGCTCTGTGTAGCAGGTAGAACGTCACATTGTTGCGACAAGTATAGTGGCGCTGAAATGTAAAGAAGAGCAAGTGAGTGCAGTACAACTGTAGATGACAACAGTGTACATGACAGCTGAATGAATATGCCAATATCAGCTTGTGGCTTCACAACTTCGTTCAAGCTCTAGTTTTATGTGACAAAATATAAACTTTTAAGTGAGAGGGTAAAATGCCAGGGTTTGTAGACACTGTTTTGCTGGTGTACTAAGTAAACTAGCTTTACTGAAATTCTGTGTGTGTCTCTCTCTGTGAATCAACTTCTGATCAGTTTGCTAAAAAGAGATGAACGAAATATCCTTATAAAACCAGTATACAAAAGTCACCATATGACACCACATAAAACATCATTGCTATCAATTTCCCCCCAGTGAGTATAGGCTGTAATTTGTTGAAGTATAAATATACTGAATCTGGAGCATGCAGAGCTCCACTTAAAATCCTCTCCTTACCAAAACTCTCCTTCCCCCAGAGATTGATTTATCAACTTCCACCAATTGTGGACTCAACATGATCCAAGACATCAGAGGTTTCTCATTTGGCAGGAAAATGAAAGGGGTAAATGTCTCAGAATATGGAAAAGCAGAATGAAAAATGGGCAGTATGACTGAGATTGTCTTTGTCAGAAATGTTTGTGCTGACTAGTCTGTGAATTACAACGACTGGCCTGGATATCAACTGAAATGGAGTCTGATAATGCTGGAATGAGACCATGTTTTGGTTGAAAGACAATGGTTTTGCCTGAAATATTTATGCTTTAACATGAAGGAACAGCTGTGGATAAGTTATTTATTTGCACAGGGATTATTTTAACATCATGTTGAGGCATTCAATTCCCATTGTTTTACCCTTTTATACGTGTTTTCATTTTTAAAATGATGTTAACAGCTGTATGAGCCTCTGGTGGAATAGCCATACAAGAAATTAAACAAACATCTATCCCAAAGCATAAAAACAACAAAATAATGTGTGAAAGGGTCAAATGAGAGGATAACTCGAGAATGTAGTAAGGTACTGTAGGTAAGTTACACAACATATTATTTCAATGTAGCATTCCAAGTCTTTTCAATGAGATGGATCATTTGGCTCCATTCACCTAAAATAACCATTCATTTTTCTCCCAAACGGCTCTTCGTTCAGTAGCGCTTGATAATTGAACTAGAACCATGAAAAAATAGCAAATCTCTAATGTAAAGCCTTAAAAGTATAGCCTACCATAATGTCAGATCATGACACCTGGCCAAATTATTATATGGTTTTAATAATTTATCTGCAGATAATCGAAATCTGGAGCTCAAAAATCAGTAGCAGCAGTATGCAAATTAGGGAGTCAAATGAACTGCTCTTTCACCGATGTGATTCGGTTCCTGACGTTCACCAAAAAGATCAGTTAAAAAGAGCTGTTCGTTCACAAACTAACCATAACTACTATTTTTCTTTAGGCAGAGCATAAATCTAATCTTTTTTTGGTGGCAGTATATCATCACTCACCTTTAATCACGGACAAAAGAGCAGACCTGCGTCCAAATAGTATTTGTCTTCTGGGGTTTGAACTTCTTCGATTATTCCATTGGTTCCAGAATAATTAAATCAAGCGCTATTAAAGTATTTGAAGTAAACAAATACTGTTTGAACCCAGGTCACCAATGGAGTGGAGGAAAATGACAGCTCACATGGTTGTCGTTTCTAGGCCACATTCTGACCAAATACCATATACCCAATTATCATTAAAACTACACAAAAAACATAATGCTGTGAAATCTCACAAAGGTTTGCCATGTCTCTCTAGCCTCCATTTCACAAACAGACGTGTTAATTGTCAAATGTTCAATCAACAATCACACGTTAGAGAGCACTTTGTTTGCCGTTATTACTTTCGCTGACACCATTGGAGGAATCAGGGCTCAATCCATTTCACAGTCGACTGAACTGCCGGGTGCATATTTCTATGGACTGTCTGACTGAAATAGGATAAGGTACCCTGAAGGAGTCGGGGTAGTTGAATGAGATAACAGAACCTTAATTGCAAATTCAATCCCTTCCATTAATTTCGCACAGCGAACCCCCGGACAACACGTCTGCTTCCTCCCTCTGCAGGGTAGTGCCGTTCGAAAATGAGATGTTAAGGCCTGGCACTGTCACGACTTCCGCCAAGGCTGCCTCCCCTCCTTGTTCGGGCAGGCTTCGGCGTTCGTCGTCACCGGCTTACCAGCCACTTCCGCTCCATATATCATCATTCCATTTGTCTTGTCTTGTCAATTACACACACCTGGTTCTTATCCCCTCATTAGTCCATGTATAAGTGTTCCCTCTGCCCCCTTGTCCTTGTGGGTGATTGTTTATTGTGAGAGTAGTGTAGCTCGGTGGAGCTACTCGTACCTTGTATTGCCGGGGTAGATTTTTCCCCTGTGCCTGTATATTGTTGGAGCTACCCGTACCTTGTGGTCCTCTGTAGCTCAATTGGTAGAGCATGGCGCTTGTAACGCCAGGGTAGTGGGTTCGATCCCTGGGACCACCCATACGTAAAAATGTATGCACACATGACTGTAAGTCGCTTTGGATAAAAGCGTCTGCTAAATGGCATTATATTATTATTGTATTGCCAGGGTAGATGGATTCCCCTGTGCCTGTTTTCTGTTGTCCTGTTTTCTGTTGTCGCTATCCAGCGCAATTGTGTACGACGGAATAAACTCTGTATTCGGTGATATACCCTCCTGCGCCTGACTCCTTCTATCACACTCATCACAGGCACTTAGACAGAGGAATATGTTATTTATCTCAGGTGCAGAGGCTCAAGCAGTGGCATTTTACTCCTAGCACTCAGGGTATTTCTCTCTATCAGAAGGGTAAGTGGTAAAAATGTTGAGTGACAAAGTGTTCCATGTGCATGCTGACCTGCAGAAAACCCCATTGAAAAATAAATAAACTAGAATTAGAGCGATCTTTCTGGCTGCGTTGACATTCCATTTCAATTTATGTATGAACAAATGGTACTCTTGAAAAGACCTTTCAAAACCTGTAAAGAATATAAAGACAAAAGCTAGTGTTATTATGGACAATGTTATTCTTAATCTCTCATTTCACACATTACATTTTTTATCCATACAAACGTATGTCAACTTATTCACCATATCATATGTTGACAGAGGAGAGAATGATAATTACCCAAATGGTAACACTTTACTTGACACCCAGCATCATAACCATGTCATAATATGTCATAGCAGCTGACATAACTTGTCATAACCTATCATAATTTGGTCATAACACTGTCATGACCCATTAATTTACACCTGTTGTGACATATATTGCGTTATTTTACGGCTGGTTATGACACTGTGCTGGGGACGATAAAAGGCCACTCTAAAATGTGCAGTTCTGTCACCCAACACAATGCTGACTGCAGGAATGTCCACCAGAGCTGTTGCCAAAGAATTGCGGGATAGTCTGAGACCAGCTTTGTGGGGAAACACTCATTCTGATTGGCTGGGCCTGGCTCCCAAGTGGGTGGGCCTATGCCCTCCCAGGCCCATCCATGGCTGCACTCTTGCCAGTCATGTGAAATCCATAGATTAGGGCCTAATACATTTATTTCAATTGACTGATTTCCTTATATGAACTGTAACTCAGTAAAATCATTGAAATTGTTGCATGTTGTGTTTATATTTTTGTTCAGTATACTGTAGTTAACCAAATAGCTACTGTATCTGTATTGACCCTTTTTGCACTAAGTATTTTGACTCATCACATACGCTGCTGCTACTGTTTATGAACTATCCTATTATCTAGTCACTTTAGCCCTACCTATATGTACATATCTACCTCAATTACCTAGTACCCCTGTACATCGATTTGGTACTGGTACCCGTGTATATAGCCAAGTTATCGTTACTCATTGTGTATTTATTCCTTGTGAATGTATTTTTTATATACTTTTTCAATTTTTCTCTCTGCATTGTTGGGAATTGTTAGTCTACACTGGTTGTTTAAGAAGCATGTGAAAAAGACAATTTGATTTGATAATGACATTTCTGTATGATTAAATATTTTAATATATGCATTTACACTTGATAGAGAACACATTGTCCATAGTTATATGGTACGTGTTCGTAAGGTACGTCAGCCTTGCTAGGGCAACATTTCACCACATTAAGGTGCACTAGACTAGGACATGTCCCCCCCCACATTCAGAAATTAGATTTTTGTCCCCCCCCCCCCAGTTTTATCATTGGAATGTGATACAAAACAGGTCAACGGTGTGCTTTAGGACCATGTGGACACCTCCGAGCGGTCGGGTAGGCTGTTTGGAGTGTTTATGCGACTGGATTTAGGACCATGTGGACACCACAGAGTGGGCTGACAGGCTGTGTGAAGGCAATGCTTCTTGAAGGCTGGCTGGACCAGCACGGGAGAGTTGAGCATAGTTCAGTGTACGCGCTGCGCTCTTTCACCAAGTTGTAAAAGGAACAGAAACTGGCTACTCTTTAGTTGACTGATGTAGCTGGCAAGGTAACTGCTGTTTAACTTAACAGAAAAAAAACGATACTAGTGTTTATTCGCAGTGCTGAGCTAGTATTGTAACTGACATGTAACGTTAGCTAATGTTTCATCCCCTCTCGACTGAGGTGAATGAATAAGGTACGCTAATGAGTAACTACCACAGCCAGGTCAGCTCTAGCCTCTAGTTATCTGTCAGATAGCGATTTGACGTGGCTATCATTACTATCTAACAGCAGTTGTTTGTATGGACATGTTTTGTAGCCTTTGTTTTGTCACGTTTCAGAAGTAAATGAACTTGGCAAGCTCTCGCCAGTTGATGTACCGTTAGAGAGAGAGAGAGCTGGCCAAAAATTGGCTTACATAAGCTATTATTTTTTGCCTCAATCAACCTAGACCTGAATCAAACAATGAAACCATCGGCCAAACGATTGAAAATTGATATTCTTAATTTTTTTTAGTGCAATGTGAGTTGTATTAGTATGTCAATGTAAAGTTATTGATCTGTCAATTTCCCTAGCTAATTCCCTACTTTTCACACTGACACAGTAATAAACAGCTCTAACGTTACAGGCTTCACTGACATGGTGCACAGTAGAGTTCTGAGCGGGACTGATTTCTGTCCAACTCCCACCCGCTACTGCATGAACTGGTCCCAAACCCAACTGCAGTCCTGCAATGTTATTTTAGGCGTATGTGACGCAGCTCACTTGCTAGCCATGGTCCCAGCAATTTTGCGCCCTATAGGCAATATCTAATGCGCAAAAATAACTTAAGAAATAGGTTAAATTACCTGAGATTCTCACATGGCCCTTGCATTGTATTACTGGGCTATATCAGCCAATATGCTAGATGTAGTTTGAAGAGAGCAGAGTTGGAGAGACTTGCACTTTCTCTTGAGCTATTTTTATAGCCTACCTTTTAGGAGTGGGAAGATTTTCAGACAGAGAAATATGGGGGATCAATATTTAGGCCTATTTCTAGGCAATGTAGTAAACTATAGCCTAATCATAGGCCTATTTAGGAAGTACATTTCCTTGGAAAGATAACTGTCCCGTGCTTCTTTGCCCATGTATACATAGGCTATAGCCTAATCTATTTAATTGAGACCATGCGCGCACCTGATCTCGCAGCTATGGCTACTGAACTGGAGGCACCAAGAAGCAAGAACATGCTACGTTTTGCATAGTCCTATAGGATACAGCCTACCTTTTGGGAGGACGATTTGCAGGCAGAGACAAATAAATGGGTAATCCATACTTATTGAAAAGGCGCAACGCTCGCTCACCATAGTATCCTAACCTATGTGCGCGTTGTGCCTTTTCCTTTTCCATCATGATTACATTTTTTGATTGCACTTGAACTCTCTCGCCCAACTAGGAGAGGTAGGCTACTGAAGTTGAAGCAACGAATTCTGAGTGTGTGAATAATGCGAAAAATATGTGATTTTAATACAATAGGTAGACTTACGCATACAAAGCAGAAAGAGGACCGTCTCAAAATAATCTGTGGGACAACAAAAATATTTAAATCCCAAAGTCGTCTGTCTGACCACCCGCTCCCACCAACAGCATGAAAAATGCAGACCGCACCGCAATGATCTCTGTCAGGACCCGCAGGTCCCGCAGGCATCCCGCGGGAACGCAGCCCTCTAGTACTCAATACTATGCTCATCATGTCTTAGCATGATCAGATGGTGACAGGGGTCACAGCAGGGTCAGACAGCAAGGGAAGACCAGTCTACGGAGCTCAGGTGAATTCTGCAGTATATTAAGTGAATGATACAAAGTTCCATCTTGAATTGATGGGTAGACCTACAGTAGCTACAGCAGCTTAAGCTTAAAGCTACAGTCTGGGATCTGGGAATAATGGTCATTTAAATTATTGAACCATTGATTCTATTCTTGGATAATATAATGTATAAATGTACATCAAGGTAATTCTTTGTCATGCCTCCTTTTAGGAGGATCAGATGGTGACAGGGGTCTCAGCAGAGTCAGGCAGCCAAGGAAGACCAGTTTGTGACAGAGGTGAGGTGAATTTGTGCAGATACAACCCCCCGCCCCCCCCCCCAAAAAAAAAGAATAACAAAATAAAAATACATATATCTTTTTTTTGTATTATGTCCCCTCCACTTCTAAAACCAAAGTTGCGCCCCTGCTAAGCTATATGAGGTTTGATAATACTGAAGAGGTTAGTAGATTTCTACTATGCACCCCACTTCCACACAATGCCTCCACCCACTAGCAAATGTGTTACACCCTCGGTTTCTTCCATAAACCACATTCATTATTGAAAGCTTGTTAATATGAATGATTGTGCTTTGTCACGTTCGTTCATTGACGGGTCAGACCAAGGCGCAGCGTGATATACGTACATGTTTATTAAACCAAATAAACACAACGACAAAACAACAAACTAAACGAAACGTGAAGTCCAAGGTAGAACACAAAACATACCTTACACGGAACAAGATCCCACAACCCACTAGTGCCAATAGGCTGCCTAAGTATGATCCCCAATCAGAGACAACGAGCGACAGCTGCCTCTGATTGGGAACCACACCGGCCAACATAGATATATACATACTAGAATAACACCCATTGAATAAACACCACAAAGACATCTACACACCCTGACTCAACATATAAGAGTCAGGGCGTGACAGTATCCCCCCCCCAAAGGTGCGGACTCCGATCGCACCAACCTGACATGACAGGGAAGGGTCCTGGTGGGCATTCCGCCTCGGAGGCGGATCCGGCTCCGGGCGTGACGACCACAATCTCTCCGCCCCCCATTACGCCCCTGGTCCGGTCTGGAACTCAGCGCGCTGCTTCCCCTCTCCTTCCTCCCACGATACTCCAGACCCTGTCTGGACCCTGGTGTGAGAGACCCCGGACCTGGAGAGGGGCTGACGTCAGGCTCCGGACTGGAGCCGCTGACCGGAGCTGGACTAGGCACCAGTGGAGCGGACTGCTCTGGCTCTGGAGTGGAGCAGCTGACCGGAGCTGGATCAGGCACCGGTGGAGCGGACTGCTCTGGCTCCGGAGTGGAGCCGCTGACCGGTGCCGGACCAGGCACCGGTGGAACGGGCACGGGCCGTGCCGGACTGGGAACATGCACCACTGGCTTGGTGCGAGGAGCAGGAACGGGCCGGGCCGGACTGGCGACGAGCACCACTGGCTTGGTGCGAGGAGCAGGAACAGGCCGGGCCGGACTGGCGACGCGCACCACTGGCTTGGTGCGAGGAGCAGGAACAGGCCGGGCCGGACTGGCGACGCGCACCACTGTCTTGGTGCGAGGAGCAGGAACAGGCCGGGCCGGACTGGCGACGCGCACCACTGGCTTGGTGCGAGGAGCTGGAACAGGCCGGGCCGGACTGGCGACGCGCACCACTGGCTTGGTGCGAGGAGCAGGAACAGGCCGGGCCAGACTGGCGACGCGCACCACTAGCCTGGTGCGAGGAGCAGGAACAGGCCGGACCGGACTGTGAAGGCAGACTGGAGGTCTGGAGCGGGTCCTGGCTGGCTGCCCACTTTTGCACTACACGTGCGGGGCGCTGGCACAGGACGCACTGGGCTGTGCATGCGCACTGGCGATACAGCTCGTAGAACTGGCGCAGGATATGCGGGACCGAGGAGGCGTACTGGAGACCAGGAGCGTTGAGCCGGTACACCCCGTCCTGGCTGGATGCCCATCTTCGCACGGCACGTGCGTGGTGCAAGCACAGGACGTACAGGACTGTGACGGCGCACTGGCGACACAGTACGTAGCTCCGCATAACACGGAGCTTGCCCAGTCATACGCCTCCTCGCGTGACTACGGGGAGTTGGCTCTGCTCTAACCCTAGGCTCCGCCAACCACCCCGTGTGCAGCCCCCAAAAATGTTATTGGGGCTGCTTCTCGGGCTTCTTCCTCGACCGGCCTCCTCCGTGTTGCCGTTGCTCCTCTCCTGCCTGGGCATCTACCTTAGCCCATGGTCCTTTCCCCGCAAATATCTCCTCCCATGACCACAAATTGGCCACCTGTGACATGGCCATCCGCTCCGCCTGGGCACGCTACTTGGTCCTCGTTTGGTGGGATCTTCTGTCACGTTCGTTCATTGACGGGTCAGACCACCCATTGAATAAACACCACAAAGAAATATACACACCCTGACTCAACATATAAGAGTCCCCTGAGTCAGGGCGTGACATGCTTGGTATATTCCCTCAGTGCAGTGGCCCTATCGCTCCAGTGACTCTACATTACCTGCCGTTTGTTGGTTGTGGAAATTAGTAGAAATCCCTCAAGCTGTGTGAATGAGTCAAACAGATTCATTTTGTTCTTTGTTTTACAAACTGCACCGTGGCAAATGTAAATTCACACTCCATCCATTGATGAATGAATGCTGATTCGCATTAAAATGTTTATTTTAATCATCAGTTTATGAAAGCATTCCCCATTGAATAACTATTATTTGCCCACTGAGTCACGTTAGGGAGTGATCTTTAGCTTATTAAGGTGCAACAGAAATGTAATCCATATATCGGTTTGTCTCCTGGCTTATTTACATGGGAGAACAAAGTGTAAATTCAAATTTCAACAACTCCACCATATCCTCCTTCGTCAAGTAACGCACATTACAGTACAAGCTTTTGGGATGGTGACATCGACGATGTCCTTTGCAATCATGCCGAACTGCCATGTGGAAACTCATGTATCAACATCTGATCACTTGAACAGATGACAATGGAAAATAAGTATAATATTGTTTAGACAATTTCTTCTTGTTTTGAGGGCCAACCCCATCTCCTATACGCCTAGAAATGGGAGGGTGTTATTTTTGTTTGAATCAGTGGTGATTGGCTTACACAACTGTTCTGTCTGCTCCTCTGTCTCATCTCTCAGCTAGGAGGCGGTGCAGTGGTCCAAGAGGCAAGAGGGCTGTCGGTCCGTCTCACATTACTGATGGTATGGAGTGGAAAATGGGCAAGAACTACGGATCCAATGGATCAAGTCAGCCAAGACAGCCGCCATTAAAGAGAGTGAGAGAGTCACGTGGCTTTGACATCTGACTATCAAATAGTTCAAATTGTAGTTGTTTTTCTTCAGTGATCGAGCCTGCCTGGAATGCCAGGTGGACAGAATGTACACTTTTGGGACGACTCCATTGGTTCCATTGTGCCAGATAAGTTCAATTACCTTCCTTGCATCTTTCTTACGAATAAGGAGATTTCTTATTTTACCAACATAAACATTACTAAAAATAAACAGTGATTGATCAAATAATAACCATTACCATCATCATCCTGTACTAAAAAGCACTAAAATCTCTGGGTGACGTAGATGTGCAGGCAATTCAAAACAGAACATTTGGTATGAATATTTTAAAATGGTAGGAGGCTGAATTCTTATCAGTCCTGTAGAGCACTCGTACAGTGAGGGGAAAAGGTATTTGATCCCCTGCTGATTTTGTACGTTTGCCCACTGACAAAGAAATGATCAGTCTATAATTTTAATGGTAGGTTTATTTGAACAGTGAGAGACAGAATAACAACAAAAAAATCCAGAAAAACGCATGTAATTTTTTTAATAAATTGATTTGCATTTGAATGAGGGAAATAAGTATTTGAACCCCTCTCAATCAGAAAGATTTCTGGCACCCAGGTATCTTTCATACAGGTAACGAGCTGAGATTAGGAGCACACTCTTAAAGGGAGTGCTCCTAATCTCAGCTTGTTACCTGTATAAAAGACACCTGTCCACAGAAGCAATCAATCAATCAGATTCCAAACTCTCCACCATGGCCAAGACCAAAGAGCTCTCCAAGGATGTCAGGTACAATATTGTAGACCTACACAAGGCTGGAATGGGCTACAAGACCATCGGCAAGCAGCTTGGTGAGAAGGTGACAACAGTTGGTGCGATTATTCGCAAATGGAAGAAACACAAAAGACCTGTCAATCTCCCTTGGCCTGGGGCTCCATGCAAGATCTCACCTCGTGGAGTTGCAATGATCATGAGAACGGTGAGGAATCAGCCCAGAACTACGCGGGAGGATCTTGTCAATGATCTCAAGGCAGCTGGGACCATAGTCACCAAGAAAACAATTGGTAACACACTACGCCGTGAAGGACTGAAATCCTGCAGCGCCCGCAAGGTCCCCCTGCTCAAGAAAGCACATATACATGCCCGTCTGAAGTTTGCCAATGAACATCTGAATGATTCAGAGGAGAACTAGGTGAAAGTGTTGTGGTCAGATGAGACCAAAATGGAGCTCTTTGGCATCAACTGTTTGGAGGAGGAGGAATGCTGCCTATGACCCCAAGAACACCATCCCCACCGTCAAGGAGGAAACATTATGCTTTTGGGGTGTATTTCTGCTAAGGGGACAGGACAACTTCACCGCATCAAAGGGACGATGGACGGGGCCATGTACCGTCAAATCTTGGGTGAGAACCTCCGTCCCTCATCCAGGGCATTGAAAATGGGTAGTGGATGGGTATTCCAGCATGACAATGACCCAAAACACACGGCCAAGGCAACAAAGGAGTGGCTCAAGAAGAAGCACATGAAGGTCCTGGAGTGGCCTAGCCAGTCTCCAGACCTTAATCCCATAGAAAATCTGTGGAGGGAGCTGAAGGTTCGAGTTGCCAAACGTCAGCCTCGAAACCTTAATGACTTGGAGAAGATCTGCAAAGAGGAGTGGGACAAAATCCCTCCTGAGATGTGTGCAAACCTGGTGGCCAACTACAAGAAACGTCTGACCTCTGTGATTGCCAACAAGGGTTTTGCCACCAAGTACTAAGTCATGTTTTGCAGAGGGGTACTTATTTCCCTCATTAAAATGCAAATCAATTTATAACATTTTTGACATGCGTTTTTCTGGATTTTGTTGTTGTTATTCTGTCTCTCACTGTTCAAATAAACCTACCATTAAAATTATAGACTGATCATTTCTTTGTCAGTGGGAAAACGTACAAAATCAGCAGGGGATCAAATACTTTTTTCCCTCACTGTACATTATCTCCCCCCACATAGTCACATTCAAAATTATTGGCACCCTTGATAAAGATTAGCAAAAAAGACTGCATGAATAATACAAATAATGAGCTACTGTATATTGTATGCAAAAAAATAAGTAATACAATTGCTCAGAGAGATAGGTGTCAAAATTATTGGCACCCCTAAAGAATCTTAGAAAATAAATGTAATCTGCATTAACATTCTACTTTTAAAAATGAATCTCAGTTGAAGGAACTGTGTTGTGGCCTTCCATGGCTTCCTGCTTCACTGGGGTATACAAATGAGGTAACAAGCATGTAAAATCCCTTTGTAATCTATCACTATGGGAAAAGGAAAATAACTCACAAATGAAAAGATACAAATGGTTGTTGATCTTCATAAATCAGGCAATGGGTACAAAAACATAGCTAAAAAACTAATATACCACACCACAATTAAGACGTTTAAAACCACTGGAACAGTGGTAAAGTTGCCTGGTATTGGACATGTTTATCCTGTCACCACACAGAGTGAGGAAGATGGTTTGGGAGGCAAAGAAAAATCCAAGGGCCAAAGGGTCGCATCTTAGGGTCACCAAGTCTACAATTAGGCTCTTTGGAAGGGTTGCCACAAACAAAGCCTTTATTGAGAGCAACCAAAAAAATTTAACACCTGGAGTTTGCTAAACGGTATTGGCACTTGGATTGGAACTGGTGCTATGGTCAGATGAAAACAAAATAGAGCTGTTTGGCCACGCACTCCAGTGGTGGTTTTGGCATCGAAAAAAGGATGCATATGCAGAAAAGAACCTCATACCTACTGTAAAATATGGTGGTGGATCTTTGTTTCCACTGGTCATGGGGCCCTTGTTAAGTTCAAGGGCATCATGAACTCTAACATGTACCAGGACATTTTTGCCAAAATCCTGGTTGCCTCTGCCAGGAGGCTGACACTTGGCCATTAAATGGATCATCCAACAACAAAATAACCCCAAGCAAACATCAAAATCCACAAAGAAATGGTTAATCGACCACAAAATCTACATTTCGTTATGGCCATCTAAGTCTGCGGACTTGAGCCCCATTGAAAACCTGTGGTTTGAATTGAAGAGGGCAGTCCATAAGCTCATCCCAAAGGATATCAAGGATCTGGAAAGATTCTGTATGGAGGAATGTTCTAAGATCCCTCTCAATGTGTTCTCAAATCTAATAAAACATTTTAGAAAAAGGCTCAGTGCCGTTATCCTCGCAAGGGGACAGTGCCTCAGTATTGAAAACAAATGTATTTTATTTTATTTATATGAATCTTTAGTGGTGCCAATAATTTTCAAACCTTTTTTTTTATTTATTTATTGTATTACTTGTTAAACAAAATCTCTTTCTCTGAGGATTTGTATTAGTATAAAATAAAAACATTTTTAAAAAAATAGCATACAATATAGCTCAGTTTTTGTATTATTTATTGTATACAGTCTTTATCAAGGGTGCCAATAATTTTGGATGTGACTGTATTTAATGAGTGTGCCTTAGCCAGTAATGACCCTTGATCACTTCCCCCGTTAATTATACTGAAGAGCAATATCTGATCATGCATTGGCACAACTTTAT
Source organism: Coregonus lavaretus (assembly GCF_964263955.1). Classification (NCBI taxonomy): domain Eukaryota; kingdom Metazoa; phylum Chordata; class Actinopteri; order Salmoniformes; family Salmonidae; genus Coregonus; species Coregonus lavaretus. Next base: position 11,135,824 of record NC_140002.1, on the reverse strand, counting down.
GAATATTACAAATGGGCACGTGTCAGAGTTCCAGCTAATCGGTCATAAGAGCAAGCAGACTAGTTCAATTAAGATACTCATACTTCGCACCCATGATAATTAAAGGCCAGCTCCGTAATTTGAAAAACAAGAAAACACCATCCCCGCCACTTGGTTTGCTATAAAGCTGAGCGATGGAGCTAGTGAAATGTAACCTATACTGTATTATATGTAGCTATGGCTGTTTTGGGAAACGCTGATCTGACAGTCCGTTAGATCAGCATTTCCCAAACTCGGTACTGGGGACCCATTGGGGTGTAATTTCGTTTTTTGCCCTAGCACTACACATCTGATTCAAATAATCACCTCATCATCAAGCTAGCTCATGTGCAGAAACACGTCATCGGGTCTAACGGTCATGTTACACCAAACTGTGCAGGCCTTCAAATCAAAGGCACTCCTTCGATATCAAGTTGTTTTTGACGAAAATGTAAACACAAGGTCTAGTTTGTGCTTTTAAATTGAGAAAATTAACAACTAAGGACACATTGTTCACTTCTCCCATTGACTTCCCAAACCACAAACCCCGGTCTGGTTTGTCGAGTCTGCTTCACAAGGCGTTCCCAGAAGTATTAGCCTGTTGGATTTGGAAACCCTGTTTCTGTGTCTTGTCCTGTGATTACCTGTGTGTCTGAAAATACGATGATCTTCTTTAATAGCATGCTGTGAGTTCGTACTACACTTAAAAATATGAACGCAAAATGTAAAGTGTTGGTCCCATGTTTCATGAACTGAAATGAAAGATCTGAGAAATGTTCCATACACACAAAAAGCTTATTTCTCTAAAATGTTGTTCACAAATGTTTTAAACATCCCTGTTAGTGAGCATTTCTCCTTTACCAAGATAATCCACTTGACAGGTGTGGCATATAAAGAAGCTGATTAAACAGCATGATCATTACACAGGTGCACCTTGTGCTCGGGACAATAAAAGGCCAATTTAAAATGTGCAGTTTTGTCACACAACACAATGCCACAGATGTCTCAAGTTTTGAGAGAGCGTGCAATTGGCATGCTGACTGCAGGAATGTCAATTTCTCTACCATATGCCACATTTATCTACCATCGCTTTAGAGAATTTGGCAGTACATCCAACCGGCCTCAAAACCACAGACCATCACCTCATGTTTCAGCATAATAATGCACGCCCCCATGTCGCAAGGATCTGTGCACAATTCCTGGAAGCTGAAAATGTCCTGCATACTCACCAGACATGTCACCCATTGAGCATGTTTGGGATGCTCTGGATCGACGTGTACGACAGCATGTTCCAGTTCCTGCCAACCAGTGGAGGCTCATCAGAAGACGAAGGGGAGGACCATCCTCTTCAGTGAATTTCATTTTTTAAAAATAGTAAAACATTTTAAAAGTTATCTTTTTTAGATATAATTATACTAAATATATTCACGTCACCAAATAATTGATTAAAACACACATTGTTTTGCAATGAAGGTCTACAGTAGCCTCAACAGCACTCTGTAGGGTAGCACCATGGTGTAGCCGGAGGACTGCTAGCTTCCGTCATCCTCTGGTTACACTGACTTCAACACAAAACCTAGGAGGATCATGGTTCTCATCCCTTTCCATAGACTTACACAGTAAATATGACAACTTCCGGAGGAAGTACTCCAACCTATCAGAGCTCTTGCAGCATGAACTGATATATTGTCCACCCAATCAAAGGATCCAATAATTAATCTAGTACTGAAAGCATAAGCTAGAGCTAGCACTGCAGTGCATAAAATGCCGTGCGTAGTTGACTCAAAGAGAGAGAAAGACAATAGTTGAACAGTTCTGAACAAATTCATTTCTTCAAAAATGAAGGAGAAGCAAGAGAGAGAGAGAGAGAGCTATATTTGGTCATTTTCACTTTTACTTTCACACCTGGCTCAAACAGAGGGATGCTATGTTAGCTAGCCAGCTATGACTATCCAACACAACACTGGAACTCTTCCAAGTCAAGGTAAGCTTTTGGTTGTACTAATTTATTGCTACCGGGGCCCGCCGGTGTAAATTGCTTACTGTAACGTTCCTGCATGATTGTAGCAGGTTTACTAATGCGTTAGTTCTATTAGCTATGTTGACTATGACATTACTTTAGCTAATATGGTAACAACGATGTAGGCTGTTTGTAGCGTTTATGATATGTTTTGACTTGGAAAGTTTTTTTGCCTGGTCACATACAGCTGATGTGTTGTGCATTGAAGTCCACAAGAGAAGGGAAACGGTGAGAGGAGGAGAGCGCATAGATGCTAGAAGGAATACAACGTGGCTGCTATGAAAGTGAACTGTGTTTACATGTGATCAGGGGTGTATTCATTCCGCCGATTCTGTTGAAAAAAAAATCTTAAACGGAAGCAAACGGAACGAAATGGGGATAAACTTACCTTAATTTGTCCAATAGAAAACCCTTGTTTGCAACTGTTGGACTAATGATTACACCCTATATCAGCTAGATGCAGGCAAGAGTGTGCAAGGCGCGGTCTGTCACCTCAATGTTTTCTCTCGACCTGTGTGCACCTACGCTGTAAACTTTAATTCATAGGCTAAGTTGTAGCAACCTCGTGATGGGTATAGGGAAAATTTGAGTATCATGTAGTAACCTAAACCTATCGATGTTACATTGAGCTGGGTGAACAGAATATGAATGACAGTCATCCAATATGCTGTAATAGAAATAAGGCCATGCTCATGACATTTTTTTATCTTCCTCCCTCATCTTAAACAGCACCGATCGCCACTGCCGCCAATATCCAGCAACTTCGCACAGCCATTGAAGAGCAGTGGGACAACATTCCACAGGCCACAACCAACAGCCTGATCAACTCTATGCGAAGGAGATGTGTCGCGCTGGATGAGGCAAATGGCGGTCACACCAGATACTGACTGGTTTTCCGATCCACGCCCCTACATTGTTTTTTAAGGTATCTGTGACCAACAGATGCATATCTGTATTCCCAGTCATGTGAAATCCATAGATTAGGACTGATTTCCTTATATGAACTATAACTCAGTAAAATCTTTTAAATTGTTGCATGTTGCATTTATATATTTTTTCAGTATAGATGAAAAGCTGAAATTTGTATGAAATACTGGCATTTGAAGCACTCTCAATCTTAAAAATGTCACATGCTATGAAACTTTCTATTTTCGCATACCCAATCAGCCTACTATTTAGAACGCAAGTGCGGGTTTTTGGACACGACCATTAAATCTCAAAGTAAACTAATTTAAACTAAATGTAAAATATAGTGTGTGTCATATTTGTGTCATCATACTTTCTTCTTACCTGAGTGTATATTCTGTTCTCCTGAGACTCAGATTGTATGCAGGAGATTGAGTGGATTTCCCTCATAGGCCTGTCTATACACATCTATCCACATTACTTTAACTTTATTATAGTGATGTAATTGCCCCACCTACAGCAATTGGACTCTTGAAAAATCAGAGCATGAAGATATCTGGGTTGTTAAATTTGTACCACTGCTTGGTTGAATACTTGATTCGATAATGCAGACCTAGAATTAATGCAGTTAATGTAGTTCCAGCAGATAATCCCTTATTACCGTTCTATATCACACAAAGTTACAGATAACTTTATCAAACACAAACTGAAATTGGATACATTGTAACCGAAGGTGAAAGTAAGCAGGTGAATTTAGCTAGCTAGCATTCATTTACTTTTAATGAGCATTTTTTTGTTGTTGCCGCATTTGATGGCCAGACATGAATTTCTGTACTGTACTTCGCCACTAGGCGTAGGTATTGAATTATAAGGGGGTTGCCATTAAAGGTAGACTCAGCGAAATGACGTTGTCACGAGCAGCACCGAAGATATTGAGATGAGTGAGATGCAACACTTCGCTCTCACAAAGTCACACACAGTATCTGCACATGGGCTCGGGTTCCCTTCACACTGTGTGGTTGTACAGGATCAAAACAGCAGAGAAGTTAAGCCTTGCGCTTCAACGGTCTTAGTTGTTGCAGTAATTGACCCACTATGCTGTTTACTGTCTGCATCTACATGTCAAGAATGATTTGATCTTGTAGAATGATGCAAACAGCTTCAACCTCTAATTTCCTATTGGATGTGAATAATGGCCTATAGCTCAGACATGTTACTATACATTAAAACATACTTTCTGTGTTGCAGAGACAATGCCTAACAATGCATGGCTACACACTGCACTCTCCACAGACAAATGACAGCCTGTTGTTCAGTTTGATCTCATTCTTACACACAGTGCACAGCACATCCCCGCAACATATGCTGCGACATTCATTTAGAAACTTAACACATTCCAGCTGGACAGCCAAACGTATGGAATGGAGAGCATATGGGTTCTACATTGTGGTATCATAACAATTAGGACATGAGGTGTCACATTTACCAAGAAACACATTACTCACCTAAATTGGAGTTGTGATAACAGCGTTGACGGATTATGTTTGACGGTTGATTTGACAGCCGCACTGTCGCTAGCCACCACACTCGCTTGTGTGCTTCTTTTCGCCGGTTCTCTTTCCAGGCCACCCAAATGGAAACCTAGAATACTCTATCAACTTCTCGACTCGAGAGTCACAATGCCTATTGGCATATCGGAAGAAAATAACAGTATATCCCCTAGCTGGTGTAGTCTTGAGCTGACTAATCTACAGTTCAGGGGCCATATGTTTTTACCTTTAAGATCACATGAATAACATTACATGGACAGGGGGGACCTGTCCAGCTATCCCTTTACAATGGGGAAATGAAGTATTTAGTCAGCCACCAATTGTGCAAGTTCTCCCACTTAAAAAGATGAGAGAGGCCTGTAATTTTCATCATAGGAACACGTCAACTATGACAGACAAAGTGAGAGAAAAAAAATCCTGAAAATCACATTGTAGGATTTTTTATGAATTTATTTGCAAATTATGGTGGAAAATAAGTATTTGGTCAATAACAAAAGTTTCTCAATACTTTGTTATATACCCTTTGTTGGCAATGACACAGGTCAAACGTTTTCTGTAAGTCTTCACAAGGTTTTCACACACTGTTGCTGGTATTTTGGCCCATTCCTCCATGCAGATATCCTCTAGAGCAGTGATGTTTTGGGGCTGTCGCTGGGCAACACAGACTTTCAACTCGCTCCAAAGATTTTCTATGGGGTTGAGATCTGGAGACTGGCTAGGCCACTCCAGGACCTTGAAATGCTTCTTACGAAGCCACTCGTTCGTTGCCCGGGCGGTGTGTTTGGGATCATTGTCATGCTGAAAGACCCAGCCACGTTTCATCTTCAATGCCCTTGCTGATGGAAGGAGGTTTTCACTCAAAATATCACGATACATGGCCCCATTCATTCTTTCCTTTACACGGATCAGACGTCCTGGTCCCTTTGCAGAAAAACAGCCCCAAAGCATGATGTTTCCACCCCCATGCTTCACAGTAGGTATGGTGTTCTTTGGATGCAACTCAGCATTCTTTGTCTTCCAAACACGACGAGTTGAGTTTTTTCCAAAAAGTTCTATTTTGGTTTCATCTGACCATATGACATTCTCCCAATCCTCTTCTGGATTATCCAAATGCACTCTAGCAAACTTCAGACGGGCCTGGACATGTACTGGCTTAAGCAGGGGGACACGTCTGGCACTGCAGCATTTGAGTCCCTGGCGGCGTAGTGTGTTACTGATGGTAGGCTTTGTTACTTTGGTCCCAGCTCTCTGCAGGTCATTCACTAGGTCCCCCCGTGTGGTTCTAGGATTTTTGCTCACCGTTCTTGTGATAATTTTGACCCCACGGGGTGAGATCTTGCGTGGAGCCCCAGATCGAGGGAGATTATCAGTGGTCTTGTATGTCTTCCATTTCCTAATAATTGCTCCCACAGTTGATTTCTTCAAACCAAGCTGCTTACCTATTGCAGATTCAGTCTTCCCAGGCTGGTGCAGGTCTACAATTTTGTTTCTGGTGTCCTTTGACAGCTCTTTGGTCTTGGCCATAGTGGAGTTTGGAGTGTGACTGTTTGAGGTTGTGGACAGGTGTCTTTTATACTGATAACAAGTTCAAACAGGTGCCATTAATACAGGTAACGAGTGGAGGACAGAGGAGCCTCTTAAAGAAGAAGTTACAGGTCTGTGAGAGCCAGAAATCTTGCTTGTTTGTAGGTGACCAAATACTTATTTTCCACCATAATTTGCAAATAAATTCATAAAAAATCCTACAATGTGATTTTCTGGATTTTTTTCTCTCAATTTGTTTGTCATAGTTGACGTGTACCTATGATGAAAATTACAGGCCTCTCTCATCTTTTTAAGTGGGAGAACTTGCACAATTGGTGGCTGACTAAATACTTTTTCCCCCCACTGTATATAGACTTAAATATGATTGTTTGTCAGCCTCGGTTGTAGATACCATGCACAATCGAGAAAGGTCACACACACAAGCTATTGCTACTGTTGAGGAGGACGGACAGCTTTATAAATGACCCTCGATCATTTCCAAGTAATTCTCAGTTCGCACAAACTGCCTTATCCATCACAGGTGGGTAGCCTACGTGGTTCAATTATTAGAAGGTATGTACACATATCTTTGAAACTCTTTATCACTGTCTAGCACAACCCCCTGTAAAAAAATCATTATTCACCTGCCATAAATTGATTTGCTGGTGAGTAAGTAGCACTTATGTAAATGCCACGGCCACATTTAATCTGCATGGGCAGTTTTTCTAAGAAGTAAACAGAAATGTAAAATATTCCTCTGCATTTAGATGCACATAATTACAGAGATACAGGGACTGGTATAACCTTGTCCCCAGGCTCATTTGCTACCACATATACAGTCGTGGTCAAAAGTTTTGAGAATGACACAAGTATTGGTCTTCACAAAGTTTGCTGCTTCAGTGTTTTTAGATATTTTTGTCAGATGTTACTATGGTATACTGAAGTATAATTACAAGCATTCCATAAGTGTCAAAGGCTTTTATTGATAATTACATTAAGTTTATGCAAAAGTCAATATTTGCAGTGTTGACCCTTCTTTTTCAAGACCTCTGCAATCTGCCCTGGCATGCTGTCAATTAACTACTGGGCCACATCCTGACTGATGGCAGCCCATTCTTGCATAATCAATGCTTGGAGTTTGTCATAATTTGTGGGTTTTTATTTGTCCACCCGCCTCTTGAGGATCGACCACAAGTTCTCAATGGGATTAAGGTCTGGGGAGTTTCCTGGCCATGGACACAAAATGTCGATGTTTTGTTCCCCGAGCCACTTAGTTATCACTCTTGCCTTATGGCAAGGTGCTCCATCATGCTGGAAAAGGCATTGGTCGTCACCAAACTGTTCTTGGATGGTTGGGAGAAGTTGCTCTCAGAAGATGTGTTGGTACCATTCTTTATTCATGGCTGTGTTCTTAGGCAAAATTGTGAGTGAGCCCACTCCCATGGCTGAGAAGCAACCCCACACATGAATGGTCTCAGGATACTTTACTGTTGGCATGACACAGGACTGATGGTAGCACTCACCTTGTCTTCTCCGGACAAGGTGTTTTCCGGATGCCCCAAACAATCGGAAAGGGGATTCATCAGAGAAAATGACTTTACCCCAGTCCTCAGCAGTCCAATCCCTGTACCTTTTGCAGAATATCAGTCTGTCCCTGATGTTTTTCCTGGAGAGAAGTGGCTTCTTTGCTGCCCTTCTTGACACCAGACCATCCTCCAAAAGTTTTCACCTCACTGTGCGTCCAGATGCACTCACACCTGCCTGCTGCCATTCCTGAGCAAGCTCTGGATTGGTGTTGCCCCAATCCCGCAGCTGAATCAACTTTAGGAGACGGTCCTGGCGCTTGCTGGACTTTCTTGGGCGCCCTGACGCCTTCTTCACAACAATTGAACCTCTCTCCTTGAAGTTCTTGATGATCCGGAAAATGGTTGATTTAGGTGCAATCTTACTAGCAGCAATATCTTTGCCTATGAAGACCTTTTTGTGCAACGCAATGATGATGGCACGTGTTTCCTTGCAGGTAACCATGGTTAACAGAGGAAGAACAATGATTTCAAGCACCACCCTCCTTTTAAAGCTTCCAGTCTGTTATTCTATTTTAATGGTAGGTTTATTTGAACAGTGAGAGACAGAATAACAACAAAAAAATCCAGAAAAAAACGCATGTCGAAAATGTTATAAATTGGTTTGCATTTTAATGAGGGAAATAAGTATTTGAACCCCTCTCAATCAGAAAGATTTCTGGCTCCCAGGTGTCTTTTATACAGGTAACGAGCTGAGATTAGGAGCACACTCTTAAAGGGAGTGCTCCTAATCGCAGCTTGTTACCTGTATAAAGGACACCTGTCCACAGAAGCAATCAATCAATCAGATTCCAAACTCTCCACCATGGCCAAGACCAAAGAACTCTCCAAGGATGTCAGGGACAAGATTGTAGACCTACACAAGGCTTGAATGGGCTACAAGACCATCGCCAAGCAGCTTGGTGAGAAGGTGACAACAGTTGGTGCGATTATTCGCAAATGGAAGAAACACAAAATAACTGTAAATCTCCCTCAGCCTGGGGCTCCATGCAAGATCTCACCTCGTGGAGTTGCAATGATCATGAGAACAGTGAGGAATCAGCCCAGAACTACACGGGAGGATCTTGTCAATGATCTCAAGGCAGCTGGGACCATAGTCACCAAGAAAACAATTGGTAACACACTACGCCGTGAAGGACTGAAATCCTGCAGCGCCCGCAAGGTCCCCCTGCTCAAGAAAGCACATATACAGGGCCGTCTGAAGTTTGCCAATGAACATCTGAATGATTCAGAGGAGAACTGGGTGAAAATGTTGTGGTCAGATGAGACCAAAATGGAGCTCTTTGGCATCAACTCAACTCGCCATGTTTGGAGGAGGAGGAATGCTGCCTATGACCCCAAGAACACCATCCTCACCTTCAAAAATGGAGGTGGAAACATTATGCTTTGGGGGTGTTTTTCTGCTAAGGGGACAGGACAACTTCACCGATTCAAAGCGACGATGGACAGGGCCATGTACCGTCAAATCTTGGGTGAGAACCTCCTTCCCTCAGCCAGGGCATTGAAAATGGGTCGTGGATGGGTATTCCAGCATGACAATGACCCAAAACACACGGCCAAGGACTGGCTCAAGAAGAAGCACATTAAGGTCATGGAGTGGCCTAGCCAGTCTCCAGACCTTAATCCCATAGAAAATCTGTGGAGGGAGCTGAAGGTTCGAGTTCCCAAACGTCAGCCTCGAAACCTTAATGACTTGGAGAAGATCTGCAAAGAAGAGTGGAACAAAATCCCTCCTGAGATGTGTGCAAACCTGGTGGCCAACTACAAGAAACGTCTGACCTCTGTGATTGCCAACAAGGGTTTTGCCACCAAGTACTAAGTCACGTTTTGCAGAGGGGTCAAATACTTATTTCCCTCATTAAAATGCAAATCAATTTATAACATTTTTGCCATGCGCTTTTCTGGATTTTTTTGATGTTATTCTGTATCTCACTGTTCAAATAAACCTACCATTAAAATTATAAACTGATCATGTCTTTGTCAGTGGGCAAACGTACAAAATCAGTAGGGGATCAAATACTTTTTCCCCTGACTGTATGTTCTTAAATTAATAATTAACCTAGATGTATTGATTAGATGTATTTTGGCCTCAGCTATAATTTATATCATACCTGTAATACACACACGTTACATACAATGCAGTTGAAATTGAGTTTCTTCTGCAGACCAAAACTTAAATTCTGGCCAGATTTCAAAATGTGGATATGGGGGCCATTTCTTAACTACCTCATCACCAAGGTAAATGCATCTTACCAACTCTGAACAGAAACCTCCTTTCGGTAATAGCTCCAGACTAAACAGTCTCTCTACAGTATCTCTGTATATTTTATCCTGGTTGGTTGTTCATATTCACATACACCCCTGTGCATTTAAATGAGCAAAACTGAACCAACCACTTATTTACAGTCTATGTGCATAATGTGAACAACCTTTATAATAGTCAGTCAATATTTCGGGCATTACCTTGCGACTGTGATTACGTTAACCTTTCACTTGCATGGAGGAGACGAAGGCAGCACCCCTTGTTAATTATTCATGAATGTGTTAACAAGTTCATTTTCGACATAAAGCTGAATGTTAATGAAGGCAGGAGGTGTGAGCCATACATGGGCAGGAAACCAGACATCTTTCCTCCCAGACTAACATAGGTGATAACTCTCCATCAACTCATGATGACAGCAAAACAAATGATCTTGGATTGAGACACTGGTTCTGTTCCAATAGCCACACTAGCATACCACTTAGAATGAAGCAATGTATTGTGCAAGCGGTAGGGATATTGGGATGTAGTCACTGTATTGTCAAATGTGCTTAAATAATAACATGGAGGTCACATATAATGAGCAACACTTAGGATCTGCTTCCTGGACACAGATCAAGCCTACACCTGGACTGAAAAGCATGGTCAATGGAGAATCTTAATTTAAATAAAAAATGTGTCCAGGACTAGCTGGGAAACTGGCCCCATAGTGTTGTTTTCTGTTCGCACATTACCTTAACTTAATTTATTTAAACAAAGCATTGTTGCCCAATGATAACATAACAGATTGGTCACAAAGGGACATGACACGAAAATCGAAAATCATTCATATAATTATCAAAATTATTCCTGTATTACTATCAGTGATGAGGAAAATAAGGACTCTGATGCAGTGCGCCATTTGACACTATTGTGTCACAGTGATCAAACAACGTGCCATCGTTGACAGATAGTTACGCAATAACGCAACCAATTATTCTATCCATTCATTTCCACCTTTTAGGAATTATATACTGTACATGTATTCTGTGTGGTGACAATTTTCAAACGTTCTACAGATGCAGTCACAGTAAGCTTCCATGTTTCCATGTTTTTAAAACTCATTACTTATCCTGTCATATTAACTGCTTATCCCCCACCGATGATGAATTAAACATAACATTGTTGTTCGTTAGTGCCATGACACTGTATGTATGTTTTGTGCAGTACTTGCCGGTTTCTGCTAGAGCACAATGATGGTATGGACATTGTGGGTTTGATTGTATGGTCATCACTTTCATATTCATGTGTGTTTATTCCATCTCCGACTTGATGTTGCAGATAACATGTTTATCCTAGATAAACTATTATGAATGAAATGTATGAGATTGCTTCCATTGAGTTACAGCAGTGTATTCATGACGTCTAGATCACATATAGCACTTTCCAAAACATACTTTATTTTGGGGCACCTCACCCTATCCACTACTAACAATATACTGTAACATCATCCACGTGGGCACATTAAATATCCATCGTGTCAATGTTACTTTATCGAATGATTCATAGCATGAATACCTTGTCTTTGGTTACACTGGGACAGATACATCAGACAGCTCTAACTGGAAAGACTTAAGGTCAACCTACCCCGAGGCCAACAGAAACAGTGTGATATATAGCCCTCCTCATGCCTTAAATGACAGATGGCTAAATTACCAATTCTCTAGATACAGTGTCTCGTATACAGTAGGAGACCAGGAACAGACAGGCACACAGGCTCCCATTTCACCTCTGTACTTTGACTGGTCCGCCCTAGGCTCCCTAGGTACAATAAATGGAGATAGTGAGCACAGAGAGAGGAGTGCAACCTACATGCACTGATCCATTTAACCAGAGACGTTAGAGGAAACCTGTCAGATTTGTGGGGGTGAGGCAACAATCAGTAGACTAGAACTGAATTTGATCTAAGTTCTAAGGGTTCTGAGCAGTTCAAGACCCTAAATTTTCCCCCTTCAATTGACCAAACGGGGAAAAACTACTTTGTATCAGGTCAGTGCAGGACTTTACCTATGTAGTTCTATGGTGACTGTTAGTCAGGCACGAGAGGACATGCCCATTTAGTCAGACCGGAACAGAGGACTCTTTTCTCAATGAGGAGAAGCCCGACTGCGGTATCTCACTAAATGTACTATCTCTGATTTAACTTCTCCCAACTATAATTTGTCCCAATCTCCTATTTTCATATAGGCCTATGCATTGAAGGGTCACTAACTCAGAACTGATGGATGGTAAAGCTTGGATACATTATACATGGTCATTGTGTAGTGAGAATAATTGGGCGCATAATCGAGATTTAATCAATATGAAAGGCCTTTTTGAAAAGCTGTGGAAATTCCAATTCCACATGATCTGAATTTAGAGTTCACATTGTTTTATTACCACACATTTTGTGAAGTTTGAAGATCAAATAGGTTCATTAGTACATCTACATTTTCATAGTGTACGGCCTTTCAATTCAAAGGATTTTGTGTAACAACAATATGCACTGAGTATACTAAACATTAAGAACACCTGCTCTTCTATGACAGACTGACCAGGTGAATCCAGTTGAAAGCAATGATTCCTTATTGACGTCACTTGTTTAATCCACTTCAATCAGTGTAGATGAAGAGGAGGAGACAGGTTAAAGAAGGTGTTCCTAATGTTTGGTATACTCAGTGTATTTACACTGTATGCTTGATGGATTGTGTGTTGGCAGACTCACATTATTTTACTGTATTTGTAGAATGCTTCACAGACACCTGAAGTCTCATTCATCAATTCATAATTGACACTTTTGCTTGCAATGACAGAACTTGTCACTTTAAACATTGTGCTTGTACGCCACTGTCGCCAAAGTAAAAATGACATTCCATATCACTTAAATGTTTTGGAACATTTAGGGATTGTTTTTTAAGTTGCATATGTTTCCTTGTAGGCAAACAGCTAGTGGTGGATACATTGCTAAATACAAACAACCTGAACGGTCGTTATAAATCACACATATTGATGAATTTCACTAATTTAATTTGATAATATAATTAAATGGTGGTAGAATGAAATTTGTTTGTGTATGTGGATCTGGGGTGTGGTGTGTATGTGGATCTGGGGTGTGGTGTGTATGTGGATCTGGGGTGTGGTGTGTATGTGGATCTGGGGTGTGGTGTGTGGTTGTGGAGTTTGCAGACAGGAGTTCTAGGCTTTCTTATTTCTGATAAATTGAACGATAAGGAACTGCATACATACATAAATTATAATAAATGAGAACACATACACAGTATGTGACCCAATTACACTTTTTTCTGACAGTGTTACAATGACGAGTAGAAAGGACACATGATTTTTATGTATTGTATTTTCTTTAGTACTTTACATATAAGGGGGAAATACAAGGGTTTTCTTTTTCAGGAGAATACAGGAAATTGAACAGTGCTCTGTACATGAACATAGTATCGTCAGTGTGGTGGCGCACGGTCACCATGTCTCCACGTGGGGTTACACTTCAAAAGTATTCAACCACATGTGAGAAAGTCTCTAGCAGCAGCTCGCAGAAGAAACACAGAATCTACACAAGTATGCAAACCTTCACCAAAGTCACATTACAAAAATGGTTTAGCATATACATATATAAATGGAGAAAGGAAACATATAAAAATGATCAGAAGCAATCAAATGTTTTTAATAGACATTTGTTATGATCGCTGAAAGAATAATCAACTTGGAAAGTCGGGAACTATTTTTAAAAAAAGAATGTAAAAAGCTGCTATTAGAAACTTACATCGCTGTTGTTGTTAAGCAGTGGTACTGATTTGGGTTGACCATAGTAATACAAGAGACAAAATACCCATCTGATGATCAAAGTACAGTAGAGAATCAATACAATCATCCTGAGACACCATCGTTGAAAATGGGGGTTAAAACTTTGGGTAAAAAAAAAAGTCTGGCTGTAACCAACAGTTCATTTCCTCAACTGGTTTCTTTGTAAAAGCGTGGGTTTGAAGTGAGCGCTTGAATTGTTATGCCTTTGATTTTGAAGACCATTTACCTTTAGATGTTAATAGGGCTTGATTGAGATTTAATCACATTGTGTAATTAGGTCATTATTCAATGAAACCACTTGGAACGCACATCACATGGCATGCTGTAAATCAAATTAACTAAATAGCAAAAAAAATACTTAATAGCAGGTAGGACAGTGAGAAAATGTCAGCCATCTAGGTTGATGTTTTGTGTGGAAATTAATTGATTGGAATTGATTCATAACTCAAATTGAGTGGTTGGGTGACATTTGCTCTTCCATTGTGGTCATATTGCACATCATGTGATTAACAAAAACACAGCAAATCCACACCCTACTTAGAGCACACAAATAGAGGTAAATTAAAAACTGATTGAACATTTTTCCATCCTGTTTAATTTTTCATTACTCTTGAAAAGAACTTGGCAGATCTTCAGATCAGTACGAAACAACATGACCTTCAAAGAATCAGTCATCATCCCACACAGTGCTTTAAAATTCATCACACTCTAGCTAGCCAACGCTTCTACATAACCAAACCTACAAATGGAATCCCATTGCATTCATCATTTGCAGTCATTCTATTTTGTGCAGGTTCACTAACCAAAACTCCTAGTATTACATTTAAGATTTCATCAAACACAGACAGTCCTGAGAAACTTAAAAGGCGTCACCACCATAACAATGTCCCAATGCGTCAGCACCAGTGCGCTTTGCTTGTCATGACCAGCATCTATGCTTTATTACTGACATATTTTGGACCAAACATAGTACTTCTCATTCTCTGTTTAGGTTAATTGGGAATTAATATCGTGACTCGGTACAAAATAGCTGGTGTTCAATGGGGAACATGACTACACAAGGTGACCGTGTTTTTAAAAGAAAAAAGGAACGATTTCTGCTGCAAAATATTTCGGTGGGATGAGAGTTCGTCCATTGTAATTCTCAGGTTTACAGTGGGAAATCTTAGTAAAAACTGCAGAGGAAACTCTATGCTTACAGTGATGGGACAACACGTCCCCCCTTCTCTATCTCTGCCTGATTAACTAGTTCAATGTAATGTTGCTGCTGAAGAGGACCTCAGCTGGTCATGGTATGTACATACGAGGGAGGGCTGTTCTAGGCAGGCCTGGCACGGCATGCATGTAATGCATGATACAACATATGTCCTTTAGTATTGTCTAGGTATGATTAGATAATTACAATACAAACATTTACAAATTTGGAAAATTGCTGATTGTGCCTCAGTATCTCATTTCATGCAAAGAATGTCGGAGATCGTTTACTTCACAATATACGTACAAGCTTTTGTCTTTTCCAATATAACTAAACCTTTAACATGTTGTAGCATTTTGGATACTTGCCCTCCGCACTGGCCCCTAACCCAAAGTGTGAAAACAGGGTGTCAGCATTGAAATCAGTTGTGATCAGTGAAACCCATTCTATAACCCATTCTAAGGCATTAGACTTAATCAGGATAGTGTATGAAACCAGTAGTAGGGCACTGGCTTGGACTTTGTATGAAATGTAGCTAAATGTACAGTAATGATATTGAATGAAATCATAGCATGTACTGTACCAAGAACAATGAAGTAGGTTCTGCCATTGACGAATGCTTCCCTACTCTGGCAAAATAAAATTAATCCGTAACATTGTTTTTAATGAGCGTCTTTGACAATTGGTTGTCCATCATGTTGTTCCGTGTTGGTGTAAAACCATGCGTCCCAAAAGCTGTTTCTCTGAAAATGTAATCTGCATATCGAAGGCCTCTTTGTTGGAGAAGGTACTTGGAGTTTGGACAACCCGACAAACACAGAGCCAAGACCCAACCCGTCCTGCTAAAAACACTCCTGTCCGTACCAGGCTCGCTAACTAACCCCCAGTAGGAGTGACGGAGCACTTAAAATTCATCCTGCGGAACAGTGCTCACGACTGAAGCTTATAATTCCCTTGGAGAGTGTACTCCCCTACCTCTGTAGAAGAGACATCCAGACATAGCCATTTCACTAGCGTTTAAAATCCTCTAGTCTAGTCTTTGGCTTTCCACATTTTTTTTGACTTCCAAAAAGGTGTGTACGGGAAACGGCACTGTGCAAAGAAAAAGAAAACAAACAAAAACAGAAGTGTAGTTGGCCTTGCTTTTTGTTTGTGAAAAGTTCTCTCTCACTAAAGTGAAAAAAGAGAAAAATAGAAAGAAAATTATTTTTCGAAAGCTCTAAGGAGGGTGCTTCTTAACAGCCGCCCCTTCAGGCTATTTCCTTTATCCTACGCATGTAATCATGCAGTTCCTCTGGGTCCTGGAAACCCATGTCCTGGCAGACCCACTGAATGTCCTCTTCATCTGCGATGGGGATGGAGTTGTAGGGCATGTCTTCTGTGGGGAGCGTGGTGAAGGTGGTGAACTTGACGCGCTTGCGCTTGGAGGTGGGAGAGCTGGCCTCCTCGCCATGCTCCTTGGTGGAGCCCCCGGAGCTGCCGTCGCCCCTCCCGTGGACCTGGCTCTGAACGCTTGTCTGGGAGCTGCCGCTGCTGTGGTGGTCACCGTGACAACAAGTCTGTACCCCCTCCAGGGGGTTAATGGGGCTCTCCACTGTCTGGGGTGAAAGGTCACTCTGGGCCCTCAAGGGCTGTCCGTTCCCTAAAAAAACCCAGTGGTGGGAATGGTCCATGTTGGCCTGGCCCTCAGGGGGGATTCTCTTGTGGCGGTACTTGAGGACGAACACAATGCAGTTGATGAGGAAGACCAGGATGGCAAGGCAGAAGACGCCCAGGAGGGCGTACATGCCGATCTCCAGGTCGGTCATGCTGCGGGGCGCGTGGATGAAGTCATCATCTTCCTCTTCCTCCTCTCCCTCAGTTGGCCTCTCCTGGTTGCTGATGGTCGGGAAGTTGGTGTAGTCGATGGGAACGCTCGCCGGCTGCTCGTTAGACGGCTCGAAGCCTCCGTCGCCAAGGTTAGAGTCCACCACTGGCCGCCTGGTGACACGGGCTGGCTCGATTTCGATCTCGCTCTCCGTTTCCTCCTCTGAGTCTTCCTCCAGGCCGAAGCGGACTTTCACGTACACAGGGGCTGAAGCGATGACGCTCTTGCGCTTGGTCTTCTGGCAGGCCTCGCAGATGGTCATCTCCATACGCACCATCTCCCCAGAGCCCTCGCCCTCCGCCACCACCACTGGCCAGCGCTGCTGAGGCTCCTGGGATATGGACACCACCTTGTCGTCCAGTGTGGAAGCGTTGAGGTTGTAGTCCTTGGGGTCGAAGAAGGAGAGAGGCGACGCGGTGCTGTCGCTGTAGTAAAGCCAGATGGACAAGCTGGCCTCCTGTGATAACAACAAGAGGAAAAGGTTGTTTTTGTATTTTTGTTGGGTAAATGCAGCATTTCACAGATTAATTATACATACAGGAACCCCATGGACAAACTTTCCTGGAAGGCTAGGGAGAGACACTTTTGTATGTCTTTTGAAGAAACAAACAGATTTACCAAATAACAAAATAACAGAGCTTTTGTGAAAGAGCACAGTTAGAAAGATATGGCATATAGAAGCAAACCGAATGGACATCATGAAAATGATTGGAGAGGTTGAGGGTAGAGGAAGTTCAGGAGTAAAAACAAACAAAATAGAATTATTGTAAAATTGACTGTGTCCATAAAATGTATATAGTATGTATGAGCTGGAAGTAGAGGCCTAAGCATTGTTGTTCACTAGTTTACTCCTATTAGGGAAGGGGTGGTGGGGTTGGAAAGTAATACCCACTAAAAAAAACATTACATTTATTTTTATTTTTTTACAATATGCCACATAAAAATAAAAAATTTACGTCAGGATTCATGTTTAGAAATTACAAACATTGGTTGATATAGTTGTTTTCTTTGAAAACGGATCATTTCGATGGTTCAAACAGATGCTCTTTCACGCCTCTACATATGATGTATGATGTGAATATATGTGTGCCCAATTCCTGCCTTTGAAGTCTCTGACACGCTCGATCCCTAAATCTTCTAAGCATCTCTGCCTCGGCATAGACTGAGACACACACAGGCGGTCTGTCTCAGTAGTGTACGCCAGCGAACACACAGCTCGCTCTGAGAAAGGAGGGGTGAGTGGGTGTTGGGCAACTGTTGTCCTGCAGACAAACAACAGACAGAGCTGCACAACTGCACAGCACTTTATCTGACAGCTTGAGTCTGGCTTTATGAGAGTAATGGCAATGTTCGGTGGCCATGTCTCCAAGTAACGAGGTGGTTTTTGACAGAAGCCTTCCTTTGGCTCCTGCTAAAACAATACCTCTCAGCTCACCCTAGCATACCTGCTCTGTAGGGCTGACAAAAGAAAAGAGCGTTTCTGACAGAGCGCTTTTAGTCCCCAACCGAGATGTCATTCCATATTCCAACGGGAGAGGCATTTATCCAAATTCTGTCTGGATTGGAACGCTCTGTTTGAGAGCGTAGACATATTTTACTTTGATTCAGGCGGAGGATACTGAACTTCAAGGTTGCTATGACATTCCTGCTCGAGCACGGGCCTCTCATCTCCGCTTGTCAAGATGAAGGGGGCCTTTGAAACATGATTTAAATAATACATTGAGTATGACACCCTGTCCTGATGAACCCACTAGTACTACACAGACATATTAAAAAGGTTAGACACAAAGCAAACAAAGCACTTAGTATACTTGAGGGTGACTAGCATGTGACTGTAATGTTCTAATTATAATTAAATCAATAGGATAATGAATCAATCAGAAGGTTATGTGTTCTATCAATAGGATAATGTTATCTATTTGTTAAGTCCTCTTTGGAGAGTTCAGGATTAACTGTGGTTTACAGATCAACAGTATTTCCTCAGAAAGGAACTTAGACCATAGAATTACATATTAGAATTTAATAGGATCTCTGTGACTTAGACAGCCAAAGCATTGCTGACTCATAGAAGGGAGGATTTGTTCGTCCTCTCTGTACTTAGATGCTCAATGACAATAGCTGCCCTGGCAAACGAGATCACAGTTCACACTCGGGATGGTTGAACTTAACAAACGTTCATCAAATGCACATATAATCTTATAAAAAATAATAAAAATGGTGCATATTCCGGGCTAATAGAAAGAGACCTTGGCTTATTCTCTTCCCTCAGTTGTAGTTTATGGCTCTCATTCATTCATGGAGTAAGAAAGGGGACGTTTAGCAGACGCGGCGGGTGAGGTTTCTCCTGTGAAACAGAATCAAATGGTGTGAAATAGCCTGAGCACCCCTCGGAGAGTTCCACTGGCGGAGGGATTGGCTGCCTTTTATGGCCCAGCCTCAGAGAGCACTTTAGGACAATACATTATGCTAATTAAATTTAAGGTGGCCAAGCAGCGGAAGGTGAGATAAATTGGAATTAAATGCCGGGCCCTGACGGTTGAGTTTTTTTGGCCGCCGCAAAGATAGTTGGTGGAGAAACAATAGCTGCCGTCCCCAATTGCCAAGGCATTGGAACCTGGCTATGTTCTCTCGTCGTGGGGGAATATAAACGGCCCAAGTGCGGAAAACACAGTGCGATCCGGCTTCTCAGGAAAAGGTGAAGGACTGTGCCCAATTCATTCTTTGGGAGGATTAGAGAAACCGAAGTCCCAAGTTCCCACCGTTGCAAGACTCAAACACGCCGTAAATAAGGCCTATTCCTCTGCCTCTTATTAAACAAGATGTGTTTTTGCTGGTGTGATGACGTTCCCTGGGAGTTTTTTGTAACAAATCAGATGATTTTATTTTCAGGCCCGTGTCTTGGAGGGCTGTTTGGGCGCAGCACAGTAATAAGGCAAATAGGCTAATGAGCACTGCGAGCGTCAACAGTCCATTTTCTGGATATGTGTGATGTCATGAAAATTCATGAGCTGCTTCCCACAGATGTACCTTGTAACTTTTTCAAGATCAATTCCAGGTTCATATTAGCAGGTTGGATGCAGTGTTACAGACGTTTCCCTATGGAAATCAACCCCTATGGTGTTATGCCGGTAAGAAAGACTGTTTTGCCAACTATTGTCTATATTAAAAGATGACACCAATGCGTTAAATCAAGGTATCTAAACAACTTAGATTGAACGAAGTGTCAGTTAAGATTAGCAACTGCTTTCGTCTTAAGCTTTCACAGATCTGTATGTAAAGGCTTGCATTACATTTCCTTTGTTTTAAATAGGCAAATGACTTTATGTACTGTACTCAGTACTGTATGTTTAGTTTAATAAACTAGACTGAACTTAACATCCTTTCGTTGTTTTCCTGGAACTTCTCTATACAACTGACTTCATCAGGAGGTAAAAGTCAAGGCAATAACTGTGGTTGACAATAAACATACCAACCCAACACACACGTATGATGTACAGTGCATTTGGAAAGTATTCAGACCCCTTGACTTTTTCCAAATGTTGTTACGTTACAGCCTTATTCTAAAATGGATGAAATTGTTTTTTCCCCTCAATCTACACACCATACCCCATAATGACATAGCAAAAACAGGTTTCTAGAAATGTTTGCCAATAAAAATATTTACATAAGTATTCAGAACCTTTACTCAGTACTTTGTTGAAGCCCTTTTGGCAGCGATTATAGCCTAAACTCTTCTTGGGTATGTCGCTACAAGCTTGGCACACCTGTATTTGGGGGGTTTCTTCCATTCTTCTCTTCAGATCCTCTCAAGCTCTGTCAGGTTGGATTGGGAGCGTCGCTGCACAGCTATTTTCAGGTCTCTCCAGAGATGTTCTATAGGGTTCAAGTCCAGGCTCAGGTTGGGCCACTCAAGGACATTCAGAGACTTGTCCCAAAGTCACTCCTAAGTTGTCTTGGCTGTGTGCTTAGGGTCGTTGTCCTGTTGGAAGGTGAACCTTCACCCCAGTCTGAGGTTCTGAGCACTCTGGAGCAGGTTTTCATCAAGGATCTCTCTGTACTTTGCTCTGTTCATTTTTCCCTCAACCCTTACTAGTCTCCCAGTCCCTGCCACTGCAAAACATCCCCACAGCATGATGCTGCCACCACCATGCTTCACCGTAGGGATGGTGCCAGGTTTCCTCCAGAAGCATTCAGGCCAAAGAGTTCAATCTTGGTTTCATCAGACCAGAGAATCTTGTCATGATCTGACAGTCCTTTATGGTGCCTTTTGGCAAACTCCAAGTTGGCTGTCATGTGCCTTTTACTGAGGAGTGGCTTCCGTCTGGCCACTCTACCATAAAGGCCTGATTGGTAGAGTGCTGCAGAGATGGTTGTCCTTCTGGAAGGTTCTCCCATCTTCACAGAGGAACTCTGGAGCTCTGTCAGAGTGACCATCGGGTTCTTGGTCACCTCCTTGACCAAGGCCCTTCTCCCCCGATTGCTCAGTTTGGCTGGGCAGCCAGCCAGAGTCTTGGTGGTTCCAAACTTCTTCCATTTAAGAATGATGGAGGCCACTGGGTTCTTGGGGACCTTCAATGCTGCAGAAATTCTTTGGTACCCTTCCCCAGATCTGTGCCTTGACACAATCCTGTCTCAGAGCTCTAGGGACAATTCCCTCGACCTCATGGCTTGGTTTTTGCTCTGACATGCACTGTCAACTGTGGGACCTTATATAGACAGGTGTGTGCCTTTCCAAGTCATGTCCATTCAATTGAATTTACCACAGGTTGACTCCAATCAAGTTGTAGAAACATCTGAAGGATGCTCAATGGAAACAGGATGCATCCGAGCTCAATTTCGAGTCATAGCAAAGGGCCTGAATACTTATGTAAATAAGGTATTTCTGTTTTTGATTTTCTTTTATACATTTGCTAAAAGTCTAAAAACCTGTTTTTTCTTTGTCATTATGGGGTATTGTGTGTAGATTGATGAGGATGTATTATTATTTTTTTAATCCATTTGAGAATAAGGCTGTAATGTAACAAAATGTGAAAAGGGAAGGGGACTGAATACTTTCCGAATACACTGTATGATTTTCGTTCACTAAGGAATATTCATGAAGACATGCTGTAGCACCCATTTCAAATAATTGTGGTGCTCCAACTGCAATGCCTTGAGAATAGGAATGAATAGAATGTCCTCTTCACACCATTTAGATAAAACATGTATTAAATGGCTTTCAATGAGAAGACGTACTATAGAGAGAGAGAGAACAGTACAGTGTTATGTTCGCTGGATTGACCTTCCTCCAATGGTGTGAGAAGGCATGTCCTGGCACATTCAGACACTGTAACCATGGCAATGCCTTCTGTACTTTGAGGCGGCTGGTTTGACAATGTTCTATTAAATTGGGTCTGTAAATGGAAGAAGAGCTTTACGTTCTATGAGTCATACAGTTACTGTGGTGTTCTATTAACACGATCAATAGACACCAAGCTCAGTAGGTACCTTGGTGAAAATTAACTCATCTATACTCATCTGAGTACCAAACAATATGATGACAGGTTGCTTATGTCTATCAACATACATTGTGTATACCAAACATTAGGAACACCTTCCTAATATTGAGTCTCTCCCCCCCCCCCCCCCCATTTGCCCTCAGATCAGCCTCAATTAATCGGGGCATGGACTCTACAAGGTGTCGAAAGCGTTCCACAGGAATGCTGGCCCAAGTTGACTCCAATGCTTCCCACAGTTGTGTCAAGTTGGCTGACACAACTGACACACGGGAAACTGTTGAGTGTGAAAAACCCAGCAGCATTGCAGTTCTTGACACAAACCGGTGCTCCTGGCACCTACTACTATACCCTTTTCAAAGGCTCTTACATTTCTTGACTTGCCCATTCCACCTCTGAATGGCACACATATACAATCCATGTCTCAATTGTCTCAAGACTTAAAAATCCTTCGTTAACCTTTCTTCTCCCCTTCATCTACACTGATTGAAGTAGATTTAACAAGTGACATCAATAAGGGATCATTGCTTTGACCTGGATTCACCTGGTCAGTCTATGTCATGGAAAGAGCAGGTGTTCTTAATGTTTTGTATACTCAAAACTGACATCCACACATAAACTCAATGACATCTACATGTATCATCTTATATATTAGTATACAGTACCTGCTTTGGTGCAGCAAGTGTCTGCAGGCCAGTTGCCTTGGCGACCATAGTGTGACTGTTGCCAGGGCTGGGCTGTAGCGACAGAGCAAGTCCAGAGATGGCGTGCACGCGAAGTTCCAAGATGGAGACTTTCTCATCTGTGACGGAAAACGACGTCTCTCCCAACATGGCCTCCACGGCAAGTGGAGACTCCACCTGCAAACGACAAGAGACCATTTGACTGTCACGCCAAGCATTTTGTGTCATGACAGAGGGAAATACAGACAAGTGGAATATGAGTCTGTCTTTCTGTCCATCTTCTGTGTGTGATAAATGAGTCACTCAAGCCAAAACGAAAGCACCGGAGGCTGCCACTTACAGCCTCCCTGTGCCCTACACTTGACCTCTTGACCCACACTTGACCTCTCCAATGGGTGGTTGGCAAAAACATGAGTCCATCGGATGGCCGCAGGGCACAAAATACAACATAAAAACCCCACCCATCTCGAGCTAATCCTGGGGCCTTGACAGGTCTGCCTCCATCAAGAGGCCCAACACGGCATTTACAGCTCATTATTTCACCTTTCTGTTGTTGCCTCCGATTGCTTAGTAAAGGTCATGTGGGAAAAGTCAACCACAGAAGCACTCGCCTTCCTCTGTGAGTCATAAAGGACTTAACTTTTGTATTTAATTTTTTACATCAGCTCTCAGATCTATTAGGCTGCCTGTGTAGAATACAGGAAGGCATGTTTAGATGATATGACAGGTTCCCCCCATAAAAAACGTATGTTTTGTCATTTTTGGATTGTTTTGTTTTTATCTCTATTTTTGGAGGATGAATACATTTTCCCGTCTTTATTAATTGTATGGGTACTGCTCTGGTGACAACAGCGGATAGAGATGAATAGAGATGACCGCCAACTGGCTTTTCTCATTATCCAAATAGCTTGTTCACCTTCAGGCATCGTACACCATTATCTATCCAAATATTTTCCCTCGTGCTCATCTGAGCCCGGTTGGTTGTTCCACTTCTGTAGCAACGGGAGCTCATGCCAAATCTACGGTGAAGAGGGGCATCGAGAGCCTCTGTCTTTGTTCATTTGGCCTCTAACGGCCATAATAACATTTAATAGTGCTTACCATCCTACACAGCACACTAATTTGGTAATCTGTTATCATTACAGCCCTTCACCCTGTTCAAAATAGCCATTAGAAAGTAGTAAGAGCCCTTTAACACAGAGACAGAGTTACCATCCCGATCTGTTGAGTATAGTGCGCTGAAGAGGATGGACTGTCTGGTAAGGTGACGTGTACATAGAATGCTTTTAAACCGGTTTTTATGATGGCTCAATGTGGCTTGACATCACCGGTCGCATACGTCACCAGAGAGGACAAAGCTGTCTTCTTCTGATCCCATCGTGAAGGTAATATTTCATAATGTATTTAAAATAAATAAACATCTAAACGAAAAACAATACAAAATCTGACTCTTACACCTTTTGTGGTGCCGTACTTTCAGCCAAAGACAATCATTTGCTTTCCAGGAGAGGAGAGATAAGCGAATGGGGGGAGGCAAAAGCAAAAATGTCACACGTACTGTTCTGTCCTTTAATTATTAATGACCTTGGTGGTTTCGCTCTTTAATTAGCAAACTTTTCTTTTGTGTGCGTGAGCATTTTGAAATAAAGTTAGTTTCACCTCCTCCAAAATGAGACCACTTAAAGTCAGGATGGCGGGATTAAACTGTTGCACATTATCAAATCTCCCAGAGTACTCCCCCCCAAAAATTATTGATTGGAAAATGGCGTTCGATTCATGAAAAAGGTCTTATAACTATGTTCATGATTGAACCCTCTAAGTGAAATAGTTTCGTTCGAGAGTAGATTCATGATTCGCTCCACCAATAGGGGTTGGTAGTGAGAAATAGGCTACTCTTCATTTTCCTCATGTGCCATAAAATATGCTATAAGCTTGAGATATTTTAATTGCTTCCAGCCTTCAATAAGTATGGTTTTCTATGCCATCAATCACTCAGGTTGAATGGTAGTGCTGCATAATGGGAAGCTAAGCGGAAGCCCATATACAGTTGAAGTCGGAAGTTTACATACACCTTAGCCAAATACATTTAAACTCAGTTTTTCACAATTCCTGACATTTAATCCTAGTAAAAATTCCCTGTCTTAGGTCAGTTATGATAACCACTTTATTTTAAGAATGTGAAATGTCAGAATAATAATAGAGAGAAAAAAGTACGATCTTTGCAGTTACAAACCGTAGTCTGGCTTTTTTTATAGCGGTTTTGGAGCAGTGGCTTCTTCCTTGCTGAGCGGCCTTTAAGGTTATGTCGATATAGGACTCGTTTTACTGTGGATATAGATACTTTTGTACCTGTTTCCTCCAGCATCTTCACAAGGTCCTTTGCTGTTGTTCTGGGACTGATTTGCACTTTTCGCACCAAAGTACGTTCATCTCTAGGAGACAAAACACGTCTCCTTCCTGAGTGGTATGACGGCTGCGTGGTCCCATGGTGTTTATACTTGCGTACGATTGTTTATACAGATGAACGTGGTACCTTCAGGTGTTTGGAAATTGCTCCCAAGGATGAACCAGACTTGTGGAGGTCTACAATTTCTTTCTGAGGTCTTGGCTGATTTCTTTTGATTTTCACATGATGTCAAGCAATGAGGCACTGAGTTTGAAGGTAGGCCTTGAAATACATCCACAGGTGCACCTCTAATTGAGTCAAATGATGTCAATTAGCCTATCATAAGCTTCTAAAGCCATGATATCATTTTCTGGAATTTTCCAAGCTGTTTAAAGGCACAGTCAACTTAGTGTATGTAAACTTCTGACCCACTGGAATTGTGATACAGTGAATTATAAGTGAAATAATCTGTCTGTAAACAATTGTTGGAAAAATTACTTGTGTCATGCACAAAGTGGATGTCCTAACCGACTTGCCAAAACTATAGTTTGTTAGCAAGAAATTAGTGGAGTGGTTGAAAAACAAGTTTTAATGACTGCAACCTAAGTGTCTGTAAACTTCCGACTTCAACTGTAGAGTACATGCCTATGCAGATGGAGCCATCTTTAAAAGCAAGGTTGGACAGATCTCATTTATAATTTCATCATCGTAAAGAGGCTTCCTTTACAAAGACAAAATGGGTGAAAGCAATGAGGAAGAGGTCTAATTTCCTCTCTTTCACCTGTCCAGTTCGTCTAGGTCAGTGTGAAGCACAAAAGATTTTGTCTCGCACTCTGAGCACTTCTGCATATTACAACTGCACTTTGGTCAGCGTGATCCAAAATGAAGCATTTTGTCTACCTCAGTGTCAATTTACTATTTGCCTCTAGTGCTCTAGCCTATAACATTTATGAGTGGGCGAACACCTATAAAGTAAAGGAGACAATTGAAAGAAGTGGCAGGTAGCTTAGTGGTTAAGAGCGTTGTGCCAGTAACCGAAAGGTCGCTGGTTCTAATCCCTGAGCCGACTAGGTGAAAAATCTGTCGATGTGCCCTTGAGCAAGGCACTTAACCCTAATTGCTCATGTAAGTCGCTCTGGATAAGAGCGTCTGCTAAATGACAAAAAAAAAAAACGATTTCCTTTTTACAGACTTTGGCGACCTAGCCAAGTTTCTATACCTTCAGTACAGTGGACCCCAGCTCCAGGCCCACCAGCACGGTGCGGTCTACCAGCTCGGCTATCCTGGGGTCAACCACCTTCAGCGAGTCCTGAACCAGGTCAGTCACGTCCACCTGCCAGTCGGGCCCCAGCATGGTGATGACCTGGTCGGTGCCCTCGGTGGAGGTGGTGTGGAACTGGGTCAGCACCTTGACCAGGGCACGCTGGTACTGCAGGGTGCAGCCCCGGCTCACCCGCCGGTCGTCCTCGTCGTCATCTGTGTCACTGTCTCTGGCACTCCTGAGACAAAGACAGAGAGAGCGAAAGAGAGCGAGAGAGAGAGCGAGAGCGAGAAACTGTGTCAATTATGTTAATAGTGTAAAAACCGTAACCATTGTCAATATCATTACCAGTATCAATACCGCTGCCGGTATCAATACTATTACCAGTGTCAATACCAGTGTCAATACCATTACCTGTGTCAATACCGTAACCAGTGTCAAAGTGTACAACAACAAAGTAAGGGTAACCATGTAAAAATGTATTTGCTGTACTATTTATGAAGCCGTTTCAGCAGTAGCTCAATGGCTTATCATAGCCTTTATTGATGCATCTTGTAACTCAATATGTTTGTGGAAGATGCTGTAGTGTAGTTAAATCCTGCATCCTGTTTTGGGAGCTTATGTTCTTAATTGCTTCTTATCATTATATAATTTAGCACTTGATTTGATGAGAGGCCCAACACTAATCCATGTGGAGGACATCTTTTACAGTGTCTGTTCCAATGTGTCCTTTGCGAGGGAAAAGTTATCCAAGCCAGCACGAAACTCCTCCAAAAACTTCCAAACAAGCAAGATTTGGATGTGTGCCTTCCATTCCTAAATCAACGGATGCTTAGATGGACAGGAGGAGAACACGACCAGTGCATCCCAACGAAGCCCAATATGTTCCTCCAGAAGATGTAATACTTGCCAAACTTTTCTCAACAGCCTGACAAGCTGCTGGCTTTCCTCTTAAATGCTAAAAAGCTCTCCTCCATTCCCAAGGCTAATTAATCTTTGCTTTGACTTATCCTTTCAGATAACTTAAGATGCAGGAGTGCCAGCAGGCTGTCAGTGACTGACAAAGCATATCCCACCCATTGATTCCCAAAGCCCGCCTGAATATCAAGCAGGCCTGTCCCGTGTTCCCTAAAAGGTCTGACAATACTCGAACATGCATCACGTACCCAGGCCGGCTAACACTTGACATTTAAGGCTAAAAGGTGCCGTTCGCCTGTGTTTCTCAGCTTGTACAACAAAGCCGCAATAGCAGTGGAGAGACAAGAGTGTAGACAAGAGTGTTCAGTTAAGACTAGGGTAAACCCGAGAGACAGCGTGACTCTCTTCATGACTCTTTGCTCAGGTCAGAGAGTTTACCATGTTAAGGCCATACCTATATTTATTTTTCTTCAGAGGAGTGTCTGTTCATATTAGGATCTTTGATACACCCGATCGCGCTGGAGCTTTGCTGCACATCGGCCGGCCTACCCGATTACACTTCTTTCCTCTTTTAGAACACATTACTGGATAACACAGCCAGTGAGCAATGCAGCTGCAATGTAGCAAAGACACACATTGCGGTCCAAGAGACCTGGCCCTTGATAAAGCTTAGGGCTTCACTAGTGTTGTGTTAGAGGAGATAGAGGGAGATAGAGCGAGAGATATGAGAGAGCGAGAGATGAGTGAGTGCGAAGTGAGCCAAATGGCTTGTGTTCTGAGGGGAGACCAAATAAAAGTCGATTAAATGACAGCTAAATTAATAGCGTAGCTTTGGCGGGATCTGTTGTAAAAAAAACATCTAAGTGTTTAATGCACAGTGAGGTGTTTTTTTGTCCTTGTTCTGACAACATCGCAAACATCTAGTTAAGTGCTTAATGTTTTGCCAAAATGGCGTAATGAATTTTGGTGGTACAATTCACTCGCCATTCAAAAACAAAATCAACCATAAAAAGCCTTCTGCAGTTATGTTTTTTTCCTATTCCCTACAAAAATATGAAGACATAGTAGTTAATGTAGTTCATTGCGGTTCATGGTTCAGAACATTTGAAACTTTAGCGGCCTGTTTCCCGGACACTGACTAAGCCTAGTCCAGGATTAAAAAACATTCTCAATCGAGAAACTCTTTTGAAATAGGTTTTTCAGAACTAGGTTTAATCTGTGTCTGGGAAACCGGCCCTAAAAGCTTGCCGTGAATTTACTGTCAGTCTGGTCTGGAATTTGCTTAACGTCCTGTTCTCAGCCAAACGTCTTAGTTTAGTTCAATTAATTAAGAGAGATACGTTTGATCACCTGAAATCATGGGTTGGCTTAAACTCTAATAAAACGCATGCACAGGCTGTAGTTGTGCAAATAAAGATAATGCCTAAGAGGCCTAAACATTGCTTAGGCAGATTTCCTTACAATTATGTCCCTAGGACGACATGTAACACACGACACAAGCAAAACATGGGGTGCACAATTGAAACGATACATGACAGACGCAAGGGGTAAAGAGCAAAAACATCTAAGTTGAGAAAGACAACAACATCTAGGCTAGTGTCTCAGCTGGAGTGCAGCAAACCAGACTAGAGTGCAGCAAACCACACTAGAGTGCAGTAACCTCAAAATGAACTCAAAATAAATACAAGAAACATCAGCTCTAAAACAGCAGTGCTCTCCACTGTAACACTACACCACAGAGGGGAGCTGTGTTTAGTGTGTTGGTGAGTCCTACCTGCGGTCAGGAAGAATGGGTACCCTCCAGCCCTTGATGAAGCTCAGGTTGCTGTCGGACAGTTCCACTTGAAGGGGGAGTTTGGGCACCCACACGGTCAGCTCCAGAGGGGCACTGAGGTGCTCGTAGCTGAAGATGACCCGGGCGTTCATGGAGCCCCGCGTCTCCTTCCCATTCACAAACACGTAGTCACAATTCATGGACACCTGTGAAAAACAAAGGTTAAGGGTCAATATACAGTGGGGAAAAAAAGTATTTAGTCAGCCACCAATTGTGCAAGTTCTCCCACTTAAAAAGATGAGAGAGGCCTGTAATTTGCATCATAGGTACACGTCAACTATGACAGACAAATTGAGATTTTTTTTCTCCAGAAAATCACATTGTAGAATTTTTAATGAATTTATTTGCAAATTATGGTGGAAAATAAGTATTTGGTCACCTACAAACAAGCAAGATTTCTGGCTGTCACAGACCTGTAACTTCTTCTTTAAGAGGCTCCTCTGTCCTCCACTCGTTACCTGTATTAATGGCACCTGTTTGAACTTGTTATCAGTATAAAAGACACCTGTCCACAACCTCAAACAGTCACACTCCAAACTCCACTATGGCCAAGACCAAAGAGCTGTCAAAGGACACCAGAAACAAAATTGTAGACCTGCACCAGCCTGGGAAGACTGAATCTGCAATAGGTAAGCAGCTTGGTTTGAAGAAATCAACTGTGGGAGCAATTATTAGGAAATGGAAGACATACAAGACCACTGATAATCTCCCTCGATCTGGGGCTCCACGCAAGATCTCACCCCGTGGGGTCAAAATGATCACAAGAACGGTGAGCAAAAATCCCAGAACCACACGGGGGGACCTAGTGAATGTCCTGCAGAGAGCTGGGACCAAAGTAACAAAGCCTACCATCAGTAACACACTACGCCGCCAGGGACTCAAATCCTGCAGTGCCAGACGTGTCCCCCTGCTTAAGCCAGTACATGTCCAGGCCCATCTGAAGTTTGCTAGAGTGCATTTGGATGATCCAGAAGAGGATTGGGAGAATGTCATATGGTCAGATGAAACCAAAATATAACTTTTTGGTAAAAACTCAACTCGTCGTGTTTGGAGGACAAAGAATGCTGAGTTGCATCCAAAGAACACCATACCTACTGTGAAGCATGGGGGTGGAAACATCATTCTTTGGGGCTGTTTTTCTGCAAAGGGACCAGGACGACTGATCCGTGTAAAGGAAAGAATGAATGGGGCCATGTATCGTGAGATTTTGAGTGAAAACCTCCTTCCATCAGCAAGGGCATTGAAGATGAAACGTGGCTGGGTCTTTCAGCATGACAATGATCCCAAACACACCGCCCGGGCAACGAAGGAGTGGCTTCGTAAGAAGCATTTCAAGGTCCTGGAGTGGCCTAGCCAGTTTCCAGATCTCAACCCCATATAAAATCTTTGGAGGGAGTTGAAAGTCTGTGTTGCCAAGCGACAGCCCCAAAACATCACTGCTCTAGAGGAGATCTGCATGGAGGAATGGGCCAAAATACCAGCAACAGTGTGTGAAAACCTTGTGAAGACTTACAGAAAACATTTGACCTGTGTCATTGCCAACAAAGGGTATATAACAAAGTATTGAGAAACTTTTGTTATTGACCAAATACTTATTTTCCACCATAATTTGCAAATAAATTCATTAAAAATCCTACAATGTGATTTTCTGGATTTTTTTTTTCTCATTTTGTCTGTCATAGTTGACGTGTACCTATGATGAAAATTACAGGCCTCTCTCATCTTTTTAAGTGGGAGAACTTGCACAATTGGTGGCTGACTAAATACTTTTTTCCCCCACTGTATATGATAATGCATCTGCCGTTGACAGGTGATACAAGTGATATAGTACAGTATGGATGCAGGAGTAGAGTCCACCACCTAGTTTATTACATTGGATTTGCTGGTGCACAGCTTTTCTTAGATTCCGCTAAAGGAAACAGGGAAACCATGTCTTCCTTTTCGCTTACAGATTATTTTAATGTGGAATGTGTACTATTATTAGGTCACAATAATCCTCCTTTGTGAATGTTCCAATATTTTGCCACGAGAAGCTATATTTTTGTCATAATTTGAAATATCTGGGAACACAGTGTAAACAACACTACTTGAGGGTTTTCTCCTATCTAATTTGAGTCTCTTCTTGAGTGGATAAATTGGCCCAAAGTACAGTCTACTCTAAGCCTTTAAAAATCAGGTCCACGATCACCCCCCACCCACCACTATTTTCAGTGTAATGATTATACACAATTATGCAGAGACACATTGCAGAATATATATACTAACACAAGCTTTTTGGCAACAAATTATTCATAGAATATGAAAGCTTAATACACCAGGTGCCCACACACAAAATTCTGTTTATTTATTTTTTATCCTGCAGTTGTCTCCAAGAAATCACCCAGCGCGGAATTTCTCATAAATACCCATCCCTTTAATACTAAATTATTTACTGTAATAGATAGCAGGGTTTGCTTTTGGGATACCATTGATGATTTATCTGGCAGTAGGAGGCAGCTGACACTGTAATCAGAGGAGCTAATCTCCTGCAAATGGAGGTCGGGCTCTCCAGTCTTCTCAGGGTTGGGGATTCATCATAAGGGGGGGTAATAAAACACCCAGTCCATCCAGACAGGCCTCTCCTCTCTGCAATCCATACAGGCTGGGTGGGAAGCCTTCAGATAGAGGAGAGAGATTAGTATTTTCCCTAGTTTCCCTTCTTCTGGTAAATGAAGTTTTCAGATGATCTGCTATGAGACTTCAACGTCTTTAGACACCTTTGTGGGATTTTGGGATCATCATTCTCTGGCAGAGATCTGGGATGTCAGCTGGAATCAGGGTAATATACTTTTTTCATACTGAATTATGATAATTAGGTTCTTGCTTGCCAGGCTTAGATACTGTACAGAGCAAAGGACATACACTATCTATACAAAGGTATGTGGACACCCCTTCATATTAGTGGATTGGTCCTTTTCAGCCACACCCGTTGCTGACAGGTGTATAAAATTGAGCACACAGCCATGCAATCTCCATAGACAAACATTGGCAGTAGAATGGCCTTACTGAAGAGCTCAGTGACTTTCAACATGGCACCGTCATAGGATGCCACCTTTCCAACAAGTCAGTTCGTAAAATTTCTGCCCTGCTAGAGCTGCCCCGGTCAACTGTAAGTGCTGTTATTGTGAAGTGGAAATGTCTAGGAGCAACAACTGCTCAGCCGCGCAGTGGTAGGCCACACAAGCTCACGGAACGCGACCGCCGAGTGCTGATGCCCGTAACGCGTACAAATCGTCTGTCCTCGGTTGCAACACTCACTACTGAGTTCCAAACTGCCTCTGGAAGCAACGTCAGCACAATAACTGTTCATCGGGAGCATCAGGAAATGGGTTTCCATGGCCGAGCAGCCGCACACAAGCCTAAGATCACCATGCGCAATGCCAAGCATTGGCTGGAGTGGTGTAAAGCTCACCGCCATTGGACTCTGGAGCAGTGGAAACGCGTTCTCTGGAGTGATGAATCACGATTCTGTGCTTCCAACTTTGTGGCAACAGTTTGGGAAAGGCCCTTACCTGTTTCAGCATGACAATGCCCCCTTGCACAAAGCGAGGTTCATACAGAAATGGTTTGTCGAGATCGGTCTGGAAGAAACTGACTGGCCTGCACAGAACCCCCGACCCCATCGAACACCTTTGGGCGCAATTGGAACGCCAACTGAGAGCCAGGCCTAATCGCCCAACATCAGTGCCGACCTCACTAATGCTCTTGTGGCTGAATGGAAGCAAGTCCCCCAGCAATGTTCCAACATCTAGTGGAAAGCCTTCCCAGAAGAGTGGAGGCTGTTATAGCAGCAAAGGGGGGACCAACTCCATATTAATGCCCATGATTTTGGAATGAGATGTACGACGAGCAGGTGTCCACATACTTTTGGTCATGTAGTGTACCTGCACCCCTACATTCACACACACACACACACACACACACACACACACACACACACACACACACACACACACACACACACACACACACAGAGACAGAAAGACAAGATTAGCTACCGTCAAACACAGTGACCCCTCCCACCTGTGATCTACCACTCTAGGCCTCCCCATCGCTACAATGCTAACACCAGCCTCCCTATCACTCTCACTCACCCTTGCTAACTGCGCTAGCATAAACGATCCCAGCTCCTGCAGGCAGCTAATAAACTTGGCTGGCTAATTGCGAGTCAAAAGCTGTTAACGACTACGGGTGTCAGTAGCCCAGCGGGGCCCGTGAAAGTGCTCTCATGCATGGAGCCACAAGCTGTCATTGCTACACAGCCCTCTAATGTGCTGTGGCACCTTCCATGGTGCCAACAGATTGCCTTGGTAGGGTCGGGCAAAGGAAGACAGGGCAGGCACTACCCGCTAGGGCGGCATCCAGGCTCAGTTTAAACCAACAGACAGAGATTCAGGATCAAAAAGGATCACCACCCGCCTGCAGCACATTATATCCATATCTTTACTCCTTGGCAGCTCTGATAACAAAATGGATTCCAATACTGTATTGTGGGGCTTTGTTTTTCCACGGGTGGCTTAAGGGTTGTTTGGGTTTAACGTACTATTAATGCACGTTGAGGCGCATGCATGTGGAACACAGAAGGTTGGTGGGGTTCATTTGACCTGATAGTATTTATTCTACTGACTAATGCGTATGGATCTAATGAGAAACAATGAGCACCTTTTAGTGATGTAGATCCCATGCTGGCTCGCCTCTGCTTACACGCTTAACTACAACATGTGCCTCCAAACAGGATTTAGGCCTATCAATGCCACCTGTTTTCTTCCTGGAGGTGGAGCAGATGGAAAAAAAAGCATAACTTGGGCTGTGTTCATTAGCGCACGCAACGGAAAACATTTTAAAATGTTTTGCAACAGAAAGCGAAATCAAGCATTCTGGTACAAGTTCCGGTAGTCCGTCCCTGTTTCAGTTTGTTTAACTTTTCGTTTGGTGCCCAATGAACACACCCCAGTTGGGTTACTGTTGCCCTGTAGTGGCCATTATGAAAACCTACTTTGATTGATGGAAGGTACAGTAAGATAATCAATAGACTTCTCTTTAAAAATACCCTATAACTAATTAATCGACTGAAGGAGCTCTTTGTGAAACACAATGCGTTTCATTGCTTAATCTCTCAAAACCAGTTTGTAGTAGGATATAATCATAAAAAATGATTTCTGGGCCTGCATGCTCTCATTGACTGGATTATGTCCTCATTGTGAGGCCATCAACAATAATACAAACTTCTTCAAGACCTCTCATATACAATAGCACAACAGACAACAATGAAGACACTAGACCACTCAGGTGTACTTATCTCACTGCCTCACAAAGCCTTTCTTATTTAAGCCTGGTCGTTGGCTGAAGGTGAATGTGTCACATTGGTGTGAGTGCAGAATGGAGGAAACCGAGGGCTTGGCAGGGCAAGGGTTGGATGACCACTGGCATGGAACAGGGCGCTCCGCCGCCGCCTCAGATGGCCACAGTGACGCGCACACACAGCCCTGGGAGAAAGGATCAGCTGGGGGAGTCATGTCTCCCGCTCGCTGACAAATCCCCACAGGGTCCTCAGCCCTCTCCTCCTCTCGCCCAGCCTCCCTCTCCCATCCCTGTGCCTTCCTCCCCACCCTGCACAACACAACATAAAATAGCACAATAAACCCCGTCTGAGCAGAGCACAGATGTGTGCTTTAATAACCAACCCATCCTACTGTGCTCACACACACACACACCACTGTACAGTCAAATGGGATTGGGTTATCCGCCAGCGCTGACATATACTGTGGCCTATTTATTTCAAAGGAGGAGAAACAAACAAACAAATAAACGCCTCAGCAAAGAGAAATGAGAGCAGCATAACCTTTTCCAGAAGTTGGGAACAAAAACAGAACAATGGTAGGTTGGCGAATAGCCAAAGCAAAAAATATAAAATAAATGCTTTGTTTAAAAAAACATCCCAAAAATTAAGCAGCCTACAGTATGTGCACATGGTGCAGCTTGGTTTATATGACAATACATTCTCTATGTGTTTTACTTATAAACCGAGCAAAGCCTATAGTTTGGAGTGTTCCACAGATTCACCTAGGCTACGCAAATAGAATAATAGAATAGAGTAATCTGATTAGAACAGATCTGCATTAGAGTGCTGTGTATGAATAATGTGGCACCACAAAATGCAAGGGGGAGATGACACAACCACACAACCTTTGTGGATCGTCTTTATGAACCTTTCTTTCGTATTGGGTGGAGTGTTTTATAGAACTGTCAGGGCTCATATACGTCTCGGCTTGAAGGCCTCATCTTGCATTAGCCTCCAAAGTTCAATGGCATGGGCAGTGAAGCGAGGCCTATTCAATAACACGAGCTAATGCAGCGCGCCTTGAAACCATTCTAAACCTTCTCACAAACAGATTAATGGCAAAATGTCATGCTTTTGATTTGCGCTCTGATATATAGATCATAGTCTTAACACAAATATGAATGTCAGAATAAGATCAGGAGTGGTCTGTATATTCTTGCTGTATTTTACAATTGATGCTTTTCCCTCCACTTATTCTGAACACATTTGCATTTATTATTGTGCATTCTGCTTTCGATAATCCCAGGTGATAATCTCAAACGAACGGAAACGCTTAAATCAACGTAAGAAAATGTTGTATCATTTTTCTCTCTTTATCACGTATAATTTTCTCACATGTTCTGTAAGGTGTTGTGATGCCATCATCAAACGTGCTCCGAGAGAATCAACAAATAATGTTGGATTACATTTCAGAGGTTGCAGCCTCCTGTATTCAACTCTTTCTACAGCTAAATGGGATTTACCCCTGCTGATTATGGGGTATGCTGGCAAAATGTTGGTCCTTCTTTAATCCACAAATGGGAGTTGATGTTGTATTCTACCACTGTGGGCTCCCAACGGGCCAGAGTTGTGTTTGTGACTCATCCCAGGACACTAGCATCGTCTCCTTGCCTCCAGTCATCCAGTGGTGGAAAAAGTACCCAATTGTCATACTTGAGTAAAAGTAAAGATACCTTAATAGAAAATGACTCAAGTAAAAGTGAAAGTCACCCAGTAAAATACTACTTGAGTAAAAGACTAAAAGTATTTGGTTTTAAATATACTTAAGTAAAAGTAAAAGTTGTCAAAAAGATAAATAGTAAAGTAAAGTACAGATACCCTAAAAAACTACTTAAGTAGTACTTTCAAGTATTTTTACTTAAGTACTTTACACCACTGCAGTCATCCTACATGGCCAAGGTAGCGTCCCAAATGGCACCCTATTCCATATTTAGTGTAGTAATTTTGACCAGGGCCTCTGGTAAAAATGTGTGCACTAAATAGGGAATAGGGTGCCATTTGGGACGCTACCTTGGCCATGTAGGATGACTGCAGTGGTGTAAAGTACTTAAGTCAATGGAAATGGATGCCTTGCACCAGATAATGCAGCTAAAGTAAACTCTAAGGTCTGGAGACATGGTGGCAACCAGACTAGACCAGACTAGGCCAGACTAGACTAGAGAAGAGAAGTGTTTCAAAAGCATCCTTCATAGCTATTACTGTGCTTTGTAGCCTATTGATTTTGGTGTACCAGTATGAACATCCATTGATTAGTCCGTGGTGGGACAGCCATATAATGAGGTTTTGATGTTCGCATGATGGTATATTAAAGTGTGCTGCAGGTCCATTAGGGTGTGTACGAGTGAGCTGGGATTCCATTTGGTATCAGATGCATTACCAAGATCATTCTCAGAGGGATAGGGTTGCAAAATTCTGGTAATTTCCCCCAGAATTCTCAGGTTTTCCAGAAATCCCAATAGTGAAAACCTGGGAATTTGGGGAAAGTTACTGGAATTTTGCAACCTAAGTGGGAATCTACTGTACCATACCTTGACAATGTCTTCGTTAGATGACTTGCACTCTACGAAGGACGAGACGTCTGTGACGACTCCACTCATTTCAATAGAGACCACTTTCACGGGAATGGCCACGGTTCGGCCGGTCAGTATCGCAGTGTTAATGATTTCGGTGTCCTGTAGAGTTTAAAGGAGAGAGGGAACAAACATGAAACAGTGTTAGATAGTGTCCATCGCTATTATATTTCACCGGGTACTTCCAATATGTACTTTTCAAAAATAAAGTCCAGAAGAGTTCCACTGGAAGCCATTCTCAATGGTCGGCCGGGTTTGATTTTGATCCATTTCATCACTCAAAGTACAGACGTAGGATCTTATTTTGAGTTTGCTACAGCAGGAAAATAATCCTGTATCGACAGGAAATGTGAATTGTTATGTGGATTATAACTGACATTATAATAGACATTTTTGTAGGGGTTGATACATTTTCGTAAGGGTAAATCAGCTCGGAAATTTAAAAGTGGAAATTACAAACTTCAGAAGCCTTTTTAAAGCTGAAATATACTACAAGTTCAACATTTCCTGTACTGCACAAAGGGAATGTTTAAAAAATATATGTTTTCCCCTCCGAGCTGCATTCTGCTCCAAATGACGCTAGAACAAAAAGGAAAGAAGTTCGCGTTGACAATGTATGCTAAGTAATTCCTTCTTCATCAAGCGGATGCAAAAATGAAGAAGTGACAAAGGAAAGTATATTTTAATGGCCCTATAAAACATAACGTTGTCCTCAAAACCTTTGTATTTGTCCTCACAATCTTGGTTACTGTTAGTGAATCTGTGAACTAAGGCATCAAACAACAACTATGAAGTCTAGTGTTGCTAATAAATTCCTGAAATCTCATTGCTGGGGACTAAAAACTGACTTGAGAACTGATTATAAACAGGGCCAAGTCCGTCAGCAGATTTACACTTTTATCATGACTCCAGTGATATAGAAACAGCCAATTTAAATGAGCACTGAGCCTTGAATTGGGCGACTGTTAATAAATTCATTATTTTGGGCTATGCGGGGGTAAGGAGTTGCACTCTAATTTGTGTCCCTCGTGGCCCCCTAGAGAAAACCCAAATCATGTAAATGTTCCTTTGACTTCAATCAAAACACCACCATGCTCAAGTCTTAGAGGCAAAACAGTATTACTTAATGTGGTGTAATCTAAAAGAATGCAGCATCTAAAAGAGTAATAATGTTGCTTCTGGAGGCATTTATGTTGATGACCTCCTCTAATTTGCAGTGCCCTAAAGCTGGCACTCAAATAGGAGAGTTTACTTGGCGTGATACATGCCTATGCTCACTGACAATGAGTGCAAATCTTAGGTTGTGTGTGCCC
The DNA here is from genome assembly GCF_964263955.1 of Coregonus lavaretus. Lineage (NCBI taxonomy): Eukaryota > Metazoa > Chordata > Actinopteri > Salmoniformes > Salmonidae > Coregonus > Coregonus lavaretus. The sequence continues at coordinate 11,097,224 of NC_140002.1, read as the reverse complement.
TTCAAAAACCAATACATACTGTATGACTTACTGCTGTCCATAGCAGGTAATCTCACAATATAACTTCCAAACGATTTGAAACTAGAACCTTTGAAGCTAGAATGATTTAAAATCTAGAAGAACTCACAATGGTCAGGTCCTGCCCAAATCAAATTAGCTGGTGCTCTATTTGAATATTGATGACATTTTACCTGTTGATACATTTGTTCATAATACAATATGCTTGTCAAGTAATTATCCAGTGAGGAAAATGTGTTAACCTAGCCTCTGAGTTTCCTGCTAAAGAATAGCCACTGCAGACCAATGACAGCCCACTGGGCACACACTGGTTAAATCAATGTTGTTTCCACAATATATCATTGAAATTACGTTGAACCAACATGGAATAGACGTTGAATTGAGAGTCCTCTGACATTGACAAATTATGGGACGCAGAAAAGAGCTCAACTCTTTTTCTTCTCAACAAACCGCAACTGCCACCTTATAGTAAAACATCTATGTTTCTCATTTTCACGTGCCAATGGTATTCTGTTGCCCAGCTAATGTGCAAAATGTGAATGGGGGCCTGAGAATTTATGGTGGCATTAAGTGGTAGCCACAGTGTCCGGAGTAATGAGTGAGAGCTTATCGTGAACACAGTAGGGGGAGAGCTATCAATAACACGCAGGAGGGGATTTCAAAGTCATCAAACATTTTATAGCCTGTGAAACATTTACATTTGACATTTTAGTCATTTAGCAGACGCTCTTATCCAGAGCGACTTACAGTTAGTGAGTGCATACATTTTCATACTGGCCCCCCGTGGGAAACGAACCCACAACCCTGGCGTTGCAAGCGCCAAGGTTAACGCTTTTATACTCCATGTACTAAGACACACAGTAAGAAAACGATCTGTTAGTGTACACACAAGACACGACTACTCCAGCCCCAATAAACGGGACTGAGACAACTATCAGTCTAATATAATAATACACTGCGGAAATAAAACATTTTATTATACTGCTCCTATAACAACGACTAGTATTGTCGATTAACGACTACTAGTTTAGCTTCGTCCATGTGAACAGTGTTGTTTTAGATTTAAACAGGGGAAATGAAAGAAGCAGGGTACACTTTAATCCAAGTAACCAAATGACAAGCAGTGAGAGAATGAATGAAGCTTGACAGCTCCACAGTTGTTGAGTTTTGATGGAGGCCTTAAGACCGAGCCGATTAGCCAGCGAAACATATCAAAGCCAAACCTCTGCTGCTTTCTGCGCCACGGCTCTCACTTCCCACTCCTCATGGAAATTATTGAAACGCCACGTCAGACGCGCAAAACCTGTGGTGTATGCACTTGTGTGTGTGCGCCGTGCGACTTCGTGCCACAAGGGCCTCGGCAAAGACAACGCCCATGTTTTATTTATTATCTGTTCGCTACTGCGGCAGCAAGAAGCAGTGGTGGAGCCAGCAACACAGTACCCCGCTATTCCCCTCCTCATCTCCCTCTCCACCTCCCCCATCCCTCGTTAATAAGAAGCCCCTGAGAGGGCTCTCTGACGCGGGGTGGTAATTGCGCCAAGACTGTAGGGGCCAGGTGGACCTGGCTGGGGCCCTGACAGGACTAATGTGATGGAGCCTGATTTAACCACATCCTCCTGGAAGACACCACTACTCTGCACTGTAAATTCACCCACCTCCTTCGTTCCTCCTCCTCCCCCCTCCCTCGCTACCATCTCCCCACTCCCTCACCTCCTCCTCCCCAGTTGTAGTGGCTCAGCTCTGGCTGGCAGTGAATCTGCTTAGCAAAGCTTTCACGTCCTGGGATTTGTTTTTTTTCTCCATCCCTCTCTTTCTCCCTCACGCCTCCCTCCCTCTCTCCCTCGTTTGTTCATGCTAGGACTAAATCAGAGAGGGGATTCATTTTGTGCACATGGCTTGCCATGTTCTTGTCCCTCGTCTGTTTCGTTTTTTTGTTACTCAAGGTAAAATGCATCTTGTGTTTTTATCCCCAGATTGCCTCATCCTGCTGTTTCCCAAATCAGTGGCTGCAGAACAAATACTGATCTGAGCCTTCTGGTTTCTATCAAGCTCTCAGAGGATGTGTGCAGTGGTAGCAGAAGCCTTCTGGTTTCTATCAAGCTCTCAGAGGATGTGTCCAGTGGTAGCAGAAGCCTTCTGGTTTCTTTCAAGCTCTCAGAGGATGTGTCCAGTGGTAGCAGAAGCCTTCTGGTTTCTATCAAGCTCTCAGAGGTTGTGTGCAGTGGTAGCAGAAGCCTTCTGGTTTCTTTCAAGCTCTCAGAGGATGTGTCCAGTGGTAGCAGAAGCCTTCTGGTTTCTTTCAAGCTCTCAGAGGCTGTGTGCAGTGGTAGCAGAAGCCTTCTGGTTTCTTTCAAGCTCTCAGAGGATGTGTGCAGTGGTAGCAGAAGCCTTCTGGTTTCTTTCAAGCTCTCAGAGGATGTGTGCAGTGGTAGCAGAAGCCTTCTGGCTTCTATCAAGCTCTCAGAGGCTGTGTGCAGTGGTAGCAGAAGCCTTCTGGTTTCTTTCAAGCTCTCAGAGGCTGTGTGCAGTGGTAGCAGAAGCCTTCTGGTTTCTTTCAAGCTCTCAGAGGCTGTGTGCAGTGGTAGCAGAAGCCTTCTGGTTTCTATCAAGCTCTTAGAGGCTGTGTGCAGTGTTAGACACAAAGTGCTGAGTGCATTATGTCTACTGCCTTGCTGCTACTGTTACTGTTACAATAATTAGACAGAGAGACCTGAGAATGTGTGGCATTAGATTATGCCTGGGTCAAATGGCACCCTATTCCCTATATAGTGCATTACTTTTGACCAGAGTCCTATGGGTCCTGGTCAAAAGTAGTGCACTATGAAGGGAATAAGGTGCCAATTGGGACGCAGTCTCTTTCTCTCCTCTACACAACAGTACATGAAGGAGAAACAGTGAAACACTGCAGCTGATAATGAATGAAATGGCGCAGGTTGTCTCGGCTGTTGCTATTTTTTGCTATTCCTCACGCGTTGGCCTTTCTATGACCCCGGCTCCTTTCAGCTGAACTCCTATCCTCATCGCTCTGCCTGACACCTCTAACAAAGCCCTCAAAGCACACCGAGGTCATGTTCCTCTTTGCTTATTAACCTCTGTAGTTGAGTGTGTAAAAAACGTGTCTTCAGTACCTGGGCTGAGAGAGCTAAGTGTCATTATAACATTTACCCAAGCAGTTGAATTGTAATATCCAAATAATGAAGTCTCTCCCCCTGAGACTTCTAGAGACTTTCCACAGGCTCCCTTCACCAAGTAAGGGGAGGTGAAACCACATAGGAGGCGACTTGACCCTTCAGGACTGGCCCTCTACCTTCCTATTACTTATTTAATGTCCCTCGTTTCCACAATCGGATTTTACTGCCTACTATAGTAATTGCCCCTTTTCATGAGATAGGAGTGGAGGGGCCAGACAGACTCTTAGCATGATGTGCCATTACTTGGTGGCCTTGGCAGCCTTCTCTTAGCAGGTGCATCGAGCTAGTGAGAGAGAACCTCAAGTGTTGATAAGCATGCTTATTTATGACAATGGGGATCGAAGGTCCTTTAATGAAACTGGAGGCAAACTTATTTTCTTGCATGAGAGATCTGAATTGAACAGTTGTGGAAAGTGTAACAATGGACAGATTCAACTGATATGAACACTATTATAGCATACCGTATGTTATGTCACAGGTTACTCACCATGGAGAGTGGGATGATAGCCTGGATGTCCTTCTGCACCACGGTCAACTCAGTCACCACCTTCTCCGAGTCCGGAGGCGGGTTCTGGCCGCGGTAGTCAATGTTCCAGTTGATCCTCCTGGTGACCGATTGGCTGGTGAAGTTCTCCATCTCAAAGTCCAGTTGCATCACCTCGATATTAGCGAGTGAATCCCTGTGGGGCCGGGAATGGAATAATTGAGCAATTAAAGCATTATACGTCAATAACAGCAATCTGTTACCAAAAACACAGTAGGATCCAGCACCAAATCCAGCATTTCATTCATTTACAACAGGCTTAATGGGGTCAGGGCTGCATTTGATCATTAAATATGCTAATGAGTAGGCCATCGGCACAAGCAGCTGTTCTGTCATGTATTAGGCATTTTGTATTGGAACAGTCAGCAAATGAAACAATCAGGCTGCTGCTTGTGCGCATCTGTTGTTTTGGAATAACCAATGAGGTCCAGAAATATGCCATTCCTATCGGCTTTTAGGAGCTACCTGACCAGGCATGAGCATGTGTGTCAGAGAGTTTTTGATGTTTGAGGGTGTTTATCAAGAGAGATGAACATTAACAGATGATAGGGAGGCAGGTAACCTAGCGGTTAGAGCGTTGGGCCAGTAACCGAAAGGTCGCTGGTTCAAATACCCGAGCCGACAAGGTGAAAAATCTGTCCATTTACCCTTGAGCATGGCACGTAACGCTAGTTTGCTCCAGGGATACCGTACTACTATGGCTGACCCTGTAAAACAACACATTTCACTGCACCTATCCAGTGTATGTAACAAAACATCTTATTTTTATTTGATAATTGCAGTGCACCAACATCGTTCAAAACATTTAGAAATGAAGGAGGCATGAGAAGCCTTCACATTGTCAGCCTCAGGTGATTCATCACCTAAATGAATGTGACTGAACTCTGGAAACACCAAAAGTGAGTTGAACTTCTTTCAAGGTGATCAACGAGTCTTTGATAAGCTATGCTTTGATAAAGACTTCACGGTCGAAACGTGACAGCTTTTTAATAAAAGAGCACCATGACATAAACTACTAATCATTTGAGAAAAAAGTGAATGCCCCCCCTTGTAATCAATGGGGCTGTCCTGACCAGCTGCGTGTGTTGCGAAAGTGAGCACGCGTCCTAGATTTGCCAGAACCGAGTTTGGGAAACCCTGCAATACATAATCTGTTCAAGACGTTACAACTGTCTCAATGGGTGTCAATAATCAGTCAATGAAACGGCAAAACCTTTTCATTACATTTCCATGATCATTACCATAGCCCATATATGTGCATAGTCCCAGACAGTTATGGCTAGCACACATGCAGTAGAGTGGTCAAACATACAATGTGAACAACCCCTCCTACCATTTCAAACATCCATTACTTTAACCACATGAACAGTAGACATGTGTACTCGCACGTGTGTTAGTTTCACCTAGGCAAAGATTAACTTTTCACCCTGTTTCATTCCATGCAATTTATATGCACTAAAACATTCAACCCCTTCTGCTTTTAAATTACTTATCTTCTTCTAAGATGGTATAAAACTATTGAATCAATTGTGGAATGAAGTACCAGCAGACCAACATACTATATGTTTTATATACCACCATTACTATTGCTCCAAGCTGCGAAACCATCCCATCTGAAAGACATATTCTGCATTGCACTTCGAAATGGGTTTCAGCAGTGTAGGCCTACAGTAGGTTCCTGGTTTACAAGACCATTACAGCCACACTTGACCTGGATCTGAAATGAACCATGCTGCTATCTCCCCTCGGCAGAGAGAAAAGAAGTCTGCCATTTAAAGGGAAAATGCCAATGTCATAATGAAGACGGGGAGCCGAGTCCCTATCTCCTGTACCACACTCCTCACAAAGGGCCTTACTGGAAACAGCATGATGAGAGCTGACAGCCTAAATGACTTCTGCCTGTTTGTCTCAACATCACTCATGGAATATTCCTACTTATTTATCTGTGACACTCCTCACAAAGCAGGTAGCTTGGCCAGACACTCGACAACTAGCACTGAGAAAACCAGACACCCGAATCGCTCATGTGGGGAATAAGAGTTACACAGGGGTGGAAATGGAGTTAATGCGCTAAGGATATGTTGTGTGGGTGACGTGTCCTCTCAAATGGAAGGCCTTGTGGGGTTAACAATGCCCTTTCTGTGCACCCTGGTTAGCTTTACTAGCCCATGCTTAGACTTTTACATAAGTAGGGCTTCCATGCTCAGATCAGGCCCCCGCTGAGCTGATTAGCAGGATAGTTTCATTGGGTCAACTTCCTCAGAGGCGTAGCTAGTTATTCAACACAACACCACAGCAGGGTCCTATAGAACGTCAAGGGGAGGGATGCATTACTGAACAATATCTACCTGCTGGAAGATCCCTGATCCCTCTCATGGATCACTGATGGGGTTGTGTTAGTGCGGTGTTTCCCAACTCCGGACCTCGAGTACCCCAACAGCACACATTTCTGTTGTAGCCCCGGACAAAAACACCTGATTCAACTTGTAATGAGCTTGATAATTACTTGACAAGTAGAATCAGGTGTGCTTGTCCCGGGGCCAAAACTAAAATATGTACTGTTGGGGGTACTCAAAGACCAGAGTTGGGAAACACTATCAGAGAATGCTTCAAGTTCTAGGTAGATATGTATTATTGTCGGCCATTAGTATTAAACAACCTCAATGACCTCTGGGAAACACCTTGATCATTTTAGAGTTCCATATCTAACATGGATTGGTTAGTGTCAATTAGAATCAGCCCTGTTGTATGTATTTATATTAGCTGCTGCCAAGGCTCTTTTTGGGGTCTAGCAAACATTAATGCAGTTATATACAATTTAAAAAACATTACATTACATTTCACAACAGATTTCACAACACATTAAGTGTGTGCCCTCAGGCCACTACACATATATACAACACAAAATCCATGTGTACGTGTGTGTATAGTGCGTATGTTATCGTGTGTGTGTATTCGTGAGTCTGTGCGTGTGTGTCTCTTCACAGTCCCCGCTATTCCATAAGGTGTATTTTTATCTGTTTTTTTTATTACATTTTACTGCTTGCATGAGTTACTTGATGTGGAATAGAGTTCCATGTAGACATGGCTCTATGTAGTACTGTGCACCTCCCATAGTCTGTTCTGGACTGTGAAGAGACCTCTGGTGGCATCTTTGGGGTATGCATGGGTGTCTGAGCTGTGTGCTAGTTGTTTAAACAGACAGCATGTCAATACTTCTTACAAATACAAGTAATGATGAAGTGAATCTCTCCTCTACTTTGAGCCAGGAGAGATTGACATGCATATTATTCATGTTAACTCTCCGTATACATTTAAGGGCCAGCCATGCTGCCCTGTTCTGGGCCAATTGTAATTTTCCTAAGTCCCTCTTAGTGGAACCTGACCACACGACTGGACAGTAGTCCAGGTGCGACAAAACAAGGGCCTGTAGGACCTGCCTTGTTGATAGCGTTGTTAAGAAGGCAGAGGAGCACTTTATTATGAACAAACCTCTCCCCGTCTTAGCTACTGTTGCATCAATATGTTTTGACCATGACAGTTTACAATCCAGGGTTACTTCAAGCAGTTTAGTCTCCTCAACTTGCTCAATTTTCACATTATTCATTACAAGATTTAGTTGAGGTTTAGGGTTTAGTGAATGATTTGTCCCAAATACAATGCTTTTAGTTTATGAAATATTTAGAACTAACTTATTTCTTGCCACCCATTCTGAAACTGACTGCAGCTCTTTTTTAAGTGTTGCAGTTATTTCACTTGCTGTGGTAGCTGACGTGTATAGTGTTGAGTCACAGGCTTTACTCAGAGCCAGTGGCAGGCCATCAGTAAAGATTGAAAAAAGTAAAGGGCCTTGACAGCTGCCCTGGGGAATCCCTGAATCTACCTGGATTATGTTGGAGAGGCTTCCATCAAAGAACACCCTCTGTGTTCTGATAACAGGTAACTCTCGATCCACAATATAGCAGTGGATGTAAAGCCATAACACATGTTTTTCCAGAAGCAGATTATGATCGATAATGTCAAAAGCTGCACTGAATTATAACAAAACAGCTCCCACAATCTTTTTATTATCAATTTCTCTCAGCCAATCATCAGTCATTTGTGTATGTGCTGTACATGTTGAATGCCCTTCCCTATAAGCGTGCTGAAAATCTGTTGATTTGTTTACTGTGAAATAGCATTGTATCTGGTCAAACACAATTTTTTCAAAAAGTTTACTAAGGGTTGGTAAAAGGCTGATTGGTCAACTGTTTGAGCCAGTCAAGGGTGCTTTGCTATTCTTGGGTAGCGGAATGACTTTTGTTTCCCTCCAGGCCTGAGGGCACACACTTTCCTGTAGGCTTAGATTGAAGAGATGGCAATATCGTCCGCTATCATCCTCAGTAATTGTCCATCTATGTTGTCAGACCCAACTTGACTATCACCCTGTAGCACTCACTTCTGTCATCATGAAGTGCTTTGAGAGGCTAGTTAAGGATCATATCACTTCCACCTTAACTGACACCCTAGACCCACTTCAATTTGCATACTGTCCCAATAGATCCACAGACGATGCAATCGCCATCGCACTGCACACTGCCCTTTCCCATCTGGACAAGAGGAATACCTATGTAAGAATGCTGTTCATCGACTATAGCTCAGCCTTCAACACCATAGTACCCTCCAAGCTCATCATTAAGCTCGGGGCCCTGGGTCTGAACCCCGTCCTGTGCAACTGGGTCCTGGACTTCCTGGGGCCGCCCCCAGGTGGTGAAGGTAGGAAACAAATAATCCTCCTCCTCACCTTGACCCGACATTGCTTGTCCTAATATTTATATATTTCTTAATTCCATTATTTTACTTTTAGATTTGTGTGTATTGTTGTCAATTGTTAGATACTACTGCACTGTTGGAGCTAGGAACACAAGCATTTCGCTACATCCGCAATAACATCTGTTAAATATGTATATGTGACCAATAACATTTGATTTGATTTGATTTGACAGACAAGAAATTTTCACCTCTTCCACACTCACTTTAGAGAATTTACAATTACAATGCTTGTCTTTCTTGATTTGGTCAGTTATGCATGGAGTGTAGGTTCAGAATTTGTTGTTGGCATGTCATGCCTAAGTTTGCTAATCTTGCCAATAAAAAAATCATTAAAGTAGTTTTGTGATGAATGAGCCATCTGATTCAATGAATGATGGAGCAGAGTTCGCCATAAAAATGTTAAATTCCTCATCAATCTACGGGGATTTAACAGTCTTTTTCTTAGTGGGTGCATGCTTATTAGTAACTGGAATAAGCTATTTCAGTGCAGCGTCTGGTTGCTCCTCATTACACACCACAGACCAGCAAATATTCCAAACATCTTTAATATAGGAATCACTACAAAATGTATTGTATGATCTCTTATAGACAATATTAGGCCCAGCCTTTGGAACTTTGTTTTTTCTAGATATGGCTACTATATTATGATCACTACATCCGATGGATTTGGATACTGCTTTAGAGCAGATTCCTGCAGCATTAGTAACGACGTGATCAATACTTGTGGATGATTTCATTCCTGTGCTGTTTGTAAATACCCTAGTTGGTTGACTGATAACCTGAACCAGGTTGCAGGCACTGGTTACAGTTCGAGTGGGCAGCTTGATGAAAGCCAGTCAATATTTAGGTCACCCAGAAAATATACTTCTCTGTTGATATCAGATACATTATCAAGCATTTCACACATATTATCCAGATACTGACTGTTAGCACTTGGTGGTCTATAGCAGCTTCCCACAAGAATGGGCTGATGAGGCAGGTGAACCTGTAGGCATATTACTTCAACAGAATTTGACATGAGATCCTCTAAGCTTTACAGGAATATGATTTTGAACATAAACAGCAACACCTCCACCATTGGCATCATTGTCTCTTCTGAAGATGTTGAAACCATGTATTGCTACCACTGTATCATTAAAAGTATTATCTAAGTGAGTTTCAGAGATAGTCAGTATATGAATGTTATCTGTTACTAGCAAGTTATCGACTTCATGAACCTTGTTTCTTGGGCTACATATGTTCTTGTGGGTTATTTTTAGCACTTTTCTGGGATTCTTGATTGTTTTTTATTGCTTTACTGGGAGGCTTACCAGAGGTAGACATGACAGTGATATTTATGCTTGAGCTGATAGTGCAGGGTAAGCTGCACACAGTGGACTTCCTACTAGGGCAAACCGCCTCAGTGCTAACAGTATAACTCAGGTTCATACGCGCATGATTACTGAATACAAGAGCTGTAGGATGATAGAGGCATTCAGGAGAGTTATAGGGACATTACTTACATTATGACTGCCAACGACCCTGGGAAAAATTTACATTTGCAGCAGCACTACGACAGCTCAGCGACACAATGGTAGGGGTTATCTGAGCAGGGCATGGGTCACTGATAAGTCATTGCCTCAAAGCAGCCTTGAAATGCGCGGCCAGGGTCCAGGAGCCAAGATGATTTGGATGGGCTCCATTACTCCTGTAGAGCATCTTCTGTTTCCAAAAGGTGTCAAAGTTATCTATAAAACTTATGTCAACAGAGCTACAGTACCGGGCCTGAAATAATTGGCCGCTTTTTGGAATCTTTCAGAGCTAGAATCAGTTCTTTAAAATCAATTTTCAGCAGTTCCGAGCTATCCCTCCTAATGTTGTTTGACCCCACGTGGACTACAACAGCTCCAGCACCCGGCAGCTGTCGTAGAATGGTTGGAAGCACCCTTGTAATGTCCCGTACTCATACTCCAGGATAGCACAGGGTTTTTGCCCCGGGAATCGAGATGTTTCTCACCATAGAGCTGCCGATGATGACAGCTAGTGAAATGGCTGAGGAAGTCAGGCCTTTCTTTTGCCTCGAGTGGTTTAGAAGACCCCTCGAGAGACCGATGGACCCCACCTATCTTTCAACAATTACACTTCACCCCATGCTCCAGGAATAATTAGCTACCAAACCTGGGTTCAAATTCTTCAAATAGCCTACAGTTTTGAAGCTTTCCATTTCTTCCAGTAAGAGTGTGTACAGATACAGTGGGGAGAACAAGTATTTGATACACTGCCGATTTTGCAGGTTTTCCTACTTACAAAGCATGTAGAGGTCTGTAATTTTTATCATAGGTACACTTCAACTGTGAGAGACGGAATCTAAAACAAAAATCCAGAAAATCACATTGTATGATTTTTAAGTAATAATTTGCATTTTATTGCATGACATAAGTATTTGATCACCTACCAACCAGTAAGAATTCCGGCTCTCACAGACCTGTTAGTTTTTCTTTAAGAAGCCCTCCTGTTCTTCACTCATTACCTGTATTAACTGCCCCTGTTTGAACTCGTTATCTGTATAAAAGACACCTGTCCACACACTCAATCAAACAGACTCCAACCTCTCCACAATGGCCAAGACCAGAGAGCTGTGTAAGGACATCAGGGATAAAATTGTAGAACTGCACAAGGCTGGGATGGGCTACAGGACAATAGGCAAGCAGCTTGGTGAGAAGGCAACAACTGTTGGCGCAATTATTAGAAAATGGAAGAAGTTCAAGATGACGGTCAATCACCCTCGGTCTGGGGCTCCATGCAAGATCTCACCTCGTGGGGCATCAATGATCATGAGGAAGGTGAGGGATCAGCCCAGAACTACACGGCAGGACCTGGTCAATGACCTGAAGAGAGCTGGGACCACAGTCTCAATGAAAACCATTAATAACACACTACGCCGTCATGGATTAAAATCCTGCAGCGCACAAGCCAGCGCAAGCCAGCGCATGTCCAGGCCCGTCTGAAGTTTGCCAATGACCATCTGGATGATCCAGAGGAGGAATGGGAGAAGGTCATGTGGTCTGATGAGACAAAAATAGAGCTTTTTGGTCTAAACTCCACTCGCCGTGTTTGAAGAAGGATGAGTACAACCCCAAGTACACCATCCCAACCGTGAAGCATGGAGGTGGAAACATCATTCTTTGGGGATGCTTTTCTTCAAAGGGGACAGGACGACTGCACCGTATTGAGGGGAGGTTGGATGGGGCCATGTATCGCGAGATCTTGGCCAACAACCTCCTTCCCTCAGTAAGAGCGTTGAAGATGGGTCGTGGCTGGGTCTTCCAGCATGACAACGACCTGAAACACACATTCAGGGCAACTAAGGAGTGGCTCCGTAAGAAGCATCTCAAGGTCCTGGAGTGGCCTAGCCAGTCTCCAGACCTGAACCCAATAGAACATCTTTGGAGGGAGCTGAAAGTCCGTATTGCCCAGCGACAGCCCCGAAACCTGAAGGATCTGGAGAAGGTCTGTATGGAGGAGTGGGCCAAAATCCCTGCTGCAGTGTGTGCAAACCTGGTCAAGACCTACAGGAAACGTATGATCTCTGTAATTGCAAACAAATGTTTCTGTACCAAATATTAAGGTCTGCTTTTCTGATGTATCAAATACCTCTGTAGCTCAGCTGGTAGAGCATGGCGCTTGTAACGCCAAGGTAGTGGGTTCGATCCCCGGGACCACCCATACACAAAAAAAAAAAAAAAAATGTATGCACGCATGACTGTAAGTCGCTTTGGATAAAAGCGTCTGATAAATGACATTTTTATTTATTTATTTATTTAATAAAATGCAAATTAATTACTTAAAAATCATACAATGTGATTTTCTGGATTTTTGTTTTAGATTCCGTCTCTCACAGTTGAAGTGTACCTATGATAAAAATTACAGACCTCTAAATTTGTTAGCCGGAAATCAATTCCCATCAAAACTGATTTTCCTGTTGTCTCTACAGGGACATGGTAGGACACTGCATTTACAAAATGAATATTGCCATGATTAGGAAGCCATTGGCAAAAACCGATAGTCTAGTACAGTGCATAGCGAGAGGTGAAGGAGGATGCAGACAACAATAAAGCGTTAAGCAGTGTTGTGCTAAAGCTGGATGTAAATGGGCCTGCGCTTAGAATAGATTCTGGTGTGGGGGAAAAATAAGGCCAAAAAACAGAATGTCAATTGTATCAAAGGTGCCGCCATGTTCAGAAGAATGCAACCTGTCCTCTAAATAGACTAGTTTGTGATGACTTGCAGATCAACCGAACAAATCAAATCAAATTGTATTGGTTGTGTACACATATTTTGCAGATGTTATCACAGGTGCAGTGAAATGATTGTTTCTAGCTTCAACAGTGTAGTAATACCTAACAATACATGTGCATTCTGAAAGTATTCTCTGAATGTCCATGAGTGTCCAAGCCAGAGCCCGGACTTCAACCCGATCGAAAATCTCTGGAGAGACCTGAAAATAGTTGTGCTCCCCATCAAACCTGACAGAGCTTGAGAGGATCTGCAGAGAAGAATGGGAGAAACTCACCAAATACAGGTGTGCGAAGGTTGTAGCGTCATACCCAAGACGACTCGAGACTGTAATCGCTGCCAAAGGTGCTTCAACAAAGTACTGAGTAAAGTGTCTTAATACTTATGTAAATAATGTTTTTTTTTTTTTTTTTTTTTTGCTTTGGCATTATGGGGTATTGGGTATTATTACTCTCCGAATGCACTGTATATATATATACAGTGCATTCGGAAAGTATTCAGACCCTTTGACTTTTTCCACATTTTGTTACGTTACAGCCTTATTCTAAAATGGATTAAATTGTTTTTTTCCTCATCAATCTACACACAATACCCCATAATGACAAAGCAAAAACCCGTTTTTATAAAGTGGTGCAAAGGTATACAAATAAAGAAACTGAAATATAACATTTACATAAGTATTCAGACCCTTTACTTAGTACTTTGTTGGCAGCGATGACAGCTGCGAGTCTTCTTGGGTATGACGCTACAAGCTTGGCACACCTGTATTTGGGGAGTTTCTCCCATTCTTCTCTGCAGATCCTCTCAAAGCTCTGTCAGGTTGGATGGGGAGGGTCGCTGCACAACTATTTTCAAGTCTCTCCAGAGATGTTCGATTGGGTTCTGACATTGCAAGTTCTGATATTTCTTCATGTCTTTCTTAACTCTTTTGGGGGAATATCTCATTTACATAAGTATTCACACCCGAGTGAATACTTTGTAGAAGCACCTTTGGCAGTGACTACAGCTGTGAGTCTTCATGGGTAAGTCTCTAAGAGCTTTCCACACCTGGATTGTGCAACATTTTCCCATTATTCTTTGAACAATTATTCAAGCTCTGTCAAATTGGTTGTTGATCATTGGTAGACAACCATTTTCAGGTCTTGCCATGGATTTTCAAGTAGATTTAAGTCTAAACCCTAACTCGGCCACTCAGGAAAATCCAATTTCTTCTTGGTAAGCAACTCCGGTGCTAAAAGGTGAATTAATCTCCCAGTGTCTGGTGGAGAGCAGACTGAATCAGGTTTTCCTCTATGATTGTGCCTGTGCGTATTTCCATTCCATTTCTTTTTTATCGTGAAAAACGTACTAGTTCTTAACGATTACAAGCATACCCATAACATGATGCAGCCACCACTATGCTTGAAAATATTGAGAGTGATACTCAGTAATGTGTGTTGTATTGGATTTGCCCCAGGACAAAAAGTTAATTGCTTTGCCACATGTTTTGCAGTTTTACTTTAGTGCCTTGTTAAAAATAGGATGCATTTTGGAATATGTTTCATTCTGTACAGGCTTCCTTCTTTTCAGTATGTCAATTAGGTTAGTATTGTGGAGTAACTACAATGTTGTTGATCCATCCTCAGTTTTCTCCCATCACAGCCATTAAACTAACTGTTTCATGGTGAAATCCCTGAGCGGTTTCCTTCCTCACTGGCAACTGAGTTAGGGCGGACGCCTATATCTTTGTAGTGACTGGGTGTATTGATACACCATCCAACGTGTAATTAATAATTTCACCATGCACAAAGGGATATTCAATGTCTGCTTTTTTATTTTTACCCATCTACCAATAGGTGCCCTTCTTTGCAAGGCATAGTATAACCACTCTGGTCTTTGTGGTTTAAATTCACTGCTGTGTGGGGTGCAGAGATGAGGTAGTCATTAAAAAATCATGTTAAACACTATTCCAACATTATTCCATGCAACTTATTATGTGACTTGTTAAGCACATTTTTACTCCTGAACTTATTTAGGCTTGTCATAACAAAGGGGTTGAATACTTATTGACTCAAGACATTTCAGCTTTTCATTTTTAGTTAATTTGTAAAATTTTGAAAAACATAATTCCACTTTGACATTATGGGATATTGTGTGTGGGCCAGTGACCAAAAATCTCAATTTAATCCATTTGAAATTCAGGCTGTAACACAACAACAAAAAGGAAAAAGGAAAAGGGTGTGAATACTTTCTGAAGGCACTGTATGAAGTGGGTAAAACAGTATGTAAAAATTAAAGTGACCAGTGTTCAATAACTATGTACATAGGGCAGTAGTCTCTAAGCTACAGGGTAGAGTACTGGGTGGTAGACGGCTAGTAACAGTGACTAAGGTTCAGGGCAGGGTACTGGGCGGAGGCCGGATATTGGTGACTATTTAACAGTCTGATGGCCTGGAGTTAGAAGCTGTTTTTCATTCTCTTGGTCCAAGCTTTGATGCACCTGTACTGTCTCTGCCTTCTAGATGGTAGCGGGGTGAACAGGCATTGGCTTGGGTGGCTGAGGTCCTTGATGATTTTCTTGGCCTTCCTGTGACACCGGGTGCTGTAGATGTGCTGGAGGGCAGGCAGTGTGCCCCCAGTGATGTGTTAAAAAAGGGGAGGTCACAATTCTGATGAAAATTTTCTTGTTTGCTTATGGCCCTATGCAGCTCGTTGAGTGGGATCTTAGTGCCAGCATCGGTTTGTGGTGGTAAATAGACAGCTACGAAAACTATAGATGAAAACTCTCTTGGTAAATAGCATGCGCCAAATACAACAGGTGTAGACTTTACAGTGACAAGCGTACTTACAGTGCCTTCAGAAAGTATTCACACCCCCTGAATTTCAAATGGATTAAATTTAGATTTTGGGTTACTGGCCTACACACAGTACCCCATAATGTCAAAGTGGAATTATGTTTTTAGACATTTGTACAAATTAATAAAAAATGAAAAGCTGAAATATCTTGAGTCAATAAGTATTCAACCCCTTTGTTATGGCAAAGCCTAAATAAGTTTAGGAGTAAAAATGGGCTTAACAAGTCACATAATAAGTTGCATGGACTCACTCTGTGTGCACTAATAGTGTTTAACATGATTTTTGAATGACTTCCTCATCCCTGTCCCTCACACATACAATTATCTGTAAGTCGAGCAGTGAATTTCAAACACAGATTCAACCACAAAGACCAGGGAGCTTTTACAATGCCTCGCAAAGAAGGGCACTGATTGGTAGATGGATAAAATAAAATAAAAGCACACATTGAATATCCCTTTGAGCATTGTGAAGTTATTAATTACACTGTGGATGGTGTATCAATACACCCAGTCACTACAAAGATACAGGCGTCCTTCCTAACTCAGTTGCTGGAGAGGAAGGAAACTGATCAGGGATTTCACCTTAAGGCCAATTGTGACTTTAAAACAGTTAGAGTGTAATGGCTGTGATAGGAGAAAACTGAGGATGGATCAATAACATTGCGTTTACTCCACAACACTAACCTAAATGACAAAGTGAAAAGAAGGAAGCCTGTACATAATACAACTATTTCAAAACGTGCATCCTGTTTACAATAAGGCACTAAAGTAAAACTGCAAAAAATGCGGCAAAGGAATTAACTTTATGTCCTTAATACAAAGCGTTATGTTTGGGGCAAATCCAACACAACACATCACTGAGTACCACTCTTCAGACTTTCAAGCATGGTGGTGGCTGCATCATGTTAAGGGTATGCTTGTCATCGGCAAGGGAGTTTTTTTTGGATAAAAATAAACATCATAGAGCTAAGCACAGGCAAAATCCTAGAGGAAAACATGGTTCAGTCTGCTTTCCAACAGACACTGGGAGACAAATTCACCTGTCAGCAGCACAATAACCTAAAACATAATACACTGGATTTGCTTACCAAGATGACATTGAATGTTCCTGAGTGGCCTAGTTTTGACTTAAATCGGCTTAAAAATCTAAGTATATGAGATATTCCTGTATTCCATTTTCAATTTTTTTTGTTTTTGTTTCTTTTATTATTATTTAGTTTTAGTTTTTACCCCTTTATCTCCCCAATTTCGTGGTATCCAATTGGTAGTTACAGTCTTGTCCCATCGCTGCAACTCCTGTACGGACACGGGAGAGGTGAAGGTTGAGAGCCGTGCGTCCTCCAAAACATAACCCAACCGAGCCGCTTCTTGACACAATGCCCGCTTAACCTGGAAGCCAGCCGCACCAATGTGTCGGAGGAAACACCGTACACTTGGCGACCGTGTCAGTGTGCACTGCGCCCAGCCCGCCACAGGAGTCGCTAGTGCGCGATGGGACAAAAACATCCCTGCCGGCAAAACCCTCCCCTAACCTGGACGACGCTGGGCCAATTCGACTCGAACCAGGATCTCTAGTGGCACAGCTAGCACTGCGATGCAGTGCCTTAGACCACTGCGCCACTCGGGAGGCCTGATTATTATTATTTTTGAATACATTTTAAATTCAGGCTGTAACACAACAAAATGTGGAATAGGTCAAGCGGTACGAATACTTCCTGAAGGCACTGTATGAGCCCATTCCCAACAATGCAGAGTTAAAAAGTAAGAAAAATATTTGCTAGATAAAAAAGGAAATAGTAACACAAAAACATAAGTCTACAGCTTATTATGAGGTATTCTAACTTAGGCGAGCAGAAAATCGAGACTTTCTTAATAGAGATCGTGCACCAGCTGTTGTTAACAAAGAGACACACACCTTCTCCCTTGAGCTTACCCAACGCTGCCGTTCTGACCTGCCGATGTGTAGAAAAACCATCTAGATGTATATTATCCATGTCCTTGTTCAGCCACAACTCCATGAAACATAGGATATTAGGTCCCGTGTGGCTCAGTTGGTAGAGCATGTCGCTTGCAACACTAGGGTTGTGGGTTAAATTCCCATGGGCGACCAGTACGAAAAAGTATGAAAATGTATGCACTTGCTCTGGATAAGAGCGTCTGCTGCATTACAGTTCTTCAGGTCCCATTGATAGGACCGTCTCGAACGGAGCTCATCCAGTTTGTTCTCCAGAGATTGTACGATCACCAATAGAGGCGGTTTATGTACTCGTCGAAGCAGTTTCGTCTCGGTGCCCGCACATTGGCCTCTCTTAGACCACCTTTTTCTTTTCCATGTCTCTGGGATTAGGGCCTGGTCCGGGGTGAGCCGTATGTCCTGCACCTCCGACTCGTTGAAGTAGAAATCTTCATCCAAATTGAGGTTAGTGATCGCTGTTCTGATGTCCAGAAGCTCTTTTCAGTCATAGGAACGATGGCAGAAACATTACGTACAAAAAAAGTAAAAAAATGAATATTAAAATATATAAAGCAGAATTTGTCAGGAGCCCGTAAAACGGCTGCTATGCAATGCAGTGCCATTCTCCTCCCCTGGAGAATGGCCTACCACGGTTGTCGCCAGCAAACTTGATGATTGAGCTGTGTTCAAACAGATCCTTCAAACAAGTGTTAAAAAATAATTTATACTTAGATGAGTTCAGTGGTAAGATGCGTTACGACCTTTGAAAAAAAGACATACAGTGAGGGAAAAAAGTATTTGATCCCCTGCTGATTTTGTACGTTTGCCCACTGACCAAGAAATGATCAGTCTATAATTTTAATGGTAGGTTATTTGAACAGTGAGAGACAGAATAACAACAACAAAATCCAGAACAATATGTCAAAAATGTTATAAATTGATTTGCATTTTAATGAGGGAAATAAGTATTTGAACCCCTCTCAATCAGAAAGATTTCTGGCTCCCAGGTGTCTTTTATACAGGTAACGAGCTGAGATTAGGAGCACACTCTTAAAGGGAGTGCTCCTAATCTCATCTTGTTACCTGTATAAAAGACACCTGTCCACAGAAGCAATCAATCAATCAGATTCCAAACTCTCCACCATGGCCAAGACCAAAGAGCTCTCCAAGGATGTCAAGGACAAGATTGTAGACCTACACAAGGCTGGAATGGGCTACAAGACCATCGCCAAGCAGCTTGGTGAGAAGGTGACAATAGTTGGTGCGATTATTCGCAAATGGAAAAAAACCAAAAGAACTGTGAATCTCCCTCGGCCTGGGGCTCCATGCAAGATCTCACCTCGTGGAGTTGCAATGATCATGAGAACGGTGAGGAATCAGCCCAGAACTACACGGGAGGATCTTGTCAATGATCTCAAGGCAGCTGGGACCATAGTCACCAAGAAAACAATTGGTAACACACTACGCCGTGAAGGACTGATATCCTGCAGCGCCCGCAAGGTCCCCCTGCTCAAGAAAGCACATATACAGGCCCGTCTGAAGTTTGCCAATGAACATCTGAATGATTCAGAGGAGAACTGGGTGAAGGTGTTGTGGTCAGATGAGACCATAATGGAGCTCTTTGGCATCAACTCAACTCGCCGTGTTTGGAGGAGGAGGAATGCTGCCTATGACCCCAAGAACACCATCCCCACCGTCAAACATGGAGGTGGAAACATTATGCTTTGGGGGTGTTTTTCTGCTAAGGGGACAGGACAACTTCACCGCATCAAAGGGATGATGGACAGGGCCATGTACCGTCAAATCTTGGGTGAGAACCTCCTTCCCTCAGCCAGGGCATTGAAAATGGGTCGTGGATGGGTATTCCAGCATGACAATGACCCAAAACACACGGCCAAGGCAACAAAGGAGTGGCTCAAGAAGAAGCACATTAAGGTCCTGGAGTGGCCTAGCCAGTCTCCAGACCTTAATCCCATAGAAAATCTGTGGAAGGAGCTGAAGGTTCGAGTTGCCAAACGTCAGCCTCGAAACCTTAATGACTTGGAGAAGATCTGCAAAGAGGAGTGGGACAAAATCCCTCCTGAGATGTGTGCATACCTGGTGGCCAACTATAAGAAACGTCTGACCTCTGTGATTGCCAACAAG
This sequence comes from Coregonus lavaretus, assembly GCF_964263955.1. Classification (NCBI taxonomy): domain Eukaryota; kingdom Metazoa; phylum Chordata; class Actinopteri; order Salmoniformes; family Salmonidae; genus Coregonus; species Coregonus lavaretus. The sequence continues at coordinate 11,077,448 of NC_140002.1, read as the reverse complement.
GGTTTTGCCACCAAGTACTAAGTCATGTTTTGCAGAGGGGTCAAATACCTATTTCCCTCATTAAAATTCAAATCAATTTATAACATTTTTTACATGCGTTTTCTGGATTTTTTTTTTGTTATTCTGTCTCTCACTGTTCAAATAAACCTACCATTAAAATTATAGACTGATCATGTCTTTGTCAGTGGGCAAACGCACAAAATCAGCAGGGGATCAAATACTTTTTTCCCTCACTGTAGCTGCGTGTGACGAGTGAGATACTGGTGTGCACCAATCAGAAGTCCATGAAGTACATGTTTATGTCGGTGGTGTTAACCACCAGCTCCTCAAAGAAGTTTTTCACATTAACATGTTACATATTCTTTACATTAAGACAAACACTTATAATGATTACATGTTGTCATAACAACTCCGAAGTCCTTGACAACACAGAGAATCACATGGTTGACATTAAAAGCATGGACTATTCTTAGTTCCTTGTATAACGTACATGTCACCAAGCTATGGAAGAAAGTAATGTTTTCATCTTGCAGGCAATGTAAAATGCTCCCAAGCGCTGCGTTCGCCCAGAAGATTGATCACGCTTTATGATTGAAGATGACAATATGATCATTGACCTAGATTTTATGCTAAACCATGTCGAATGAAGGCTTTAAACCTATTAGGCTTAATGTGGTAATACAAAACTACTGGGACCCTCTTTGGCATGGTTCTACTCATACTACTTTTGTGGACACATTTATAAAGCAGCCCAGCATGGTCCATTATCTAAAATATATACCAAAGTCGGCACAAAAAGGCAGTTAAATATGCCTTCACAAAAGGTCCCTCCATTAATGTTATTGCTCTTAGCTGGGTGTAGTGGGCCTTAAATACTGTAGTTTGAGAATTCACTCATCTTTAATGCTTTTTATCAGCTAGAAGGCTAAATCAAAGGAAAATAGGAAATTGCAGGCTATTTATCCTTGGCGACTGTTACCGGGCTCTAAAATGTAGGCAAAACTCATAAGTAACATATGAACTCAGGGACATTGTCGCAGGTTAATGATGCAATAGGATCAATAAGCGTTTCTTTCCTCTCGCCGTTTATCAAAGCAATGACGGGTATCAATCTTAACACATATTGGATACATATTGGTTATTCCGAGATCGAGAAAAAAGCCAAACCCCATTCACACAAATTAACACTTACATCTATGCCCAAAATACCTTCATGACTTTTGACTGGGCCTCTGACAAAAGCCGGGATGACACAATGTGTCTTTAGCTTGACCCCCTGCCGGACCGGATTTCCAACATGGTGACAGGATGGCAAAGATGACTTGACACGGTCTGCTAAATATAGCGAGAAAGCCAGACACTAAGTGCCTTATTGAGAGAGAACAAAGGAAGACTGGCTGATCTTTTATTCAGGTAATGTCACTGTTTGTCTGTTACACTCACTCCCTAACTCCCCCCCCAATCCTCCGCTCTCTCCCTCCAGACCCACTTGGCCAGTCCCCACAGTCCGTGGAAACTATGGGCGGTGGCATTACTAGGATCTGCACTGGCTAAATAGCTCTGGAGGTTTAGGATAAGCACCCCAAACTCTTAATGCCTCCTTTGTTAATGAGTTGAGCGTATTAGTGATTTATGTTAGCTAATGCCAGGCTTCGCCCGCCCAGCAGTCCTGCTGTATCACAGGCTAAGAAGCTAGCTACCTCCCTGCATCCTCAGCTGCACCTAATTCCACTGCTTCTGCCTTCATTCAAAATGGAGGGCCTGTGTTTTAGGACTGATGAGAGTAATGGTCTGATCCATGATCCAATGTATTGGGCATGCATTCTAAGAGGAAGCCTAGTATGAATATTGGAACGTAGCCCAAGTTCTGTGATGTGCCTGTATATAATCATGGGTACCCCTGCCCAGTGACAGGCATAGATAATGCTGCCATTTTTGCCGATGACAAAATCTCATCTCCATGGCACTGCAATGCAGCAACATACAGTGCCTTCAGAAAGTGTTCACACTCCTTGACTTTTTCCACATTTTGCTGTGTCACAGCCTGCATTTATATATTATATATATATTTATTTATTTTATTCACTGAAAAAATGAAAACCTGAAATGTCTTGAGTCAATAAGCATTCAACCCCTTTGTTATGGCAAGCCTAAATAAGTTCAGGAGTAAAACTGTGCTTAACAAGTCACATATTAAGTTGCATGGACTCACAGTGTTTAACATGATTTTTGAATAACTACCTCATCTCTGTACACCACACATACAATTATCTGTAAGGTCCCTCAGTCGAGCAGTGAATTTCAAACACAGATTCAACCACAAAGACCAGGGAGCTTTTCCAATGTCTCGCAAAGAAGGGCACCTATTGTTGGATGGGTATAAATAAAAAAAAGCAGACATATACCTTTGAGCATGGTGAAGTTATTAATTACTCTTTGGATGGTGTATCAATACACCCAGTCACTATAAAGATACAGGCATCCTTCCTAACTCAGTTGCCGGGGAGGAAGGAAACCGCTCAGGGATTTCACCTTAAGGCCAATGGTGACTTTAAAACAGTTAGAGTGTAATGGCTGTGATAGTAGAAAACTGAGGATGGATCAACAACATTGTAGTTACTCTACAATACTAACCTAATTGACAGAGTGAAAAGTAGGAAGCCTGTACAGAATAAAACTATTTCAAAACATGCATCCTGTTTGCAACAAGGCACTAAAGTAATGCTGCAAAAAATGTGGTAAAGCAATACATGTTTTGTTCTGAATACAAAGTGTTCTGTTTGGGGCAAATCCAATACAACACATTACTGAGTACCATTCTCCATATTTTCAAGCATAATGATGGCTGCATCATATTATGGGTATGCTTGTAATCGTTAAGGACTGGGGAGGTTTTCAGGATAAAAAATAAACGGAATGGAGCTAAGCACAGGCAAAATCCTAGAGGAGAACCTGGTTCAGTCTGCGTTCCACCAGACACTGGGAGATGAATTCACCTTTCAGCAGGACAATAACCGAAAACACAAGGCCAAATCTACACTGGAGTTGCTTACCAAGAAGACAGTGAATGTTCCTGAGTGGCCGCGTTACAGTTTTGACTTAAATCTACTTGAAGATCTATGGCAAGACCTGAAAATGCTTGTCTACCAATGATCAACAACCAATTTGACAGAGCTTGACGAATTTTGAAAAGAATAATGGGCAAATGTTGCACAATCCAGGTGTGGAAAGCACTTAAGAGACTTACCCAGAAAGACTCACAGCTGTAATCGCTGCCAAAGGTGCTTCTACAAAGTATTGACTCAGGGGTGTATATACTTATGTAAATAAGATATTTCTGTATTTCATTTTCAATAAATTAGCAGACATTTCTAAAAACATGTATTCACTTTGTCATTATGGTGTATTGTGTGTAGATGGGTGAGAAAAAAATCTATTTAATCTATTTTGAATTCAGGCTGTAAAGTATGAATACTTTCTGAAGGCACTGTATAAAAGTTAAACTGTATATATCACTTTGGCATTTCAATTGGTTTTGCCTACACATAAAATGGATATATCACTTAAGTTGATACTCAAGCTGTAAAAAGCATGCATTTGAAAACTAAAGTTTCATGTGATTGTCCTCCAAACATATCAGCTTTCTGCCAAGCAGGGAGAAATGTTTAAATCATCATTGGTGTAAGCATTTTTATGGCTTTGCAATTAAGCAATTAATTTGACAGAGTATATCCAAGTATTTTTTGCACGACTACCCAAAACTGTATCCATATCTTTACTAAAAATAGGCCTATAACTTCTTTATTATTATCAGCAAGCAACCTGAGGACACCACTGCAGCCAAGGAGATGTTTTGAAGAAGTCTCATTTAGACTTTCACAGAACAAACCATCCTAAAGTTAACAGTGTGCTGGGCACAACAGCCTCACTCTATGGTGTTTGGGTGGATGTTGTGTGTTTAGGCCTTAGGCTGTTGACTTACCCGGCTTGCACTCCTTTGTTCTTGTTCACGTCGATGGTGGTGATGGAATGCTTTGCCCCGGACTGTACCTCCCAGTCCACAGTCCACTGGGCATTCTTCGACTTGGTTTGCAGAAGATTCACCCCTTTCTTCGCCTTGACCCTGCAATCGAGAGATAAAGGAATGAATCAACTTTATGAACAGCCTATGATTTATCTGCGAGGTCAGAGGTTGTCGGTTTGTTTGTATACTGTAGTTCCATCATGTGCACAGCACTGTATTACATTGGGGCAAATGCAATTTTGAAAGATCAATCAATGACAGTTAATGTAGATGGACAATGTGGTGATATATCGGTAAAGACAAAGGCTATCGCACTGGAATTTTGAAATCATGGATAAATGTCTGAATAATGCTTGAATAACGATTGACAGTATTTCTCAACCAGCCAACTGTATATTAAGCATCATGCAAACAATAAAAGCCCACTCCATATGCTTTGGTTCCATAATATTTTGAGAGAGCTTCAATATTGTACTGTACTAGTGTTTTTAAGACTATGATCCATTTCAGTGACTCCGATTAATTTCCCCATACAAATGAGAGGGTATGAGGTATTACTCTGGTGTGACCCATGTGAATTTAGCTCGCCATTGCGTTCAAACGAAGCCGATTAATGAGTGAACATAGCGAATCAGAAAGGTACAGCTGTGACTAGTAATAAGCACCAATTCTGTAAGACTCTCGCCATCTTTGCAAGCCTGATAAGAGGCAAATGGAGGAGCCTGTGTGAGCTACTTTGGCTAAGACATGACTATTATTTATTCATTCCACGCAGATGCCTTCTGCCATGGCAACTTCTATTAAGCGCTGCGCTGGAATGGCTGACTGCTAAACAGGAGCGGTTAGCTCTAAATGCTCCTAATCCTTCAAGGCCATATAGCTAATTCATACACTGGGGTCCAAAATGTCAGTGGATATTTTCAGTGCAACATTAATGCTCTGACAGAGCATTTAAGAAATGACTTCTCTTTAACTCATTGTTGCATGTAACCTGTGGAGAATAATGTTGTTTTGCACAATTAGCTAATGTGGAGTGGTGAATAGCCTTTCATCCATCTAGTCTTCAGGAAATTGCTCAGATTGTCAAAGACTGTGGTTAACACCTTCAAACACAACATTCCCAGTGACAGCTATGGTAAGCACCTTCAAACACAATATTCCAGTGATGGCTCTACGCAACGGAAGGCAACTGTATTGAGTGACAGGAGCTCCTTGCCTCTGGATCATGAACAGCAATCTCAACAATCATCTTGAGCACTCCGAAATGTATCTTGTTTATCACTCTAAGTACAGCATTGAGGTTCGGCAGCCCGCACAGAGCCGTGCAGATGAAGAGCTGGAAGGAAGGAGAAGGAAGAAAACCTGGCTGGCAGGGAGATGTTCTTTAGTGGGGCATGCTGGGAAAATTAAAATGATCGAGCCAAGGAGATAGAGGGGATCGCAAATCAAACCTTGCAACTGCCAATGTTCACATCTGATACAGAATTGACTCATATCCTGCCGAAGGAAATTATTGTTGCATTGCGGTGGCAGATACAGAGGGGAACCAAAACGTGTGTTTTTCTACGGTCTGACAGTTACTAATTAACATAACATGATGATGTGTACAGTTAAGGCCTGTCAAAACAGCAAACTCCCACCCATTGCGCAATTGGGGAGGTTGAGAGTCAGCAGTATGCCTCACAGGTTCTGTGACCTAGACATTGGAATTCTGACCTTATTTCTTCAGGCTCTGGTAACCATATTCAAAGGCTGGCCAAACACTTTAAAAGGGTGACAGCAAATCTTTCTGTCGGATTAACCCCCAACCGGTTTTCAAACGCTCCCTTCCTTTGCCTTTAAACCGCTTCCTCTGCACTCACCTGATAAAGCAGCGGCGGCGCCACTTTGAGGACTGGGCCATGACCAATAGAGGAGGCTGCAGCTCCCTGTTTTTCAACAAGGCTTTGGTTTACTCTTATCTCCAGCTCTGCGCAGCTGCCCGTCATGTAAAAAAACACCTTTATTGATGATGTGGCACATTCCTATTTTTCAAATGTTAAATCTCTGAAAGTGCAAGGCAAGATAGGAATCTGTTTGCAGTTATCGCAATAATTTTTCCTTGGGGAGTGAATCTGTGTGGAATAATTGTGCACACCTGGAGCGTGCCCTTTCCAAACAGTATACCCACAAACAGAGTTGGATTGGTTTGGTTCAGATGAAAGAAGACGGCTCTAAAGATCTAGTTCAGCTCCACGTGTCACCTTCAGTACCAAGCTATGATGAACAGACCAACTCCCGGTAAACAAGACAGAACACAGTGGGACTCTAGCTGGTTAAAGTTGTCAAGGAGTCAACACCAAGACCGGGTTGTAGTGGTTTCAAGTTATTTGAATCAATTAATAATAGGCAGTATTAATCCAAGTAGTGTAACATGGCAATATGTTTATTCTTCACATTTACACCAGTGAAATTACAGAAAAGAGCCCGGTTTTAACTGGAAACTAAAATATTTATAGAAACAGTTGGTTGTGCTTTAAGTCTAGCGCCCATCCAGTCATATTAGCCTCTTCCCTCACTTTGCTTCCCCGTTTCCAGGCTCTCCCAGACACAACTCCCCTAGCTCTGCTTAACTGTTAAGGAAATGCCTGTGTGTGAAATGATCAAGCATTCACAACAAACCCTTTGCTTAGAGAATGCCAACCACTCACAGATTGCATTTCAGTTTTTTGGTAGTCGCTAGCAGTTGTATGTTGCTGTGGGGAGTGCCAAAAAACAAACATCTGACCATGGTGACAACAGCTCACAGAGGAAGCGCAGTGCAACTGTTAGCGGCCTAAACTCTAATGGATATCAAGCCTTTGCATTCATAACCTCGGCAGACGTCAATGCATAAATGCAGGCAAAAAAGTAAATAAAAAGGAACAAAAATGAACGTCTCAAAGGCACTCCCTTTTGAATTACTGCAAAAACAGGGCATCTTCGACAGCTACATTTGGCCAGCGAAGCCTTTTTCCACTGAAGCTCTATTAGTTTGAGGGGGCACTTTACAGACAACTTCTCCACTTGGAGTTCTGCAGTCACAACATATTCCCATTCCATGACAATATATTATTTAGTCCTTGGCCCTGTGCTTGACGCGGTGCCCGTTTTATGTGTCATGTGACATGTGATTCAATCACGCACTTGGCTGTGCGTGATATAACAGCTCGACATGTATGGTATGTTTATGAAAGCTTGAGAAACATTATTGTATGTTTCCAGGACTTTGCATCCTTGAAGTAGCAGCTTGATGTAATAAAACATTCTGATACCACTCCATAAGCCTTCAATTGCACTGACAAAGCTATTATTTCAAAAATGTCACGACAACAATGGATTATGCTTATAAAGTGCGCCGCAAGCGACTGCTGTAGAAAATAGCACACAAGAGTATTAAATACGGCACCCGTCAACAGGGGTTCATTGAGGGTCCACAAGTAATTCCTAAGTAATTATTTATTGAATTGCAGTATTGTAATCTCAGATATTGTGCATGCCAGACCTTGAGATTTACTGTTCGGCAAACAATACAATATTGACCATAATCCTTTCTGATGTCCCTCACAACCATTCATTATATAAAAAGTAAAGTCTCACCAGGCCCAAAGAGAGAGAAATAGCTTAGTTTTGCATCGCCTTGCTGGAGAAGCACATGCCGGCTGCTCATTATTGTGGGAATATGAGAGGAACGTCAATAAGAGGACATGTGAACCTCGTCAGCCTCCATCTCTAACCATGTGGACATTCTGCCATAATTAGCAGCGGGGAAGCCATCAGGACAGATGTTCGCTTCGCAACAAGACGCCCGGCGCCGCAAAAAGATCTGATGCACTCGTCACACTGCTGATGCTCGTCTGATGGTAAACCGAGTGGCCAGCCCAAGCCCAGATGAAGGGCCAGCCGCCACGGGTCGGGAATGATGAGCATCTTCAGTAATCTCTTGCTAAAACAAAAGACGATAAGGGACGTGGACAGCGAGGGATGACCCGACAGTTGGGATTTACACTAATCTGACAAATCATCTAAGGGGAAAAGAACAAAAGGCACAGAGAATAGCTTATTATACTTCTTTTGAGTGGGGCTTTTGGAAGATGCAGAGCAGAAACTTATAAATGTTGATCTGATAGGGCTCCATTTGCTCATGCTTAATGTGTATTCTCCTATGCGGCGAGGGCAAAGGAAGCCGAAAGAGAGACAAATTCAGTTTTGACAAGCGCAAAAAAGGTTAACCAGGGCAGTACAGTGCAACCATTTTACTTGCATAATCGCCTAATCATTTTTGCTGTGCCACCTGGAATTTTTATTTAGGAGCACCAGTGCGCCTAGAAGAATTAAGGATTCTAGCTTGAATATCTCAAATATTTTTAATTGTGCTCCTAAACACGTGGTCCTTGTAATAAAGGTCAGCGTAGAGCCCCTGGTGACAGCGGTGTTTGTATTCCTAATCCATCTATCTCAGAATGGAAAACAACTTTTAAATTATCCTGATTATTTGAGGTCACGGCTGGGTTAAATAGCTTCCACAGACCAAGCAGACCCTGAGAAAAAGTTTTAAACTGACTACTTAAAACAAAACACAATTGCAGGATCCAAAACAGAGGCTGCTGGCCTGGGAGGGAGGAGGAGGGTTCCTGTTTTATCTTTAAGTGGTGGAGTGGGCTGACGTGTGGAGTGGAGACTCCCTTTTCTGTGCCCTGACGCCACTGATGCAGATGCAGATATATGCACACACAAACACACACACACACACGCACCCAAACTACACACACACACACACAAACAAACCACACACACACACAGGCGCACACAGACGCACAAACACACACTGCGCAGTGGTGGCAGTGATGACGGTGGCTGGGAATCCATCCTCCTGGAACACAATTATTCTAAGTAGTTTTCCCATCAGCCGGAGCCATGAGCAGAAGACCCTCGGGTGAGCCATAACCTTTCTGTGGAAGCAATCGGGAAAAAAGACGCTCTCCAATTTATTTGATAAGGCGAGTGGAACTCAGCGCTGCCAGCAGACGTGGAGAACAAGAAAATCAGTGCCTCTCTGAAACCAAGTTGCTGACATTTTCACATCACTATGCATACATAATTATATTTTGGCCCAGGCTTGTGTTAAAAATGGCCCATTCCAAAGGAGAATAAAGAAAAGTTCAGAATTCCTATGGTTTGCGGTGCTGTATACCAGCAGATACATCTACCAATAGTCAAACAACGGCTACTAGGCATTGGATGATAAGAGACACTGACAAACCATGTATCCCACAAAGGAGAAAAAAGTGATACAGAAGACTTGTCATGGCAAGGACGCAGAAATACCGTGTGTAGAGAGAGAAAGCGAGAGAGTAAAGAAAGCGAGGCTTTTGTGCATAAATAAATGCTGCCAGGACAAAAGCAAGTTGTCACATTGTGATTGGATACTGGATGACTGTGAGGAATTTGCATACTGATACACTTGACAAGGTAAAATTATCTCCGGGGGGGATTATATTATTGTTATGCGGTTCAGAGAGCTTATCCATTCGTCTTGAAGCGCAGTCTCGTCTCTCGGCCCCTCTCGCCGACAGAACATAAACACTGACGCCATATATTAATTTGATGGAGAGATAAATGTCATGTCCAGCACTTCTAAAGATCAACGAAATATCAGATTCAATCGAATGCTCATTGAATGTCAGAAAATACAGGAGACCTGGGATGGACTGACGGAGTAAGGAAACAAGAGGAAAAAAGGCATAATCCCTCGATTTGGGTAAGCTTCTTTTTGGAAGGCCCCACACACATCTTAAAGCGTACAAAAATGAAAAGAGAAAAACAACTCCCACCAATTGATTGAATGATTACACAAGACAATAACGAGCACGCGGCTTCTCAACCCGAACCCAGAGCTTCTTAAGAGTGATGCCTTATGCTGTCGTTGCTGCTGTGAGTGGGCCAGTTCTGTTCTCCAATGGAACCCTCTTTTCATCCTTTCCTCTTACGCACCGACTCTCATTATGTTCACACTGTTCTATGTCAACCATACCTCCTCTCTATTTCCCTGAATGACTCCCTACCTCCTTCACCCCCATCTCTGTTTTCCTCTCCCTCTTGCTCCCCCCTCATTCTGCACCTATCCTCTTAAATAAATCACTTCCAACACGCAGCTGTTCAATTAAACTTTTACTAGATATTGCTGGCGGCTTGTCAGTCTAATCAGGGGTTCTGTAGGAATAGGTAATTCAACTCACTACCTGCTACGCCGGGTGCCCTGATACACCATCATGTAGTGTTAATGGCCTGTATTGACCAGCACCTATAAATATAATGGCATTTTCATAACCCCCCAGCGGAATGGAGAGCCATCTTCCTTATAGACAGTAAATGGAGAAGACATCAACTGATGCACTCTCACTGGCGCTAACCTCCTTTATTGCCTTGCAACCCAGCCTTTCAGAATCCTAGTTCTACTATATGGTTGTTGTGGAAGTGCAATACGACGAAGTGGCCACCAGGTGGCCCTCTCCTCACTGGGAGGAAGGGGGATGCTGAAGAGGGGCCATGATAGGCATACTAGGTTGGGGCCTGGTGGTCCTAACATGATAAGATATGCAACCATTTTGAGCTGGATTCAAAAGGACAATCGCTAGTTTGTCAGATACCCTATCTGGACTGTGTCACCAGGAGAGGCATGTTACCACTACTCCCCACGACCTCTGCCTCCCCACCAGGTGGAAACGTGCCTTTGTTTAATAAACTCCGACCTGTCCTCACGGCAACCTTGACTTAATTTATTTTCCCAGGCTGCTGTTAAATCACTCTGCTTCAGCTCCCTCCATCCGCTCCCCTCCTTACCCTTCCTCCCTCTCTTTTTCCCATTCATTCGCTTTCCCTTTTCTGTCTCCTCACCCCCACCACTCTAATGACCTTGCTTGCCAAATTATCCAAATGACTGTGCCTTGGAGTTAAACGCTGATTAGGAGGGAGCCCTATGCGGCTCTCCACTCTTGGAGTTGGAGGAGGAGAGCTAAAGCGTAGGGGGATATAGCTGCCTGCATATTGGTTTGTTGGTCCCCCTGGCTAGCGATTACACACACACAATGAATTTGACCATGACAGCTATTTTTGCAATCAAAATCAACACAATCCGAATGCCTCAAATGAGGTCTCCTAACTACAATCAAAATGAGCTGGGTTCTGGGTTTCAAAGCCAATATTGGATCTAGGCTACCCACCTCCCGTACGACAAATCATTCCAACATAATTTTCAAAAACGATGGAGGATGGTTTGAAAAGTGGGAGTGGCTAAGCCAAATGAAGAGGAATGCAGAGGCAGCACGGTTGATCGTAATTGTAACTGACTCTGATAATGATAACTGGCCATCAAACTATAAAACATCAAGCGTACGCAAAAGCTAATAAAAACGACGCGGGATAGTGAAACTCAGCGAAATCACTCAAGGCCTTGCGCATTAGGCAAGGTCTGCAGAATGACTTGGTTTGCATTTCAATAGAGGCTATTCCACTCCAGCACCCCCCCCCCCCCCCCCCCACACACACACACACACATAACCGCAATACTGTGCTTTATGACTCTTTTGATTATGTATGTTTGTGCACGGACTTTGACGGGGGTGACAATGACAACCTAGACCGCTGAGCTGGAAGAGTACCCTAACTTGGCGCCGTGACAATTTGCAATCCATGTTCCATCAAGGGCTCAGACCAGATTATGAGGCATCTTGGCTGATCAGCAACATTTACTTTTCACACGCTCAGGGCAGTGCAGTTTTTACAGCAAGTTTGCTCAAATGGAACAAAGCATTCCTTTGTGCGTCCGGTGTAAAGCTCTCTCGATCTCACTCTCCTCTTTCTCTCCTCTTACATGAGACAGGGCAGAACAACTAAGGACAAAACCTAACCCAGAGCCTGCTCTGACTGCGCCAGTGAGGCCTAGAACGTTTTTGCATTTCCCCCCCTTCAGAACTCACTTGGCCTATTATTGGTAGGGAATTATTTGTCAGGTATTTACACTACATGGCCATAAGTATGTGGACACCTGCTCGTCGAACGTCTCATTCTAAAATCATGGCCATTAATATGGAGTTGGTCCTCCCTTTGCTGCTATAACAGCCTCCACTCTTCTGGGAAGGCTTTTCACTAGATGTTGGAACATTGCTGCGGGGACTTGCTTCCATTCAGCCACAAGAGCATTAGAGAGTCGGGCACTGATGTTAGGTGATTAGGACTGGCTCGCAGTCGGCATTCCAATTCATCCCAAAGGTGTACTATGGGGTTGAGGTCAGGGCTCTGTGCAGGCCAGACAAGTTCTTCCACACCGATCTCGACAAACCATTTCTTTATGGATCTCGCTTTGTGCACGGGGGCATAGTCATGCTGAAACAGGAAGGGGCCTTCCCCAAACTGTTGCCACAAAGTTTGTAGAACAGAATCGTCTAGAATGTCATTGTATGCTGTAGCGTTAAGATTTCCCCTTCGCTGGAACTAAGGGGCCTAGCCCAAACCATGAAAAACAGCCCCAGACCATTATTCCTCGTCCACCAAACCTTACAGTTAGCACTATGCATTGGGGCAGGTAGCGTTCTCCTTGCATCTGTCAAACCTAGATTTGTCCGTCGGACTGCCAGATGGTGAAGTGTGATTCATCACTCCAGAGAACGCGTTTCCACTGCTCCAGAGTCCAATAGCAGTGAGCTTTACACCACTCCAGCCGACACTTGGCATTGCTTATGGTGATCTTAGGCTTGTGTGCGGCTGATCGGCCATGGAAACCCATTTTATGAAGCTCCCGAAAAAACATTTATTGTGCTGACGTTGCTTCCAGAGGCAGTTTGGAACTCGGTAGTGAGTGTTGCAACCGAGGACAGACAATTTTTACTCGCTATGCGGTTCAGCACTCTGCGGTCCCGTTCTGTGAGCTTGTGTGGCCTACCACTTCGCGGCTGAGCCGTAGTTGCTCCTAGACGTTTCCACTTCACAATATCAGCACTTACAGTTGACCGGGGAAGCTCTAGCAGGGCAGAAATTTGACTAACTGACTTGTTGGAAAGGTGGCATCCTATGACGGTGCCACGTTGAAAGTCACTGAGCTCTTCAGTAAGGCCATTCTACTGCCAATGTTTGTATATGGAGATTGCATGGCGGTGTGCTCGATGTTATACACCTGTCAGCAACAGGTGTGGCTGAAATAGCCTAATCCACTAATTTGAAGGGGTGTCCATATACTTTTGGCCATGTAGTGCATATGGAGTTAATGTGACACAATGCCCCAGGCATTGACATATCTTTCTTAGGCAACTGAAGCCAGCAATAGCATTTCAAAGACATTGACATGAAAATAAACTGTTGACATTAAATCATAAAGAGTAAGACAGGCTAGTCAGATGGAATTATGTACCACTGCCAAGTGTGCTTAGTATTTGGGCTTATCAAGAAAAAGGAAAAGTTTAAAGTGAACCAGAGTCACTTGGGCTCTTCTATCAAATCTCTATGCTAACAAATTAATGTAAAATAATGTATTTCTCATCGAAGGGAACCGGCCCACCAATCAGTTGCCATGGGGAACAAATCATGCCATGAACAAGGGAAAGTATTCAATAATGTGTACCAATTTGTAGGGAAATTAGTTCTTTCACTTATTTCACAATGCCTCTTGGCAAAAGATTTGAGAGACTAAGCCGGGAAGGGAATAAGCCAACGTTCTCTCCCAACCATTTGAATCACTCGTCGTTAAAGAGTTGAGAGATGAAATAAATAAAGACCTCTTGTGTTTTGCATGTTAAAAGGCAGTGAAATGCCTAGCATCTGCTTTGGTAGTACAGATTGAAGTGTCCAAATGTTTGATGGAGAAGGTAGTGGGTCACGGAAGTCTTGGCTTATTGCAGCTAAACCCCACACATTTTCCCCACATGCTTCATCCGTCTCACCCTAATTCACAGCATACTTTCTGAATATTTTCCAGGTTTGCGGGTCCTCAAAGTGTCTAGCAACACAGCTGAGCTGTGTACCAAATCTTATGTCATAGGATTACTTTCAATTAAGTGTTAGAATTTAAAAGCATTAAGATTCATGTTTGTGTAATGACTTTGGATGCCAAACTGGATCCCTCTAAATACGAGATTAAACTTTATTAACCTAAACGGGTGAAAAACAAATGCTGTTTAGTATGGTCGAGTTTCACTTACTTCGAAAGATCACATAAAAGTGCCTCTAATATACACTCACCGGACAGTTCATTAGGTACACCCATCTAGTTCTGGGTCGGACCCCCCTTTGCCTCCAGAACAACCTGAATTCATCAGGGCAAGGATTCTACAAGGTGGACTTCATGGAATCATGCTGCTTACGCCAAATCTTGACTCTGCCATCAGCATGACACAACAGGAACCGGGATTTGTCGGACCAGACAATGTTGTTTCATTCCTCAACTGTCCAGTGTTGGTGATCGAGTGCCCACTGGAGCCGCTTTTCTTGTTTTTAGCTGATAGGAGTGGAACACGGTGTGGTCGTCTGCTGCAATAGGCCATCCGTGACAAGGATCGACGAGTTGTGCATTCCAAGATGCCGTTCTGCACACCACTGTTGTACTACGCCGTTATTTGTCTATTTGTGGGCCGCCTGTTAGCTTGCACGATTCTTGCCATTCTCCTTCGATCTCTCTCATCAACCAGCTGTATTCACCCACAGGACTGTCGCATCATTCTTGGTAAACCCTAGACACTGTCGGGCGTGAAAAGCCCAGGAGGGTGGCTGTTTCGGAGATACTGGATCCGGTGCGCCTGGCACCGACGATTATACCACTCGGTGAGTGTATACCAATACAGTATGGTGGCTGATAAAATGTATTTAATCCCAAAATTATACAGCTTGTTTATACAACATCCTATGTTTAATGTCAATACTTCAACTAATATGGCCATATGACATACTCCCATCTCAGTATGTTGGCTTTAAAAGTCAGTACAGTAGGACAGTAGCAGCAGCTAGCCCCAGCATTAGCCACCAGTGAAAAGACTGAGTGGCACTCCATTGGGAATCCGCCACATTTATACTCCTCCCTTCCGTTCCTCTACATACCACCCCCAACTCCCAGAGCGCCTGGCCTCCTTGTCCTGCTCCTCAACACCACATAATACCACAACCTGAGGGACTCCTCAGCACAATAACGCAGAGCCTAAGATCTGGGTACTGTTCCGATCGGCTGGCTGCCGTACACAGGGCTCCCCTACCCCCACAACACAGTCCAACCAGGGGCTTAGTGGGCACGCTCAGTGTGGAGCCACAGAGGAAGCAGCAGCTAAGTCCACCCCGCACGTCTTCTTCTGTGTTGGCTCAATGTTCTGGTCTGAGAACAAGGAGGAACAGGTGCTGAGATTAGAGATCGATTTAGCATAAATTGTTATGCATAGAGAATGAGGCAGCGAGAGAAACCCAACAGCTCTAGCGTGGCTAGCTGTTGTGTTGGCGGTTTTTATTAGTAATGTATGGTGAAGAGATGTAGATTAAATCTGGCCATCTTTTGATATTCTAGTGGCAATGTAAGCATATCATTTGCTGGACAAAATGGCTGCTGTAACAACACTAGTGAGTGAGTATTAGGATTCCAGGAGACCCAGCCACTACAACACTGTATCCTACAGGGATCTCTCCATTCTGCACTTCTCTGGACAGAGAACAATGCCTTCAAAAAACCCATATCTTCAGAGTGAGAAACTAGATTTTCTCACCCCACACAGCCACATTTTTATTCTAGGCGAGAAGGCAGAGGTGAGGCATGAGGGAGAGAGTCCAATCAGCTATTTCAGGGCTGTTTTTGCCCTGGGTCTCCTGTTTGTCTATTGGGCTTTAATAACTTCAATAAAACAGTAAGGGGTCATGGCTCCCTCACAGAGATGAGAGGCTGCGGCACTAACTAGCCATTAGAGAGGATGGGAGGGCATAGGAAATAGCCATAACAAATCTGCCCCAGTTAGCTGGCAGGCATCAATAATAAGGGGCTACGGTTTCTCAAATGTATTCTCATTTAAATCAGCTTCACGTAATGACCTCTGGCCAAGGGAGGCCAAGGGAACATCCACTGAGGGTTGAGAAACATGTTTCACACTTGGGGGCTTTACTTCTTTTTTGTAAAGTTATTTTTTATACATCAGCGTAAAAAAAAAAAAAATCTGTTTTGTTTCACTTTCATTAGTTAGACAGTTGTTTTGCATCATCTCTTGTTTTGTTGCTTCTTTTTTTTGTTTTAAAATTATCTTTATTCCATATTTAATAGGATATACAGTACCAGTCAAAGGTTTGGACACACCTACTCATTCAAGTGTTTTTCTTTATATTTACAATTTTCTACATTGTAGAATAATAGTGAAGACATCAAAACTATGAAATAACACATATGGAATCATGTAGTAACCAAACAAGTGTTAAACAAATCCAAATATATTTTATATTTGAGATTCTTCAAATAGCCACCCTTTGCCTTGATGACAGCTTTGCACACTCTTGGCATTCTCTCAACCAGCTTCATGAGGTAGTCACCTGGAATGCGTTTCAATGAACAGGTGTGCCTTCTTAAAGCAGGTGGTCCTCTGTAGCTCAGCTGGTAGAGCACGGCGCTTGTAACGCCAAGGTAGTGGGTTCGATCCCCGGGACCACCCATACACAAAAATGTATGCACGCATGACTGTAAGTCGCTTTGGATAAAAGCGTCTGCTAAATGGCATATTTTAAAAGTTTAATTTATTTCCTTCTTAATGCGTTTGAGCCAATCAGTTGTGTTGTGACAAGGTAGGGGGTATACAGAAGATAGTACTATTTGGTAAAAGACCAAGTCCATATTATGGCAAGAACAGCTCAAATAAGCAAAGCGAAACGACAGTCCATCATTACTTTAAGACATGAAGGTCAGTCAATACGGAACATTTCAAGAACTTCGAAAGTTTCTTCAAGTGCAGTCGCAAAAACCATCAAGCGCTATGATGAAACGGTGTCAGGCGGTCAGTGTGATGCGGTAGGACGAAGTCAGGCGCAGGACACAGAGCTAATCGAAAACGTACTTTACTCGTAGGTAACGTAAATAACATAACCTCAACGCAGGGAGGAACAAACCCGCTCACCAGACGACAACCAAACATGAACAAACACGCACACAACACAGTGGGAGCCAGAGCGTTAAATAGGAAAACAAATCATAGACATAATGGGAACCAGGTGTGTACAATGAAGACAAAACAAGTAGAACACAGAAACATCGATTGGTGGCAGCTAGTACTCCAGTGACGACGAACGCCGAAGCCTGCCCGAGCAAGGAGGAGTAGCAGCCTCGGCTGAATCCGTGACAGTACCCCCCCCCCCCCCTTGACGCGCGGCTCCAGCCGTGCGCCAACACCGGCCTCGGGGACAGCCAGGAGGACGCGGTGCAGGGCGAGTCGGATGACAACGGTGGAAATCCCTCAGCATGGAGGGATCGTGGATGTCCCTCCTAGGGACCCAGCACCGTTCCTCCGGACCGTACCCCTCCCACTCCACGAGATACTGCAGGCCCCCCACCCGACGCCTCGAATCCAGGATGGAACGGACCGAGTACGCCGGTGTCCCCTCGATGTCCAGTGGGGGCGGAGGAACCTCCCGTATCTCAGACTCCTGGAGTGGACCAGCTACCACCGGCCTGAGGAGAGACGCATGGAACGAGGGGTTAATACAATACTCAGGAGGAAGCTGTAACCTATAACAAACCTTGTTCAATCTCCACAGGACTTTAAATGGCACCACAAACTGCCGACCCAGCTTCCGGCAGGGCAGGCAAAGGGGCAGGTTTCGGGTCGAGAGCCAGACCCGGTCCCCCGGTGCATACACCGGGGCCTCACTGCGATGGCGGTCGGCGCTCGCCTTTTGTCGCCTGATGGCCCGTTGCAGGCGTACATGGGCAGCGTTCCAGGTCTCCTCTGAGCGCCGAAACCATTCATCCACCGCAGGTGCCTTGATCTGGCTTTGATGCCATGGTGCCAGGACCGGCTGATAACCTAGTACACACTTAAATGGAGTAAGGTTAGTGCAGGAGTGGCGGAGGGAATTTTGGGCCATCTCTGCCCAGGGGATGAAAACAGACCACTCCCCTGGCCGGTCCTGGCAATAGGGCCGCAGAAACCTAACCACATCCTGGTTTACTCTTTCCACCTGCCCATTACTCTCGGGGTGAAACCCTGAGGTAAGGCTGACCGAGACCCCCAGACGTTCCATGAACGCCCTCCAGACCCTTGAGGTGAACTGGGAACCCCGATCAGACACTATATCCTCAGGTACCCCGTAGTGCTGGAAGACGTGTGTAAATAGGGCCTCCGCAGTCTGTAGGGCCGTAGGGAGACCGGGCATAGGAATGAGACGGCAGGACTTAGAAAACCGATCCACAACGACCAGGATCGTGGTGTTCCCTTGAGACGGGGGAAGGTCCGTAACAAAATCCACCGATAGGTGGGACCACGGCCGTTGTGGAACAGGTAGGGGTTGTAATTTCCCTCTGGGCAGGTGTCTAGGTGCCTTACA
This sequence comes from Coregonus lavaretus, assembly GCF_964263955.1. Classification (NCBI taxonomy): domain Eukaryota; kingdom Metazoa; phylum Chordata; class Actinopteri; order Salmoniformes; family Salmonidae; genus Coregonus; species Coregonus lavaretus. The sequence goes on along the minus strand of NC_140002.1, from coordinate 11,058,859 downwards.
GTGAGCGCACACCGAGCAGGAGGAAACATAAACCCTCACGTCCTTGGCTGAAGTGGATCACCAGTATTTCCCACTAAGACAGTGCACTGTCCGACAGATGCCAGGATGACCAGAGGAGGGTGACGTGTGAGCCCAATAGATCAATCGATCGCGGACCTCTAACGGCTCATACATACGACCCTCTGGACATTGGGGGGAAGTGGGCTCTGTACGTAACGCCCGCTCGATGTCCGCATCAACCTCCCACACCACCGGTGCCACCAGACACGACGCCGGAAGTATGCGAGTGGGCTCAATGGACCTCTCCTCTGTGTCATACAGTCGGGACAGGGCGTCTGCCTTAGCGTTCTGAGAACCTGGTCTGTATGAAAGGGTGAACACAAAACTAGTGAAAAACATGGCCCACCTTGCCTGGCGAGGGTTCAATCTCCTCGCCGCCCGGATGTACTCCAGATTGCGGTGGTCAGTCAAAATGAGAAAAGGGTGTTTAGCCCCCTCAAGCCAATGCCTCCACACTTTCAGAGCTTTAACCACAGCTAACAGCTCCCGGTCCCCCACAGAGTTTTGGTGGCATACCCGAGCGCTGAGACAGTACAGCTCCTATCCCAGCCTCGGATGCGTCTACCTCTACCGTGAATTCTAAGGAGGGATCCGGATGAGCCAGCACTGGAGCCGAGGTAAACAGGTCCTTCAGGTGACCAAACGCCCTGTCCGCCTCGGCTGACCACTGCAGTCGCACCGGTCCCCCCTTCAGCAAGGAGGTAATGGGAGCCACTACCTGACCAAAGCCCCGGATAAACCTCCGGTAGTAGTTGGCAAACCCTAAGAATCGTTGCACCTCCTTAACTGTGGTTGGAGTCGGCCAATTATGCACGGCCGAAATGCGGTCAATCTCCATCTCCACCCCTGACGCAGACAGGCGGTGCCATAGGAAGGAGACGGACTTTTGAAAGAACAGACATTTCTCCGCCTTGACGTACCGGTCATGTTCCAACAGTCGACCAAGCACCTTGCGCACCAGGGACACATGCTCGGCTCGTGTAGCGGAGTATATGAGAATATCATCTATATACACCACTACACCCTGTCCGTGCAGGTCCCTGAAAATCTAATCTACAAAGGATTGGAAGACTGATGGAGCGTTCATCAACCCGTATGGCATGACGAGGTACTCATAGTGCCCAGATGTGGTACTAAACGCCGTCTTCCACTCATCTCCCTCCCGGATACGCACCAGGTTGTAAGCGCTCCTGAGATCCAATTTTGTGAAGAAGCGTGCCCGTGCAATGACTCCGTCATACTAGCAATGAGCGGTATTGGATAACTGTACTTGACAGTGATCTGATTGAGACCCCGGTAGTCAATGCACGGGCGTAAACCTCCATCCTTATTCTTCACAAAAAAGAAACTTGAGGAGACAGGTGAAGTGTATGGCTGAATGTATCCCTGCCCCAGAGATTCAGAGACATATGTTTCCATAGCCGCCGTCTCTTCCTGTGACAGGGGATACACGTGACTCCGTGGAAGTGCCTACCTGGAGATTTATCGCACAATCCCCCTGTCAATGGGGTGGTAATTGAGTCGCGTTCTTTTTACAGAAGGCGAGAGCCAAATCGGCATATTCGGGGAGAATGTGCATGGTGGAGACCTGGTTTGGACTTTCCACCGTAGTTACCCCTATGGAAACACCTACACACCTCCCCGAGCACTGACTAGACCATCCCTTGAGAGCCCTCTGTTGCCATGAAATCGTGGGGTCATGAGAAGTTAACCAGGGAAGCCCCAACACCACTGGAAACGCAGGAGAATCAATCAGATAGAGACTAATTTTCTCCTCATGACCCTCCTGCGTCTTCATCCAGAGTGGAGCTGTGACCTCCCTAATCAGGCCTGACCCTAAAGGGTGACTATCTAATGCATGTACAGGGAAGGGCACATCAACAGGAACACTAGGAATCCCTAAACTACAAGAAAACTGACGAGCAATAAAGTTCCCAGCTGCACCTGAATCTATGAGCGCCTTATGCTGGGAATGAGGGGAAAACTCTGGAAATACGACATCAATGCACATATGCGCAACAGGGAGCTCTGGGTGAGTCGGGTGCCTACTCACCTGAGACGGTCCACCAGTGCTCTGCCTACTGCCTCGATTCCCTAAAGACCCTCCCCAGCACCGACCAGCAGTGTGTCCTCTGTGGCCACAGTTGGTGCAGGAGATGGCCCTTCTTCCGGTCTCCCTAAGCGCAGCACCTCCGAGCTCCATAGGGGTAGGGTCGGAGGTGCTGGGGGATGGAATGGACGGCCCCTGATCCGGACGTCCGCAGGTCGCCAACAGGTTATCCAGCCTTATCGACATATCCAGCAGTTGGTCCAGGGTAAGGGTGGTGTCCCTGCATGCCAGTTCCCGACGAACGTCCTCCCGTAGGCAGCATCGTAGTGGTCGATCAGGGCCCTCTCATTCCATCCTGCGCTGGCAGCCAGAGTCCTGAAGTCCAGTGCAAAGTCCTGTGCGCTCCTCTTCCCCTGTCTGATGTGGAATAGACGTTCCCCCGCCGCTCTCCCCTCCGGTGGATGATCGAACTCCGCCAGAAAGCAGCGGGTGAAATCCTCATAGCGTACTGACGCTGCATCTATTCCTCCCCACTCTGCGTTGGCCCACTCGAGTGCTCTCCCCGACAGACAGGAGATGAGGGCGGACACGCTCTCGTATCCCGAGGGAGCCAGGTGGATGGTAGCCAGGTAGAGCTCTACCTGGAGCAGAAAACCCTGGCACCCGGCAGCTGTACCATCGTATGCCCTCGGGAGCGAGAGCCGAATCCCACTGGACCCAGGTGACGAAGGGGTGGACAGCAGTGTGGGTGGTTGTGTAGTAGGAGGAGGTGTAGGATAACCACCTCTCTCCCATCGCTCCATGGTGTTCAACACGCGCTCCATTGCGGTGCCGAGATTCTGGATCATGGTCGCCTGCTGTTGGACACGTTCCTCCATTGATCCGAACGAAATGAATGTACCTGCTGACTCCATTTATGTTGCGTGTTTCTGTCAGGCGGTTAGTGTGATGCGGTAGGACGAAGTCAGGCGCAGGACACAGAGCTAATCGAAAACGTACTTTACTCGTAGGTAACGTAAATAAATAATAACATAACCTCCACGCAGGGAGGAACAAACCCGCTCACCAGACGACAACCAAACATGAACAAACACGCACACAACACAGCCAGAGGGTTAAATAGGAAAACAAATCATAGACATAATGGGAACCAGGTGTGTACAATGAAGACAAAACAAGTAGAACACAGAAACATCGATCGGTGGCAGCTAGTATTCCGGTGTCGACGAACACTGAAGACTGCCCGAGCAAGGAGTAGGAGCAGCCTCAGCTGAATCCGTGACAAACGGGCTCTCATGAGGACCGCCACAGGAATGGAAGACCCAGAGTTACCTCTGCTGCAGAAGATAAATTCATTAGAGTTACCAGCCTCAGAAATTGCAGCCCAAATAAATGCTTCACAGAGTTCAAGTAACAGACACATCTCAACATCAACTGTTCAGAGGAGACTGTGTGAATCAGGCCTTCATGGTCGAATTGCTGCAAAGAAACCACTAAAGGACACCAATAAGAAGAAGAGACTTGCTGGGGCCAAGAAACACCAGCAATGGACATTAGACCGGTGGAAATTTGTCCTTTGGTCAGTCCAAATTTGAGATTTTTGGTTCCAACCGCCGTGCGGTGTGGGTGAACGGATGAGCTCCGCCTGTGTATTTCCCACCGTAAAGCATGGAGGAGGAAGTGTTATGGTGTGGGGGTACTTTGCTGGTGACACTGTCTGTGATATATTTAGAATTCAAGGCACACTTAACCAGCATGGCTACCACAGCATTCTGCAGCGATATGCCATTCTATCTGGTTTGGGCTTAGTGGGACTATCATTTGTTTTTCAACAGGACAATGACCCAACACAACTCCAGGCTGTGTAAGGGCTATTTTACCAAGAAGGAGAGTGATGGAGTGCTGCATCAGATGACCTGGCCTCCACAATCCCCCGACCTCAACCCAATTGAGATGGTTTAGGATGAGTCGGACCGCAGAGTGAAGGAAAAGCAGCCAACAAGTGCTCAGCATATGTGGGAACTCCTTCAAGACTGTTGGAAAAGCATTCCAGGTGAAGCTGATTGAGAGAATTCCAAGAGTGTGAAAAGCTGTCATCAAGGCAAAGGGTGACTATTTGAAGAATCTCATATATAAACTATATTTTGATTTGTTTAACACTTTTTTGGTTACTACATGATTCCATATGTGTTATTTCATAGTTTTGATGTCTTCACTATTATTCTACAATATAAAAATAGTAAAAATAAAGAAAAATGAGTAGGTGTGTCCATACTTTTGACTGATACTGTATATATAGGGGTATTTTGGAATGTGAATGTGATGTAATGTACTGTATTGATGTTAATTTCCTCTTTTGATCCCCAAAATTAAGAAAAAGAGGAAAGTAACATCAATACAATACATTACATTCACATTCCAAAATACATGCCTGTCATGGGATGGAGTGCAGCCGCACCCGAGTGCAGGCGGAGGAAAATATCAACAGTGATTTAGCTCAGGAGGATGGAAAGGCAAACTAAGGTTGAGATGCCGAGGAATAGATAGAGGCATTTCAGTTTTGCTGAATATGCAACTGCAATACAGAAACGTGTTTGTAGTTTCTCTTATCAAAGTCTTGACAGGCAAATCTTTATTTTCCCTTATCGTTTCAATAATTTTGTTGCTTTTATATAATCAGTGCTCACACTTCTCACATTTTCACGATACAAATAAGTATTCACCTTGCTAGTTTTTCCAGCTAACTTTGTCACTGCTCAATAGAGGGTAATTGAGTAATCAAAACGGTTCAAACCACTTAGGAAATCAACATGCAATGGGTCACAACCAGCTAATCACTACACTAAATCTACATTACGCCTTGAGTATTTGAAAAGTGGGCACATTTGGCCAACTTCACCGCCACATAGAATGTGTGTGTGATAGAATGTGTGATACAGTATGTGTGGCGAGGTTAAGCACCATTTTGCATCAGCCAATAGCGGGGCAATCTCCTGCTGATGAATTCGATTATGCTAAAACGAAGGAGGAGAGAAGAGGGCAACGTGTCCTGACTCGAGGGGATGGATGGCAAATTATGGAAATGAAATGGGTGGCTGTAGAGAGCGAGAGAGTGAGTTGCAGTCTACGATGCGGATACGGATTCATATTGTCTATTTATGGTGTCATTTTGGTGACAAAATCTGTTTAAAGGCAGCATCCATCTTGCCGGCAGCCATTGAAGACGGAACTGCTTAGCTAACACTCAACCAGAGTGAATAATATTCAATGATTGAAGTTCACAGCAGCTAGATAGCTGTATCCACGGCAACTGTCATATCCCCCATTTGTATGTATCGTCCTTTATATGCAGATAGATATCAACATGGGAAAAGCCAGGTTAATCGTGCATCAATATTGCAGTTTGGAGCGAATCCTGCAGAGTGGAACTCTCATATCTCTGAGTATAAGAAATGACTGACTTAGTGGATTTCAACCAGTTTGGCTTGACCAGTCTTATAATGTTAGACTACATACAGAATAAAGTACACCAAGAAGCACACCATTGGAATATATTGAGAATTAGATCTAATCAGAACAGTCAGCAATGGACATTTGCACCCATGCACTAATGACCTCCCTTGGAATCGGTCCGAAATACTCAGCTGAGTCCATTCCTCTGAATCCACTGGTGTTCCAATGGACATCAGCATGATCTGCCTGAGCCTCTTGTTCACCATTACTCATTCACTTTAATGTGGCGCTTCAACTGGTGCGAATGCAACACAAACTGTATATCATGGCATCCTATTCCCTATGTAGTGCACCATGTCAGATGCCAACTCCATGAGGCCCAGAGAGACACGTGGCACAGAGCGAGGCTGGGAGCTGCAGGGGAGGTTGGCCTCTCTGATCCAACGTCCATTTGCCACCCTGTCTCCTCCGAGAGACTCCTAGCACACGGGGCATGCTTGTGCCTCTGCAAGTGTGTGTGGTCTCTGTATGCTTGGAATCTGTCTATGTGTGTGTGGCAGTCTCTGTTTGCTTGGAGTCTGTCTATGTGCGTAAGCAAGTCTTTATAGTGTGCGTCTACCTGGTCGATGGAGTCCGCAAGCCACACGACTTACGCACCTGCAGCCCGCCTCGTACGCCCAGTTCTGGAGAGACACTTACTTACGCTGGCACGCATGTAAATGGGCCTCCCCTTATCTCTAAGCCCCAGGCAAGGCCCCCTGGGAAGTGTGAACCGCGGCGGTGGGAGGAGACCGGGATAGCATTGACCGGGATTGCAGGACTGTGTGTTAGTGTCAAGGTAATTAAGGTAATGTGCTCCAATTACCTTGCACCCCCCCGTTCCCCTCCTTTGTCTCATTTAAAGTTCTCTGTTCAAAACCGCTGGGGTACAAACTGCTTTTCCTCTAGCAGGGGTCCAAATTGCTGTGCAAAACACACTTCTATGACACAAGCCCTTCCAAGAATCCACCAAGGTAAAGCGATTTTCTCTACCGTGAATTGAGCTGAGACAAGTGGTTATTTCTCTCTCTGTAGAAAATCACACATTGGAAGACATTAGGGCAGGACGCTCTACCAAGTATCCCTTTTGAGTGCACTTATAGGCAGTCCACAAGCGTGATAATACTGTGTATCAGTGCCATTGTATTCTATCATATGACACTAGATACTTTATGAACACGACTGTTCATTCAATGTCAGCAGTTTCACCACCCAAGGAAGTGGACTGCTCACCCAGTGATAGAAAAAAAGCAGGCTAGTGAAAACCACAACACCATAAGGGAGTCGGAATTTAAACCGGAGCCTCTAAAAAAAAAACATGCAGCGATCCAAAAACATGTGACAGATTTCAGCAACCGGGCATATGCTGCAGATTATGCCCCCGCAACAAGGTGAAAAATACAACTCATAAATGTATAATCATTAACTTTCCTGAAAACCCTCCCCTCAGCCATCTGTTATAAATACGTACCAGCCTGCAATACCCTTGTCTGCGTTTCTTTCCCTTTTGAGTGGCCCCGTTTCTATCATGGCCCACCCATTACCATTTCCATGTGTTAGATCATTTATTAATGTATTCATTTCCCTTCATAGTGGCGTGGAAACACTGCCTGTGTTTTTATTTGGCACGGAACAGCATGGCACAGCACAGCAGTAGCCTGAGTGTAGTCCTCTGGCCAGCTTTAGCACCACCAGCCTACGCAGTACGCACTCCCCCTGCCCATATGATTTCATACTAGTGTTTACATCAACACAAACGGGTTACTTTTTGTAAGGCATGAATAGTGAATTCCCAAGAGAAAAGACATTGGCAAGTCATATGGACACTGGGGTGGGTGATATTGGCCAAACTAATCAACATCGCTGACATTAAGGGGCCAGTTTCCCAGACCCTGACTAAGTCTAGTCCTGGAACCCCCCAAAAATGTTGAGATTTTCCATTGAGCATATGTTCTTAGTCCAGGACTAGGCTTATTATGGGTCCAAGGAAACTGGCCCTAAATGTCGAAGAGAGGAGTTATAGACACATTTCTAGTTTATTGTTAGAGGTTAAATACTGGCTCCCCTCAAAGACTTGGAATAACTTAGTTCTTGCCCGTGTCAAAGAGACCCCTCCAGGGTTGATACATCATTACAATCAAAGATAGTGGTGGGAAAAAGTCCAACTTCTCTAGAACTCCCTTTAAAAGCATCTCAGCTATCCGAATCACTCCCCGGGGCAGCGTCGTGTACATTATTACAGGAAGACACCTTCCTTGGGAGCCTTTGCCTGTAAAATGTGAGGTGTCAAAAAAGCCAGATCAATTTCTGCCTGTTTTGTGACAAGATGAAAGGGAGGACAGGTAAATAGAGGGAACCTGCAGTGGAAAATGCAGCTTTTATCTTTGCCTTGTCTAAACCCCTGAAGCGCCTGGGATAACCAGGGGGAACTCGCTGCTGCAGATCTAATAGAACAGATCTAATAACAGATCTGATAAATTAGTGTCATAGAATCGCATTCATTTAAGTTTCCATTTTAAACGTAAAATGAAGAAACTTGATTTTCACTACACAACACAACACATTATCCAGAAGTCACTATACGCAAGTGCAATTTACATTTTTACATTTACATTTTAGTCATTTAGCAGACGCTCTTATCCAGAGCGACTTACAGTTAGTGCATACATTATTTTTTTATCGAACCCACAACCCTGCCGTTGCAAACGCCATGCTCTACCAACTGAGCTACATCCCCAATGTGACCGTGGAACAAGAAAAACGTATAAGTGACTGGAGTCTGCTGTGTGAGCATCAGCATTGGACCAGTTCAGACAAACAGATCTAATAGAAAGGGAGAGAAATTGACATTGACTGAGTAATACTGTAAGCAAAATGTTCTGTAATGCAAAAACCCCTCGGAGGGATAGACGTCTGTCTGTTCAGAGTGAATAGACTGACTTAGTATATTGCATTGTTCAGGCTGTGCTCAAGTTACCCATGATATCATCAGTCAGGAGTGACGGTTGTTTTTCCTTTATGGTTCCATTATGAAAAGCCCTTTTAAAAGATGGTCTTTGGTTATCCGGTTTTCACATACAGTACTTGCTGGCACCTACATATGCACATGCTCACACGCTTGCTCCCTCATGCTCGTACGGCCACACACAAATACACAAACACACAAACACTCCACATACCACAATCACACAGCACACACAAGTACACACACTTAATCTAACATGTCATAACATTCCCTCAATTACCAGAGCATGGCAATAACCTATATGGTGATCACCCTATCAAGAAATACATTGAAAGAGCAAGGTGAAGGGGGGAAAAAAGTTGACCTTGGCCACAAAAATCACCCTTGAATAGAATGAAACCCGGTGATTGCAGAAATGAGGCACCCATAACCCTACAATTTGCTCTCCACATGAGCTCTTCCATTGGACCAAATCACACAATGATGGAAAGCCTGTGCTAGGGTTTTGACTCTTTTGCTAAATGGCAAACCTACGCCGAGCCCCTAATCCCTAGGCATTCCTTTAGACTTGAATGGAACAGTTAGGTTTAAGCAATATGGTAAAGTGTCTACCCAGCCTATCAGAAGGCAAGGTGAAGCAATAACCAAACTACTTTAAACCTATCCAATCCTTTCAGATCTGCAGTAAACTCAAGGGGGTAGGGGCTAAGGGTCGATTTGAAATTCAGCCTATATTGCCTTATTTCACTGGTGTGCATCAAAAGGATGGAAACTTTAAGTCATACAGAAAATATAAAAATATTCTGCACTCTGCAAGTGAAAACTTTCACAACAACTAGAAAGGAGAGTGGTCGGTCCGACTGATGTACGAAAACTCAAAACAGGGAATAGAATGCTTCTCTCCAAGGAGAAGACATGATGGTCTACTACTAAATTCTAAAAATACTTCAAGTAAGAAACTGCCTCAGGCTTAAAACCTTAGTCTACTCTCAGGTTGATGTGAATAAAAAGCAGTCACGAGGGCAAAGTTGTAGTAGGTGAACTGTTACGTGCTTCTGTCCTGCACACCAAAAAAAGTTCAAAGAGGAGGCCATTTTACTTAACATTTGTCACATACTGTACATCTTGTTTGTGTGTCCAATACGAATTGGATATCCTCTGGCATTGTGCAATGGTAAATGGCTTTGACACTTTTTTCTTCGGACTGTAAATAAGTCACTACGGCGTGTGTGCGAGTGAGCGAGTGTGTGAGAGAGTGGGATAGTGTGGCTACTTTACAGGTAGCTCTCTCGATGACACCAGATTATCAAGAATAAAAGGCGGGGGGATAGGACGGAGGATAATAATCTGGAAAGTCTAGAGACGGTCAATAAAACCAAGTCAGAGTAGAGGCAGAGAGGATTGGCAAGGCTATAGGAGAACACGTCTATCCTGGCCCTTATCAGAGATTACCGTTGATAAGCACCGGGGCTCGATGTTGTCCGATGTGGGCTAACAAGCCGCCCGTGGCAGGACAACACTCTTCCTGAGTCATCCGATTAGTGCCCTGCTCACTCCGTACCGAGCGGGCCTGACATTTCCCATCAACGACATGGGAACAAGACGAAAGGGCCCGGAACGGGGACACATGGCAGAGCTACTGGGCAGCAGGAAACAGAAGCCCGGGTCAGGAAGTTGCCATGTTCTTCGATAGCGGCAACAAAAACGCAGGAGGGCATAGGCATAACAATATGGGTCACATAGGTTCCCATTTGTTCCCAAGGCACTCTGATATATACGGTGTACATGTGAGTGTACATGAGAGTACTGTCGAGTGGTGCAGTGGTCTAAGGCACTGCATTGCAGTGCTAGCTGTGCCACTAGAGATCCTGGTTCGAATCCAGGCTCTGTCGTAGCCGGCGGCGACCGGGAGACCCATGGGGCGGCGCACAATTGGCCCAGGGTAGCGGAGGGAATGGCCGGCAGGGATGTAGCTCAGTTGGTAGAGCATGGCGTTTGCAACGCTAGGGTTGTGGGTTCGATTCCCACGGGGGGCCAGTATGAAAAAAACATATATATATATTTTTTTATAATGTATGCACTCACTAACTGTAAGTCGCTCTGGATAAGAGCGTCTGCTAAATGACTAAAAATGTAAATGTAAAAATGTAAATATAAGGCCAATATGTACGTACTTATGAGGCAGTGTTTTACTTACAGTTCATTGAAATATTATGGCATCATCGAATAAACTGTATGTTAACATAGGTACAGTGCCTTGCAAAAGTATTCATCCCCCTTGGCGTTTTTCCTATTTTGTTGCATTACAACCTGTAATTTAAATGTATTTGTATTTGTATTTCATGTAATGGACATACACAAAATAGTCCAAATTGGTGAAATGAAATGAAAAAAATTCAAAAAAATAAATAACGGAAAAGTGGTGCGTGCATATGTATTCACCCCCTTTGCTATGAAGCCCCTAAATAAGATCTGGTGCAACCAATTACCTTCAGAAGTCACATAATTAGTTAAATAAAGTCCACCTGTGTGCAATCTAAGTGTCACATGATCTCACTATATATATACACACTTGTTCTGAAAGGCCCCAGAGTATGCAACACCGCTAAGTAAGGGGCACCACCAAGCAATCGGCACCGTGAAGACCAAGGAGCTCTCCAAACAAGTCAGGGACAAAGTTTTGGAGAAGTTCAGATCAGGGTTGGGTTATAAAAAAAAGTCTGAAACTTTGAACATCCCACAGAGCACCATTAAATCCATTATTAAAAATTGAAATAATATTGCACCACAACAAAGCTGCCAAGAGAGGGCCGCCCACCAAAACTCACGGAACAGGCAAGGAGGGCATTAATCAGAGAGGCAAAAAGAGACCAAAGATAACCCTGAAGGAGCTGCAAAGCTCCACAGCGGAGATTGGAGTATCTGTCCATAGAACCACTTTAAGCCGTACTCACAGAGCTGGGCTTTTTAATTTATTTTATTTTACCTTCATTTAACTAGGCAAGTCAGTTAAGAACAAATTCTTATTTACAATGACGGCCTACACCGCCCAAACCCGGACGACGCTGGGCCAATTGTGCGCCGCCCTATGGGACTCCCAATCATGGCCAGTTGTGATACAGCCTGGAATCGAACCAGGGGGTCTGTAGTGACGCCTCAAGCACTCAAGCACTGAGCACTGAGATCCAGTGCCTTAGACCACTGCGCCACTCGGGAGCCCGTAGAGCTGGGCTTTACGGAAGAGTGGGCAGAAAAACGCCATTTTAATTCCAGGTTGTAAGGCAACAAAATAGGAAAAATGCCAAGGGGGGTGAATACTTTCGCAAGCCACTGTACATGATAATAATTCCAATGCGTCATAAATGGAGCCCCAGAATGAAATGCCGTCATTGCTGCAAACTATGCATGTAATTATAGCTTTTCTGGGTGATGACAAGCATCACAGAGACATGCTGGGTATGATTAGTAATATATAATAATATAATATATGCCATTTAGCAAACGCTTTTATCCAAAGCAACTTACAGTCATGCGTGTATACATTTTAAGTATGTGTGGTCCTGGGAATCAAACCCACTATCCTGGCGTAGCAAGCGCCATGCTCTACCAACTGAGCTACAGAGGACCACATACTGCCATGCACTGCATTATTATTATTTCCATAGTAACGGAACATTAAAGGAGGACAGGGAATTTCCAAGAGTCACAAAGCCTCACCACCTCGAATGTGATCCACTGCAATAACATGCGAGACCTTCAAAGCCATACGAAATGAAAAGGGGATGGATGGAGGCAGATAGGGAGGAGGGAGGGTTAGAGGAGGTAGACTTCTGCTGAGTTCAATTCATATTTAAAGACTTTCTTTATTACATCTTTAATCATCTTCTTTTGGTGGAGATGCCTCAACAGTTGACTTCCAGGACTGTTTAATTCACACCCCATTGAGTCAACTGGCTCAGGGTCTCTCTGCCTAGGATGTTCCCCTCTATCACCTATTTTCACTGGAGTTGTATTATTCTTCACTCTTTTCCACAGAGAGACAGAAATGCAACACTGTATCCTGTATATGCAACACTGTATAATTCTTAGATAATCACTGACATTTTAACGAGGAGGGTCAAAGATGAATTGAGAGCTGACATTTGAATGTTATGTTTGTAAGGCAACCTAGTTTGCAAGGGAAAGTAATGTCCTAAGACAGTAATGGTTAAAAATCGGTTTAGAGGATGCAGGTTGCACACAACGTGATGATGGTTGAAATAGATAGGATATCATTCAATATTATGAAAACCTTTGAAACATCAGAGAATCTGGTCTTCCATTTTGTCCATTTTGTTTCTCCATGTTTTAACTATGTACAGAAACATATACATTTGGCATTCTCATCACTTAAGTGGCACTAAAGTGGATTTAATTATAAAACGTTATGAATGGGCGGGACCCCGATCTGGGGAAGTTAATAGTAAATGCTTGATCTATCGATGCCAACAGTGTTAGGTAGGGCCGGGACGATACCTGTATCGCAATATTTGTTAGTATAGTGGCAAGGAAACAAAACACTTCTTTAGGAAAACAGCCCTAATGTTGGAAACAAACATCATTATGTTGTCATCCAGAGTCACATGTATTTATTTTCTAAGCCATAGCACACAATATTTAACATTCAGCAGGTTTTTAAAGGACCTAAGAGTTTGGTCTGCTTCGTGTTTTCCCTTTTGCCATGGAAAAAATATTGCGATACCGGTATCAACACAGGCCTAGTTTTAGGGCAAGGGATTGGGCAGGACACAGCTTGGAACAAAGTGATCCACATATTAGGCACTAGATATCTTTTGGGAGGGAGCGTCTCCTTGGGTGCATACACTGCTGTGATGGTGCGAAGACAAATGCTTGGGGCTCTCCTCCTTCTGAAAAGACTGTTGTTTGGATAAGTTCCATAAGACAACCCACAATCTATACCTTTATACACATACACCGAAACACATCCAGCACACATGTATGCTAGTACACACATACACACATGTCCCCTGCCTGTCCACACACACTTTGGGTTGGTTATGTAGTAGGAGTCTTTCATGTTGAACTGGGGGAGAGAACTCTAATGCACTATCCCTGCCTGCATAAATCATAGCACTGCCTGTTCCTGTTCGCCTTAATGAGTTATTGAAGCCTAATTAATTCACGGTGAATTCCTAAATTGAAGTCTGAGAGTTTCCATTTTGATTAGGAGGCGCCATGTTTATGAAGCGTTTTGCCGTCATGCCTCAGCTATCGCTTAATATCGGGCCCCTCCCCCTCTATTTCTCCTCATCTTCAGGGGAGTAGAAAAATAAAGCTAATTTTTCCGAGGCTTTAATGGATTTAAATAATCATTTTCTTTCGGCGTAGAACTCTAACCCTCCCATTATGTTGACGGAGAGGAAGAAGAGTGAGAAACACAGGGGCGAGGGAGAGGAGACATGCCTTGTATCCCCTAAGCTCTAATTCAACAAGAAGTGGGTCAGCTCATAAGGAATTTAATTTGAACAGATGTCAATTAATACCCATTATGCCTGCTCTTTCGGGAGGCTGCTGAACGCTCTTCGTCACATGTTCTCGGAGCCGAGTCCTACGTGAGAGATTCAAAAAAATTTGACATGATATAGTCCTTTAATTTCTTCACTGTGCTGGTTGAATCTATATCACTAGGGAATGAAGTAGCTAGGCCTCTCCGTTACAGGGGAAATGGAGTCCTCCAGTTATCAACATCTAGGCGTGTGTTCAATAGAGAGATGGTATACAAACCAGAAGTGTATTTTTCCCCCTTACACAATGTTGAAAAACAGAAACTTCAAAATGGTTTGATGTTCATGATACTAGAGAACATCTCCCAATTGTATTTTAATTGTGTAAGCTCCAGCACTTATGTAAGGAAAAGTTTCTGTTCAATACATAGGCAACACTTCAAAAGGACTGAGATGACTCAAGTTGACTTAGTTATTTAAATCTTTTTTTTTTTACATTACTCTATACCTTCGTAATTGCCACAAGATAATTTTCCAAAGTAATCTAATGAGAGGGATGAAATCTGTGATTATAAATGCTACTTAGTCTTAAGAAAAAAATCTAATGGATATAATTGGTAAGAGTGTACTCCCTGGAGAAGGCGATAAACAACTAGACCCCTTTACTTTTTCTACATTTTGTTACATTACAGCCTTATTCTAAAATGGTTTAAATTGTTCTTTCCCCCTCATCAATCTACACACAACACCCCATAATGACAAAGCAAAAACAGGTTTCTAGAAATATCACATTTCAATAAGCATTCAGACCCTTTACTCAGTACTTTGTTGAAGCAATTTTGGCAGCGATTACAGCCTCGAGTCTTCTTGGGTATGACGCTACAAGCTTGGCACACCTGTATTTGGGGAGTTTCTCCCATTCTTCTCTGCA